>NC_086153.1:338053473-338752250 GCF_035149785.1 Candoia aspera
ATGGCCCCTGGTCCCAGTGTTCGGGAAGAGGGAGGAAAAACTCTCTCCGATTTCTCCACATCCTGCGTGATTTTATATGCGCAGGCCATCTCTACCTTCCGTACCCTTTTTCCAAGCTGGAAAATCCCAAGGGTTGTGACCTTTTCTAGGGAAAGTATTTGGCATCTTCTTCTGCACCTCTGCCAGCTCAGTTCTGTCCTCCTCCAAATGGGGCAACCAGATCCCTGGATTTGCAATTCTGAATTTTCCAGTCCAGAGCAAAGTTTGGGCCCTGTAAATGGATGGCTGCATTCCCACAAACTCACAAAGCCAGGTCTATAAAAGACCCCTTGCCCAACATGCAATGCTTGGCTAGTGCTAACCTTTGGCAGACTTTTGGTGGAAATTCAGCCCCTAAATCCCCCTCCCCCAGAAACAGGACACAATTAATTCTGGCGTCACTTAACCTCAACCTTAAACATAACCTTGCCTGTCGTCCAAATCTTTGACCGGGGACTCAGAAATAGGTGGACACAGAAATGGCCAAACTTGGATTGTTCTGGTGCAGTGTTTCTCAACCTTGGCAACTCTTTAAGATGTGTGGACTTCAACTCCCAGAATGCCCCAGCCAGCTTTTGGGCAGTGTTTCTCAAACTTGGCTACTTTAAGACATGTGGACTTCAACTCCCAGAATTCTTCTGGGCGTTGAAGTCCACACATCTTAAAGAGTTGCCAAGGTTGAGAAATGCTGTTCTGGGGAATATATGTTGGTTTGTTTGTCCTTCCCCTGTTCTTTGCAGGATCACAAGGCATGATGCAATGAGGACTGAAACCAGTTGGCAAAACCTACCCACCCACTTTCAGCCCTTATTCCCTTGAATTTCCCCCAACTCAGCCACACTAGAGGGGATTTTCCTCTCTACAGTTGACCCAAACTGCAGGCCCAACTTAGAAAAATGGTAACTTCCAAAAATGGTTTCTTAATCTTACTCTTACTATTAATCCTAATCTTCCTCCTCCTCCTCTTCCTTTTCTTCTTCTCATTAGGCTGTTATAAACCTTAGGACATTGTGCTGGACATTAGGAAGTTTCTTTATTATTCTGTAATACATATTATTAAAATTAATAACAATATTAATTTCCAGAGTAGGAAATTAGGACATAGATGTTTGTATAATACATTTAAAAAGTATTCATGTTCTACTGTTGAAATAGCTTAGAATATTGAGGATGGAAAAGAGAAAGAAAAAAAATATTCTATCAATATTAATTACCATTTAGGGTGCCATATTACAAAGATAAAACGGCTACGTGGAAACCCTGCTGCTCCGATCCCCGCCTTTTTGTTAAACTGAGTTGGATGGCTGAGTCTCCTCGCAGCTGTTCGCACCAACACAGAGAAACACAGAGGTGGCCTTTGGGGTCTCGAGAGCGAGCCTGGGGTCTGGCCCCACTTTGAATCAGCGCCTTGCTTCCTCTTGGTTAATTTCTGGGATTCCCTCTGTGTCACTTGAGGGCAGCTGTGTAGAACTGCCACATCTGGGGCAAGCCTTGCCAACTCCCTGATGCCAACATGGACCTTCGGTGATGGGGACCAAGGGGAATAGGAGGGAAAAATAGGGCACTGGGGGGTGGTTATGTTGGGGGGTTGATGTTTGCTTTTAATTTTGTAAGCTGTGGAGTCCTTGGGGCTCTCTGAGCTTGGTGGCTGCCTTGCAGATGTTGTGTAAGTGGCCCAGAGTCTTTTGTGTGAGATGGGCGGCTGTATAAATGAGCTGAATAAATCATATAGATAAAAGTCCTCTGCTTGCAAGATTGACACCTGAACAAGACATAGTGAGAAAATCCGTCCCTAAGGTATTCTTCCCCTAAGCTGCTTCAGGTTTTAAAGGATAACAGCTCAAATTGTGCTTTGTAGGCCAATTTTTCTCAACCTCAGCAACTTTAAGACGCGTGGACTTCAACTCCCAGAATTCCCCAGCCAGCATGGCTGGCTGGGGAATTCTGGGAGTTGAAGTCCACGCGTCTTAAAGTTGCTGAGGTTGAGAAACACTGCTGTAGGTATTGCCAGCCGATGCAGATCTCCAAGTACAGCATTGCATGTACTCTGAACCTTATCAGCCTGGCATTTGCGTATTTCGTTCGTAGCTATTTCGATCATTTTCAGCGTTGGCAACATTGCAACCTGGACGCTCCTGTTTCGAGCTTGAAATTGGATGTTTGGACTTTTAAAAGGTTTTGAATTCCAAGTGTTTTGTGCATCCTTGTAAGGAGGATCGACGGACCGAGGACACCCCCACCCCAAATGCTAGAAAACCTCCCTGGGAATTTAATACAGATGTTGAGCTGCAACGGAACACGATACAATCCTGTGGGACGGGTGTGGATCAACGGTCCAGGGGCAGAATGGTAGTTGGGTGACTCCCAGACAAAACACCCATTTAAATAGCTTCAGAATAATTGCTGTTGTTCAGGTAGACTTGGAGATGGGAGGACATTGACTTTTCCAGGAAGGGAACATTTGAGACTGGCCTGTGACTGTCCGAGTCTCCCTGATTAACAGACTTTTTAATTAAAAGCCTTATTGCTGCATTTTTTAGGCAGGGATCCAGGCACCCCCAAGGGGACATTGACTCCCACCCTGGCTAATTTAATCAAATATCTAATACAGAGATTTAATACAGATATTCTCTTCCTTGGGGAATTTAATCCACCTAAATTAAGGTGGCTTTACCTCTCCAAGTGAGCCGGTTTGGTGTGGTGGTTAAAGGCATCAGGCTAGAAACTGGGAGACTGTGAGTTCTAGTCCTGCCCTAGGCATGAAGCCAGCTGGGTGACCTTGGGCCAGTCACTTTCTCTCAGCCCTAGGAAGACAGCAATGGCAAACCACTTCTGAAAAACCCTGCCAAGAAAACTGCAGGGAGTTGGCCAGGCAGTCTCCGAGAATCGGACGCAATTGAACAGATTTTTTTTTTAAACTTCTCCATGTACCCTGGCTACAGCCTGGTGATCAAGATGCTGCAGAGAATGCAAAGTCAGAGGACAAGCATTGTCCAAGTGACATCACTATGCCCTAACCCAGTGCTGGAGTCTTGATTTAACAGCCTTGCAACCGGGTGTGTATAAACCCCTCTCCTGAATCTTGGTCAACCTGTTATACTCCGCACTGCCTCTGTTGCAATGAAGAGGCAGACAGATGAGCCTCACTCTGGATTCTGACATGCCTGAAGAGGTTCTCCAACTGGCCACAATCTCAAACTCATCCCTTCATGGCTATCAAATTGCCAAGACGTAGGAAGACAGCCAGTTTACTTTATGGTAGCAAAAAAAAGTCAAAGTCTGTTAGCCCCTTTTCCAACAAACACATTTTATTAAAAGAACTTTTGCAAGAACAGCTATATCGGAAGTGGATTCTGATTTGGAGGGGGCAGATGTCCCCTTCTGAGCCCCCATGAAACAGCCCTTTAAATCTGCTTGCTTGCAACATGCCCCTCTCCTCCTCATAAGAGGGCAGCGGGCTTGGCTTTGCAGGCAGATCCCATAAGTCTTGGCCCTTATCAAGGATTTGGGCGCACAATCTGTTGATCGGGATATGCGACTCCTTAAGATCCCGTTGCACGATTTTTATTTTCTGACTGAAGAAGGCAGGCGGTATGCAGAGCCAATGTTGGCTGTTCGGAAGACACTGAAGAGGGTAGATTGAATTGAATTGAATTGAATAGATTTAAGGCTACCCAACCCCAGAACAGCTCTGATTTGTACTTGGATGGGAGACCATGAGGAAATCTTGAGCAGGTTAAATGTAGTTGAGGCTTCATCTTTTTTTTTTTTAACTTGCCTTTTGTAAAAAAAAAAAAAAAATCCTGCATGGAGAGGGTTTTACTCCTCCATTGAGGAAAAAGGAATTGGAAGGTGCAAATTAGAATCCAGATCTAATTTGTTTAAAAACCATTAAGTTTTTCCAAGGTGTTGGCATATTTTTTCTTACCCTATCCATCCCTTCCATGTGCAAAGTCACTTGAATTGTGGCCCTTCTGGAATGGGTGTCAATGGGGTATTATCAAAAAAGGCAAACGGGCGGCCACAACAATGCATTCAAAGTTCTGCTTGTTTTTTTAATGTGTGTTGCACATTAAAACATGTGCAGGACTTCAGTGGGACCATTCTGACTCTCATCTTGACTTTTTTAACCATGCGCTGCAGACATCTCTGGGATCTGGGCTTGCTCAGATAATCAGCATTTGAAGGGGGGGTGCTCACATTTGTTATTTATTTTCCTACTTGCTAACATTTGCATTCCATTCAGCTCCAAAGACTCCAAGCAGCTAATATCTCATTAATAAAAATCAATGTAGCAATAATGATATCAACAATAAAAGGCAATGCATTAAAACCAGTCCCTGCCATGGCTCTCGGCCTTCAAACGTTGCCTTAATGAGTCCAGTCTTCATAGCTCTACAGTAGTGCTTCTCAGCCAGCGTGCCGTGGCACACAGGTGTGCCCTGGGGTTGTTTCTAGTGTGCCACGAGATTTTTGCCTTTTTTTTTTCTTTTTCTTTTTTGTATAAGCCATATGTTCAGTGCAGTGCAGATACAGGTATTCCTCATTTAGCGACCACAGTTGGGACTGGCAACTCAGTCATTAAGCGAAGCTAAGTGAAACTGCCCCTGTGCTTACAATCCTACTTCAGCTTTCCTTTGCTTTATAGACCTGTGAAGGTTGTAAATACAAGGACTGACTTTACTTTTTCATCACTGTCGTAACTGCGAACAATCACTAAACGAGGCAGTCACTAAACGAGGTCTACCTGTATTTTTAAAAGAATGTATAATTTCCCCTCGAACCATGTCTTACACGTTTAAAAATATGTAAATATGATTAATAATTTTCTGGCGGGCCACAGAACTACTCTATATTCAGTATTGTGCCGCGGACTTCAAAAGGTTGAGAACCACTGCTCTGTGGAAAGATAAGAGCGTGGGGGGAGTGGTAGGGTTTTCCAAGGCATCATATTTCATAAGGATGAGACCTGTATTTGGATAGCCCAGTTTCAGCTCAGACCCGCCCCCCCTTGATCTGTTGAGAAAAAGGGATCCAGATTGTCTCAGGCACTTCAGTAGCCACCTAAACCCCAAAGTGATTCTTTTCCAAGCATGATTCTGACCGAGTTCTCTTTATCAAGATTTGTCGAGATGGAGTTAGAAGAATTCCAGCGACTGAATTAATTCCTGTTTAGAACCCAGTCATTCCTCTGGACGTCAAGGCAAAGATGCTCCCATTTTCTTTCCAACGGCCCTCCTGGGATCTGGCAAGCTGGTTGATTTCTTCGCTGAGCGCGTGGAATCTTGCAGTTGATTATTGACACAACCGCCTCCCGATTTTTTATTTTTTTATTGGTCTGGGACCCAACCATTACAGATTGATTGAATGGGACAGGCTGATTCTCCCTGGAGGTGCTGGACTTAAGCCAGATTGTGCTTTAGAGGCGATCACCAGCACCTTGGATTGTACCCCAAATAAACTAGTCATGTGCCACTGCTTTAGCAGTGCTACATTCTGCTGGATGGTGCACCAGTTGGGGTTTCTGAGCAGAATATATTCAGGAAATGTATATGCTCAGCAGCTCTGGGTGGCTTGCAGAAATGACCAGTCGTAAGGGCAAAAGCAATAAAAGCCTAGTGCTCGCGGCAAGCCTCCGAACATTAAAATGCAAACATCGAAACACAAGCACATGAAAAGGCAGAGGTGAGGGTGTCTCAGCCTTCCCAGGCAGACCAGACAGGAAACACAACCAGAGGAGCTAATTCTACTTTATTGTAAGGCTATATTGGAAGAATCTTGCAAGTCTGAAAGTACCAATCTCCCGCCATCTCTTTTACACCCAAGAAACTAGGGAGGGTCCCTTCTGAGCCTTTTGCCCCATTCATTATGCAGCTGCAGGCTAGGCCCTCCCTTATCTGATTGTTCCCTAAGCAGCATCTCTTCCCTCAGTCTCCCAAGGCCATTCCCACATACCATTATCTGCTTTTAGTATCTGCTTTTAGCTCTTCCTAAATGGTAAGAAGAAAGCAGTTGGTTGACCTCTGAGGCTCTTCAATTCCTTTCTCTCTCCCCAGCACCAACTGCAAGCTCAACACCTCTCCCACCACGCGCCACCCATCCCGTTGACACCTCACCCTTCCAGCATGCAGTCTGCAAGCTTGGCCAGCCTTGGCAGCGCTTCTGGGCTGCTGGCGCTGTCCGGAGCATTGGGGGCACAGGCCCACCTGGTTGCCAAGGACGACCGAGGCCTTCTTGATGCTGATAACCGAGGTACGTTGCTTTGGGGTAACCATTGTGCAAGATCAGCTGGCCTGTTGTTTTGTCTTTGAGCTGTGAAAGAAAAGCATTTCCTGCCTGACCAAATTTGCCTGTTTAGGAAAAAAAAGACTCGGTCTAGCAGTGTTTCTCAAACTTGGCTACTTTAAGACATGTGGACTTCAACTCCCAGAATTCCCCTGCCAGCCTTGCTGGTTGGGGAATTCTGGGAGTTGAAGTCCACATGTCTTGAAGTGGCCAAGTTTGAGAAACACTGGTCTAATTGGTGGACTTTCATTCCATATTCCCCTAGGAGTGCAGAAACATGGAATAGCTAATTTAAAATGATTGTCCCAACAGGTGACAGCCCCTAGTTGAGTTTGTCTGATCTTGGGAAAAAAAGCATGCTGGCTGGGGAATTCTGGGAGTTGAAGTCCACTGGTCTTAAAGTGGCCAGGTTTGGGAAATACTGGTGTTTTGAATCATTTCGGAAGAATGCACCGATCTTACAAAGTCTGTTTGCTCGTCGTCCGGCCCAAGGGCCCATCTATTGCCTTCCAGTTGCGTTCAGACTGCAGCTCTCAGCATTCCCGGCGAAATCAGCTTTATTGGGTGGGAATTCTGGGTGTCGCAACCAAGATTCAGAAATAGGGCAGTAGGAAAAAAAAATCAACTGTTCCTAAAAGTCAAGGAAGTGTAAATATGGAGTCATTGGCCAGGTGGCTAAGAGTTCGCCCAGCTTGAGTCACTAGCTCCTTTATGTATACATTTCATTCAATGTGTTAGGTCATGCTAAGTAGTTGATTAAGGGAGGATTTGCAACATAGATATTTATTACTTTGCTGGTTGCAAATGTTTACTGATTTCAGCAGTAAAGGAGAAGATAAATGGGAGGGCCTTTCTTCACTAATCACCTGCTACCACCTGTTGCTCGCCCTAGGTGAATGCGAGCCAGAATATGGACAATCTCAGTGTTGTAACTTTGACAAGGCAGGGGGGAAGAAATGCGTCCTTTTGTCATGGCCTCGTCCCTCTCCAACACACTTCAGCCCCCTCCTCCTCCATTTAGGGAGGCGAGAAGCGCAACCCCGCGATAATTTTATTTGCACATTTTGCACCGTTGTTTTTTATGCACAGTTGCAGGCGGGGGGGGGGGCTTCTTCTGTTTTGATACTAAAACCGCTCTCTTATTGCCTTGTTGCTGTTCCGTGTTGCCATGGCGACAGAGAGAGACCCCGGACCCGTAAGTCTCTGCTTTTTTTCCCTTTCTTTCTCTGCACCCTCCCCAACAATTGTTTTTGCTTCCTCCTGGCCCCCAGCTGCGAGAGAGCCTCTGAACCAAAGAGGGTGTTTATCTTCAGTGGGGCTTTTACAAAAGCTTTTATGAAGATGTATTGAGGTGGTGCTCGGAAAGGGGCTGGAACAGGGCACGTCCGGGGAATTGCGGCCAAGAAGCTTGCACAATCTTGCCTGGGGCTCGTGATTTGAAATGTGCCTTTTTTTGGCCCTTAATACAAACGCATCCAGCTGGCCTTCATGGCCCTGGGGCCCTCTGTGGCCCCACTCCACAGACTGAACCCCCAGCCAGGCATGCGGAAATGCGCATATTCAGGGAGAATGATGCTTCTGTCCAGAATTTTTGCATCGCTGTTGCAAACTGAAGAGTCGGGGAGAGCGCCAGATTAGGAAGATGTGAAACGGCAATCAATTCCCTCTGTTTCTGGGGGGTGGGGTGGGAATTTCCCCTTCTAACTTTGGAACAAGCAGGGAGAAGGTGGGGCTGGACGGGGCAATGCCCCATTGTGGTGTATTTATCAATCCAAATAGAATCAGTGGTGGATGAAGAATAGAAAATTAGATTTCAGGTAAGGAGAGGCTGAGCTTAAATCTCTTTGCGGTTACCTCTTCAAGGTGTTGGGAGATATCTGGTAAAGGATGGTTAAGAGACCTGGCTCCCTTTAGTGCAGAGAAGAACGGATAAAGAAGACCACTGGGGTGGGCTTAGCAGCAAAGCAGATTTGGGCTCTGCTTGGGAAAAACCGTGAAATCGTGTGAGTTCTCTGATTGTGCAGCAGGCTGAAGGGTGGTGGGACTCAGGGGAAGCATTTTAAGCGCTGGTGATCCTGCAAGGTTTCTTTCCCCTCTGCACAATAAGATCTGGGTGTTCTTGTTCAGTTTTGGGGTTGGTTTGCAAACTCCAGGTGGCAGGCTGGGTTGGTCAGAGTCCTGGATTAGAAAGCAGGCAAGGCTAAAATTAGGGGCAAATGGCTCTGAGGAGGTTGCAAAAGGCCAGCGCTGTCTAAAGGCATGTCTTTCGAGCGGAAGTTGTCGTATATACTGCCTTGAACTGTGGAGGTTCCGTAAGATCCCTAAGGATCATAGTTCCTGGTAGAATGGCTTCCTACAACATGCTCAATCATAAACCGCACTTAACAAAACACAGTTGCTGCGTTCACAAAACAGGATGCAGCCAAGCCAACCCTGATACGGGCTTGATGTGATGGTTTGGTTTGCACAACACACTTTTATGCTCAAGGATTCCTACCTAATGTGGCTGGGTGGGAGGGCATAGTCTACAAGCCACACCCAATCCCAGCCCCCATTCTGCAGTCCACCCCGTCACTCTACTGAAATTAGGTTGCCAAACGTCGATTTTTCAGATTTTTTTTTCATTCAAAATCCATGAATCAAGACTCTGTGCCTAGGTTTTTTTTTTTTTTGTTTGTTTTTTTTTTAGGGGGTGGGGGGAGAAACCAGAATCTTTTCTGCAGCAGAGATGCTAACTTTTAAAATGTGTGTTGTGGCCTTCAGCCTGATCGAAGGCACCTTCCTGCTTGATGCCAAATGTGGTGGCATAAAATGTGATGCTCCAGGGAGCGTTGCCAAGCAACAATATAGCACCGCCTATCACATGTGGGGACTGGGTTCACACAATCTGTACGGGTTGTGCAAAAGCCACCGTTGAATGAGCTGAAGTTTCCATGTATAGTGCAAATACAGGTCATCCTCATTTAGCAACCACAGTTGAGACCAGCAGCTTGGTTGTTAAGCGAAGCTGTCACTAAGTGAAACTGTCTGTGCTTGCCATCTGACTTCAGCTTTTCTTTGCTTTACAAACCTGGGAAGGTCGTAAATGGGTTGCACAGTTACTGTCGTAACTGTGAATGGTCACTAAAAGGGGAGTCACTAAACGAGGATGACCTGTACTCTGTGCAGATGTATTGCAAATCCTAGAAAAGAGGTGAATTGCATTAGTGGGGTCAGCATAATGCATGGAAACAGCCCCCTGCTCACACCCATGTGGTCACACTTTTGCACATGTTTGCCAGTCCTAGATTGTTTATCATTCCCCCTCCCCTCCTAAGCCAGGAGAAACCGTCCATTGGCTTCATCACTGCAGAGGAGAGGTGGCTTCAGGCGCCAGCATCTTCCATAGTATGTCCTCAGTGGCCATGCTATCCAGGGTGCCTGCTGCGCTTTATGTCACTGGAGGCAGTGAACGCTCTGTGGAGTTGTTGTTTTTTAACCCACTTTCACAGTAATGAAATACTGAAGGATGAACCTGTTATTTTTTATTACAAGTTCATTGATGGAACTGTGAAATGACGGACCTTTTTCTTTTCAAAGGAACTTTTTAAGCTGGCTTCATTTCCAACCAGTTTGTTCACAGGGTCCAGCAGTTTAAGGCTGCAGTTGCAAAAGCTCCCCATCTTTTCTTTTTCTCCCTTCCTCATTCATTTACTTCCTTTCCTTTCGCAGAATCTGCGTTAAAGTTTTCTTCCTTCTCTCTCTCCCATCATCCACATCCCTTCTTCATTTATTCCTTCTGCCCCCTTCCTTTCACTCCTTCCTTTTGCTTTTGATTCTGTCACAGTGGCACCCAGATTGCACCCTGGGTGTGAATGTCCTCCGAATTCTCCCTTCTCTCTCTCTCTCCCCCTTCCTTTCCTCCCTCCCTCTTCCACCTTCTCTGTCTGTCTTTCTCTTCCTTCCTCTCTCTTTCACCCTCAGTTGCTTTCCCTGATTTGTTACAACTACAGTGCCCAAATTACACTGAGATGTGCTAGGTGTGAATTTCCTGCTAAACATCCCTTTCATCTCCAGGAGGCTACCCTTTAAGCAAAAGTGACTTTTGAGGGAGAAGCATTACATTTTTTTTTACAGATTGTAAAAAAAAAAAAAAAATCTAAGATCCACAGTCCAGTCCTGTGCACTCCTAAGGCCACCTGGTCCCAAGAAAGCAAGTCTAGGATTGTACCTTGAGCCTCTGGTTGTTGCTCAGTGGAGCAATTCGCTCAGTGCAGTAAACGTAGATTAACAAAACACAACTGCTAAAATAAGGGCTGAGCCTGCTGATCCACAGTTAGCTTCATCCAGTCTGTTCTAGGAATCCAGCCATAATGAAATCATTCCCCTAGTACATTATTCTGGGACAGAGAACACCTGCTTCTTCCCTGTCTCAGAATTGTAGAGTTGAAGGGGATAGTAAAGATCATCAAGCCCACCCTCCCGCTCAGATAGCCAACTGGCTATCCAGGCCTAAGCCAGCCACAGGACACGGTTGTCCGGTCTCTCCCGAAGGCCATTCTGGGCCTGGAGAAGCCATCTCCCTCCGAAGCCATTCTCTACCTCCCACAGCAGGTTAGACTAGGCTTAAAACAGGACAATGGATACTTGGCAATTCTGTATATTTTGGGGAAAAAACACTCATTGGCTTAAGTGTGTTGTCTGAATCCAACCTGCCACATGATCTGTGAGCCTAGCAGCTGTGTTTTATTCCTCTGGGTTTAGGGTTTCGCCTGTGGTGTAAATCCAGCCCACCCATTTAATCTTCCCATAACCCTTTCTTGAAAAATGGTCAAAATACTCTGTTTCCCGTGGCGGTATTTGAGACTCCATGCTTAGCATGTGGCTGCAGCAGCATGGAATACAGACAGTCCTTGATTAACGACCATTTGCTTAGCGACAGTTCAGACTTAAGGTGGCGCTGAGAAACCCAACTTAATGACTGGTCCTTGCACTTACGACCATCACAGATTCCCCACAGTCACATGATCGCAGTTTGGGCATTTGGCAACCAGTTTGCATTTACAACCATCACAGCATCCTGCAGTCATGTGATTGCCATTTTCAACTTTCCAGCAAGCAAAATCAGTGGGGAACCATGTGATTTGCTTAATGACCATGTGATTCACTTAACAATGGCTGCAAAAAAGGTCGTAAAAGTGAGTCGATTCGCTTAACGACCGCATTGCTTAATGACTGAAATTCCAGTCCCAATTGTGGTCGTTGAGCGAGGACTATCTGTAACACGGAGCAGGTCTGTCCCCCTTGCAAACGATGTGTCTATTCAGTGCGGCCTCCGTTCATCTTTTCTGCAACTGCCTCGCTTTGCTTTGCCTTCATGATTTATTAAATTTATCTTCCCTTCTGCCGCCATTAGGAACAGCCCGAATGCTTACGTTTCTTTGGGTTTCTCTTCCTCAGAGCTCTTTAGTGCTATCGAATGGAGAAAGGATGCGGGCCATTTCGGACTACTTGAACAGTGGTAAAAAAAGGAAATCAGAAAAGGAGTATAACACGGATTATGTGAGTGGCTCTGTTTTTCGTGGCAGGCCCGTTTTGGAAGAAGAGTTGGGTGAAACCGGGCTGCTTCTCTGCCACACAAATCTGGGGGTCGTGGATGAAGGAGCAGGGCTGAACTCTGTGGCGGAGGCCTTCTGGATGTTTTTCCCTCCCTTGGAAAACCGGTCGCTCCGATGAAAGTGGTGTATCGTAGCTTCTGTGCTTTCTCAACCTCCAGAGGATGAGGAGGAAACAGCAGAAGCAAAATAAGATTATGGGGCTTTATTGATTGGACGTTCTCCGGCTTCAGTGTGGCGCAGCCAGGCCGCGCAGTTTTATTTTGCGTTTCAGCTTGCAGGTTTGCAAGGAGGAGAAACTCCCTGTTTGGGGGATGGGGGGCCTCTGAGAACTGCCAAAGGTTGGAGAAGTGGGGCCATTTTTTATGGGATCTGCCTTCAAAGAGACGAAACTGATGCCTCTTAAGCCAGGCGCAAGGCACCGTTGTTAGTTCTTTGAAGTGGAGAACATTGGAACTAACTCAGAACCTACTTTTCTAAGAACGGAAAGAGGGCTTGGCGAGGCTTAAGACACCCTTCTTGTTCCGTGAACAGGGGGGGTTCACTTAGCAGCCCCAATCTTGGCTCTGTCTATTCTGGGGTGCTTAAGCACTTGCCAGTGGGCTACCCCCCTTTTTTTCCCCGTGAAATACGAGAACAGGTTTTCCTTAAGCAAATTAGTCTTCCTGTCACTTCTGGACCTTTGGGAAGGGACATGTTTGTGAAGCTGTCCCTTTTTTTTTAAAAACAATTTTATGAAGCCTTACAGTTATGTGGAAAAAAACTAATCCAAGCCACAAAACATAGGGAGATAAAAAGGAAAGAGAGAGAGAAAAAGAGAATCAGAGAAAAAGAGAAATAGGAAAGAAGGAAAGGGTAAGAATAGAGCAAAGAAAAAGAAAAGGAAGATATGAAGCTTTTCCTGCAGGCTGCTCCCTTAAACCTGGCTTCTGCTCTGATGAAGTGAATGTTCCCTCGTTGGTTTGCACTGCAGCCTTAGAGAGGCCACTGAGAAATAAATCTCTTTTTCCCCCCCATTTTTTTTTTCAGGGGAGTGATGGGGAGAAGAGCGAGGACAACCTGGTGGTTGATGAGGTTTGTACGATTTAGCAAACATGCTTGGTGGGGGGCAGATGTTCTAAAAATGCTTTGGGTTGCCTTGATGGTTTGCAGAGCTGGGTGGGGGTCTTTTGGGGGTGGTAGCAGTGAAATTGGGGGGAGGTGGAAGGGAGTGGGGTCATACTGAAGCAACAACGCATGGCTTAATGCAGTGTTTCTCAAACTTGGCCACTTTAAGACATGTGGACTTCAACCCCCAGAATTCTGGCAGGGGAATTCTGGGAGTTGAAGTCCACATGTCTTAAAGTGGCCAAGTTTGAGAAACACTGGCTTAAAGGTTGTTGCCAAACTCCTCCTCCGCTGCCTGAAATATGTTCATTTATTGACTGGATTCATATCCTTCCTTTATACCCTGTAGGACATAACAGCTTTCCTCCTCCCCCTTTGCCCCACAGCAGCGACCCTGTGGGGTGAGTTAGGCTGAAAGGGATCAACAAACCTGGGGGCTCGGTGGGTGATTTTGGAGCCGTTCATTCCATCTCAGCCTAACCTACCTCGCAGGGTTGTTGTGGCGGGCATAAGGCGAGCGCCCTGTGTCTGCCACTTGGAGGCCTCAGAGAAGAGGCGGGATGCAAATGCAGTGAATCAAGATAAATCGGTGTTTTTCAAACTAGGCCACTTTACGAAGTGTGGACTTCAAGTCCCAGAATTCCCCAGCCCAGCCTGCAGGCTGGGGGATTCTGGGAGTTGAAGTCCACACGTCGTCAAGCAGCCTAGTTTGAAAAACACTGGGATAAATAATGAAACATTGGGGGGGGGAGAAAACAGGGAGATGAGGAAGATTTAAGCCCACCCCAAAATAATTTTACTCATATTCAAGAGCCATTCGTCAAAGGTGACATAAAGGAAGGCTTGTTCTTTTTCTCTTTTTTTCCCTCTTCCCCCCACCCCAGGATCCTTCTTCCCCCCACAGCGTTCAGTCCTTCTCCTCCCGAGAAAATGGGGTCGATAAAGCCACTTTGCATAGGAAAGATTTGGGGCACCACAGCCCCACTTCCATGGCGTCCTCCAGCAGTGCCTCCCCGCCGCGTCCTGCCAAGGAGCTGGCCACAGTATGTAATGAGACAGGAGGGATGGGTTTCTGCATGTGCAGATGTGGATGGACTACAACTCCCATCATCCCCAGGCAGCTGCACCAACAACAAAGGATGCTGGGGGCTGTCATTCCTCAGCGTCCAATAGGCCCGTCCCCTTTTGACATTACAGGTAGTCCTGGACTTCTGACCATTTGATTAATGATTATTCAAAGTTGTGACGGCGCTGAAAAAAGTGACTTACGACCGTTCCTCACACTTACGACTGTTGGCAGTGTCCCCACACTTACGTGATCAAAACTTGGGCACTTGACAACCGGCATGTATTTACAACGGTTGCAACATCCCGGGCTCACCCAATCACCATTTGCAACCTTCCTAGCCCACTCCCATCAAGGAAAATCAGTGGGGAACTGCGTGATTCAGTAATGGCCATGTGATTCACTTAACAACCATGACAAAAAGGTCGTAAAATCGAGTGCAACTCACTTAACGACTGCATCACTTAGCAATGGAAGTTCCAATTGTGGTTGTAAGTTGAGGACTACCTGTAATCTTCATTTACTCCTGGTCCCCTGCAGATGCTATGGGACTACAACTCCCAGAAGGCCTTGCTGCCTGGGAAGGCTGGGAATGGGAGGACTCATACCTCAGGAGGGGCACCAGCTTGGAGAAGGTATCTTTCCACTCCAGGATCTTCCACTAGATCCAAGCGAGGCCATCGAACCAACCAACTGGTGGCAGGACCAACTTATCCATTAGGCACGACAGGCCCAGTGCTTAGGGCCCACGAAAGCATTTAAATTTTTTGTTTGCTTGTTTGGTTTGGTTAATAAAAATGAAATCATTTATTTTGTGCTTTTTAATAAAATATTTATTCATTTTCATGGGTTTTAATTAAAAACAGGCGAGGAACAGACCTGATTTGAGTATCAAACCAGTGATCTAGACCGGTGTTTTTCGACCTCGGCAACTTTAAGACGCGTGGACTTCAGCAGGCTGGCTGGGGAATTCTGGGAGTTGAAGTCCACGCGTCTTAAAGTTGCCAAGGTCGAAAAACACCGGTCTAGCTGTAACGGGAATACTAAAACATAGTAACTTTGATACACGACAGACTTCGTAATTAATCGGCAACAGCGGATTATTGCAAGATAATACATATATTATATACTGTTCCCTGTTTCTATAGAAAGAACGAAGGCACTATTGAAACTCCTATGAAATACCATTTTTAATCCTATTGCTTCCATGGAGGGAGGGGCCCACAAAGGCAAAAGACCCTAGGGTCCCCCCAAAGTCATGCTGCAACCCAGGGCAGTGGGCGTGGCCAAGCAGCCTGGGTGGCTCCTATTGGCCGTGCTGAGCGTTCCAAGACCCGGAGGGCGGGAGCGAGGGGTGAGCTGCAGAATGTCCACCTACATTCTCTCCGGCTGTTGCAAAGCCCCTTTCGGGGAGGCAGCAGCTGCGCTGGGCTCCATCGTCCTTCCTGCGGCTTGCAAAGAGGAGGGGATGTGGGTTTGTCTGGGCGGGCTGGAGAGAGGCATCCCTCAAACGGCTCCCTCGGGGCATGCAGGTTTTCTCCCCTCTTTTCCGGATGCCGCAACAGCAGCAAACAGCTGCAGGACGTTTGGGGGAAGGCGGCTGCTGGATTTTCCACATTTGGGGAAAAAATTGACTTCACCCATTTTCAACCCACCCAGCCACCTCTGTCTCTCTGTGTGTCTCTGGCAAGATGCCTCAAAGGGCCTGTCGCTCTTCCTAAGCTGAAAGTTTGCTGCAGTGAGAACGCCAAATTCTGGATGGCCTTCTATTAATGTCTCCTTCCTTCCTTCCTTCCTTTTCCCCCTCCACCCCTTTTTTCCTCTTCCTCCTTCCCTCCCTCCCTTTCCTCCTCCTTCCTTCCCCTCTCCATCCCTAATTTTTCCTTCCTTCCTTCCTTCCTTCCTTCCTTCCTTCCTTCCTTCCTTCCTTCCTTCCTTCCTTCCTTCCTTCCTTCCTCTCTCTCTCTCTCTCTCTCTCTCTCTCTCTCTCTCAAATAAATTTTACTGAGTTTTTTGCCCCTTGGATTTTATCTCCTGTGCCTTAGACTAGCTGTAATTTCCTTTTTGTGCATTGAGGTGCAGCTCAGCCTTGTATATTGGCCACTGTTAGGAACATCCAAAGTCGCCCGCCGGTTTGGTTTTTTTAACCCTGCCTCCTTGTTTTCTGGACTGTGGCTTATTGGAGCCTTTTAACTAGGGCAAGTCCTCTGTCTTTCAGCAAGGCTGGCTGGGAAATTCTGGGAGTTGAAGGCCACGCGTCTTAAAGTGGCTAAGGTTGAGAAACCCTGCTTTAACCCTTCATCATTCCCTGCTCCCCTCTTTAAAGCCGTCTGTGATGCCACCATATCTAGTGGTGAGGAGTTCCATAGGCTAATCAGGCGGCTCTTATCTCTTCTGGGTTTGTTGCCTGTGGCTCTTTGCTCTTTTTCAGTATTAAACCCTAAAGTAGCTTATTTTCTTCCTTTGGATTCATTATTGGATTCTGCCAATGTTGCTTTCCCAGTTTAAACTGAGAGGGGAGAAATACATCAGGTCGTGATCTAGCAGAGCATACGCAGAGTGCTTCCCTCAAGAGTCTTGACCATTTCAAAACAGCCAAGCGCTTTTGCAGCTCCCTGAATCTCAAGCTTGCTTTACGAAACCATGTCTTACGAGGATGCAAACTACATGGAAGATGAATGAAAATGCCCATCAGTACAAGCCCCTTAATAGCTAAAAGTGAAATCATCAAAATGATTTTAAAATATGCACAGGTAGTCCTCGACTTATGACCATTCGTTTAACAACCATTCAAAGTTACGACAGTGCTGGAAAAAATTACTTGTGACCAGTCCTCCCACTTACGACCATCACGGTGTCCCCACAGTCACGTGATCAAAATTCAAGCGCTTGGCAACCAGCACATATTTGTGACAGTTGCAGCATCCCAGGGTCATGATTGCCATTTGCGACTTTCCCAGGGAGCTTCCAACAAACAAAGTCAATGGGGGAAGCTGGATTTGCTTAACAACTGCAGCAATAAAAGGTCATAAAATCAGGCACAACTCACTGAACAACTGCATCGCTTAGCGACAGAATTTCCAGTCCCAATTGTGGTCTTCAGTTGAGGACTACCTGTATAACATTCTTGGCATGCTTTCAATCTTGTGAGTGTAGACTTCCCCTCCTGCTTTAAGGTTTTTCTCCCTTTTACTTTTTTTCTGATGTTTTAATACTTTTTCACCAATTTATAGGCATTGCTTTGTTTTGGAGAAACAGACTTTTTTCCCCTGGCTTTATGAGAGAAATACATTGCAAAGCCAAATATTGTTACGTGGAATCTCTTTGCAGATAAATGTAGAATTATATTGCAAGGATGAAAGCATAGTCCTGCCTTTCTGAGTGCAACCTGGATTCAAGGTCACATTTCCAAGACGAAACCATTTTTCTAGCCGTAGTTTCCCGAGATTCTTAGCAGGGATGTCTGGTGAAGGGATGTTCAAACACCCACGTTTCAACAAAACTGGGTGACCACAGTTGTATGCCATGTTCTCAGTATGGCCACATCATCTTATTTATGTATATATTTATTAAACAGGTTTCTGTCCTGCTGGAATCCAAAAACTCTTGGCAGCTTACATGGAACAAATTAAAACATTTAAATTAAATTAAATTAAAATTAAAACCATTAAAACATCCATGGTATAACCTGAAAGCCTAATTATCATAAATAGGAACAATAAACAACAACTAAAAACACAGTAATGCCATCAAATATTTTATTGATTAGATGTACTATTGACAAATAATTGATTTGCCCAATATCACTGTGATGTGAGCCAAGATCTGACTTGGAGTGGGAAATGTGGGGAGCTGTTCCCTCCTGTAATGTGGACTTGAACAAATGTAGAGTCTTATCACTGATTTTTATATTTTATCGTTAGCTGTGTTTTCGAGCTTATTTATGTAAACAGTATAGGTAAGCCACATTTTGATCAGCTGGCATCTAAACTTTCTCAAAAAATAAATTCTAAATAAAATAGTCTTTTAAATGACCTAAAGCAGGGCTGTGCAACTTTTTTGGGTCAAGCACTGTGCAGCGTAGGAGGGGCCAAGACAAAAATAAACTGGAATTGTTTTTTAAATCAATATTCTTACTTAAATAAATGTACATTTAAATGCAGTGTGATGAGTTTACTATGTTTTAGTGTCACTGCTCACGTGCCATAATTTCCTCCAAATGTAAGTTGACCTTTGAGAGTCCTTCAAACTCCCCTGGATTGCAGAATCCTGGTATTGGAGGGCACCTCAGAGATCATCTACTCCTGCCCTCCTGTTTCAGGAAGCAAACCATTATACCAAGAACCACCTTTTCAGAGCTACCTATTTGGACTGACCAAGCAGAAATTCAAGGCAGTTTTGGGAAGCTGCCCAAACTTGATCTAAATTGATCGTGCAGAGGGGTGGGCAATTTTGTAAAAATCATTTATTCCTTCATTCAATCAATCAATTCTGATGCTGCCCGACTCCAGCTGACTCTGGGTGGCTCCCAACAATTAAGAGTAAAATAAAAATCACAAAATACCAAAAGAAAAAAAAAAACAAAACCAGAACAAATACAAATACAAATAATTTGAGGATTAGGGCTGTCCAGGGAAAGCTGGGGTGTCAAATGTAAATAAATAAGCGGTATTTTGCAGGTAGAGAAAGCAGTCACCCCCGGTTTGAAGTCTAGCACCCCAAATTCCCAAGGTGAAGGAGCAGTGCCTGGATCTTCAAGCAGCCTGTCCCAGTTCCGGCCAGGAGTAGCAAAGCAGACGGTGGAGTCACTTGGTAATGAGGATGGAGAAAAAGGGTGTCCTGGAAGTGGCAGAATTTGGGGGGGGGGAGATTGCACATTGCAACGTTTCTTAGGCCCCGTATTGAGAAAATTAGCACTCACGTGCTAGATTTCTAACTGCAGGGGAGGGGTAATAGAGTCCTTGATGAACAGCAAATACAAAATTGGGGTTAGAAGAGCGACTTCCCGCCTCACCCCACCCCATTTCTCTCTCTCTCTCCAATTTCTAAACAGTTTTAGAAAAATTAAGGGATTTGTGGAATTGAAGGAGCCAGAGTGAGTCATGAATAGTGATGGGTTCAGCAGCAAAACAGATCTGTCGATAAACAGAAGGAGGGCAAATTTTTGTAACACCCCTGGGTGGAGAAATGTACTTTTTTTTTTTGCAAAGAGGAAAAAAAAAATCAGAGGAGTCTGGCAGGACTTAGAAAATAATTAGAAAAGTTCCTCATTGCTGCAACTTAGGAAAGCTTATGTCTCTTAATGACATTTCTGGGTTCCTTTTGATCTTTTTGCCCCCAGGACCAACAGGGCTCTCTGTCTACAGTTTTCTCGGTATCAAATTGATGAAGATGAATCTATTACCCTTTTTGCAGAAGGTCCATCATTTTAAAACGCCCAGTCTTGAGAATGGGCTCATGAACTTCTGTGTGCATGACAAGGACTAGAAACTTAAGAGCAGTTCCCTTTGGGTTAACGAAGAGGAGTTGAAAAGAGATTTTTTGAGTGGTGGGGGGAAGAGGAGAAAAGGATCTGTGGCAGGAAGGCATCCCTGTGAGGCTGTAAGGGGGCAGTAAAAAAAAAAAGGAAGTGGAGGACCAAGGTTATCTGAAGGAAGATGTGAAACTGCTGAAAGGGCAGACTTTTAAAGCACCCCTGTCAATAAGCTCATAAAAGTTACTAGCGGGCTAAAGTTGTGGGCCAGAATGTTAATTGGCTCTGAGTGTGAAACTGGCAGATTATTCATTTTTTAAGGCTGGAGGAGAGAGCGATGAGGACAGCGGGAGAGTTAAATTGAAATGCCAGTCTGCTTTTAAGCCAGTGTTTCTCAACCTCGGCCACTTTAAGATGTGTGGACTTCAACGCCCAGAATTCCCCAACCAGCTTTGCTTTGCTGGCTGGGGAATTCTGGGAGTCGAGGTCCGCTCGTCTTCAAGTGGCCGAGGTTGAGAAACACTGTTTTAAGTTGAATTTGAAGCATTGGGAAGGTGAAAAACGGATTTTTTTAAACACCTTGCCTTTTGAGTCTCTCTTTGGAGAACAGGGTGTCACGGTGGCTGTGCTGGAGAAGGAAGATGCTGGTTTAAGTCACCCTTGACCGGGGAACTTAGTGGGGAACAGGCTTCCAGCCCAGAGATTTGTTAGGGGATAAAATAAATGGGGGCATCTGGCGTTCTCCAAAAAGGGACATCGATCCAGCGAGGGAGGCAAGAGAGCTAAAGGCTTGTCCCCTCTTTTGGTTTCAGCCCTGAGCCTGCGGAACCCGCTCACCGTCCAGAGCTCCTACCAAGCTGCTTTCAACGTAGCCCACGTTTCAGTCAACGGTGACATGGTGGGCACCGGGGCGTACGCCGGGCTGCACCTGGTTTCCCCCCAGCTGAACGGGGCCGCCGTGGTGGGGACGAGCAGCTACGGGCGTTCTCCTCTGGTGAGCCTTTGGGGAGAAGCGTCCTGGAATATGGCAGGGGGGGAGGGGGGATCTTCCCTGGTTTTAACTGAAGTGCCCCCTCTCCTTCTAGGTAGCTTATGATCCTCATGCGCATTTGCGGGCATCGGGCCTTTCTGTGGGAATGCAGGCGGGCATGCCCTCGGCCAAACCGTAAGTGTGCGCGGGACTCTGCAGCATCTCTCTGGTCAGCCTTGAAAGCAGGGGGGTCCAAATCAAGCCCCCCCCCTCATGGACAGTGGTCCTAGACATTATGCAAGAAAAAATCCCAAACTTCTCCTTCCTTCCTTCCTTCCTCCCTCCATCCCTTCTCATTCCCCTCTCCACCTCCTTCCTTCCTCCCTTCCCATTCCCTCTTTCCTCCCTCCCTTCTCATTCCCCTCTCCACCTCCCTCCCTCCCTCCCTTCCTTTCTTTCCCCTCTCTACCTCCTCCCTCCCTCCTTCCCTCCCTCCCTTCTCATTCCCCTTCCTTCCTTCTCATTCCCCTCTCCCCCCCATTCCCCTCTCCACCTCCTTCCCTCCTTCCTTCCTCCCTCCCTTCTCATTCCCCTCTCCACCTCCCTGCCTCCTTCCCTCCTTCCTTCCTTTTTTATTTTTGCATTTTTGGAAGAGTTTGGGGGTGCCTTTTTCAGAAGATGGAGCAATTGAGCCGATGTTTCCTGCTGGGAGAAAATTTAAGGCAGGGATTCTCAAAAGTGGCTGTCTTGTAGCTCCCTAAAACGATAATGCAAATTTGTGTGAAAGCCTCCACCCCCTCCAGCTCCCATGAATAAAATGAATGATTTCATCGGGGGCTAGGCTTGAGCAAGAAACAGAAACTCCATTTTTAAAAATTAATTTTAAACGGCGTATCAGAGAAAACAATGATGGAGATGAGCAGCAACACTGAACTGTTGGTAGGATGCAAACTGAGTAAAGAAGCTTTATTTTATTTATTCATTCTGTTTATATACAGCTGGACTCAAAAAAAAAAAACCCTGACTCTCGGTGGTTTACACCAAAAAATGCAAAAACATGCTGAAGAGACATAATTCTCATAAAATCGTAAAGAAAAAAGATGACCATGTACTCCCCAAAGGCCCTCTTAGAAAATAAATCTGTTTCTCTAGAAATGTACAAACCTCCCTGTTAAAATGTAAAAGCGTATTTTGACGGGGAAAAACGAGTTTGCTTGCTTCTGAGTAATTCCTGAAATCTGGGTTTCATTGTGAAGAAAACCACTCTAGTTCACCAGGCTCAAGGGGAGGAAAGAAAAAGAGAGAGCGGGTGTTTCCTGGCCTGAAACCAGCTTCTGTTAAACTGCTGTTATGCTGCAGGGGTTTCGTTTTTGGGGTGGTGGTGGAAATAAGGGGTTGATGTGTTGCTGGCCAGGCAAATAGACGTGAAGGTGGGGAGGCTGTTGCAGATTGCAAGGGGCGATAGCGTCAGTATTGGACAGGGTGCAAGGAAGCAATAGAAATGAAAGGTTTTTGGTTCAGTGGAGGGAAAAGCAGACATTTTAGCCAAGACCCAAAGAGACTGAAATAGCAAGACTTAAATATCGAAAGAGCTTGATAGCAAAGCCAAAAGTTGGGAGAGGCTTTGAAGAGCATGGTTTTAACACAGGTAGTCCTCACTTAATGACCACAATTGGGACCGGAATTTAGGTTGCTATGCGAAGCGGTCATTAAGTGAATCGGACCCAATTTTACGACCTTTCTTGCAGCGGTCAAGTGGATCATGCAGTTCCTCATTGATTTTGCTTGCCAGAAGCTGGCCAGGAAGATCAAAAATGATTGTCACGTGACCACGGGACTCTGCGATGGTCATAAATGTGAACCAGTTGCCAAGTGTCCAAATTGTGATCATGTGACTGCGGGGATGCTGCGACAGTTGTAAGTGTGAGGACTGGTCATAAATTGTTTTTTCCAGCACTGACATAAGTCCAAACCGTCACTAAACAAATGTTTGTTAAGCAAGGACTACCTGCACAGTGTTTCTCAACCTTGGTGACTTTAAGATGTGTGGACTTCAATTGGCTGGCTGGGGAATCCTGGGAGTTGAAGTCCATACATCTTACAGCTGCCAAGGTTGAGAAACACTGGTTTAATATCGGATGAGAAGCCTATAGTCTTCCAGTTGTTGCGAGCTTCCAGTCCCAGCCTTTCTTCCCCATCTGAAAGCCCCTGTTTTGCTCTGTCTGCCCTCCCACCCAGGGCCTATTCCTTCCACGTCAGCGCTGACGGACAGATGCAGCCGGTGCCCTTCCCGCCCGACGCCCTGATCGGCTCCGGCATCCCGCGCCACGCCCGCCAGCTGCACACGCTGACCCATGGCGAGGTGGTCTGCGCTGTCACCATCAGCCACTCCACCCAGCACGTCTACACGGGGGGGAAGGGCTGCGTGAAGGTGTGGGACGTGGGGCAGCCTGGCCCCAAGACCCCCGTGGCCCAGCTGGACTGCCTGGTGAGTGAAAAGACGGAGCCTCCCTGCATGTTCGGTGCAACCTCTCCGAACCCCCCCAAACCATTGGGTGGAACCTAGATTGGATTGTGTGGCTTTCCTTCTCCAGTTCTTTCTTTCTCTTCGCTCTTTCTCCCCACTTCTATCTCTTCCCCTTCCCCATCTTTCCATCATACCTTCCTTACCTTTCTTTCCTCTCCCCCATTTCTTCTTCCTTCCTTCCTTCCTTCCCTCCCTTTCCCCCTTCCTTCCTTCCTTCCTTCCTTCCTTCCTTCCTTCCTTCCTTCCTTCCTTCCTTCCTTCCCCTCTCCACCCATTCTCTCCCTTTTCCCCTTCCTCCCTCCCTCCCTCCCTTCCCCTTTCCACTCTCTTCCTCCCTAAGTTCCTTCCTTTTCATTGCCTTCTCTGTCCACTCCGTCCCTCCCTCCCTCTACCCTCTTCCCCCCTCCCTTCCTTCTATCCTTTTCCCCCCTCCTTCTAGCTTCCTTCCTTCCGGCTTCCTTCCTTCCTTTTCTCTCCCTCCCTCCCGTCCTCCCTTCCTTCCAATTAACTAACTGATACAGGTCTCTCCCCCCCCCCACACGCACACTTGATTAAAAACAGCAGCCAACAGGAAGGACCCCCAGCCCCCAGCTAATTCTCTAGCGCTAAATCTCCCTGGGCGATGCTAATCCTCACCAGAAACAGTTACGGTGGTTTATAGCATCAATTCTTCACACTAAGATCTAGATTTAAAAGTTGGGCTCTCTTATTTTACCTGTTCGCCTACCCCTCCTAGTGCTTTTACTGCTCACCAAAGGGGCTAGGAACTTTTAAAAAAATCTTCTTGAATGCTCAAGGAGGAGGATTTGAATCTTTCCCGGGGGGGTGCAGACTTGAGGGTCCCTCCCCCCCCTGCAGGACATGCAGACACTGTCACTCCCCACTTCCTCATTTCCTCCTTTTCTCCCCCAGAACCGAGACAACTACATCCGGTCCTGCAAGCTTCTCCCCGACGGCCGCAGCCTCATCGTTGGGGGAGAGGCCAGCACCCTGTCCATCTGGGACCTGGCGGCCCCCACCCCCCGGATCAAGGCCGAGCTGACCTCCTCGGCCCCCGCCTGCTACGCCCTGGCCATCAGCCCCGACGCCAAAGTCTGCTTCTCCTGCTGCAGTGACGGCAACATTGTGGTCTGGGACCTGCAGAACCAGACGCTCGTTCGGTAAGGGCCTCATCCGGCCCGGGGGAAGCTGCTAGAATGAGCTCTTAACTTTGGGGAGGCGCCCCCCGACTCCAATCCTCCCTTGGCCCCCGAGTCTGCTGTCTGCTCCCCATCTCGCCTTTGGTAGCCACCTAAAACAGACAGTGCAGAGCAGTGTTTCTCAACCTCGGCCACTTGAAGACGCACGGACTTCAACTCCCAGAATTCCCCAGCCAGCTTTGCTTTGCTGGCTGGGGAATTCTGGGAGTTGAAGTCCGCGCGTCTTCAAGTGGCCGAGGTTGAGAAACACTGGTGCAGAGGTTTAATTTAATTCTGAATTTAGTATTTCCATTAAACCAAATGTTTAGTTGAAATAGTTAAATATTTCTATTATATCAAACAAAAGGGAATACAACTGACTGGAAAGCCAGTTCCATAACACAACCCCCCCCCAAAAGGATGCCAATTGTTTGTAAGGGGTCTCTTAAATTGTGGAGTTTGGAAGTTGGGGAGGCAGCAAATCCAGGGGAACCCTTTTTCCTGATGTCCTGGTTTGGGTATTTCTGACAGGCACTGCTTTAAATGCATTCAAGCACAGTTTTATATCCATAAAGACTGGGATCTTTTTTGATGTTGGTAAATGAGTTCCTGAGCATAATTCTACATTCATGGAATGTGAACACTTTTTTTTTTTTTGGCCTATGATTTTCCTCCTCCTCCTCCTCCTCCTCTTGTCCTCCTCCTGTGCTGCTTCTCTTCTCCTCTTCTTCCTTTTCCTCTTCCTCCCCCTCTTCTTCCTATTCTTCTCTACCTGCTTCTGATCTTTTTCTCTCCTCTTCCTTTTCCTCTTCTTCCTCTCCTCCTCCTCTTCTTTTTCCTCTTCTCTCTTCCTCCTCCTCCTCTTCTTCTTACTGTTCCTGTTCCTCTTCCTCTTCTTTTTCCTCTTTCTCTTTTCCTCCTCCCCGCCTCTTCTTCTTCCTGTTCCTCTTGGTTTTCCTTTTCCTCTTCTCTCTTCTTCCTCCTCTTCTTCCTCTTCCTCTTCGTTTTTCCTTTTTCTCTTCTTCTCTCTTCCTGCTTCATCTCTTCTTCTCTTTCCTCCTCTTCTTTTTCCTCTTCTCTCTTCCTCCTTCTCTTCTTCTTCTTCTTTTTCCTTTTCCTTTTCCTCTTCTTCTCCCCTCCTCCTCCTCCTCCTCTCCCTCCCCTCCCCTCCCTCCTCCTTCTCCTCCCCCCTCCGGATCCTCCAGGCAGTTCCAGGGTCACACGGACGGGGCGAGTTGCATCGACATCTCCAACGATGGCACCAAGCTCTGGACGGGGGGCCTGGACAACACCGTGCGCTGCTGGGACCTGCGCGAGGGCCGGCAGCTGCAGCAGCACGACTTCAGCTCCCAGGTCGGCGGGGGGAAGGGGGAGAACCAGCTGGGAGGGTCCAGAAGCGGGGCCCAGTTGCGCTGGTGCACCCCCGGGGGCTTGTGGGATCTAATGCCACAAGGTCTCCGAAGACGAGGGCAGCCTTCGGTTTTGATAGCTTTGTCCCCCGTGAATTTCTCTGATCACCTGCTGCACTAACGGATCTCGTGCTACATCTGGTGGCAGGGAGTTCCGTAGGTTCACGATGCACTAGGAGAGGACTTCCTGTTGGCTGCCCAAAGTCTCCTTCTCATTGGATGACCCCAGACTCAGGGGTCCCTGCTGAATGAGACAGACCCCCCTGTTCTTTGACAGCAGGCAAAATTCTGAAAACTCTCACCGCAACGTTTCCCAACCTGCTCTGGGAATAGACTCCCAGAATTCCCTGATATTTAGGGAACGTTTAGGAAGTCTCTCAAGACCTAGTGGTGTTGTCAGGCCCAGGGGTCTTTGGGAGTGGGAGACATCCTTAGGTGGCCCTCTTATAATTGACATTCTTGCCCTCTCCACGGGGTTGTTATATTTTAAAATGTTTTGATATTCTTAATACAAGTAGTCCTTGCTTAACAACCACAATTCGGACCAGAATTTTGGTTGCTTAGCGAAGCAGTCATTAAGTGAATCTACCCAATTTTATGACCTTTTTTGTAGCAGTTGTTAAGCGAACCACATGTCGTTAAGCAAATCGCGGTTTCCCCATTGATTTTGCTTGCTAGAAGCTGGCCAGGAAGGTTGAAAATGGCGATCACGTGACCACAGGATGCTGTGACAGTTGTACATAAGAACCAGTTGCCAAGTGCCCAAATTGTGATCACGTGACCGCAGGGACACTATGACAGTTGTAACTGTGAGGACTGGTCGTAAGTCGGTTTTTCAGCACTGCTGTAAGTCCGAACCATCACTAAATGAATGATTGTTAAGCGAGGTCTACCTGTAATTACTTTTATCTTTTTATAATGATTGTTTTTTATTTATTTGCTGTTTTTATTTAACTGTTGTACGCTGCCCAGAGTTGCCTTGTGTGAGATGATGTGAGAAATAAATAAAAATAAAAATGGCCTTAATTGAATAAATCTGAAAGATCAGGCTATCAACTTTCTTCCTTTTCAGGGTCAATTTGTAATTATTCTCTGGAGACCCTGACAGCTAAATCTTATCTTCTCCAAAAAAAAATAATAAATAGGGGAAGGCAGCTCCTGTTTGGATCAGATCACTAGCATTGCAGCTGGGGATGGGGGTTTCCCCTTTCCTCTCCTCATTATTACCAAAAAGGAAAATGAACTGTACAGGTAGTCCTCGCTTAATGACCACAATTGGGACTAGAATTTCAGTTGCTAAGCAAAGCGGTCATTAAATGAATCCGACCCGATTTTATTACCTTTTTATGGTGGTCATTAAGCGAATCACTTTGGGCATTAAGCAAACCAAGTGGTCATTAAGCAAATCACATGGTTCCCTATTGATTTTGTTTGCCAGAAGCTGGCTGGTAGGCTGAAAACGGCAATTGCGTGACCACGGGATGATGTAATGGTCATAAATGCGAACCAGTTGCCAAACGCCCAAATCGTGATCACACAACCGTGGGGAAGCTGTGATGGTCCTAAGTGTGAGGACCAATCATAAATTGGTTTTTCAGCACCGTTGTAAGTCTGAACCATCACTAAATGAATGCTTGTTAAGCAAGGACTATCTGTACATCATCTTACAAAATCAACCTGTGCTCCATGAGCAATTTCACTCTGTCCCTTTGCTGGTTTCTGTGTGGTTGCAACCTCCCATTGCTTTGGCCACCATGAGGACTGGAATCTTCAGGCGTGAATTTCGCGTCCCCTCCTTTTGCCACCAACGTTTCCTCTGCTTTGGTTGAAATCGCCCCGTCTTTTTCCTCCTGTCTCTCCAGATCTTCTCCCTGGGCTACTGCCCCACGGGAGAGTGGCTGGCGGTCGGAATGGAGAGCAGCAATGTCGAAATCCTCCACGTGACGAAATCCGAGAAGTACCAGCTCCACCTTCACGAGAGCTGCGTCCTCTCCCTGAAATTTGCTTCCTGTGGTAGGTGTAACTCCTTGGAGGGGTTCCTGGGGTTCACCCTTCATTTGCCTGTTTCTGCATGAGGATGCCATAACTCGGTGTTTCTGAAACTTGGCCACCTTAAGATGTGTGGACTTCAACTCCCAGAATTCCCCAGCCAGCATGGCTGGCTGGGGAATTCTGGGAATTGAAGTCCACATGTCTTAAAGTGACCATGTTTCAGAAACACTGCTCTGGTGGACTTTCATTGCATACAGGTAGTCCTCACTTAACAACCACGATGGGGACTGGAATTCTGGTTGCTAAGCAAAGTGGTCATTAAGTGAATCCGACCCAATTTTACGACCTGTTTTGCAGCAGTTGTGGAGTGAATCACCACGGGTATTCAGCGAACCATGTGGTTGTTAAGCAAATCACGTGATTCCCCATTGATTTTGCTTGCCAGAAGCCAGCCAGGAAGGTTGAAAATGGCAATCAAGTGACC
Organism: Candoia aspera; assembly: GCF_035149785.1. Taxonomy (NCBI): domain Eukaryota; kingdom Metazoa; phylum Chordata; class Lepidosauria; order Squamata; family Candoiidae; genus Candoia; species Candoia aspera. The sequence goes on from NC_086153.1 coordinate 338,081,598, forward strand.
ATGGAATTCTGTGACAGTCATAAATGCGAACTGGTTGCCAAGTGTCCAAATGGTGGTCACATGACCACAGGGATGCTGTGATGGTCATAAGTGTGAGGACCAGTTGTAAGTCGGGTTTTTCAGCACTGTCGTATGTCCGAACAGTCACTAAACAAATGGTCGTTAAGCGAGGACTACCTGTTTTCTCCTAGGTATGCAGAAACATTGAATAGCTGGTTTAAAACTGTTGTCCCAACAGGTGACAGCCCCTAGCTGAATTTATCAGATCTTGAAAAACACTGAGCAGGATCAGACCTTGAAAAGACCCACAGGCTTGCCTCAATTTATCTCATTTACAGGGAAATGGTTTGTCAGCACGGGGAAGGATAATCTGTTAAATGCCTGGAGGACACCTTACGGAGCCAGCATTTTCCAGGTAAGGGATGCATCCTGCTCACAAAGTGATGCAAAGCTATCACCAGTTAATTTTTATCTTCCGGATTTTATCCCGCAGATTGGAAAGTGGGTGGGCTGTATCGCTGTTCACGAAAGCCTGTTCTTTCGGTATGATGGTCATGTTTATTCGCTGATTAAAAAACGCTCAACTCCCTGTGACTTTTACACTGTAGAAAGCTAGAACAATAAAGTCAAGGAACCAAGAGATGGGCCTGCAGAAAAGGAAAGCTGAATCTTACAGGGGCTCCCCAACCACCCGGCCCCAAGGCCTGGGAAAATAGCCATGTTTTCAGTGCCTTCTGGAACGTCATCAGAGCTCCATGGATCTTTTTGGGGGGTTTCAAAAATTGCTGTCTGTCCCCTGCAAACCACCTGTTCCAAATGCTCTGCACAGCCCTACTGTCTATGGATGTTGGTTAGAGTTTCTTTTACGAATTCCAGTAAGGTGATGGCTGTTTTGTGGGTGGACTGATGGTAATGGTCCATGTAAAACCAGATTGTTTCAGAGGCTGTGGGAATGTCAGCTTGCAAGTCCCTAAAGCAAAGGTCGGATTGCTGAGATCTCTTCTGACGCCCTCGATCCATTTACTGAACTTATTCAAGGCAGTAAAAGAACAAAAAGGATTGTAAACAGGCCTAAAAGGAATTGTTCAGCATCCAACGCAAAAAACACATCCACCTTCTGGTCGAGCTGAAGCCCTGATGGTTTTGCCAGTTGTGGTCCGAGCTGATACTGGCTGGTCAGGAAAGAGGTCTTCATATTGTGGTAAATACTCTGATAATACCTGGTAGAGAACTCAGCGAAAAATAAAAATATTAACCCTGTGTGTGGGAAGGAAGGACGAATTCCATACTAGAAATATTTGGAAAATAATTTTAAAAACATTTTTATATAAGTCTTCGTTGTGATGGAGTAGGATGTGGGATCTGCCTCCAAGTCAGAGAAGATACTACAGAACTGAAAAAGGTGCAAAGTAATAATAATAATAATAATTTTAAAAGACAAAGAATTGGAGAAGATCACAAAGTATCAACATCTGAAAACCGAAGTTGAAAGATTAAACTGGCCGTGGTGGTCCCAGTGATTATCGGCACACTGGGTGCCATTCTAAAAATCCTAGGATGGCACTTAGAAAATCTGCACATTGACAAAAATTTCCATCTGTCAATTACAAAAGGCCACCCTGCGTGGATCTGCACGTTCATTACGACCTCCTGGGTTCTTGGGAAGAACTTGATGTGAATAAAGGCTAACACCGTCTAAAGAACTGGCAGCTGTGATTTAACATTTTTGTGAATAATAATAATAATAATAATAATAATAATAATAATAATAATAATAATAATAGGCTTAGCCTTTAGGAAAGGATACAGTGCTTGGGTGCTTTTAGCTTGGAGCAAAAACGGATAAGGGGAGATGTAATTGAGATATTCAAAATTACACCTGTCACAAAAATCTGGTTAGAGCAAAGTTTTTGTCACTTGCTCAAAGAACCAAGGGGAGGATTAATCCATTCAGACTAGATGCAGGGAGATTCAGGAGTAATAAAAGGAAATCTTTATTCCCCCAGGGCAGAGGGAAACTGGGTTTTGCGGCTGCCTGGCATGGGAAGGGCTGCTAGCTTAACCCATGTTTAACGCCAGGCGGAAGAAATTTAAAATCAGCCGGTGGGGCGTCACCTTCCTGTTGGTGCCTGTGAATCCTTGTAAGCTGTCACAAATCACTTGTGCAAGATGGCGGCTATATAAATCAAATAAATAAATAAATGCACTGAGTAAATCAGGATCTGACACAGAAAGGTGGAATAGACGTGTTGTCAGCTTGAGAGCTTTATTTACATTCTTAATGGTCCAGGATGGCAGATGTTGAAGTTCCACAACAGGGGAAAGGCCACAGCGTCCTCACTTGCAGCTAAATAAAACTTTGCTAGCAATTGGAGCTTAACTGGGTTCTAACTAGGGCTGTGTAGCACCTTGGTTTGGATCTCCCAAAGCTGCTTTGGGATTCACAGGCACATGAATGCAACACCAGCCTGCAGCCCGTTTTGAAAGCATTTGCGACTTTAGCAGCTGCAGAAAGCTGTGTGCCTAAAGCCCATTTGAGAAGATGGATGGGTGGTCCCCATTTCTACCCCATCAAAATCCAGAGACTTGGCAGCTTGTGTAGATCATAAAACCAAGTAAATCAGCCACAGTATAAAATCCATAAAAGCAACAGAACTATACACCCCAAACGTTAAAAATAGAAAGTGAAGATGATAAAATCTGGAAAGCAACTCTGTCTTGAAATGCTTCTGGAATGGGAACAAGGAGGCGGTAAGGGCAGCCCTAAGTGGATGTGTCACTGTGGTCCAGTATTTTTCAAATTTGGCCGCTTTAAGATGTGTGGACTTCAACTCCTAGAATTATCTAGCCAGCACAGGAAATTCTAATGCCTTCATGTGACTTGACAAAGATTACAAGTAGTTCTTGGCTTATGAACACAATTGGAACTTCCATCACTAAGCGATACGGTCATTAAGCGAGTCGTGCCTGATTTTACAACCTTTTTACTGCAGTCGTTAAGCAAATCCGGCTTCCCCCATTGACTTTGCTTGTCAGAAGACCCCTGGGAAGGTCACAAATGGTAATCACGGGAGCCTGGGATGCTGCATCATAAATACATGGCAGTTGCCAAGCACCCAAATTTTGATCATGTGACCACGGGGATGCTGCAATGGTCGTAAGTATGAGGACCAATCATAAGTCACTTTGCTCAGCACCATCGTAACTTCAAATGGTTGCTAAACAAATAGTCGTAAGTCGAGGACTATCTGTACTGTAACATGCTGTATGTGGGGCTGCCATTGAAGAGTGTTTGGAAGCCCCAGCTGGTCTAAAATGCAGTGGCCCAGGCATTTTGGGGCATTTCTTGTTACACCTATGTAGCACCACTGCTCCGTAAGCTGCGTTGGCTCCTAGTAAGCTTCCAGGGGCAATTCAAGGTGCCAGTTATCACCTAGACAGCCCTCCACAGTGTAGAGCCAGGCTACTTACAGGGTCATTTTTCTCCCATTGTTTCTGCTCACCCCACCCAATCTAGCAGGGGAGGGCATGCGCTGGGTCCCTTCCATCAAATAATGCCATCTTTTTGGACCCTGAGTCATGATTCTCTGTGTCAGTGCCTGCCTGGTGGGGCAGCGTCCCTCCAGGGATCCAGTGGCCCTGACCCTGCTGGCTTTTCACAAGGCGTGAAGACCCGGATGTTCCCCAGACATCTGAGCCAGATTAGCCAAGCTCTGCTGCTAATGGGCATTTTAAGATCGGGATGTATGGTTGACCTTGGGCGTGGTGGGTCGGTGTTTGTCGCTGTTTTTTTGTCCTTGTGTGCCACCCAGTCACTGCTGTGAGATGGGCAGCCACATAAATGACTTAAGATAAATAACTAAAGTTGAGAAAGTCTTAGGCCCCTTTTTTGGTTTTCAGTTACTGCTTTGAAATTAAACACTTGATCTCCAGGACAACCAAAACACCAAACGCCCATCCTGTGTTCTCCCATGCATGGGCACAATGACAGCAGATGAATCCCTGTTGTTCTGCTTGTGCATTTTTTATGCAGAGGGAGAGCATGCACGCCACACCGCTATCCTGTTTATCGACTGAACCTGTTTCCTGGGTTCGTCCCATACTTGGAACATTTGTGTGACAGGAAACCACTAAATCCAAACCAAGACTAAAGCTACATACAGGTAGTCCTCGCTTAACAACCATTCGGTTAGTGACAGCTCAGAGTTATGACAGCGCTGAAAAAACGATTTACAACTGGCCCTCACACTTAGGACTGTCGCAACATCCCCAATCATGTGATCACAATTTGGTCGCTTGGCAACCAGTTCGCATTTATGACTGTCACAGCACCCTGTGGTCACATGATCGCTATTTTCTACCTTCACGGCCGGCTTCTGGCAAGCAAAATCAGTGGGGAACCACATGATTCACTTAACGACCATGTGGTTCGGTTAATGCTCATGGTGATTCGCTTAACGACCGCCACAAAGTTCATAAAATCGGGTTGGATTCACTTAATGACCACTTTGCTTAGCAACTGAAATGCCAGTCCCAATTCTGGTCATTAAGCAAGGACTACCTGTACTGCCCGTGTTGAGTGAAACGAAGCTTTTTTGGCCACCACCCAGCTCCCTTTGCGTAACCTCCTCTTCCTCCTTTCTTTGTAGTCGAAAGAATCTTCCTCCGTCCTCAGCTGCGATGTTTCCACGGACGATCAGTTCATTGTCACGGGTTCTGGGGACAAGAAGGCGTCCGTTTACGAGGTCATGTACTGAGAGGAACCGGCACGTTGCTCCAGACTGAACACAGGAGAAGGGGCTGCCGCTGGACCTCCTCGCTCTTTCCAGCCAAAGAATCCACTCACAGTCCAGGAACGGAACCCAGAACGAGGACGCTGGGTGGGCTGTGGGGAAACGGTCCCCCCGCCTTCCGCTTAAGCCTGAGGCCTTTGCGGAGCTTGGCGGTTCCTCTCCAGGTCGATCTTATTCTGGGATGGTGGGAATAGGGCTTGGCACTCTCTTTGGTGTGCGTGTGCGTGCGTGCAAGTGTGTGTTCCCATTGAAACTCCTTGGAAAGGTTTGTTGTGTATTCTTTTTTTTTTTTTTAATTAAAGAACTTTCAATAAAAATGTTTGGGTTACTGGCCCATCTCAGCCCCTTCTGTTTTTTGAGATTCCTTAGTCTGAAAAACAACACAAGAATGGCCATCAGACTGGAAAAAATCAACTTATATCCCCATACCAAAAAAGGGGAACACTAAAGAATGTTCAAACTATCGAACAGTGGCACTCATTTCACATGCCAGTAAGGTAATGCTCAAGATCCTGCAAGGTAGACTTCAGCAGTTCATGGAGCGAGAATTGCCAGATGTACAAGCTGGGTTTAGAAAAGGCAGAGGAACTAGGGACCAAATTGCCAATATCCGCTGGATAATGGAAAAAGCCAGGGAGTTTCAGAAAAACATCTATTTCTGTTTTATTGACTATTCTAAAGCCTTTGACTGTGTGGACCATAACAAATTGTGGCAAGTTCTTAGCGGTATGGGGATACCAAGTCATCTTGTCTGCCTCCTGAGGAATCTGTATAACGACCAAGTAGCAACAGTCAGAACAGACCACGGAACAACAGACTGGTTTAAGATTGGGAAAGGAGTACGGCAGGGCTGTATCCTCTCACCCTACCTATTCAACTTGTATGCAGAACACATCATGCGACGTGCTGGGCTTGAGGAATCCAAGGCTGGAGTTAAAATCTCTGGAAGAAACATTAACAATCTCAGATATGCAGATGATACCACTTTGATGGCTGAAAGTGAAGAGGAACTGAGGAGCCTTATGATGAAGGTGAAAGAAGAAAGTGCAAAAGCTGGTTTGCAGCTAAACCTCAAAAAAACCAAGATTATGGCAACCAGCTTGATTGATAACTGGCAAATAGAGGGAGAAAATGTAGAAGCAGTGAAAGACTTTGTATTCCTAGGTGCAAAGATTACTGCAGATGCTGACTGCAGTCAGGAAATCAGAAGACGCTTAATCCTTGGGAGAAGAGCAATGACAAATCTCGATAAAATAGTTAAGAGCAGAGACATCACACTGACAACAAAGGCCCGCATAGTTAAAGCAATGGTGTTCCCTGTAGTAACATATGGCTGTGAGAGCTGGACCATAAGGAAGGCTGAGCGAAGGAAGATCGATGCTTTTGAACTGTGGTGTTGGAGGAAAATTCTGAGAGTGCCTTGGACTGCAAGAAGATCAAACCAGTCCATCCTCCAGGAAATAAAGCCAGACTGCTCACTTGAGGGAATGATATTAAAGGCAAAACTGAAATACTTTGGCCACATAATGAGAAGACAGGACACCCTGGAGAAGATGCTGATGCTAGGGAGAGTGGAAGGCAAAAGGAAGAGGGGTCGACCAAGGGCAAGATGGATGGATGATATTCTAGAGGTGACGGACTCGTCCCTGGGGGAGCTGGGGGTGTTGACGACCGACAGGAAGCTCTGGCGTGGGCTGGTCCATGAAGTCACGAAGAGTCGGAAGCGACTAAACGAATAAACAACAAAGTCTGAAAAACAAAAAGCACAGATTCACTTTTTTGAGGGGGGGGGTCAATGAAGTCAAGATGGCGGCCCCCACCATGCGAGGGAAGCCCCACCCCTTTTTCTCTGCGTTGTGCAAAGATGGGGCTGCCACTTTGCACAATGCAGAGAAAAAGGGGTGGGGCTTCCCTCGCACGGTGGGGGCCGCCATCTTGACTCTATTGACCTGCCTCAGCCGATGTGTGACTCTGAAAAACACCTGGGTTTCTAACTGTGTGTGGAGTGCAGGAGAAGAGCTGAAACATTTCAGGAAGCTGAGGATGGAGGCGGCTGTGAAGCAAGAGCAGGGTGGACAAGATGGTAATTTTTTCGTCCTTTTTAAAACGCCTCCCGTGCTTCAGGACATGCATGCGGATCCTGGAGGGCCATTGGAAACTAGAAAGCTGTTTCTCTAAGCTGTGGAAGTGTGCACATTCCAGGGAAGGCATATGCTGGATTGCAAAGGGGTGTAACTTAAATTGTGGAAAGTCCAACAAAGCTCTTCTTGGAAGACCCTGGCTGGATGCCTGTAATACACAGAGCCCAGGTTAATGAACCACAGTCGTGGCCCTGTACACCATACAGATAGTCCTTGACTTACGACCATTTGTTTAGCGACTGTTGGAGATTATGACAGCCCTGAAAAAAGTGACTTACGGCTGGTCCTCGCACTTAAGACTGTTGCAGCATCCTTGCGGTCATGTGATCAAAATTCAAACCTTCCCAGCCAGCTTCTAACAAGCAAAGTCAATGGGGAAGCCAGATTTGCTTAACAACCATGGGATTCGCTTAACAATTGCAGCAAAAAACCGTGAAATTGGGCTTGACTCACTTAACGACTGCCTCGCTTAGCAGCAGAAGTTCCCATCCTAATTGTCATAAGTCGAGGACTATATGTATCATAGCTTAACATGGGTGGCTAGTTCCCATCTCATGATAAAACAATGGCTGAATCGCACAACGCGCTGGACCATAAGTTACCCAACTCCCTTTCAACCTACGCTAGTGGGTTGTCAGAACTCAGCCACCAGAGAGGAGCTGACCTGGTAAGTGACAGGCTCTGACAGGTTCGTTTTTTTATCCATGAGGACTAGAAGCATGCCTTGTTTCTAAAAGGCTGCAACTCACTGGGGGAAAAGCAGCTGCTGGTCTTTGCTAAAGGTCCTGGATCAAATCCACTTGTCTCCAATTCTTTTGAAGCTGTCGCTAGTAGGAAGGCATTTATTTTAATGAAATCCTCAGCTAGTTCTCCATGCCAAGTTATTCAGAGATCTAAGCAACTCTAAAGCTCTTTCAAAGCTAACAGTGACAGGCTGTTGTTTTGCAAAGCAGCTTTGGAGAGCTGCCTCTCGTGAAGTCTTGTTGAAACAAAGCCCCCCTCTAGGGCTTTGTTTTATACTAGTGGGCACCAGGTTGGGAAGCCTGCCTTCTACTGCTCTATTTTGGCAGATACATCCCAACTGCTTGACACAAAAAGGCTGTCAGACTTAGACCTTGTGAGGTTCATTTCTGGTTGAGGGTAGAAAGATTCTGCCCTTGTGGCTTAATTTTATTCCAAGTTTTTTTTTTTTAAGAGTCCAGAAAAACAAAAAAGAAACCAACTAACCACAATTTTTTTTATAAAACCTGTGAAATGATAACCGATTTAAGCACCTATATATCAAACCCTAAACAAAGATATGAAAATTTCAGACATACAAGAAAATAAGTAATGATGTAAAATATTGTGAAGTCTGTGTCAAAGGGAAACACATTGCATGATGTTATGATTAATAGAAATGTGTTGTTTTTTTCAAAAATGGACAACTTACACTTGTCCTGGATCCAATCCTTAATACATAGAATAAGGATTCTCTTCTGATTTTTCAAACAATTATCTTGTCAATTCCCCACACCAGGTATAACCAAAGTTCCTGAAAAACAGTTAAATTCCACAGTAGGATCCTTGGTGGTTAGAAGGATCCTTATCTGACTGCGTTGGATCGCTTTGTCAATCTAAAGCTGGCTCTTCTTGAGCCAGATGGTTCTAAGTTTCTTCTGAAACTAATGAAAACTTTCCAACGTTGGAAGGAAAAGCTGATGTTGAAGAATTCGTCTGGCTTTGCCTGCCTTTGACAATGAGGACTAGAATCTTGCCTCGTCCAGTGTGGATGTAAGAAACACAGCTGTTCAAAACCATCAAATTAGAGTGATCCTGCCCGTAAGAGTCATACTTCCATTTTTTTGCTGGATTATATAAATTTAGTCCTTGCAGGTGGCCATTGTCTGGTTGAGCTCCCCTGGGCTAACCAGGATCTGAGCTGGTTAGTGCATGGATGGGAGACCACTAGGAGATCTCAGTGATGTCGGCTAAACTGGGAAGTTGTTAAACAACGCCAAAGAAAGCACTGGTGGGCCATTTCTCTTGCCCTGCCAAGAGAAAGATGCTGGTGTGTCTGTGAAGTGGCCAGGGGCTGACCTCCAGTCAAGGGTCACTCACCTGCTTGATAAGCCAGACCGTAGCCAGGTGGTCACTTCAAGCTGCCCATCATGCAGGGTTGTTGCTAGCCAGGTTTGCACAGAAAGAAACCCCACATCTCTAAGCAGGACGTCTCTGCATGACAATGCCACTTTTTGTAAGCCGTTTGTCTAATGGCTGAGTAGAAATGTTGATTTGAAACGTTGCATTTTGCACATTTCCAAGAAGGTGGGTGTATCCTCATGAACCTTAAGCATTCCCCCTTGCTATGGGGGGAGCATCCTTCAAGAGAATGCAATCGTGCATCTCAGTGAGACCATTTGGGTCTTTTAAACAGGATGAGTTGCATTAATATCTCAAAATCCACAGAGGAGGTCTGAAATCAGGCTAGACCAAAACTGCCAGACACACGTCACCTAAAATGAATTTGGATGCTTGTATGCCTAATTTGCGCATTATTCCCCTTTCAGCTCCCAACTTAGATGCGTGAAATGTTTGTTTTAGAATAAAAAAAAATAGCTAAGGCTGGTCTTGCAGAGTTTTCTTTTTTAATCATCCTTTGTCAAGATGATTTCCCCCTCAATTTATAACAGCACATAGACAATGAGACGTTTTTTTTAAACACAGGAGGGTTAAACATAACCCTCTTAACCTAGTTAGTCTATTTTTCTGGGCGGCTCGTACAGCATGCTGACGCATAAGCCCACCAAAAGAGCTGTGGGTTGCAGGCAGAGTTTTGATCGTACCACGGAGGCCACCATCTTGACTTTTTTGACCACACCCTGCTGATGGCCCTGAAGCAGGGGAACGACAGGTTGGCAGATGCAGAGAGCAGAAGAGGAAACTGGTTAAGGTTTCTGCCAGCTGTCTTATGACTGTGCAAACCAACCCAAGGAGCCATTTTGCGAGAGCGCCCACATCATTTCAACATTCCAAATCTGCCCACAGTCCCGAAGAAATGGGGCCATTTCCCCATCAAATTAGTGGCTAATTTAATACAAAAAAGTGAAAAGTGATGGGTTGTACAGGATGCATCGCTCTGAAGGGGCATTCTCTCACCCCAAAATAAGGATATACATTTTATACTGTATTCCTGGGCAAATCTATACTGTGGGGGTCCTCTTGTTCTAGATCAGCCTTTCTCAACCTTTTGACCCTGGAGGAACCCTTGAAATGCTTTTCAGGCCTCGGGGAGCCCCTGCACGTTCAAATAGAGGCCAGAAGTTACAAAATTATTCTATTCGTTTCATGGGTAAGCCTACAGTATATATATGCATTAACAGTGTTCTTAAAATAAAAATAAAGACTGAAACTTACCTCTTTAATGTGAAGTTTCCTGAATTGGAAATAATTTTTTAAATAAACCGTGCTCTCCCAGGGAACCCCCAGGGACCTCTCATGGAACCCTGGGGTGCCACGGAACCCTGGTTGAGAAACCTAGATACATCAAGTCCATTGAATGGGATTTTTTTTTAAAAAAGCTTTACAATTTTTATGTCTTTTTATGTTTATTTCTCCATCTATGCACACAACGTTTGGAATGTTCTTTCCACAAATACATTGAGCTAATAAATTTTTGTACATTATATTCAGTGCAAAAAGAAGTTTGGAGGCATGCATTGCAGCAAAGTGGCAGCGGTCAACCTCAGCCACTGATCTTGCTGACTAGGATTGGTGAGAATCCGTAGCCAAGAATATTTTGGCTGGATTCTCATCGTGTGCTTAACCAGGTCAGTGGTGGAGACTCTTGTGTGGTCTTGCTAACCTGGTTGGCATTTGGAAAAGTAACAGGTTGAACCCCAAACTAAATGAATCAAACTAAGCTGGGTCAGTCAAACCAGGCAATCATAGAGTAATGGCCAAGATCGGCCCACTCAGTCCTCCAAGAAAAAGAGAAGGCACTGCAGAGTGGCTGAAACAGAACAGTGTCTGGTCCAGCCCATTTGCAAAAAAAGTGGGCTAACTAGTTTAAGTGCTTCAAAATAGTGTTTCTCAACCTTGGCCACTTTAAGATGTGTGGACTTCAACTCCCAGAATTCCCCAGCCAGCATGGCTGGCTGGGGAATTCTGGGAGTTGAAGTCCACACATCTTAAAGTGGCCAAGGTTGAGAAACACTGTTCAAAGAGATGGGGCCATTAAAGAATGACACCTAGGCTTCGTGCAAGGGATCATGGGATATGAGGCAGGACAGGAGGAAGGGGGTAGACTCTTGGCTTCCCCCCCCACAATGGGTGGCCCTTAACCTGGTTAATGGGATTGCATGCTGCTAGATCCAATCGAACAAAGCTTTGACTGGGTTAGCAGCTGAGCAGGTTAAAGTTGAGCCCAGCCCTACGGATACCTGGAAGGAAAATGGTGCCAAGTGGACAATGCCCCCCTCTTGGTCCTGTAATTTCTGAAATTATTCCACTCCCCCCTCCCCCCCCAAAATAGCTCTATCTGCATGGCCTAAATGCATTGAATCATTCAGGATAGCCTCCGCCGCCACTTTTTTGCCTGCACCCAAAGATGAAAATATGGGCCTTAGGGTGCATTAGGGTGGCCGGAATGTGGGAGGGGCTGTGATTAGCGTGGTGCGGATTGGCCGCTCAGCTTGTCAAACACAGGGTCAAGCTGGTCTTCTGGTCTCTTCTGGGGGCTCGTGAAAAGATTTTGCTCAATCGGTGACCTCAAAGGACTGGTAAGGGAGGTCCCCATCTTGCCAGGATGCAGGGAGAGCTTTTCCCAAAACACTGCTGAAGGAGAGCCTGAATCAGCCCCCTTGCTTCTTGAGAGGAGAAAAATGTCTTCCTGAGAATCTCAGCTTTTAAGTTTCTAGTCCTCATGCATCTGCAAGGAGGGTTGGAAGCGCCCAGGCCATTTCAGCACCACAATCTCCCAAGCCAGGGGGGGAAATACATTTTACCGGAGGACGGAAAGCGTTTGGTTGTCAGCAGGGAGAAAGGACCCTTCCTTGGACTTTCTCATCCTCCTGGCCATCAAGGGTTAGGAATGGGGAAGGTTCAGGAGTGCCCCCTCCTCAGTACACCAGTTCGTAAACTGTGGCTTTCTTGTCTCCTGATCCGGTCACAATAAACTTGTCGTTGGCCGAGATGTCACAACTCAGGACGGAGGAAGATTCTTTGGACTGCAAAAAAGGTGGGGAAACAAGGAGAAGAGGCAAGGAACGGTTTTATTCTGCTGAGCTTCATGCTTGGGAACTTGATCTGATTTGCACAAGATGTCTCGCGTGGCAACTCCGATTACTTGTGCCTCCTGTTGGCAACCTCTGGTGCCCCCAGACACAGCGAATAACATCCTGAACCAGCCCTGGATTAACCATTAAGCAGAATAAGCAGGTGCTGAGGGCGCCAAGGGAAGGGGGGGCACCACAGAGCTGTTTCCCCCAGCCACCATGCCCTTAATTCTTTCACTGCCACACTCGACTTTAATTGAATTTTTTGTAAGGGTCCTTATCTTCAGTGTTCAACTTTAATCTGCCTGGTTAAAAAAACTTTCTCTTTGGCATAGTGAGTGACTAAAGGCTATAAGTTTGAAGGTGTCAGGAGATACCACATTTGCATCCATCTCGTGATGTGGCAGTTTCGCTACTGTCGAGGGGCACCAGGGATGGGTTGGGCTTAAGTCAGCCTTAATCCACCCCTGCCCTGAACTGTTATTTGCAGAGCTAAGAGATTGTCCCTTGGGTCACTTTGGAACACATAAGAAAGTTCAAGGTGGTACCAAAACTCGCAAAAACTTAAAGCAAGAACAGCGACCCTGTGGCACATCAGATACTGCTGAATTACAATTCCCAATATCCCTCATCACCGCCACTGGGGCTGCTGGAAGTTGGAATTTGGGAACAACAAAAGATGACAGATCCCCCAGGTCTCTCTTTAGAGATTTATCTTCTACGTTGCTATCGTTACCGGTCCTCACATTTATGACCTTTGCATGTCTGTAAAGCAAAGGAAAACTGAAGTCGGATTATAAGCACAGTCGTGGTTTCACTTAGCAACTGAGTTGCTGATCCCAATTGTGGTCGCTAAACGAGGACAACCTGTACAACAGGCCACCATATAAATCTTATCAATAAATAAATTTGGCCCAATGCTCAAGAAGAGCCTTCTGTATACTTGCTGTGGAGGAAGGAGGCAAGCAAGATGCATCAAGTGGGATTTTTATGCGCTTGTTACCACGCATAGCTCTTACAGCATGTCAAGATGGGTGAGGCAAATGTCTCTCCTCCACCTTTCCAGGAAGCTGCTAGAAATGTTATTCACTAGGATGCCCTTGTCTTCTGAAGTTGCTGCACACACCCTTTTTCCCCAACCTGCTTTCATGAGACTTTTTGAGGCTTTCAGGTATACAAAGCTGATGGTTTATCACTTAGGAAAAGGTATGATTAATATTGCAGACCACACCTTTGCTGAACTGATTAAGTTTGCAGTTCTGAAAAAAATCAGGATTATCTGTTTTAGGGCTGGGAGAAGCTAAGCCAGTGTGGTGTTCTGAACAGGCCAAGTTTAAACAATGCATGGTTTGAGCAACATGCAAAACCCATTTCTAAGGGCAAGATGGTGTATGGTCAACATCATCCCCATTGTGTCGCTAAGAGCAGGTGCCTGGAAAGACGCCTGAATATTAGTGCTGAATGGAAAGTCCCAACTTTCTATGGTAGCTCTAAGAGGCGATCCACCCTTCGACTTGGGCCCTCTTAAAATCAAACCTGGCTGACCGGATGGTCTCCTTTCCCTCTGGAAATCCCACAGCTGTTTTGTATTTTCTGCAGAGAGCAACAGAGTTCAGCCAGCCCTTGGTCTCCTTTACCTGAAAGATGCTGGCACCGTAGGGAGTCCGCCAGGCGTTAAGCAGATTGTCTTTGCCCGTGCTGATAAACCATTTGCCTGTAGCCAGAGAGGAGAGGAGAAACAGAGAGGGGCTTGGGTCTGCGTGCAAGAACATGATGGCTGGGAAGGGGAGGGAGCCAGCTGCTGAGGTCGCAGGGGCTCTTCAAGAGCTCTGGGTCTGAAATAGAACTACCGCAGGCCCAGCCCTACTTGTCTGATGCTCAGAGATAGACTGCTTTGGGGCTTGGATGTTTCACTTGGTTTTTTTGGATTAATAAGCTTCCGCAAGAACTTTGAAAGGGGTCTGGTTGGGCAGACCAAACATCTGCAGAGCTTGCTGCCCTGTTTGCAAGCAAACATCCGGGGTCCTGAGAAAAAGGCCAAATGAAAGCCAAGATAACGAGGATACTTGGAAAACAACCTCAGGCCCCAGGATTCAAAAGGGAAGAGAGGTCACTACTCAGGAAAGCTCCAGTGAGAGAGGCCATAATGAATAAACTTAAATCATCCTATTCCACCAGCACTGTTGGAAGATGGGAGGAGATGGGCAGGGATAAATTTAATTAATAAGTAAATAAATAAATATGTACTTCCTGTAGTTTCTTTGTACAGGTAGTCCTCGACTTACGACCACAGTTGTGACTGGAATGTCCATCACTAACCTATGTGGTCATTAAATGAGTCGCACCCAATTTTATGACCTTTTCTGTTGCAGTCGTTAAACAAATCACCATGGTTAAGTGGGTCACATGGTTGTTAAGCGAATCCATCTTCCCCCATTGGCTTTGCTTGTCAGAAGCTGGCTGGGAAGGTTGCAAATGGTGATCATGTGACCCCAGGATGCTGCAACCATTGTAAATACATGCCAGTTGCCAAGCACCTGAATTTTGATCATGTGAGTGCAGGGATGCTGCGACAGTCATAAGTGTGAGGACCAGTCGTAAGTGACTTTTCCAGTGACATTGTAACTTTGAACAGTCACTAAACAAATGGTCGTAAGTCGAGGACTATCTGTAACACAGAGCCAATCTATTGGTGTCAGGACTTCCCTGGTGGGCACTTCTTGTAAATTTATCATCATAATACAGCCATCTTTCTTTCCCCACACAAGGGCCGCATTCAGACAACACACTGAACGTGCTAATTGAATTAACCCACTGGGGGGATGGCCCAATGCACTGAATCATGAACATATCCAATGGGTTGCTTTGCACTGCTAGGCCACCAAAAAATACCCCACCAAAATTTAAAAGAACCGAGCTCACTGTGGTGCACAACCGTGACTTGCAGGCGAGCTGGCTAAGTGGGTTGTGTGAATGCAACCATGGTGATGACCCTTTTCTAAGTAAGGTAGCCTGGAGCTTAGCCAGCAGCCTTGCCTTTCTTACCCACGCAATTGCTCACACACCTACCACAGGAAGCAAATTTCAGGGAGAGGACGCAGCTCTCGTGAAGGTGGAGCTGGTACTTCTCGGATTTCGTCACGTGGAGCATTTCGACGTTGCTGCTCTCCATTCCGACTGCCAGCCACTCTCCCGTGGGGCAGTAGCCCAGGGAGAAGATCTGGAGAGACAGGAGGAAAAAGACGGGGCCGTTTAGAATCAAAAGGTTTGGGACTGAATGATGGTGCGTTTGAAACACACAAAGCAAAAACCACAACCAAAGATTCTAGTCCTCATGGTTGCAAAGTTAACAGCAGGGGGGGAATCCATTTGCATAATTCACTTAACCAGGCTAATTCAAAGTCCAGGGGTTGCATCCCTACAACATGCTAAGTTTAATTTTTTTAACCTTCACCTGCTTTGGGGAAGGGAGTGACTGACGGTGTTGTATGAAATCAGCCCTTGGGGTTTGTTGTGAAGATGGATTAATTCAGCAGTCACGTTAAGCATGTTGGGGGAATACAGTCTGGAAGGCACCAATGGGAGATCTGGGGCATTACGATGGGAAAACCAGGTTTGATTCATGCAATGCACCAAAAACAGGTTGAGTGGTTTGTGGTATGTGAACTTAAATGCAGTGGGAACCAGATCTGTACATTAATCCAGAATACAGATTGTTGCTTGGGTATAGCAGGTTTTGGGAAGAGAGCTATTATGCTTAATTATCCTGGGTTTAAGGTCTAGCATATTGTGTGAGCTGAGCCCCCGAACCTCCTTGAACTGCAGCCCTCCAGAGCACAAAGCGCCCTGCACGTTATGCCATCTGCCATGCCGTGTAGATTTCATCCATCTTAAAACGTAACCAAACATATAAAATGAGACAACGATCGTGCATTAAAATGAACCATGTTAAGCAGTGGCTAAGAGGCTGGTGAGGCTGAGACAGTGAAGTCAGTTTAATGTGCATTAAAAGCTGCAACAACTGCACCAGGTTTGATACCCGAGAAGGATAAAAACACGTTTAATAAAACTACAGGTGGTCCTCATTTAACAATCACTCGTTCAACAACCATTCAGACTTACAATGGTGCTGAACAAGGGGGACTTACAACTGGACCTCATACTTACGGCCATCACAGTGTCCCCACAATCACGTGACCATGATTTCCAATGTTCCCTGCTGGCTTCCCACAAGCAAAGTCAATGGAAACAGTCGCAGTCACGTGAGGTCTAGTTAATGACCTGCACGATCCTCATTTAACAACAGCAATGGGGGCTGCCAGAATTGCTGTCACTAAGCAGCACAGTCACCTGGTTTTTCAACTTACGACCATGTTGCTTAACAACAGTTTCCAGTCCCAATTAGCATCATTAAATGAGAACTACCTGTAATTACTCGCTTACCAACTGCCTCGTTTAGCAACCATTTGAAGTTACGACAGTGTAAAACAAACAGCTTTATGACCAGTCCTCACAATCACAACCGTCATAGCATCTCGCAATCATGTGATGGCCATTCACATGCTTCACAACCAGCTCCCAACAAACAGACTTAATGGAGAACAAGGAAGTAAAATTGCAAGTCATGGTCACGTGATGTCTAGCTTAACGACCACAGCGATTCACTTAACGACCGAATGGGAAGTGAAGTCGTAAGCCCATCACAGTCACATGATTTTCCGCTTAGTGACAACGTTGCCGGTCCCAATTGTGGTCGCTAAGTGAGGACTTCCTGTAATCACACCAGCCTCCCCAGCACAAGTGTGCCAAGATCCCGCCCCTTCTCAGTGTCGACTGGTTGCTGCTGGAGACCCCACCCACCCACAGGCCATCCATCGAAAGTCTCCGCCCCTTCCCCCCGCCGACCTGGGAGCTGAAGTCGTGCTGCTGCAGCTGCCGGCCCTCGCGCAGGTCCCAGCAGCGCACGGTGTTGTCCAGGCCCCCCGTCCAGAGCTTGGTGCCATAGTTGGAGATGTCGATGCAACTCGCCCCGTCCGTGTGACCCTGGAACTGCCTGCAAAGGGGAGGCAGAAGCGTGCAAGAACTCCCAAAGCCTTATCTGTTTCCATTCGATCATAATATCCTTGCTCTAATTGCCTTACGTTTCCGGATTTTACAACTCTGTATGAGGTGGGCCCCCCAACACGGAAGCAATGCAAAGCCAAACCGGCTTAAAGTTCTGGGAATCAGCCCCACTGAGCTCCGTGGGGATGAATTATGGGTACACGTGAGCAGAAGATCGATCACATACGGAACAAAATGGACGACGATGGAGACAGCAACGGTGCAGGTGACTGAAAGCTTTCATTGCATTCTTCCTCAGGCTGAAGAAACGTGCTGGTCCTTCTGGTTCTCAACTGAAGAAGGATTTAGAGAAGGGGGCCTGCATTCCCTCCTGAACACTGACCACTTGTGTCCCACCACTGAACTTCTAAAACAGCCTTGGGAAGCATTGAACTAGACATCCTGGATCTCACCTAACCATGGTTTGGTTCTGCAGGTCCCAGACCACAATGTTGCCGTCACTGCAGCAGGAGAAGCAGACTTTGGCGTCGGGGCTGATGGCCAGGGCGTAGCAGGCGGGGGCTGAGGAGGTCAGCTCGGCCTTGATCCGGGGGGTGGGGGCCGCCAGGTCCCAGATGGACAGGGTGCTGGCCTCTCCCCCAACGATGAGGCTGCGGCCGTCGGGGAGAAGCTTGCAGGACCGGATGTAGTTGTCTCGGTTCTGAAGAGAGAAAGGCGGGAAGTTATATTAACCATATAGCCCAACTTCCCACCATCCCAACCCCTGGAACCTCTCAAATCATCAGGAACGTGGTTTCGGAAATTATCTACAGTCCTAAGGACTAGAAACTTGGAGATCTTTTTTGCACCGAAAGCACCAATCTGGAAGAAGCTGGCTTTTATATCCACTGTTGCCCAGTGTTTGGCTGGATGCTTCCAGCTCAAGCTTCCTTGCTGTTGTTCATTTTTAGGAAGAGATTTTAAAGGAGAGTTCAAATTATGGCAGTTGAAAGTGAAAAATACCTCATCTTCAAGGCATATGCTGCCTCAGTAGCAAAATATTGGTACCAACTGCGAACTTCTCAAGGTTTGGCTGGGATAGATGTTCTTAGGTTTCAAAGACCCGATTTTATTTTCCTATTACTCATGCATATACAGGTAGTCCTCGCTTAATGACCACAATTGGGACCAGAATTTTGGTTGCTAAGTAAAGCAGTCATTAAGTGAATCTGACCCAATTTTACAACCTTTTTTGCTGTGGTCATTAAACTAATCACCACAGGCATTACGCGAACCACGTGGTCATTAAGTGAATCACGCAGTTCCCCATTGATTTTGCTTGCCAGAATCCAGCCGGGAAGGTCGAAAAAGGTGAACATGTGACCATGTGATGTTGCAATGGCCATAAACGCAAACTGGTTGCCAAGCGCCCAAATCTTGATCACGTGACTGTGGAGACATTGTGACGGTCGTAAGTGTGAGGACCAGTCACAAGTCTTTTTTTTTCCAGCACCGTTGTAAGTCAGAACTGTCACTAAACAAATGGTTGTTAAGCAAGGACTACCTGCACTGCCTTTCGTCAAAATAGCTTTATGACTTGCTGAATTCAAATAACCCCCAACAACAACCAACCACACAACATCACTCAGTAGATCTTTCAAAATGAAGCTGTTAGAAAACAAATTAGAAATAGCATTCAGGTTGATTTCTAAAAGATAGTAAATTTAATGCCAGGTGAATCTTTCTCTGGAAAGAAAGCATTCCCCAAGTGGAACGATTCAAATGAAAAAGCCGCCCCGGGGGGGGGGGTGTCACTGCCCCAAAAAGGGTTTGTACTTCTGTAAATCTCAGCACTGCTCAAATCTTGTGGTTTCGTGTTTTGGCAATGCTATTTTGGCCTTTATGGACTGAATTCACATAGCACGCTTAAAGATCCAGCAGGAAATTGGTTTATTTAGTCGCATAAGTGTGATGTGAGCACAGCCAGTACTTGGCACCCAAAGCTTGGATCCTGAAAACAAAAAAACGATCCCATTTTCAATCCAAAGATCGGCCAAACAGCTTGCACGAACAAAGCCAACAACTCTTCAAATCAAATCACCGAGCTGGGCAAAACAGCGGTAGGATGACCACAAAAGGGGTTGCGGTTTGGATTGTCCTGAAAATGAGGCTTTCTTCCTCGTACGTACCAGGCAGTCCAGCTGGGCCACGGGGGTCTTGGGGCCAGGCTGCCCCACGTCCCACACCTTCACGCAGCCCTTCCCCCCCGTGTAGACATGCTGGGTGGAGTGGCTGATGGTGACAGCGCAGACCACCTCGCCATGGGTCAGTGTGTGCAGCTGGCGGGCGTGGCGTGGGATGCCAGAGCCGATCAGGGCATCGGGCGGGAAGGGCACCGGCTGCATCTGTCCGTCGGCGCTGATGTGGAAGGAATAGGCCCTGTCATAATCAGAGAATTAACCACTGTATTTGAATGGGAAAAGATTTCTCTTTATTCTTCACACGAGCCAGTTTGAACTAGTGGTAACGGTGCTGGGTTAGGGGCTGAAAAATCTGAGTTCTACTCCTGCTTTAGGCTGGAAAGCAGCTGGGCAACCTTGGGCCAGTCCCTCTTAACCAGGGTTTCTCTCAACCAGAGTTCCAGGGCACCCTTGGGTTCTGCGAGTGGTCACGAGGGGTTCCCTGGGAGATCACGATTTATTTTAAAAATTATTTCCAATTTGGGCCAGTTCACATTAAAGAAGTAAGCTGCATTCTTTATTTTTAATTGTGAATGCATATATACAGGCCTACCCATGAAACGAATAGAATAATTTCGTTCCTCCAGGGTCAAAAGGCTGAGAAAGGCTCCTCTTAGCCCCAGGAAGAAGGCAAGGAAAAACCATTTTTAAAACTGCCACCTAGGAAACTGCACTTAAGTGTCAACAGCTGGAAGAGACAGCAGGCAAAGGAGAAATGGGGAGAAAAAGCAGATGAGGCCTCTCTGCCAATCTGGTCTCACAGGGAAAGGGGCAAACCAATTCAATCCAGTCTGCTGGACTGGGGGAACACTAAATCCCAGTCCAGCACTTTGGCAGACTTCCGAGGTCGGCCTGGTGAAGAAACCGTCACCGCAGGCACTCCAGGAATGTTAGTTTATTGTTGTAGGGTAGAATAACAAGGATCTTCAAAGCCCAGCCAAGTTTCTTTTCAACAAAATCAAGGCTGGGCTATTTTGAGTTTCCGTCTCATGCTTCCATTTCTGGACTGGGTCATCTCTTCTCTTCTCCAAGTCCCCCTTAATGGCTTGCTTCTTTATCCCCTTAATGGTTCTCTCACACCTTCTCCAAATTCAACTTTAATTTCTTTTAGGCACTTGCCTATCTGATCCGCCAAGACAAAGTGATGAGAGAAAGAGACAGAATTTGTCAAACTTGACAACTTTGAGATGGGTGGACTTCAACTCATGCTGGCTGGGGAATTCTGGGAGTTGAAGTCCACCCATCTCAAAGTAGCCAAGTTTGACAAACACTGGGCTGAACCAATCCAATGTCTTTGTCAGGGAATTCACAGACCAGAACACACCTCCTCAAAACTGATTGGCCGGAGGGGGCCAAGCCACACCTAGTGCTGCCTGGCTGGCCAATGGAGAAAAGGCTAGTGATGGCGAGTCTTAACATTACTCACATGGTCCAAGGGATAGTAAACATACACCCCGGAGGAAGGTGGGAGCATCTTTTGACCCAGTAAGAGTGATTGTATGCTGCCAGAGTCACAGATAAGGAGTTCTAACTAGGTTAATGGCTAATACTGCCCAGAGTTGCTGGGAGCTGGGGAGCATATAAATTTAACTAATCAATTAAACAAATAATAAAGTGTATTGTGAGAATGGGGTTTTAATTTAACAGGATCTTAATTTGATTGCCCATCCATCATAAGTTTAATAATTTTCCTCTTCTATCACATTCCTATCCCATATTTATGTGGCCACTCAGAGTCAAAAATGACTTGATGGCACATAATCACATAAAATTTTTTGATTTGGGACATTGTTTGGAGGGTCCAGAGGACCCTGGGGCCTTCGATCACACATCCCTGGGTTAAAGGAACAGAGTTTAAGAAGAGGAAGAATTTAAGCACGGAGGACGAAAGTTTAAGAATTTTAGAAAGCTGCAATCAGTAGAACTGGAGAACTGATATTGAGATAATGGGAAATCAGGGCAAGCAGACTGCAACCCTCTTGGGCTCTTTGCAGCTCTGCAAATTGCTACCACTGTGGAAATAAATGAGGGTGTAACTCTGAGCCAGCTTTAAAGAGCTGAATTCGGAGCAAGAGTGGAAAAACCATCCGTGTCTCCAGGTCCAAGTGCCTGCTGGAAGGGATTACAATCTGTTTATGCTGCTGGAGCAGAAGAGACTCAAACTTGAGGTCTTATTAAAGAGACTGGTCCTTTCAATGTGGACAAAATGGAAAATCCTACCTTGCACCTTTGCCCCCCGCCCAGAATAACTTCCCCGCACCTCTCGAATCGTGTTAAGAGCAACCCTAGACCAGAGGTCTCCAAAATGGGCGCATGGACCCAGAGGGTATGCAGAAGGATCCCCTGGAATACTGAAAGAAAACACGAGAATGTCTGTTTATATTTATCCCACTCTTTTTAGATTTCTGTTCTTTGGAGTATGATTTTAGTAGTCGCATAGTGTGTGTATAGAACTGATAAGTAAATGAACACACGTGTGTGGGAGGTGCATGCTCAGATTTTTTTTTTTAACTGATAATCGTGCCTGATTAAAAGCGGTTGGAGACCACCATCCTAGGCCTCCCAAGATTGCCCATTTTAAAATTTTTATTTATTTATTTGTTTGTTTGTTCGATTTCTATAGCCACTCATGCTTGTAATCCACCAAGAAAGTCACAATTTCCTTTTCTCCCAAACGCCTCCAGGAAACCCAACTTACGGCTTGCTGCTGGAAACGGCAGGGAGGGAGGCCGAGATGGCGGAGCCACACAAATGCGGGTGAGATTCAAAAGCCACCTGTGGAAACCAAGGAGGGAATCAGGGATCAACCAGGGCTCAGGATGAAAACCTGTCATGTCTTCGGAATCTTTAACTCTTGGCTCTCTGGATCAGGGGAGGTAGAGAGAGCCGTCTTTCCAAAACGCTGCAGACCTGCTACCACTTAGGAAGAACTGACAAAGAGCCAACACTTTGCAATGCAACACCCCCTCTTCTTCCTCAATGCATCCCCTCAGCCACCTTGAACGCTCCGCACAGCAGAAGGGCAGAGGCATAAATCAAATGGATTAATATAGTCAAAACCATGAGGACTAGGACCTTGCATGTTCCTTAGAAGAAGGAGCAAAGGTCTGGGTCTTAAATGTTTTACCTCAGTGTTTCTCAACCTTGGCAGCTTTAAGATGGGTGGACTTCAACTCCCAGAATTCCCCAGCCAGCAACTCCCAGAATTCCCCACCCATCTTAAGGTTGCCAAGGTTGAGAAACACTGTTTTACCTGCTTGTCAAACTACACTCACAGGGGAAGGGACCAGGCTGCCACTGCACCCATGCATGTATTTTTTGGAAACCACCGAGTTTGGTTCCTGTTACCCACTTAGTTCAAAGTTAAGCAACTTTTCTCCAGTTAGAAGACACCCCTTCTACTTTTTTTTCCCAGGCCTTGGAGGTTGCAAAGGCGTGGTGGTGTCACATAGGGCAGCTCTCTATTGAAATCTGCAGCCTTTTGGGGCACGTTTTGCAGCCACTACTTGGCTGATTTGCAAGTAGCTGTGCTGGTTTCATTCTGGAAATAATTTTTGAATAAACCTAGCAGAAGTTAAGGCAGCTGTTTTACTTCTTAGCTTCTCTTTTTAAGAAATGAAAAAAAAAATGCAGTGTTGAAAACTGCTGCTTTGCTGTTGAATATTGGCCGTGTGATGGCGAGGAGCGGCCACCAAAATGAGGTTGGGATTGATCTATTCCCAATGCTGGTTTAAGCACCTAACAATGGGTTTCACCTACAGCTCACTTACAACTTTGGCATTTATAGAGTGCTTTAATAAAAAGCTTGTTTCACCATTTAAAGAAAAAAAAACCCACAAATGCAGGTAGTCCTCACTTAACAACCATTTGTTTAGTGGTGGTTTGGACTTACAACGGTGCTGAAAAAGCCAACTTATGACTGGTCCTCACACTTAGGACCGTTGCAGCACCTCTGCGGTCACATGATCACAATTTGGGCACTTGGCAACCGGTTCGCATTTATGACCGTTGCGGCATTCCTCAGTCACATTGTTGCCATTTTTGACCTTCCTGGCCAGCTTCTGGCAAGCAAAGTCAGTGGGGAGCCATGTGATTCACTTAACAACCACGTGGTTTGCTTAATGCCTGCTGTGATTCGCTTAATGACTGCCGCAAAAAAGGTCATAAAATTGGGTCAGATTTGCTTAATGACCACTTCACTTAGCAACTGAAATTCTGGTCCCAATCGTGGTTGTTAAGTGAGGACTACCTGAATGTCATTCAATGCACATGGCCAATTGGTCATTTTTCCTCTTGCAGACTGATGATGGGAAAAAGCTTGATCCCACCAGGCATCATCTCATTTTGCCCCCTCTTAAACCCCCCATTTGGAAGGCTGCCCTGAACCTCACCATGGGAGACCGCCCGTACACTCCCGGGCCTGGAGAAAGATGGATGCTGACGTAGGAACTCGGTGCAGCCAATTCGCCATTGAGGGCGGCGTGTGGCATCACCCCGAAGGAAGCAGCGAAGGAGCTTGTGAAAGAATTGAGTGGGCTCCGCAAGGCTGATTTACAAAAGAATGAAGAGAGAGAAGAAAAAGAGGTTTGTTCCTTTCAGCCAAGCAGAATACATTAAAGCAATGTCAGGGCCAGCCTTGGTCAGGAGTTCTGCAAAAGTCAACCAAGATTGCTTCTTCTCACATCAAGGACCATACCACCAGTGGCTGGAAGCCAGAAGCATTCTTGGGGAGGGGGCACTACGGCGGAACACCCCCTCCCCCAAATTTGCCCTGCTCAGGGCATAGCAAATGCCAGCATGGCTCAGAGGATCTCGGCAAGCAGCAAGGTGGGTATGTAGAAATGGGCAGAAATCACTGAAGGAGAAACTGAGAGACCCAAACAGTGACTCACTGATGATATCGGTGGTGGATGGTTTCGGGATCTGAGGAGCACAACTTGGGCCAGGTCTGGGAGTCAGCATTTCGGAGACTGGAGACAAGCTGGCTGATTTGCAAGTAGCTGTGCTGGTTTCATTCTGGAAAGAAAAGGTTGATCGAAGTAGTGGGCCCAAGGTTTTAACAGTAGGCCTGATGGGCAGATGGAACCTCCAGGATCAATAGCAGCCTCTCTGAATGGGACAGATTATAGGGGTGGGCTCTTACCTTTCTATCCTCCTTGAGTTATCTCATTGGCCATTTGGGGAAACAGAATGTATGGACTTCAACTCCCAGAATTCCCCAGCCAGCACGCGTGGACTTCAACTCCCAGAATTCCCCTGCCAGCATTGCCATTGCTGAAGATGCTGGAAATTGAATTCACACATCTACAAGCTGGGAAGGTTGGAAAACCCTGATTTAAGCCTCAAAGCTGCTTTTATCTCCTTAAACATCACAGCTTCCCTTTTTAGAAAAACTAGACAATATTATTAAGGAGAAGGTAGTCAGCTATAAAGCAGTCACATCCGATTTCTGCATCCGTTTGCAATCATTAAAAAAAATTTTTTTTAAAAAGAACTCTACGTATATTTACACGCTCTATTTCCCATAATATACACAAAATAGGCACGTGTTTCTACCCCATGTCTTCCAAACGTAGACAGATCAAATATGTTTGCTTACGCCACAAACATCCTTGTACAATTTGGACAAGGGTGCTTCAGTCGAAACCTCCATCTGGAAAATGCAAATTCAACCCTTTGCTGAAAAATAAAGATTCGATGCATCTCCCCCACATCTCTATGATAACCCCGCTCGCCCGTTGGCTGTCCTTGGAAGGAATCTTTGAAGTGATGGAAGAGGATAAAAAAGCTAGAATGGATGAGATCAGCCTTCTGCAAACTAGGGCAGAATGGGAGGTAGACACAACCAGTTATCATCTAGCCTGGTGTTTCTTAAAGTGTGGTTCTAGGACCCCCGGGGGTCCCCAAGACCCTCTCAGGGGTTCATGAAATCAAAATTATTTCCCAGCCTCTATTGAAAAATAATACAATATTAAAATCCCATCAAACAACCATGAGAAGTGGCGTGCGTCAATTTTAATGTTTAATATGGTAAATTTCAATAAATGTACAAATCAAAGCTCTTTTGGGGTCCTCCGTAATTTTTACAAGGGGGAAGGGATCCGGAGAGCAAAAAGTTGCTGAACAGCTCTCACTGTTACAAAATTCTTTCTGCTCATCCAACCTACCTCACAGGGTTGTTGTTGTGGGCACAAGTCCTTTGTCTGCCACTTGGAGGCCTCAGAGAAGAGGCAGAATGCAAATGCAATGAATCAAGATAAGTCAGTGTTTTTCAAACTAGGCAGCTTGAAGATGTGTGAACTCCCAGAATTCCCCAGCCAACATGGCTGGCTAGGGAATTCTGGGAGTTGAAGTCCACACATCTTCAAGTGAACAGCTTTGAAAAACCTTTGTTTAGTCTCCCTGGGAGATGGCCATCCTGCTTCTGTTTAAGCGCTTCCAGCAAAGGAGAATTACCATCTCCAGATGTGTCCTGCTGCCAATCACTTCTCACCATTAAGAAAGTTTTCCTGATCCAAGAAAGAGCGGAAGGGACCTTAGAGATCCCCTAATCTAACTCCTGTCCATTGCAGGAATCCACAAGGGCAACACTTCAGATATTAAGGCAGGAAGGAGTTTTATATAACAGAGGGTTGCAAAACATGCCATTCTTCTAATAAGCGAGTTCAAAAGATGGATCAATAGACTCTGGGCATGTTACAGAATTTAAAAGGAAACACCAAGGAATAACTGCTTGAACGAAATAGTTGAAGAATTGCAATTTCGTACAAAAAAATACGACATTGGAGGGAGCTGATCCTCCCTAACATGACTGCCTTGAAAAGTCCAACGGCCTCATTTTTTCCCACCATCTAACCCTGTTGCTGTAATGTTGTGTATTTCATTCCATTTCTCCTTTGTCTTTAATATTTATGTGTGTCCCCGCCTGCCTCCAAGTTTTGAGGCCAGCCGTTTTTTTTAAATCCTCCATGCGACTTTGTAAAACAGCTCAACACTCAATTCCCATCCATTTCAGGACAACGAAATCTTCCGAACGGAAATCTATATGACTGGTGGCAGAAGAACACTTAACGCTGCTTTCAGGGATCTGTTTTATTTGAAGCCCCCTGCCCCGTGGGTACCTTTTTAAAAAAATCCAATGGCTTCTATTGACTGGAATGAAAAAGCACCAATGCGGCCAGCGGCCATTGATTTTTTGCACTCTTTCATGTCCTGGGTTTTTAACATAGTAAATGTCTGAAACTTTGGATCATCATTTTTAGTCATACATAAGTAAGCCAGAATCAGCAAATGTTTTTTTTTGGGGGGGGGATCCATATTTGAAGTTTAGTAAGCATGTTGTAGGTGCACTCACAAAATAGCTGGCCCGGTGGGGTGATCTGCCCATTTCAAAAATGGGTGCACCCACGTAGCGCTTGTTATTGTCAAAGAAACCTTATAAGGCCGGGAAGCATTCTTAGAAATAAAGATGTTAATGTTTTTCATTAAAGCAGGGTTTCTCAATCTCAACAACTTTAAGATGTGTGGACTTCAACTCCCCGAATCCTTGACTGTTGAAGTCTACACATCTTAAAATTACCAAGTTTGAAAAACACTGCTTTAAAGCATGCTTCTATTTTAAATCGAAATGTTTACTTAAAAATTCAGGCAGTGCAGGGCACCATCAAAAGAGGCAGGGGCATGGGGGAGTCAAAAATTGAAGATGGCATGTCCATGGGATTGAAGCTTCACCTGCTTTTTACGTGCGTGCACCACACATAAAAAAAGGGCAAGCTTAGATTGCAAGGTTGCAGGTGCCCTTCTGACTTTTTTGACGCCCTCCCCGCATTGTCCTTGGGTACCTGCCACCACTGCTGAAGTGGTTTCAGCTTAATTGAAATGTACAAGAAAAAATACGAATGTTGGCTGCAACAAAATTTAAGCATCCACTTTTATTTCTTTTGCCCCATCGAATGCCTAATCCTCCCTTTCTCCCAGGACATAGCAATGCCTTGTTTTTCCTCTTTTTCCTTCCTTTAAGGCAGTGTTTTTCAACCTCAGCAACTTCATGAGATGTGGACTTCAACTCCCAGAATTCCCCAGCCAGCATGCTGGCTGGGGAATTCTGGGAGTTGAAGTCCATGGAAGCTGGCTGGGGAACTGGCTGGCTGAACTCCAATTTTTATAGCCCTCCTACCACTTCCTGCAACCCTGATGCCCCAGGATAGGTTAGAACCTCAATACCCAGCCTGGGAATGATGGGAACTGAAGTCCAGGGTACCAGATTTGGGAGAAAGATGCCTTGAAAAGAGGAAACACCCCACAGGCCACTTCCTCCGGCTTCTATTTAACCCTGTTCATTTGGTCCTGCACCACAGGGTTTCTGATTCAGGGGAAAGGTGTTCCCAGTCCCATCTTTGCCTCCTTCTCTTGGCTGGGGCTGATGGGTTGGACAGCCCAATCAATGCCCCTCTCTTTTCCCACCGCATCCCCCCTCACCCCAACATGCA
This sequence comes from Candoia aspera, assembly GCF_035149785.1. Lineage (NCBI taxonomy): Eukaryota > Metazoa > Chordata > Lepidosauria > Squamata > Candoiidae > Candoia > Candoia aspera. Next base: position 338,109,559 of record NC_086153.1, read on the forward strand.
ACTGGTGCAATCTCACCAACACCCATCGATCAAATCTGCACAGCTTACAACCCCAGGGGCAGATTTGACCCCCACTCTGAGAAGCGGGGGGCTGAGCAATCTGGGGAAGGGGAGGGGGGTTCCCCCGGGCTGCAAAACAGAAGTTAGGAAAAATTGGGGGGTGGGAGAAACAGGCCTACTAAATGATCCCCAGTTCCCTTCTGCTCTCGAAGCCAAGGCGAGCCATCCCAGATGGTCTGGCCCACCCCCAACCCCGTTTCTTTGCCACCCCCCCTTTCCCTTCACCTTCCTTCTGCACGCCTGCGCTAATCGCAATTAATTATACATTAAAATCCTCCCTGGAATTCAAAGGCCTCGGTGGGCCACTAATTAACGGAGCTCCCTAGCTTTTGAGGAGGGGGGATGGGAAGCGGAGTGGAGCCAAAGGGGGAACGAGGAAGGGGCGAATCTCTCTTCTGGAGAATTAAAAAGGGAAACTGTTCAGAGGCAGCCTAGCAACCCTGTATCACGGGTGCAATGGAGCCGCACAGGCATCTTCCAGGCCCAGATGCGCTCATCTGTCAGCCCCCCCGCCCCCCCCCCCCCCCCGGTCTTCCCAGCTGCCCCCTTTCGATTTCTTTGCACAGATTTCACATTTGTGTTTTCCCAGTTTCAGGTCTGTTTTTTTTTTTTGACGATGCCAAGAATGCAGTTCATCAAATTCATCCGGTTTATCCACCCCGGGAGCAGTGTTGAGGGATGCCAGAAGCCGTTCTGCATGTACTTCCCCATAGCGTTGTTTTGTTTTTATACCTTTTTTTCCCCCAATTATTTTAATTGAGTTTTTCACATAAGCCCCCTTGAGCCTTTCCTCTGGAACCAAATCAATCAATCAATCAATCAATCAATCGTGTTTGAGAAGGATTTTAAAATTCAGTTTCCTAAAATGGGCATGCGTTCTAGGGCATGGGTTTCAATGCCCACGCAGCTTTGGATGCCATTTCGCCTAACATACCCGGTAGTTGCAAATTGTTTTCTTAATAGGATGCATTTGGTTATGCTCTTTCCGCGAACAGGTGCATTTCTGTCAAGGACTGTTAAAAAAGAAATTTAACCAGTTGGGAAACCGCACTGCAAAATTTGGGGAAGTGCACATTTTGCATGATGGATGACTGGTGTTTCGGTTCATGCTTTGGCTCAAAGTGTGAAATGAGAGAAGCTCACATTCAAATTAAATGAAAAGATCTTCCCTTTTCTTCCCCATTAGTACCTCCCAACACGCGAAGAAGGTAATTCACAGAACCCCCAATTCGGCAAGATCAAATTCGAGTCCAATGTATTTCTCTACGGCAGTGTTTCTCAGCCTTGGCAACTTTAAGATGTGTGGACTTCAACTCCCAGAATTCCCCAGACAGCCATCTTAAAGTTGCCGAGGCTGAGAAACACCGCTCTATGGAGTCTATAAATAGGCCAAGACAAAAATCTTCTCCTGCATCATCTGAATTGGGGGGCAGGGGTATACTCTACCTGAAGATGGAGGTTCCACTTAACTGTTGCTCAGTCACTTTCTACTCATTGGCCCTTTAGCACCACCAAAGTAAGTGAAGTCCTGCTGAAGGAATTTCCTTTCTTTCTTCATTGATCCAATTTATATCAGGCCAATTACCTTCTAGCCAGGCATCCTGTTTTCAGATGGATGCTTGAGAGAAACCCACAAGCAGATCAGGATAGAAGCAGTCTGAATATGGAGGTTCTATGTAACAGTTACTATTACGATTGCTTTAGTTCCTGGGAAAATCAGCTTAAAGCCTCCTTTTTAAAAAATAAAAGCCAACTGAGCTTACAGCCATCACCACATCATGTGGCAGTGAGTTCCACAGATTAACCATCTATCGGATGATCAGCATGAGTGAAACGTCTCTGGGATGGCTTGACAGAATTTCCTTAGGTTTCAAGGCCAGGCAACCCCACCATGCTGGCTAGGGCTTATGGGAACTGTAGTCCAAAGCGTCAGGAAGGCATCAGGCAGGGAAAAGCTGATTTTGGCTGCGAGGTCAAGTCAAGAACTCAGAGATGCATTTGCGCAGCTTCTCAAATTTGGGTTAATGTTAAGTTTGGTGTTCTGTGGCTTAGTGTTTGCAAACTTGGACAGCTTGGGTAGTTTACGCTTGGATATATAGCAAAAGGGCAAAAAAAAAAAAAGGCAAATCAGCTCTCAGTTCAAGGAGGGTGGGTGTCAAGTGGACACAGCCACTGAGTTATAACCACCCCTCCGCTTACCAAATTCGGGTCCTTGCCTTTGAGAGGTGTGGTGCTCCGACTGGAAGCCAGCGAGGCTGGGCTGTTCGCAAAGTCCCTTTGGCTGGGCATGAGTTGGGAGGCAGAAGCACTCCCGTGCTCAGAAGGAGGGTCCTGGAAGGGAAAAAAAAGGGTTTCAGGGCTTCAGATTCCCTGGCATATCCAGCACAATAGGGAAATCTTGCCAACAATAGAAGTAGAGATTTAAAAAAAACACACACAAAACCATTGGGCTGAGCCGCTGTAGAATCATGGGCTCAGAAAGGGTCCTTTGGGGATATCTAGTCTAATACTAAGATGCATTAAAGCAGTGTTTCTCAACCTTGGCCATTTTAATATGTGTGGACTTCGACTCCCAGAATTCCCCAACAAGCCACACTGGCTGGGGAATTCTGGGAGCTGAAGTCCTCACGTCTTAAAGTGGCCAAGTTTGACAAACACTGCACTAAAGTACCTCTGACAAATGACCATCCAGCCTCTGTTTGAAGACCTCCAGAAAAGAACCACATCAAGTGGCAGCCTGTTCCACTGGCTGATAACTCATAGTATCACCTGATGTCTAGTCTGAAGCTCCTCCTTGTAAATCCTTGGTTCTGGGGCTATAGAGTATAACTCCGCTCCCTGTTCTAGGTGATAAGCCTTATCTTTAAAATACAGGTAGTCCTCGTTTAACAACCATTCATTTAGTGATGGTTCAGACTTATGACGGTGCTGAAAAAACTGACTTATGACCGGTCCTCACACAAACATTGCAGCATCCCCACATCACACGGTTGTGATTTGGGCGCTTGACAACTTGTTCATATTTATGATCGTTGCAGTGTCACCTGGTCACATGATTGCCATTTTTGACCTTCCCAGTCGGCTTCTGGCAAGCAAAATCAATGGGGAACCATGTGATTTGCTTAACAACCACATGGTTCACTTAATATCCACAGTGATTCATTTAACAACCACCGCAAAAAAGGTCGTTAAATCAGGTCAGATTTGCTTAATGAACAAATTGCATAGCAACTGAAATTCCCGTCCCAATTGTCGTCATTAAGCCAGGACTACCTGTATCCATCCCCCCCAAAAACGTAACACCGATGGAATTTAGCCCGTTGCATTATCCCAAGTAATCCTTTCCCCCTTGTTTTTCAAGTAACTCTCTGTTCAGCTCAAGTGGCATATCCTATAAATTTAGTTTGCAATTTTAGGTGGTACCCTAGGATTAAGCGGGGTGGAACTCAAGGCATGTGAAAGTCGCATATCTAGGACATGCACAATCAAATGTCAAATTCAGCTTTCCCCCAGCTGCTAGCCCTCCATAGGTGTTGGATCTTAACCTCCAAAATTTCCTAGGATCTTCTGGAATCCGAACACCTGGAGATCCACCAAACAATGAAAGGTTGACTTAACTTCTGGGGAATGTGTGAAGGCCGTGCCCTTGTCTTCCTCCCATTCACCTTTCTTCCCCTCCACCAGGGTAAATAGAATAAAGGGAGCCCAGCCATGTGGAGTCTATGTTTAAAAAGACAACCAATGGTGCCAACAAAAATAAAAGCTAAGGAATGCTTTGAACTGGTGGGAGTGAAAAACCACATGAAGCTGAGCAATTTAATAAAGGTGGTGGCAGGCGGAGGAAGACTTAGTTGTGCCCATACATCGAAAGCTGGATTGATGGCAAAATGATGATTTTTAAAGGGAGGGAGGGAGGGAAGGAAATAGGATGGAGGGAGGGAGAGAGGGGGAGAGAAGGAGAGAGGAAGGAGAAAATGGGAAGGAGGGGGGAAAGAAGGAAAGGAGGACGGAGGGGAAAATGGGAAGGAGGAGGAAAGGAGGAGGGAGGGAGGGAGGGAGGGAATTGCGGGGAGGGAGGGATTTGTGATATGCAGTGCTTATATTTATTTGGCAATGATGTGGGCAAGGGGTGGGTTGTGAATACCCCTCCTTCCATGCCACACTTATTTCTCCAGGTCTCTGCAGCCTCCGAAGCCTCCATTCAGTCCTATGGAAAGACCTCAAGAGGGACTCTCTTCCAGTGAGGCTGGGAAATGTGAACAGCTGCACAGGGGTGGGTGTCAGAGTGATAGAAATACATCTAGCAGGCATAGTTGCCCCATCCACCACCTCTGCAAATTCAACCCACCACCCGGAGGAATTTGAAAGAAATTCTCAAGCTCCCCGAGATCAGGTGGATAACCAGAAGCCTCCTTTGCAAGAAGAGAACGCCTCTGGAAACTTGCAAGACTGATTTGGGCATAGTGGGGCTTTCCCCCCACTTGCTAATTCCCCTCCACCACAGTTTCCAACAGAAGGTATTCAATTCCCATCTCTTACAACGTGCGTTGCTCCGGGCCTATTTTTCCTGGAGCAACAAGGGGATTAAACACCCTGTGAATCCACAGGCATCCTCAGGCACATTTCATTTTCCAGCCTGGCACTTGAGAAAGCCAGCAGATCTCTGGTGTCTGCAGGCCCACACAGCTCTCCAAGTTTCTTCCCAGCCAACCCCATATTGCTGCGTTGATGCCTATATTAAGCTTTTCTTTTTTTTTAAATCATTCCAGAGCCTCTTGAGAGCAATGGAGGAAACGGTTTCTGACACACTTCTGCAGAATGTAAAAAACCCACATTCTTTTATCTTTTCCTTTTTAATTTTTGCAAAAATTCCAAAGCAGTGCAACGTACATTGGCTTCTCACCTGTTCAGAGGAAAAAGGCCTGTGGTGGCCGGTAGACACTCACTAGCTGTGTTCCCACCGGTGTATTGAACCAGATTAAAGAAAGAGCTGAGGTGGACATCACCCCATTGGCTAAGATGGGTTGGTTTTAACCCTGATTAGTTCTGGCTGTTTTGGTGGTTCAGTTGGATGTGTGAAGTCCAGCTCCTTGGGCTGATTTATGAAAGAGAATTGTGCACACACAGAAAAGAGGCTAAGTATGTTTGCTGCCTTGAATTATTTATAAAAATAAGAAAGGTGGGATAAAAATTTAAAAAAACCAAATAACTCAATGTCTACCGAATCATGGATTAGAAGGATCCTTAGAGGTCATCCAGTCCAACCCTCCTTGCTCAGTGCAAGAATCCACTACTGTATACCATCCCTGATCAGTTGCCATCCAGCCCCCATTTGAAAACTTCCAGTGAAAAGGAGTCCGCTCCTATTCTAGGCAGACCCTTCCACTGCATTTCCATCTGGAAATCTCTCCTACTGCTCAATTTAATTTATTTCCTTTAAATTTCGACCCAGCGGCTCTTCTCCTGCTTGCCGTTTCAACAGAGAAGAGACCACCCCTCTTGCAAGTGGCACACATTTAGATATTTGTACACTGCTATTTTATCAGCATCATTATTGTTACTGCTATTATGATTTCCAATAGAGTCAACACTGCCTCGATGGCACATTGTCAATCAATCAATCAAAACATTTATCTGCAGCCCAAATTGCAACCAGCCCAGATGGTTCACCATCAGAAAAAATTAAGATGCACCACAATGCACCCACGTGCAACGGATGAAAATTCAACTCAAAATGAGAATGAAAACTGAATCTAAACCAAATTAAGACTGGTAGGTTAAATGGAGGATGGTCTGACCCCAAAAACTGAGTGTGAACTGTTTTCCTAAAGATACCAAATAGCGACTGTCTAGGCCAGTGTTTCTCAACCTTGGCCCCTTTAAGATGTGTGGACTTCAACTCCCAGTGTTGCTGGCTGGGGAATTCTGGGAGTTGAAGTCCACACATCTTAAAGGGGGCCAAGGTTGAGAAACACTGGCCTAGACTTCAGAAGGGCTGAATATCTCCCTTCACTTTTCCTTTTTGCAGGCAAAACACCTCCCGATCCCTGAACAATCCCAAACAGGTTTTCCTGACCTGTTATTATTCTGCAATTCTCCTCCGACTGCCATGAGCTTCTCCGCGACCCTTTTAAAATACCATTCCCAGAATTGCACACAGTCCTCCAGATGCGATCTCACCACAGAAAACATGTTGTGCAAATCCAGCAACTATATCTATTTTGTGTGTGTGTGTGTGTGAGAGAGAGAGAGAGAGAGGGTAGGAAAACAAAGCCGGATGGGAGAACTGAGGTCTTTGTTCTTCTCCTTTTTCCTATTTCCAGGGAGAGGTTTCAAGCAACATTTTTGAAGTTTATTTGTAAATGTGTTAAGTCCATCTTAAGGTTTACATAGGACTTTTGGGGGACATTCATCCCAGTCCAAGCAGAGTCCGGAGGCTGCGAGTGGGTATCTGTGGGACACAGGTCGGTGAAAGGGGAGGCGAATCCAGATGCCAACTCTCACCCACACCATGTTCTCTGCGGAGGACGGGATGGCAGCGCAGGGAAAATTCAAAGGCTTCCATGTTCCTGCAGGGAGAAAAATCCACCGAGGGAGCAATAGCCTTCCCAGGTCAGAAGAGTCAATGCTTTCATCCTGCCAGAACGAAGAGGCTGGCCTGACCCCCAGAATGAGCCCGGAATGTAATTAAGATTTGAAAAAAAAGGGAAAAGTGCAACGCTGCACAGAGGCAAAAAGCGATGGATGTTGAAAGCTCCTCGAATCCAGCAGCTTTGAAGCTCCTGCATAATTTAGTGTTAAAACCTCATGAGAGCGGCTCTCGCCTGCAGCACGAGGCAAACCTTCCCACGGATTGGCCACGTACCTCGTCCACAGTCAGGTTGCAATCACTCCGCTCCCCATCGCTCTCCTGCAAAACAGCCAGAAAAAATAGATGAGGAAGGAAGGAAGGGGAAGAACAGGGAGGGGGAGGGGGAGGAAGGAAGGAAGAGAGGGAGGGAGGGAAGGAGTGGGGAGAGAAACAAGGAAGGAAGGAAGAGAGGGAGGGAGGGAGGGAAGGAGTGGGGAGAGAAACAGGAAGGAAGGAAGGAAGGAGAAGGAAGGAAGGAAGGAAGGAAGGAAGGAAGGGGAAGAAGAGGGAGGGGGAGGGGGATGAGGAAGAAGGAAGGATGAGGGAGGGAGGGAGGGAGGGAGGGAAGGGGTGGAGAGGGGAACAAAAGGAAGGAAGGAAGGAAGGAAGGAGGAAGGAAGGAAGGAAGGAAGGAAGGAAGGGAAAGAAGAGGGAGGGGAGGGGGAGGGAGGAGAAGGGGTGGGAGGGGGATGAACAGGAAGAGAGGAAGGGGAGGAAGGGGAGGAAGTGGAAAGGAAGAGGAGAAGGGGAGAGACAGAAAAAGGAGGAGGGGGGAGGGAAGGGGATGAACAGGAAGAGAGGAAGGAAGGGAAGAGGAGGAAGGAAGGGGAGAGACAGAAAAAAGGGAGGGGGAGGGGAGGGAGGAAGGAGCAGAAAAAGAGGGATGTCCCAGAAAAAGAGGGAAGACAGGGGAGGAAGAGAGGGAAGGAAGGGAAGGGACAGGGGGAGAGAAAGAGAGGGGAAGGAAGGCGTGTGGCTCTGTGTCCCCAGAGAAAGTCTGGGATGCCCCATGTCATATCAGGAGTGGCTGCACCAGGGGGAGCAGCCTGTGCTTTTCCAAAGGTTCGTTCCTTGGGTCAGCCCATCCCAGCCTGGATACTCTGGACTTCATCTCCCAGGATCCTTGGTCAACATCCTAGAGGAAGGATTCTGGGAGCTGAATTTCAGCACATCTGGAGAGCAAGCAACTGAAGAGAACTCTCCTGGGGCACATCCGATGGCGAATGGGGCCGGGGAAAAGTGGGCAAGGCCACCCCTTGGCCCTCATTTTCCTCTCCGTCTGACATTCTCCTCTCTGTCTCTGCCTGGTAGGATAGGCAATCTTGCACCATACGGATTGCCTGACAGGATGTTTCAAAATAAAATGGGAAGCCCCCGGGCTGCTGATGGACTGCCCTTGATATAAATCAGTGAGAAAACTCCTCGTTAAACCCAACCCTATTCTGATTTTTGCAGCACTAAAACTGCATCTCCTAGAAAAAAAACCTATCTAGGCGGTTGCTAAGAGCTGGCCCCAACCTGCCGCCACTGATTGATCAATCAATCAGTCACGGTGCTGAAATTCAGTAGCAAATCTCTAGAACTCAACAGGGCCACCCCTAGTTCTGTTTCAAAGCAAATTAACACATGAGTCTAACATGAGTGAATTGAACTTGGGTCTAACCAATGAGCCTGGTTGCTCAATGGACATTTGAAGGCAGCACTCCCTGGTTCCTAACCATAGGCTCTGACTGGCCAGGATGCTCATCTTGGGCAGCTTAAGCCAGACATTCGCCTTCTGTAATGGTACAGTATGTGGGAAAGACCTTGGGAGAGTGGGCAAAGAGACGCTGCCAAGGGAACAGTCAGATAAGAGAGGGAGGAGCCCACAGCTGCATAATGGGATGAGAAAGAGGCTCAGAAGGGACCCTCTGTAGTTCCTTGGGCTGTAAAGGAGACGGGGGGGGGGATGAATCAGAAGGGGAGGGTGAGATAACGATGTGTGGGAAAGACCTTGGGAGACTGGGGCAAAGAGACGCTGCCAAGGGAATGGTCAGATAAGAGGCAGCATAGCCCGCAGCTGCATAATGGATGGGGCAAAAGGATCAGAAGGGACCCTCCCTAGTTTCTTGTGCTGTAAAGGAGACGGCGGGAAATTTGTACTTTTAGACCTGCAAGATTGATGTCAGCCTTCCCAGGTAGACCAGACAGGAAACACGGCCAGTTAAGTTAATTCTGCTTTATTGTAAAGCTACATTGACAGAATCTTGCAAGTCTGAAAGTACAGTCCCCCCCACCCCACCCATCTCCTTTACAGGAGGGTTAGTGGCAAATCTGTATTTCTCTTGGAGAAATTCACAGAGGGTACTGTAATGGTATGTGGGAAAGACTTTGGGAGATGGGGAGAAAGACGCTGCCAAGGGAACGGTCAGATAAGAGACGGCTTAGCCCTCAGCTGCATAATGGGAAGGGCAAGAAGCTCAGAAAGCTTCCCAGGCTGTAAATGAGATGCAGTGGGGGGTGGAGAATTGTACTTTCAGACTTGCAAGTTTCTGTCAATGCAGCTTTACAGTAAAATAAATTAGTTCTTCTGGTTAAGGGTCCTATCTGGTTTACCCAGCCAGGCCGACACCTTCCATCACGACAAATTCCTGCAACGATCGCAAAACGAAAAGGAGACACTTACGTAACACCCCACCTCGCCCTTCCCCTGCTGTTTGGCCTTCGCCCCGCTGTCGTCCCCCCGTTCCTCCTCTTGCAGGCTCTCAGGAGGAGACACAGAATTGCTCTGCAGGGTTAGGGAGAAGAGAAGAAGGCAACGCCAATGAATGAACGGAAACAACAGGAAGACAGAGATCCTGTTCCGGTCCTCCAAACTGGGACAGCAAGACGGTCACTGTATTTAATTAAAAGTAAGATGACCTCCCCCGCCATAAAAAAAAAACAATTTAAAGTGAGAAGCACCTTTAAGCAAATCAGGTAGATTAATTTTTCTGCCTAATCTTCTTGCTGGGGGGTGGGAGTGAATTATCTTTAATGCAAGGCAGTCTTCGTTTTTGGCAAATTGGACAGTAAATATGGTAGGTTGGTCCCCTAAATTGGGTGCTTGGAGAAGGCAGGGAGGGGGGAAGCACATTCAGAAGTGATTCTGCTGCTGTAACCCTGTAAGAACAGTAGTTTCAGCATGTGTAACTTTGGTTTCCTTGCGTGGTCTACCTCGAAGGGCTGATGCACCCAAGCACACCCTTCGCTCTCACCCACCCTTACCCATCTTCCTCTCCCACCCACATCATCCAGAGGCACATCATCCAGAGTCTTCCACACTCCCCCCATTCTCTTTCACGCACCCTTTGACTCACCCCTATTTTCCTGGTGGCCAATCCTGCACAGGGACCGTCAAAGTCCTCTTCTCTGGCAGCCCACCACCCAGGGGTCTTCTTCTGCCAACCAGCTGATCTTGCTGATCAGCTGATAGGCAGGAAACGGGGGGGGCAGCCCCTTAGGATGTCTTTTAGCCACCCCGGCCCACCCCACATGGCGCCATTGTGTTTACTCCCCATTTGACAAGCTCAGGCCTTGCTCTAGCTCAGTGTTTCTCATCCTTGGCAACTTTAAGATGTGTGGAATTGCTGGCTGGGGAATTCTGGGAGTGGAAGTCCACACATCTTAAAGTTGCCAAGGATGAGAAACACTGCTCTAGGTTCTTCAATCCACAGCCTTCTCCAACTGGTTGGATTACTACCCAAATTATCGTCAACCAGCCCAGCCATTGTTGGCATGGGCTGGGAATCCTGGTACTTGTAGTCCACAATCCCCAGCCTACAGCCTTCCCCCCCACCCCTGGAAAGGCCACCCACATCCCCTGAAATAAAAGGGAATTACTGTTTTTCTGTCTGAAGGCGTCAGCCATCCAGAATCATTCTGGAGTCAGGCAGCTCCCAAATCCAATATCCATCAATCAATGAGAAGAATATAAAGCCAACGTAGAATGAGACAAAACTTGGAAGACATCATGCAAATCAACCTGGTCAGGCTGTATTTCCCCGCCCCCCAAGGTTGCAGGCTTGCGATGTGGGTGCGCGTGGACGCTTTGCAGAACCAGACATACAAAACTTGCTTTCCCTTCAAAGCAGACAAGAGGAGGCTTGGAAGACCCCAGGACTGATTTTCTCTCAGGTTCCTCTGCATTGCACAGCCTCAGAGCTGCCTTGAGGATGGGTTGCCCCAAAGCCCACCCCCACCCCCCATGCCCCCAGGCTTAGACGCAGCCCTGCAAGACTTACCGGACTCCGTGACTTCCCTGGAACGCAGCAACCCAGCCATCAGTTATCCAACGTTTAGGGGAGGCAAAAAGATGGAAAGATGTGGAATTAGGTCTTTGCAGGGATAAGATCACAGAGCTGAATGTCACTAGAAAAGATTGGGTGTGTGCCCACCCCGTTGTGTGGCACGCAGGGTAGAATCTGCTCAGAGCTGGATGAAATGCAACGGCATAAAACTGCTAGGGAAAAATAAATAAAACTTGCAGAATGGAAACAGCCTGCTTTACAAAATGGCTACGTCCCCACAGCCCCATTAACCTGCTTACGGAGTTAAGCCATTTCCAGGGTTCCCACAATACTTTTCCCTTGTATCACTGTTTGCTTTTATTGTTTTTATGTGCTTCTTACAGGTGATGTAAATTGGGTTTCTTACGAGTACTGTAAATCTTTTAAATAAATAAATAAAAACCTAAGGTTGTCCAAGTGCACCCACTAGGTCTTTCGACCTGGTTAAAGGTGTTGTGTGAACGCAGCCTTTCCACAGCCTTTTCCATCAACGTGGGAATAAAAAAGACAGCACCTCTGAACATGTGCAGAGTGCCTTTCCTGAACATCAGCGGGGTATCTTCAGCAAAGAACTACAATTAGACACCGCTTTCAATTTTTTTTTTTCAAATTTTGTAGCTATTGAGGATGTATTTTCCCCTCTTGCTCTGCAAAGGGGATGTTTGGGATGAAATCCAATTCAATTCTTTCACTGACAAAACTGCTTCCTCTTTAAATGTGATATTTAAGAAAATGGCCATAGAGACGTGCATCTGTAAATTTATTTGCAAACCTGTTTTACCTTGCAAATAAATCTGCAGATGTACAGTTACTGTAGCCTTTCTCCTAAATATGAAATAGAGTTCTAGTCCTCATGATCCTTGATAAAAGCCTGATTTAAACATTTATTTATTTATCAAATTTGTCACTGCCCATCTCCTCCCACCGGAGGGACTCTGGGCGGTTTACAACAAAAATACTCACTAAAACAACAAATATATTAAAATGCCTTATGAAATTAAATATCATTAATAAATATAAGTAAGAGTAAAGTCCAGATGGCTGTGATCTTGTTCAGTCTTTGCGTGGAAGGGGTACTTCAAGGCACTAGCCACCCCAGGCATGACTGTTCTCCTCCCTGCCCCAGGCCAGGTGGCAGAGCCAGGTCTTCAAGTTTCTCCGGAAGGCCGGGAGCGATGGGGCCAGCCTCACCTCCGGGGGCAAGATGTTCCAGAGGGCGGGAGCCACTGCGGAGAAGGCCCGCTTCCTGGACCCCGCCAGATGGAGTTCTCTTACAGACGGGGTCCTCAGCTTGCCCTCTCTGCACCATCGGGTGGGACGGGTTGATGTGATGGGGAAGAGGCGGTCCCTCAGGTAGCCTGGCCCCATGCCATGTAGGGCTTTAAAGGTGATAACCAACACCTTGAATTGGACCCGGAAGCAGACTGGCACCCAGTGCAGCTCGTGTAGCAAAGGTGTTATATGCGCCCTTCTGGGGTTGCCACAAATAGCCCGCGTGGCTGCGTTCTGGACCAGCTGAAGCTTCCGGATACTCTTCAAGGGTAGCCCCACGTAGAGTGCATTGCAGTAGTCAATATGGGAGATAACCAGGGCACGAGTGACTGTTCGAAGGGCCTCCCGATCCAGGAAGGGGCGTAACTGGAGCACAACATGGAGCTGTGCAAAGGCCCTTCTGGCCACGGCTGCCACGTGCTCTTCGAGCAGGAGCCGTGAGTCCAGGAGGATCCCCAGGTTTCGCACCGGGTCTGTCAGGGGCAGTGCCACCCCATCCAGAACCAAAGGTGACAAAGTCCCGGATTCGGAGGAGCCCTTAACCCACAGCCACTCCGTCTTGCCAGGGTTCGGCTGAAGCCTGTCGTACAGAAGGCTTCTTTATGCTAGAACAGACCCACCCAATCCTTTGCTTGTGTCTTGTAGCAAGGCAGAGAGGAACTTTTCCCACTGCTTATTGACCAGGGCCTTCTTAATTAGAGAATTTGGGGACTGTGGCTTGAGATCCTATTCCTGCATGCGAGAGGATAATTAACTGTATCACTTCCAACAGCTGGTGGAAGGTAATCAACTTCAAATATTTCCCCATGAGAATTTAAAAAACCTTGCAAGTAAATCTCTAACACAGCAGGGAGAAGGATGTCCCTCTTTCGAACTAGCTTTCTGTCTGCAAGGAGGGGGGAAAAGGAAGGGAAATTGGGCAATGTGGCCTATCCCTAGTGTGAAAGGTGAAAGGTCACCTGTGCAAGCACCGAGTCATGCTCAACCCTTTGGGGGGATGCTGCTTTCGTGACGTTTTCTTGGCAGACTACAGAGCGGGGTGGTTTGCCATTGCCTTCCCCAGCAAGCCGGGTGCTCATTTTACCGACCTCGGAAGGGTAGAAGGCCGAGTTGACCTGAGCAGCTACCCAGAGAGAATCCAGCTTCCGCTGGGACTGAACTCGGGTCGTGGGGAGAGTTTCGGTTGCAATGCTGCCGCCTACCCCTCTGCGCCACATGAGGCTGTTGTCATCCCTAATGTAGGACCCACTAAAAAAAAAAGAGCATTTTCCACCTGGCATCCAAAGCAATATTCTACCCTTTCCCACTTTTCCCTGTTCATTCAGAAAGGCAGCTATATGTGGCCGCAAAAGAACCAGCCTCTTCATAAACCATCCCTGTCTGGTCACCTGGATTCTCATTCTCGCCATAGGCGACCAGACAATCACCAAGCCATATTTATGGGTTCCTACTGCGAGGCGAAGGCCCCTCGCCATCAAACATCGCTCGGCAGGCTTGCTCCCAACTTTGGTGTCGAGGTTGAAAGAGAAAGAGAGAAAAGGCTTTTATTTTCCTCTACATTAACAAGGAAACATGCCAGAAAGAGCTGGGCTAGATGATGCTGGATGAAGTCCCAGGATGCATTTGGGCCAAGAAAGCTTTTTAAAAGAGGCTTGCCAAGCGTTTTGGCTTTGATCAGGCCTGCATGCAAAGCCATTTGCAACCCAAAGGGGGGAAACACAGGCTCTCCCCCTCACCAACCCCCAGACCTGGCTCACGCACACATGTTCTGGAGTGCCAGCTGGGCCAGCTCCAGCTTCCACACGGATCTCGCCATGCACTTTGCACAGGCCTTCTTTTCCACGCGAGTCTAGACAAGCACCAGCTCACCCCTGGTGACAAACCCAGTTGCCATGGCAAGCACGGGGGGAGGGGGGGAGACTTTTTTGCCAGAAAAACCTCAGAGCTCTCTGAGGAGGATGCAAATTCCCCAAACTTTGCACAAAGTTCTTCTATTTCTCCTTGCTTTCCCACCACTTGCTGGGAAAAGGAATTCTTCAGGGGGAAGGAAGGAAGGAAGGAAGGAAGGAAGGAGGGAAGGAAGGAGGGAAGGAAGGAGGGAAGGAAGGAAGGAAGGAAGGAAGGAAGGAAGGAAGGAAGGAAGGAAGGAAGGAAGGAAGGAAGGAAAAATTAGGGATGGAGAGGGGAAGGAAGGAGGAGGAAAGGGAGGGAGGGAGGGAGGGAAGGAGGAAGAGGAAAAAAGGGGTGGAGGGGGAAAAGGAAGGAAGGAAGGAAGGAAGGAAGGAAGGAAGGAAGGAAGGAAGGAAGGAAGGAAGTTTCCCCATTCTAATAAAAGTACAGAAGGCACATTTTTGACCCCGACCTAAATCTTAAAAACAGAGATGGCAAGCAACTACCCGTGTAGTACATTTCTTCTTGAACAGTTCTGCTTGCACCGACTAAGTGTGCAGATCTTTTTCAGACCCCCAGGGTCTAGAGCACCCTGTGTATGATCAAAGCACCCAGAGATCTTCCCTTTCCCCCACTTTGACTGGAAGAAAAATAAAGCAGGTTCCTCCCTCTTCAGGAAAAAGCATAACAACCATGAGTTGCTTAACTAGGATTTGCTGAATTCATGCCACACATCAGACCATGAACCAGCCCCTCTAACCTGGGCACTCTGCCAACACGTGCAGTTCAGCTGAGCCGAGCTAGCATTGCATAGCAGCGAAGGTGCTGGACTAGGACTGGGGAGATCCCGGTTCAAATGCCCCCTTAGCCCTGGTGCAATGGGAACGTTCAGATTTAAAGCTGCATTGCACAGAGAAAAATACATCTATATAGGGCAATAAGAAAGTCTCTGGTTGTGCGCAGAGGGCGTCCACTTATTATTAACAACTCTAACCAGTCTTTCATGTAAGTTCCAGAAAGACCCTTCAGGGTTGGCATTCAGCACCTTGCCCTCCTCCTAGCAAAAGTTTTAGAGATTATGCCCCCCCGGCCCCCACGCAGGCATGTGCATGCACACACAATGGGCCAGCTAGGACACAATATGGGGCAGGACATTTGTTCTCCAGGGTCAAAAACAGCACCACCACCCCTTCTAGCCTTACAGAGACTTCACTGGCATTACAGCCAGTCCTCATTTGGTGACCACAATTGGGACCAGTGACTCGGTCGTTAAGCAAATCAGTCGCTGTGTGAAATTGCAACTGTTCTTACGATCTTACTTCAGCTTTCCTTTGTTTTGCAGACCTGCAAAGGTTGTAAAGGCGAGGATTGGTCATAAAGTTACTTTTTCAACACCGTTGTAACTGTGAACGGTCGCTAAACAAGGATTACCTGTATTAGTCAATGTTTCCTCCACCATCACCACCCACCAGTGCCCATTTTTCCAGCCTGAGCCAACAGCTGCACAAATAGGGGACCCGAATCAGGAGGACCTGGCAGTGTCATCGGCCTGTCCTTTGATCCCCTTTCTCCATTCTTGTCTTCCTCCAAATCTCTCTTCCCCCAGTCTAAATTTAGCCTGCAAGCTCTTTGAGGAAAAGACCCCCAACTTGCTTTTGAGTGTTTCTGGCAAAACCCACAACAGCGGATAGACCGAACAAGAACCGGTCAGACACATGCAGGGGCCGCGTTCACACAACACACTAGCCCAGGTTAAAGCAGGGCTGAGGAATCGGCGGTTCAGTTGGGGTGAGAATCCAGCCCTGCCTTTGTGGACAATGTAAACCAGCCCAGCCCATCCAGCTGTTATCTGTGCAGTGCTCTGTTAATCCAGGCGGAGCATTCAGTTGTGTGAATCCAGGTGTGCTGAATTTACCTAAACAGAAAACTCTGCAAATGTACCTTAAAAGGCTGAGAATGTGGTCACGGAGGGAAATGACCTTTTACTGCCTTATCTTCCTTTTGGGAAATCTTAAATTCAGTATCTTCCTCCTTCAGAATATACATGATGTGTTCACACATGCACACACACATCCTTAGAGAGGCTGGGTTCACACAGCACACTAACCCTGGGTTAACAAACACAGCTTCTGTGTTCAACGAGTACCCGGTGCCCAAGCAGATAAATCATAATACAGTTTAATGCGACAGCCTGATTTACACCACTCATTTGGCTAATGGCTGGGTTCCCACCAGCCAAACTACCCAGCCTCCAATCATCATCATCATCATCCTCATCAAGAAGGCTAGTAGTGAATTCATCAGAAGAGTGAAGAAGATCTGAATGTCCAAACTCAGTGGCGGAAACACCATCAAGGTGATTAACCCCTGGGCAATTCCAGCCATTAAATACACAGCTGGAATCGTGAAGTGGACTCAAGCTGAACTAGAAACCTGGATAGGAAGACCAGAAAAATAATGGCAATGAATCCCGCCCATCATAGCGACATTGACAGACTCTATTTACCAAGAAGCATAAGTGGGCCTGGAATGTTGCAAGCACACCAGACAGCTGAAGAAGAAAAAAGACAGTGAAGAAGATTCACTGAAGCTAGTACAGGTAGTCCTCGCTTAACGACCATTTGTTTAATGATGTTTTGGAGATACGACGAGGCTAAAAAGTTACTTACGATCCGTCCTCAAAGTTACAACTGTCACACCACCCCCGTGGTCATGTGAACGTGATTTGGGCTCTTGGCAACCGGCTCGCATTTACAACCAATTGCAGCATCCTGCGGTCACGTGACTACAATTTGCGACCTTCCCAGCTGGCTTCTGACAATAGGGAACTATTGATTTGCTTAATGATCCCAGTAAAAATGGTCATAAAATCAGATTGGTTTCACTTAATGACCGCTTTGCTTAGCAACCAAAATTCTGGTCTCAATTGTGGTTGTTAAGCAAGGACTAGCTGTAGCAACAATGGTGCATTGGGACATCTGCAAGAAATACCACTTGCCTGCAACCAAGAACTGGTGGGGCCACAAAATAGACAAAGTAATAGGAAATGAAGAAGCTCAAGTGCTCTGGGAGTTTAGAATTCAAACAGACAAGCATCGGCCACACAACATCCCAGACTTAACAACTGCTGAAAAGAAAGACAAAAATGTCTGGATAGTGGACGCTGCAATCCCTGGAGACAGCAGAAGAGAAGAGAAACAACGGGAGATAAATCACATAATACAAAGACCTGCAAATAGAAGTAGAACGACTATGGCAAAAGAAAACAAAGGTGCTACAGGTAGTCCTCGACTTACGACCACAATTGGGACTGGAATTTCCACTGCTAAGTGAGGCGTTGGCTAAGTGAGTCATGCCTGATTTTACGACCCACATCTTAAAGTTGCCAAGTTTGAAAAACACTTTTAATGCATTGCACTGATTTTACGACCTTTTTTGCCATAGCCGTTAAGTGAATCTGGCTTCCCCCATTGACTTTGCTTGTTGGGAGCCAGCTGGGAAGGTTGCAAATGATGATCACATGACCACAGGAGGCTGAAATCATTGAAGTGTGAGCCGGTTGCCAAGCGCCTGAATTTTGATCACGTGATTGCAGGGCCGCTGCGACAGCCGTAAGTGTGAGGACCAGTTGTAAATCATCTTTTTCAGTGCCGTCATAACTTCGAATGGTCGCTAAATGAATGGTCATAAGTCAAGGACTACCTGTGCCTTGGGTGCAATTCCAAAACATCTGGAGCACCCCTTGAACACCACTGTCATTGACAAAATCACCGTCCACCAATTGCAAAAGGCAGCTTTGCTTGGAACAACTTACCTCCTGCGACAATACCTTAAATATCATTAAGCAACAACATCTGCCTATCCCAGGTCCTTGGGAAGGACTCAATAGGTGGACAAAAATGCCAAATCCAGTCTAAACATCTGGCTGACTGTGCAACCAACCATAACAACATAACAACAGTAACAACAATAGCAATAATAATGAAAACTACTATTATTATTTATTAAATTGATAGGCCACCAACTTATTATTATTACTACTACTACTATTATTATTATTAATGTTGCCCAACTCCCAGTGACTCTGGGCGGTTTTAAGCCAGCATAGTGTCAGGTGCGAATGTCGCCACAGGCAGAGATCAGAGTGGCAGGGGCATGCAAATGAAGGGGACAGGTTCTGTTAAACCTCACCCTCAGGGCAGGACTATGCAAATAGCCCCACCATAGATGGGTGCTCTGTTTTTAAGCGACCCCCCCTTCTGATGGACAGCTCAGAACTCCAACCAGGACCCTCCCAGGCGAGAGTCTCCTCCTGGCCTCTGTCCACTCACCAACCCCTCCTTCACCCCTCTTACCTTGACTGTTTTCGGAGTCCTGCCCGGCATTCTCTTGCTTTGCTCCAAGGGTGCTCTGTGCCACCAACATCCCTGAGAGAGCCAGAAGCCCAGAGGCAGTGCTGACCACACCCAAGCTGGAAGCCTGAGACCCCGACGGGTGGGGGGCCAAGGTAACTGGGGGGGCGTGATGGGAGAGATGCTGTAGCTGCTGCTGCTGGAGAGAAGGAGAAACCCCTAGGAGGATCCACGCAGGGCTGACCTCCTGCTTCCAGCTTAGGGGGCTGCAGTGGGCAGCCTCCACAAGCTCTCACCCCAGTCTGGGCACGCCTCCAGCAGAGGACGTGGGCTGCAAATCTGCGAGTCTGGGCTCCAGGCACCCAGGAGGACAGCCCCATCTTCAGTGAAGCTCTCCAGGCTCTTAGAACAAAGTCGGTGCCCCATTTAATTAGGGTAGATGGGTGGAGGGAAGCTCTGGTCCAGTGATTCTCAATTTCAGCAACTTTAAGATGGGTGGACTTCCACTCCCAGAATTCCCCAGCCAGCAAGCATTAAGGTGGGTGTACTTCAACTCCCAGAATTCCCTAGCCAGGGCTTACTGTGGAATGCTGGGAGTGGAAGTCCACCCATCGCTGAGATTGAGAAACCCTGCTGCAGTCACATCTGTACTGGTGAAAAGGGAAGCCCCGAGCTTCTTGCATCGAGGAGCAGCAGCCGCAGCCTCCCAGCTCCGTGAGGCTTGGAGACGGCCCAGGAGTGCTTGCCCAAGGAGGTTGCTGGGCCTGGCCACACTCACCCCAATGATGCTGTTCAGCTCTCCCATTGTCACCATCTTGGCCCGGTCCATGGCTTGCAACACCTGCTGTTGATGCTGGAGGCCAAGGAAAAGTGCATCAGCGTGTTTCGAAGACCCCAATCAGAGACCCACGAAACCAGCGCATGGCCCCCAGCCTGTAAACTCTGTTCTTAAAAAAGACAGAACGGTCTAGTTGTGAAGACTGGAAATGATGCATTAAAATGCGATTTTTCCAGCCTCATCAGGAACGCTGGGGAATAATGCCAGGAGCCTCCCATGCAAAGCTTCGGTGCTCTGCTCCCGCTCTGCCCTCCAACTACAGCCCACCCTTAAAAATGGAGCAAGGTTCTAGTCCTCACGGCTGTGAACGAATGCAAATAAGGGAAAGTGCCTCATCCGGACCACTGGCCGTCTGAGCTCAGCACCGTCTTCAGCAACTTTCCAAACCAGAAGCCTTCCAGACTGGTTCCATTCTACATGTATTTTGTGTTTTTGTATTGTGAATTAGTTATGCAGCACCTCAGCTACTGTATTGATTATTTTTAACTGAATTTTTTGTTTTGTTTATAGAGGTTCTATCATATTTTTTTCTTGTGCATTGGTAGTTAGATGCCCAGAGGTACTTGGGACAGCCAAGTACCTCTGGATAGGCAGCAATACAGGTAGTCCTCATTTAACGACCACAATTGGGATTGGAATTTCAGTTGCTGAGCAAAGCGGTCATTAAGAGAATCCGACCTGATTTTACGACCTTTTTTGCGGCGATCGTTAAGTGAATCATGCAGTTCCCAATTGATTTTGCTTGCTGGAAGCTGGCCGGGAAGGTCAGAAATGGTGATCACGTGACCACGGGACGCTGCAATGGTCAAAAATGAGAACCTGTTGCCAAGCAACCAAATTGTAATCATGTGACTGTGGGAACACTGCAAAGGTTGTAAGCACGAGGACTGGTCACAAGTCAGGTTTAGCACTGTCATAAGTCCGAACCATTGCTAAACAAATGGTCGTTAAGCGAGGACTACCTGTATACATTTTTAAAATAAAATAAAATGAAATGAAATAAGCCACAGATAAAGACAGATGCAAAGCTGGGTCCCTACCACTGGACATGTAACTCAAAGCAAATCCACACAAACCCTCCCAACATGGTGGCCCCCAAATATGTAGGAATCTAGCAAATAGGTGGCATATAAATTGCAGTAATAAAATAAACTCCCAGAATTCCCAAGCAGCACGGCCTTCTGGGAGCTGTAGTCTCAAATCATCTGGAGGGTGCCACGTAGGTGAAAGCTGACTTAGAGAAGGGCCAATGAGGATGGGAAGAGAAAGGTGTCCGTGTCTTTCAATTTTATGGCTGGATAGGAACTCAAAGACCATCTAGTCCAACCCCCTGCCCAGGGCAGGAATCGGTTGCCACAGCATTCCCAAGAGATGCCCATCCAGACTCTATTTAAATCCTTCCAGTCAACGAATCCCTAATCCCTCTTAATGAAGAAATTCTTTGAAAGCCAAACCTCACTGTTTTCCTGCCCACTTTTATTTTTTTACCTCTTGCGTGAGAAAGGGGATGATCTGGGCACAGATAGCAGTCAGCCGCTTGACAATCTCAGCCTATGAGAGAAGAGAGAGAAGAAAGTCCAAAGCCTTTCTCTGCTCACATTTTTCTCTTCTGGGAAGGAGGGAGGGAGGGAGGGAGGGAGGGAGGGAGGAAGGAAGGAGATAAAGAACAAGAAGAAGAAAGGCTGGGAGGGAGGGAGGGAGGGAGGGAGGGAGGAGCAAAATTTAAAATCGGCCACAGTCCAGCAAACAAGTTATTCTTGCAAAAAGTCTCCCACCCCTTAACAAAAAGAACCAAACAAACAAACAACCAAACAAAAAACCCTGGAATTTTGCACACCACTTTGTCTGGCTGAGCAAATTTCTCTGGCAAATTGCAGGACCGATAAATCCCAGACAGGGAAAGCAAATTCCAGCTGGAGCAGCAGCAAACAAGAATTGCACCTTCAGTCCCCTCGACAGGTGTAGACAGCTGAAGAGGCCCACTGGATTTCAGTGCCTCTGTGGCCTTTGGCGGCTGCTACTGCTGGGATCATTCCTCGAGCCAGCCCCATTCCTGCCGGGGTCTGCAGGCCAAGCGGAATTGGAGGAAAGCTGACCAAGAGGGCTTGGGGACCCTCCAGCCTGGATTCATTTCCTTAAAGCCAGGGCTGGTGCCTTAAGCCCGTTTGGAAGACGGCGAGGTCTCCCTGGACCAAATGTCATTCCAGGGGTAGGAAAAGGGGGGCTCTG
Organism: Candoia aspera; assembly: GCF_035149785.1. Lineage (NCBI taxonomy): Eukaryota > Metazoa > Chordata > Lepidosauria > Squamata > Candoiidae > Candoia > Candoia aspera. The sequence goes on from NC_086153.1 coordinate 338,131,138, forward strand.
AGCATAACAAGACTGTCCCAGCAGATTCATCACCACTGGAGCGGGGGGGGGGGGGATTGCCAAGAAAGCTGTAATGGCAGAATGATGCTGAAAATCCTCATTATTTCCTCACCGCCATGTCAGATGCATAACCAAAAAGGTATCTTTTTACAAGTCCAATTTTTCTTTGACATGTAGCCCCCCGTCCAAAGTGAGGAGTGGAAAATGTTTTGCTATTAGGGACCCCTTTCCTTCTAAAAATCTTATTTTCCTTGCATCAAATTAGAGTCAAATGCCCCCAGAGGCCTTTTTAAAATAAATTAAAACATGAATTGATCCTTTTTCCCACCCACTTGCCTAACGTCTCCCTCCTTGGTCCCTCCAGTGATTCCCTTCCGAAAGGCCCATTCTTTCATGCATTTCAAGCAACTTCGCTGCTTTCACACAACACCAAGTTTAGCATGTTGTGTGAATGGACGGGAGAGGTTAACCATACTGCATGAACGCAGCCTCTAAACTGTAAAGCTGATGCTCCCTACGACACAAACTGCAACCTAGTCCCTTGGCACAACGCGAATTAACAAGGTTACACCCATCTTTACTTCTACACAACGTGCCAAGTTCTGCCCTCATCGCCTAAGACATAATTCTGAATTTCCTTCTCAACCTGCCCCTTTTCGGGGTTCCCAACAAGCCTGCGAAACATACCTGCTTATGCATTTCAATATTCAAGCCATATGACATCTCATAATACTGAAACAGAAGGAGAAGCACCAGTTAGGCAGGCAGTTTTATCCCAGCTCCATAAAATTGTTTCATTTGATCATTATGAGCATTATTTCACCCTTAGCATCACGCCCCAATTTCTGCTGTAACTGAGTCCCTCCCCCTGGCTACTGGGCATCCTCATCTTCTCTTTCCTTCCACTGTTCCCAGCATCAGAGCCCCCTCCAGAGAGCCGGGTCTTCGCATCATGTGTCCAAAGTAGGATAATTTCACCCTGGCCATTTGTGCCTCGAGTGAGAATTCTGGGCTGATTTGTTTGATGATCCATTGATTTCTTTTCTTGGCCATCCATGGTACTCTCAGGAGTCTCCTCCAACACCAGAGTTCAAAGGCATCAATATCTCTTCCTACCCTGCTTCTTCAAAGTCCAACTTTCACTTCCACAGAAGGTCACAAAAAATCACTGCCCTACCGGAGAAGGACCCCCACACACCCCAAGTGGGAAAAGAGGGGAAATGGAGGGGGGGCTGTTTCTAGGACTACAATATCCCCCACTTCAATGCTTTGCTTTCTGGAGGGAAAAGGAAGCATTCCTCCTCCTCTTTTATCACCATCAGCTTTCCTGTTATTTATTACTTATATATTGTTTTTGGTGTTTTTGGTGCCCCCAGAAGGGCACATGTAACACCACTGCTGCGCGAGCTGCATTGGGTACCAGTTTGCTTCCAGGTCCAATTCAAGGTGTTGGTTATCACCTTTAAAGCCCTACATGGCATGGGGCCAGGCTACCTGAGGGACCGCCTCTTCCCCATCACATCAACCCGTCCCACCCGATCGTGCAGAGAGGGCAAGCTGAGGACCCCGTCTGCAAGAGAATTTCATCTGGCGGGGTCCAGGAAGCGGGCCTTCTCCGCAGTGGCTCCCGCCCTGTGGAACACGCTGCCCCCGGAGGTGAGGCTGGCCCCATCGCTCCCGGCCTTTCGGCGGAGTCTGAAGACCTGATTCTGCCGCCTCGCTTGGGGTGGAGAGGGGAATCGAGTTACATGGGGATGGCTGCTATAGACCACTCCTCCCACACCTGGACTGTTTTAGATTCCTCACCACCTGGATTCTTTATTTTTACCTTTATTTATATTATTTATTATTGTATTTTATTCTGTGTATTTTATTGTTTTTAATCGATTGTTGTAAACCGCCCAGAGTCCCCAGATGGGAGGAGATGGGCGGGGACAAATTAGATAAACAAACAAACAAACAAACAAATATGCTGTCCCCTTCAGGTTAAACAGCACTACGCAAAGAATGAGACATAGCTAGCCAAAGGAATTAAAGGCAACATGCTCTGCCCTTCTGTCATTGCACTTTGGCTCTCTCTACTACAGAATTGAAAATTGGTCTCTGCCCCAGGAGGTTCACCATCTAAAAACAGAGGAGGTAAGTTTGGAAATGGCCGTTGGGAAGGGAAAGAGCGGCTATTGGATTTGTTTATTTAATTGATTTTTATAGTGCGTGACTCTGGGCGGCTCCCCACATTAAAACAAACAAAAATATACGCAAACAGCAAATAAAACAAGAAACAAAACATAATTGCTATTACGGCTGCCTCTTTTATTCTTAATTGAGGAATAACACGGCAGGAAGAACAGAAAAAGGAATCACATCTTGGTGTTCTTTGAAAATTCAAGGTCCAGACAGGAACCTAGAAAGGAACACCGTAAAACAGAACACGTGCCCAGCAAAGGGGTATTTTGTAAATCCGTGTCGATATAGCCAAAATATTTATTTCTTATAAAAAAAGTGTTATTGTTATTATTTCTTACCATAACATAATGCCTCTGCATCTCTGTTTTTTCATTTGCTAATTTCTCACATTCCAACTTCAGGCTGCAAAAAAGGGAATATGATGCATTTCTGTTCTGCTCGCCCCTTTTCAAAACCTTCCCTGCCCCCCCACCACATTCCTTCCCACCTTCAGTGGCTTACTCACTCGGGGACCTGTGATGGACTTTGGGGTGTGTATGTATGTGCAGAACCAAAAATAAATTAATTAAAAGTCTGCCTTTCTTTTCTAGGGAACACTCCCTCTGTTTTGAAGATGAAAAGGAAGCGGAGATGAGAAAAATGGACAGATTTTAGTTCACACAATGCACTGTGCAAAATGCGGTTTCTGGTGCTGGGTAAATTCAGCTATTATCCAGTAAATTATGCTCAAGCAAACCACAGCTTAGCATGACGTGCAAACAAGGCCAGACCACGGTTGATGGGGAGAAAAAGCAATAGAGATATTTCTTGGATCATTCGAGGCTGCATTCTGGGATATACTGCCACTGAAGGTGGAGGTTCTACTAAGTTATCATAACTAAGAGTTCTATTCCTAGTCTTTTTTCCCCTTCTTCTCCATACCTGTGATACTGAGCCTGGAGGAACTGAAATTCTTCCTTAATTCGGTCACAAATCTCCAACACCGAGAATTTAAAAGACTGCCCGGACTGAAAACAGAAAGGTGGAGAGATGGAATAGCATAAAGCAGGGAGAAAAAAATAATCAGATATGAGATGATAGTGTTGTTATTGTTATTCTTGTTGCAGATGGTATGGTGCCCTTCAAAACCCAGTTTTCCAAGGAGAGCATATGCAGTACAGTAATTTTATTAGATATCCTTCTTTTCCAAGTTAAAATCTTCACTTTGCACTTCAGATTAACAGTGAAAGACGGCCACGCCCTGATTGCCAGTCTGCCACCTCATTTCACAGACTTTATTTGTTTTATTTATTTATTAACACATTTTTTAGGGCCACCCAACTCATACACCAGGACTTTGGAAACAGCTGCAGAAAATCAGTTTCCACCGAGCAGGTGCAGAGTGCCTTCCCCTCCCCCACAGCTGAATCACCCCATGCTGTGAGTTTGCCCCCGCCATTCAGCAATCTCTCTGTGATTGCCCAAGGGTGGTCCTGCAGCACATTGCCTTTTAGATGAATGGTGCAGTCCTTAACAAATAAAAACCCAATTAAAATATTATTTGATTTGCAGTTATATGCCTAGCAGGCAGGTATGTTATTAAAAGTTGGATTCAGAAGGATCTTACAGTTTGTGCATCTCAAATTAATTTCAGACTCTGCCTCCCTGTGAACAAATGTCAAAGGAAGAGGATGATGTTTTTTAAAAAATTGCCCAGACCAGTGTTTCTCAAGCTTGGCAACTTGCAGATGTGTGGACTTCAACTCCCAGAATTCCCCAGCCAGCCATACAGCTAAACTGGGACAGATTCAGAGCAGAGGAAAATGGTGGAGAGATTTAGCCTTGAGAAAAAAGGACGGGGGAATATTTACTAGCCCTGACTTGAAAAAAATGTCTCTTAAAAGACAAATTCCACTATTATAAGAAGTGGAGTTAAAGGTAGATTCCTATGAATGTTAGGAAAAACTTCCCGTTAGTTTGGATTCCTGCATGGAGCAAGGGGTGGAGCTTGATGACCTCAGGTGCCCCCTCTGGACTGTACCCTGCTAGGATGATTTTCTCAGATCTCCTTATTCTGAGCTACCCACAGCTGAGGCGTAGGAAATGATATGCAGAAAATACAGGCAGCAACTGTGACTTTATGAACTGTGACTGGTCATAAAATGGTCGTGGCTGAAGGCAGCTGCTGTAAACTAAAATCACGGGAGGTAAGAATCTTTAAAGGGAGGGGTTGCCTGCAAGCAGCTTACAGGCTGATTTTAAACTCATATTTCACCTGGAAAAGACACCCAGTGCATTGCATTAAAAAAGTGTTTTTCAAACTTGGCAACTTGAAGATGGGTGGACTTCAACTCCCAGAGTTCCCCATGCTGGCGGGGGAATTCTGGGAGTCAAAGTCCACCCATCTTCAAGGTGCCAAGTTTGAAAAAGGCTGCATTGAAAGGCTGGGGTGGGGGCTTTAACTGTGGTTGCTCTTCATTCACCATAATTGTGCATATCAGAAAACTGGCAAAAAGTCAATTTTTACACTTGTCCGGCCAGAGAAAGAATTGCCTTAAAGGGCCTAGGGGCCATGAAGCTCCCAATCAAAGGTATGCTGAAGATCTATTCCTGGCCTTGCACGGCAAAAGTGCTGCTGAAAAACCAGGCAGTTTAGAGATGCAGCAGAAACACTGTTCTCCAAAGAGACTCCCGTTGTGACTCTGCAGGAGTCCCTGCTCTCAGTGACTCATTCCAAGCAGGAGCCACACCTCGGGGATCTGGCCAGCAAACGTCCTGCTAAATCACCCCAAGGCCCATCCGTCCCAGATCCTGCTTCCCCAGTGGCTGGGGAAATGGGACACGATTGCTGTGAGTTCATGTGACACCTGGGCCCCCCCAATGAGAAGATGCATTGTGTGCATCCCACCCACGTGCTTCATTTACAGTTCAGTGTCATGCAAATCCAGACTAATTGAAAACACCGTGGTTAAATTAATTGTCGGTAAGGGAGTCATGCAAACACAGCCCTGTATATATCTCTCCTCTAATGCTGGAGCTAATGATTTTGCAGTTATGGGTTACCTGCAAAGATTGATAGAGCCCGTTTGCAAAACTCTGCCAGCTGAGGGACCGTTCCTGGTTCTTATAGTTGCATTCACACAATCCACTAGGCAAGGGGAAAACTGGATGGGCTTCACCAGGTTGTGGGAACCCAAATCAGCCAATCCACCTCCCCAGTCTGAGTGGGCAGCCATAACAAATATAATAAATTAAACTCAGGTTAACATGTTGTGTGAACACCACCAGCTGGGAGGACATTTCCTCCTCCTTTAAGGTGAGGTGGGGAAGAAGGCATTCCCTTTGGGTCCATTTGCACAATAACTAGCCTAATTATTGAGTGCTTCAGTTTTATGGGACCATACCCCAAGCAGGCTGAGTTCACATAACATTCTCAAACTTCTTTTCCCCCCGTGCACACGTGCAACAAAAGCAAACCACAATTAACCTAATCAGTGCTTCCGTCCATGCATCTGTTAGGTCTTCCGCTGACCTGGGTTGCCATGTTGTGTGAATCAGTGGAAGGAAGGCCTGGATCCACCCTGGGTAGTCCCACCCAAGGTCACCTGTGCAGACGGATCTGAACCCCGTTCAGACGTGGACAGAGATGGCCTCCCTGCTCAAACAAGAGGGGCATTTTTCATCCTGCAAATGCCATGGCTGTTTTTCTTTTAAAAATTATGGTTCGCTTTTGATAAATGGCAGGCTCCCCATTGGGGCAGTGACCTTTTGGGTTCAGAAAGGCTACATAAATAAACCATAACAAGAAGGACTTGCAATTAATCATAATGGATTAATTACTCGGCTGAGCAGGAAGCCCTGAAGAAGGCAGAAGTCCTGGCTCCCTTCTTCGCCAGAAACAAGAGCCCAGCTTTTGCACACCTACCTGGAAATCACTTTCCCCCCCCCCGGGGGGGGTGTCATTTATACTTGCAAACAGTTCTTCTGCCCACTTTTTTTCCCCTTTTCCTGCAAATCAGCTGCTGTGAGTAAGCGGGCAAAGGCATGGGCACCAGCCGAACACTTTTACCCCACCCCCCCAGGTCCTAACTTCCTCCTGTGTAATTGCACGCCCTTTTCCATCCAAATCAGCACCCGCCAGGTCCGGTCGCCAAGCTCCCTCGAGATCCCTCTTCAAGCAAAGCCCCCTCCAGCTCGATCCGAGCCCCCCCACGCCAAAGGTGGTACTTACAGCATGCCGTCCTTGGGAATACATCCTGGGGGTAAAGCCCCCTCCGCAAGGAAATCAGGGGAGGGCGGAACTGCTGTTTCTGTTTCAGATCCCAGCAAGATTTCTGTGCCACCCTTTGGTTTAAAAACAAAAGCAAAAAGGGAAGGGGAAGGGAAGGGAAGGGAAGGGAGGAAGGGGGGGGAGGAAGGGGAAAAAAGCAGAAATGGGTATTTTTTATTCGATCTGAGAAAAGAAGAGGCGATTTTGCACACGCATGTCAGAGGAGAAGCGTGTTAAATGCCGGCAGAGGCATATGGGGGGGGCGCCTCTCTCTCGCTCCCCCTCCCATTTCTTGAAGGAAGGAAGGAAGGGGGGGAGGTATGCGATCTCTTTAAAGGAAGGGGAGAAGATGTTTTGAGTGCAGGGAAGCGGGGGGGGGGGGCGGCGGCGCAAGAACAGAAGGTCAGTACGAAATCTGGACGGGTTTCAACCGCGGTCCCGCGCTGGGAGCGCTGCCGATTGGCAACCCGACGGGGAAATCTCTCCGACGAAAGGTTTAAGGTGGATCCCGGCCGCCCCCTCCCCTGTCTGAAACGATCAGTCTGAATGGCTCCCCATAGTCCACTGAAACACAAAAGAACAGCTCGAAACGCACGCCAGGTACGGGCGCTTTGCCCCGCAGAGCTGGTTGCGGGGGGGTCGCCTAGTGGTTAGAGCTGGAGTTGGGCGAAGCAGGAGCCTCCGAGGGCCCATCGTTCGGAAGGGCAAGAAATGGCTTTCAGAGCCCGACCGCAGAGGGCTGAGCCACGAGGGCAGGGGAGATCTGAATTCGAATGCGGCGATGCAAATCTTCCTAAGTCCCTGGCTTGGAGTGGCCCTCTCGTGGCCGCCCCCTCGACGGTACCTTGCAGACAGCCTTGCAAGGAAGCGCCACCTGGTCCAAGATGCCCATTGTGCCCCCCCCCCAGTTGTGACTGCTGGAATGTGGCATTGGCCACCCCAAAACCGTGGCTTGGCCTCCTGCCAATTTGCAGCTGGAAAGACAGGTGTGTAAGACTCCGGGTGGGGGGTCATTTAAAGAAGCAGCAAGTGAAGAGATTTGGGGCAAAAATCTCAGCCCCAACAGGACGCTGTAAAAGTCTGGACATCAGAGACAGGAAAAGCACATGAGTGATCTTGGCTTGATTTCTGCCTTAGCCTAACTAACTTCCCAGGTTTCTTAAGCAAGGGAAAAATAGACCAAGGAAAGGAGATATCTGGCAGCACCTGTACATTTCTTGGACCGAGCGTGGGAAATTTAGGAACCTGTAATAAACAGATCAAATCACCTCCTGTCACTAACAGTGAAATCCAGCAGCTCAGGACCCAGCGACTCCCTGCAGGGGTGCCTTCAGAAGGTGGTCACAAAAGTCAAAATGGCAGCCACAACAGTGTGTTCAAAGCTCTCTCTCCCCCCACCCTTTTATGCACAATGTGATGCACATTAAAAACGGTCGGGGGCTTCTATCATGCTGTTGTGGCACTGTGGTTGCCATCTTGACTCTTTTGACCACATCTGGTGGATGGACACCTGTAGGTCCCTGGCTGGGTGGCTTCACACACAACACATGCAGCCGGGCCAGTTAACAGCCCCCCGCTGCACATAAATAACATGCGATACCAGGTGAGCCTTAACCAGCGTTAGATTTCCGGTAGCATAACATGCCAAGTGTTTGACTTGTTAATGGATCAAAGCACTGTATAAACCCAAGGTATGGATTAATTTAGGAACCAGGTTAAGTATGTCCTAGGAATGGAATGGAACTGTTGAGATCATTGGGGCGTAATCCCCACCAGCTCTGTGTATGGCATTGCCTGTTTTTTCTGCCATTTTTAAGTATTACGTGGCTTTAAAATGCTGCTGTATTATTTTTAATGAATTGCGTTTTACTGGTAATTTTAACGCACCCAGAGGGGAAGAAGCCTTTTAAAAGAAATTAAGGGTTATACAATACACCACAGCATGCTGAATGCCAAGATAACAGTGCAATCCTATCCTTTTTGGCTGACAAGTTTCTTTTCAAACATAGGTTTTTAAAATCATCAATTCAGGGCCAGCATTCTGATGCTGATTCCTTCCAACTCAGTTGAACTCCAGTTCCCGTAATCTGGAGGAGGGAGCCTAGAAATTGGAATTCTGTAGCATCTGTGGTCTTCCTGGCTTTAAAGCTGTTTTTTCCCCCCCCAAGTTGGGCCATTCATTTTTAATCCATGTTCATTATTTCATATTGTATATTCATGCCTCGACTTGGTGTTGCCAGCTGTCCAGGGAAACAGGCAACTTTGTAAATCGAATAAACAAATTAATATTCATGGGTTGATACAAATTCCACATCAGGGTTTCCTCCAGTCCTTCAAACTTCCTCTACCTTGTTGGCCAGACACCCCAGTGGCTGCAACTGCACCATACACTGATTATATGCCATCAAGTTTTTGGTGATTCTGAGGGGCCCCTAGATAGGCCTTCCCCAGGATGATCTGTCCCAACTTGGCCCTTCAGGTCTTGCTGTAACTGAGTCCCTCCCCCTTGCTGCTGATCATCCCCCTCTTCTCTTTCTTTCTACCTTTCCAATCATTATAGACTTCTCAACAGAGCAAGGTGTCCAGATTGATTGAGGGAGGTGGGCTGACTCTGAGACATTGGGGGGGGGCTCAAAGCAATCAAGATGACGATGAAGTTACAATTTGACCTCTTTTTTAGGACATGTGTAAAAAAGGGAAGGGTTTTTGACTACATAGTGACACCTGCCATCTTGTGTTTGTTGACCCCCTTTCAGTTGCTTATCTCCATTGGATAAGCCATACATACAAACTAAGGTCACCAACAAGCCCACATTAGCAATTAAGCCCCAAGGGCTTGACCTGACTGAGCTGAGCACAAACCTGGCTGTGGTTCAATGAGTGGGCAAGACCGTTTTTCTCCTATGGGAAGGGGGCGGAGCAAAAGCCAATACTGGGTGGGGCTACCCTTTTCACCCCACAGGCTGGGGTGGAGGGGAGACAGAGGGAAGTCTCTTTTGCCCAAGGGTGGAACTGCTATTTGCAAAGCACATTAAAAATCTGGAGGACATTGAACCAGATTTAACTTAAAAGCTGCTGGGATAGATAGTAGCTATCCTACAAAACTTTAAAAAACAGAAAACAAATAAGGGACTTGGGATTAAAATCGGGCAAAGGGGTTAGTTAAAAAAAGGAGTCTGGTGGCACTTTTTTCAACTTACAAGTTTTATTAAAAGGCATAACCATTTGTGAGCTGCAGTTTATCACTTTTAATAAAAATTTGTGAGTTGAAAAAAGCCCTACCAGATTCCTGATTTTCGGCTTTCCTCTTACAGTGCTTAGTTCAAAAGTTACTTTTCTATTACTGCATATCAAACTGTTTGTTTCAGTGGGTTGACCTTGGTAAGCTAGGCAGATCAGACCTGGTTAGTCCTTGGACAGAATGCCACCACAGAAGCCCACAGATGTAGGCTAGACTGGGGAATCAAAACAGCAAACCATGATTGGACTGCTGCCCCCAGACCTGCATGTTGCCTGGTGCTGGGCTTAACTTGAGGAAGTCAAGCTAAGCTAAAAGCAAAGCAGGATCAGACCTGGTTTGTGGACCTGGATTGGAGGCCACAAGGAAATCTCACACTAGATTGAAAACTTGAAAACCTAGCAGTGGCAACCCACACCTCTTAGGTTGCTATGAAGAAAAAAAAAAACATGGGGACGTGTCCATGAAGTGAGAACCGAAGGTTCAACTTGAAGGTGAATTGTTCTTTTTTGCAGGCCAGCCAGCCTCTTTAAAGTGCAATCGTTAAGCATCTCTGTCACCTTGTTTTGAGTGCTGCCCAGATGATTTGCATTCTTCAGTGAGGGAGCTGGAGTGCAGGAATTAGAAAGGAACAAATCTCAAGAACGCTTCGTGGTCCCCCGAGCAGAATCTTTCAGGGTCCAAATAACCCATTGCAGCAAATTGGGGTTTGCAGATTGGTAACAGCATGCTGCTGCAATTCCTCCAATGTGCTGCAGTCAAGCCTACTTGATGAAGGCGTTGTGCCATCCCAGCAACTGTGATTTATTTAGCAAACCATGGTTAGACACCTCATGACTTTACACCATCTTTGTAAGCTCATCAGTCAAGGATGGTACTTGGCTCCCAACACCTTGGGGACAAAGAAGTTAAAATAAATAATCTCCCCTTCGCTGAAACATCAGGAAAAGCTCCCAGCTTCGTTGCATTAAATTTATTTCTTTAAAAAAAACATATTTAACACGACCACAATACCAATCACTTCCAGCAGCCAGTCCACCTTAAATTGCCTCTCCAAGCCTCTGCTACTATGGGCCACTGCGGATTGGCTGACCCGAGGTAGGCAAGCTGACCAATCATCCGCGCGGGATCCCACACGGGTCTATGACGTCAAGGATAGGAATGGCTAATCAGGAGAGAGCGGCCCAGAAGCTCGAGGCTTAAACGGCCGGGAAAGGGAGGGGCTCGGCGGGAGCTTCCCCGGTTGAATTGTGGGTGATGTAGTTTTTGCCTTCCTCCCGTACAATAAATGTGCTTTTTCTGATGTTGCTTTGGCAATGGAGAGACTTCTCCTCCTAGGATAAATTCACCTGCCATGAGTAGGAAGAAGAGCATTTATTTGCAGCACGTTCTATAGCACTGCTTCTCAACCTTGGCAACTTTAAGACGGGTGGACTTCAGCAAGGCTGGCTAGGGAATTCTGGGAGCTGAAGTCCACCCGTCTTAAAGTTGCCAAGGTTGAGAAGCAGTTTTCTGTACAATCGCATCTATTTTTTTACTGTATATCATAAACATACAGATATGCATGCATGTATTTATACAGGTTTTGGGTTTCTTGCAAAAAAAAATAAAAAGCCAATTGTCCCCGAAGACGAACTATATCTGATAGGTGACGGAACCCCCTTCTTGTGATGGGGGGGCAAGGAAATACCCCGAAAATGGAGCAAGAGTCAACGCGCGAGGCGGAAGAAGGCGCGAAGGAGCCGGCGGCCGTGGCGGCGAACTACGTTTCCCGCCAGCCCTTGCGCGGCCGGAGCAGTGCCCCCGCCTCTCTCGCCTCCCCGCCCCACGCGCCGCCCTGTCACTCAAAGTAACGTGGGGCCCCTGCTCCCGATTGGCTGCCCGCTCTAATTGCAACCCATTGATCTAACCCAGGCGAGGTTCTCCTGCCGGCCATCAATCAAGCATTAGCGGGGAAAGGCAGGGAGGGGAGCGCGGCGGCCAGATCGGCTGCCTATCAAAAGCCGGCGCTCTCCCGGGCTCCCTTCCAAAAACCTGCTTGGCTGCGCTTCGCCCTTCCCTGAATGCCAGAAGCAGGCGCCGCTTGCAAAAGACCGCTGGGAAGGAGCCGGGGCGGCCCGCCGAGCGTGCCTCTGAGCATAGGCAGAGGGAGCGCCGGTCTCCGGCGACGGGCAGAGGCCCCTCGGGCGCGCCCTCCGTGGTGGCCGGGCCGTGGGGACGGCGGAGGGTTCCGGGGCTGCGTTCACACGACGCCTGCCTTCTAAACCCGGGTTGAGAAAACAGGAGTGCTGTGCTCACGTAGGAGGCAGTACTCAAATAAAGGAAAGCAGAGGAAGGTTTTGGCTGGGTTCCCGCACAGCAACCTGGAGCAACAACTGCTTTGGTATGGTGTTTCTCAATCCTGGCCGTGGGAAGGTGCGTGGAATTCCCCAGCCAGCATTTGTGGACTTCAACTCCCAGAATTCCCCAGCCACCGTGCATGGACTTCAATTCCCTGGATCCTGGGAGTTGACGTGCACACATCTTCAAGCAGCCAAGGTTGAGAAACACTAGACTCGTCTAATGTGGGCCAAGAGAGAGTTACATTACAATAATGGAGTACATTGTGGTTTAGTTAACCATAGGCTAGTGAACATACAGGCTGGCTGTGTTTGCATAACCCAGGTAGGCAAGTCAGTGAAAGACCTTAGAAATGTCTTCACACAACATGCTAAACTTAGTGTCAATCCACACCTGCTTGTTCTGGAGTAAAATTTACAGACTTTAATGACTGAGTTCACACAAGACATTAAACCTTACACTGTCTTGTTTAACTTAAGTGTTTTATTGAAACCCATCCCTGTGATTTGTAAACCATGTTTAGCACCTAACAGTTGGGGGACTCCACCCAATTGTGGCTTATTCAGCCAGTCATAATATTTCTTAGGATGGCCAGATTCCTACATTGTGTCCAACCATGGCTTGTTTTACCATGGTTTATTAAACTAAGAATCCAGGGCTGGGTTCACACAACCTGCTGGATCCAAACCATCCTGCAGGGGTGGCTTAGTGTAATGTGTGAACTCAGCTAGAGGTTTTCTTTGGAACCAATTCAGATACTGCTCTCCCTGAAGAGCGAATATTAACACATTGGAAGGAAGGGTCAACTCCCGGAAGTTTTATTTGATTTAACTTTTCCCAATGGAAGAAGATCGACAGGCATTCCTGATTGAGTAAAGAGGCCTTGAGTTGGGTGCGTGACTACGCAGCAGGAACAATGAGAAAGAAAAGCAAAATTATTTTTTAAAAAAGATCCGGAGGGGTTTCCCCCATTTCTTGATTCGCAAGTTAGCATCACACCTGCATGCCCAGCAATCTCGCAGTGGGGGGGGAATCATGGAAACTGACTTGTCTTTGAACCTGATTAATGGAGTCCCCAGCTGAAATAACCCCCTTTTTTTAAAGCAGGGAGGCTCAGATGAGGTCAGTTACATTTTTAAACCCTTCGGTGAAAAACCAGAAGTCTGATCGCCCCTTTTCGGACGGGCCCATTTTATTAAAGGGCAGAGGCGTTCGTGAGCTGCGTATGCAGCTCACGAATGCCTCTGCCCTTTAATAAGATGGGTCCGTCCGAAAAGGGGCGATCAGACTTCTGGTTTTGGGCTATCATGGACTAGCATGGATCTCTTCCTGCAGTCCTAGATTTCCCACCACTTTTCCACACACCCCCTTCCACTCCATCCATGTAGCTGAACAACACTGGGGATTGTTCCAAGTGCAAGGGAAGTGGGATGTTGGTGCAAGGACTTTTGCACACTCAGCCAGAAAATAGTCCAGGGTTATGTGAGCTGAACAGGCAGTGGTTCCACCCATGGTCAGGCCAGGACTGAGAAGGTCTGCGATCCAGACAGGGGTGTCCACGGGATGGTCAAAAAAGTCAAGATGGCACCCAGGAGAGTGTGATTGAAGCTTCTGTGGGCACTGCTGGTTTGAGTAACTGCTCAGAGGGGGGGCTGTCCTGTGGCCTGGATCCCCCATTCTGTTCAGCCCTGATGGAATAGGGACATAAAGCCATGTGTGAATTGTAACCATGCTGGTTTGTGAGTTACAGCTTTTGCTGAAGTGGCTTGTACGGTTTCTGCCAGCGGGTTTTGTTCGGCAAACTCTGGCAATAAATAAATATTTTGGTTCTGGTGGACAGAAGTCATAGATGTGGTAGTAGGTTTGTCTACCACAATACAAAAAGCTCCTTTTTTGAATTTCTTTGTATTTAGAGCGCAAACAACAGTCCCCTGTGTTATGGAACAGCTTCTGAAACGGAGGTATTTATTTATTCTTTGCTCAACTTACATGGTTGTCCACTTGCCAAAGGACTCTGGGTGGCTAGCAAGGGTTAAAAACATCAAATAGAAAGGAAAAATGGTAAAATAATAAAACAAAATTAACTCAAACATATTGCACTGGGGGCCAGACACACCACTCATACGGTAGCAACAGCCTTGGCTCATATACCTTAGGAACTGTAATTAATTAATTGTAATTAATTAATTGATTTGCTTACTCTATCATTTTGCCATGCTGTCCAGAGATTTGCGACTTAAAAACAAAAACAGTATGTATGGCCAAGCCTCAAGGCGCACCTAAAACAGTCACTTTGGATTCAAACCAAAGATTTAGTAACAATTTGGGAACTCCGGAGGCAATACCATCAGAATCAGGACTGACAGATACTAAAGATGTGGCTGTCTATAAGAAATGTGTTATTTTGGCTGCAAGTCCCACAATATAACATGTTGGGATAATTTCAAAATAAGAGTTGCTTTTCATGCATGTATCAGACGGCCACGTGTGAAGCCACTGGCCCAGTTCATGCGCCACTGAGTCACGGCTTATTAAATTAACCACAACAAGCTGTTTTCACACAACCTGCTAAGCCGTAAACCATGGCTTATGGGCTGCAATGGCTGTTTCACACCACATGCTAGGCTCAGATCAAACAAACCACATTATTAATGCAAGGTTTAAACCTTTTCTCTGAAAAATAGGACAGCGCAGTAAGCCAAGGGATAAAAGTTGGTGCTGTGTACAAAACAACCCCCCCACCCCCATTTTCATTTGATTGGACGCAAGCATTTGAAATGATTTCTCCAGAGGAGTGGAGAATTGCAGAGAAATTCTGCTAGGTCATTTTTTCCTAAAATGTGGTCCAAGAAACCCTGGAGGTCCCTGCAAGACCCTCTCAAGGATCTGCTAGATCAACATTATTTGCCAGAGATTGACGATGTTTGCAAACATTTTAAACAATGTCACTCTTCTCTCTCTCTTTTTTAATTTGTAAAAAAAATTGGGTTTTTCCTTGAAAAATATTTTATTGATGTTAATATCAAATGGGTTTAATATTGTCATTTTTACATGATTCAATAAATAACTATTCTGCACCAATTTAAATGTTTAATAGGGTAAATATTGATAAATGTAACCCAGACAAACAAAAGGTCTTTTGGGGGCCTCTGTAAATGTTTAAAAGTGTGAAGGGGCCCTAAAAGCAAAAGCTTTCAGGGACACCCTCCTAGGTCGAACACAGGCGTGTTCTTCCACGTATTGGTTGTGCTTACACAGGATGCTAGACCAAGTCAAGTCAAAATTTCAAAATTTTGTGGCTGCTCTGCGCAGCACAGTTAGCCGGCCTACTGTTAACCCTTTGCAGCCTGCAGCTTGGCACTCATGTAGACCCAATAGGTGGGGTTAGCTAATGATTTAGTAAGTTTGTTGGCCAACAGGTTGAGTGAGTTGTGTGAATGGAGCCACGGAGAAATGTCCAAGAGAAAAGAGCAGGGGAACCTTCCATTTCCACTGGACACAGGCAAGGGAGCAGAACACTTCCACTCAAGACTAACGCAAAAGGAATTTTGAAGCCCCTGGAAAATCAGGTAATTCAAGGGAAGAAAATGCAAGGGGGAGTTTGGCAGAATATCAGCAACCCCAGCTGTAATGTCTGAGGGGCCCCTGAAGACTCCTTTGCGACTTTTGCCTTGAATTATCCACAGGGCCCCAGGGCAAGGGTGGGGATATTAAAATGGTGGGGTTCTCACAATTTCCCTCCAATGCCAGGGGATTGGCAGGGGTCAAAAAAGTCAAGATGGCAGCAGCGTCCATGCAGTTGTAGCTCCACCAAGCGGAGTCTCTCTCTTTCTCTCCCCCATTCTCTCAGCCCAACCCACCTCACAGGGTTGTTGTTGTGGGAAAAATAAGAGGACAGAGAGCATTAGGTATATATGCTGCTTTGAGGTGGGCAAAATAAGGTGGGATAAAAATTAAACGAGTAAAGAAAAGTCAAGTTGGCAATGGCCACCACATCATTGAAGCCCTGCCCCATTCTGCGTTGCAGGATGCCCATAAAATGAGTGGGCTTCTATGGAGTGGGTGGTGGATGCCATCTTGACTTTTTTGACCTGCCCTGGAGACGCCCCTGCTGGATTTGCTAGTTTGCACAACGCACCAAACCAACCACACGGGCTGAGTCCACATGAGATGTGTGTTGAAAATGGGGTTGCCTTGGTGCATTGTGCGAAGGACGGCCATTGCCACTCCCCTGGCAGAATGGGGCGGGGGGGCAAAGACTGAAACACGCCCCCCCAAAAAGCCAGTTGCCTGCATTCTCCAAAGCAGCTGCACAGGCTAAATATTTAATGGGTCGTGTTTCGTCCTAATCTTTTATTAATTCTGTTAGTTGTTGTTGCCAAAGCTGGCAGCTCATGTTGAAGGTGAGTGCGTGAAAAATGTGCCTGGGTGTCTGAGGTTGTCTGGATAGCTGCTTCACCATCAATTGGTCCAGGAGCTCAAATGCATAGAACAGTGTTTCTCAACTTTGGCAATTTTAAGCTGTGTGGACTTCAGCTCCCAGAATTCCCCAGCCAGCAAAGCTGGCTGGGGAATTCTGGGAGCTGAAGTCCACACAGCTTAAAATTGCCAAGGTTGAGAAACACTGGTATAGAAGGTTGGATTGGGCAGTTCACCTCTAGGGACAATGCCTGTACAAGATCAATTAAAAGCTATAGTAAATGACAGGGAACAGGGGGGTTAAAAATGGGGGCATTGGAAGGCTCCCCTTCCCCATCCCCAGATATCAGGGGGCCACTGCCTCCCCTTCATATTTGCAGGTTTCATCTGCACTCTCCCCAGGGACTAGAAACTTTTTTGCATTATCTACAGGGACTAGTTTTCACTATCAGCAGGGACTAGAAGCTTGCATCCATTATCCACAGCCACTGGGAATATCAAAGCATGCTATCTTTGGGTTGTAAGAAGCTTTTGACAGAGAAGTGAGGTTGCACAAGACCCTGGGTTAAACCCGGGCTGGCTAGTGTGTGGGACTGTGTGTTATGCAACGACAGCCAGTGCGCACGGTTCAGGTTTCAGGTGGTGTACAAATCCCGCCAGAAGGACCGGCCCACTGCAGTTCTCAGCCCCATACAAATGAGACGTGTCATCTTCTGCTCCCCCTAATTTGGGGGTGCAGTTCCCCTGCACTGAATGTGCAGTGCCTTGGGGTGACGGGGTTCCCCACATTGGGCTAAATGACAACGTGGCTTCCCTGGTTGGGCTTGGCAGGCAGTGTGAAGCAGCTTCTGTGGATGGTAAACCTTGCTTTGTGGCTCCTAACCAGGTTAGCTGAAGGTGAGGGATGCTGGATCTGGAAGTCACCAACATCGAGGGGTCCAACTTTGCCAACTGTGGTTTTTTCAACGGTGGACCACATGGTAGCCTAACATGCTGAGCCAAGCTATTCATAAGCCAAGCCTCTATCAGAGTATTACTGTAAACAAGTCTATATGTAAGCCAGGTCTATATGTAAAGTAAATATCTATCAGGATATTAAACCGTATAAATATACAGATAGAATCAAGTCTATATGTAAGTCAAGTCTATATCGAAGTATTAAGCTAAATTATATATAAATCAAGTAAATATCAGAGAATTAAACAATGTGTATTATGAAGCCAAGCTATATGTAAATCATATCCCAATTAGGGGATTAAAGTCTATACATAAACCAAATCTCTATACAAGCCAAGTGTATATCAAAGAATTAAATAAAGTGTATACTGTATATAAGCCAAGCCTATATGTAAACTGTATCTCAAGCAGGGGATTAAAATCTATACATAAACCAAGTCTATATGTAAGGCAAGTCTAGATCAAAGTAGTAAACCAGGTCCATATAGCAAGTCTATATCATAATATTAAGTCAAATCTTTATGTAAACCATATCTTGCAGGGGATTGAAGTATATATATAAACTAAGTCGCTATATAATATGCTTGGCTTATATCAGAGAATTAAGCAAAGCATTAAACTTACTGCAGTCTTGTATCCCTCTGTTTCTTAAAGCTGCTCCCACCAGCAAGGAGATCTTCCAGCCCCCCTCCACCCCCCCCCAAATTTACGCTCAGGCCCAGACGGGGTTGCTGTCTGCAAACCAGGCGCCCCGGGGCACGTGTTCTGGCCATCAAAATATGCCGGCAGACATTCCCTGGGGAGTCGGGGAAGAGTTGAAATCCACTTGGGAAAGTGAGTCAGGGGGGCAAGCTTGCCACCTCGACACCTTGGCAGGCCCCGAGCGGAGACGGGGCTGCTTAATGAAGTGGAAATCTGGCAGCTGCCGGGCGCTAAAAGCATCTATGAAATTGCAAAATCCTGAGAAGGAAATTACTAAGGCACTCTGTCAAAGGGGGAGAAGAGATGATGATGATGATGATGATGATTCTCTTCAAGCCTCCCTGTCTGTCTTCATGCAACATGCTGGGATTGCCCCAATGTGATGAAGCATACACGTAGTCCTCGCTTAACGACCACAATTGGCACCAGAATTTCAGTTGCTAAGCACAGCAGTCATTAAGCGAATCCGACCCAATTTTGCGACCTTTTTAGCGATGGTTGTTCAGCAAATTCCTGCAGGCATTAAGTGAACCTTGTGGTCATTAAGTGAATCACATGATTCCCTATTGATTTTGCTTGCTAGAAGCCATCCGGGAAGGTCGAAAATGGCGATTACATGACCACAGGATGCTGCGACAGTCATAAATGCAAACTGGTTGACAAGTGACCAAATTGTGATCTTGTGACCGTGGGGACACTGCTATGGTCATAAGTGTGAGAACTGGTTGTAAGTCAGTTTTTTCTGCATTGTCATAAGTCCAAACTGTCACTAAACGAATGGTTGTTAAGTGAGGACTACCTGTACATTAACACAATGGTTTGCATTCATACAACCAAAAAGAAAACCCTCCCACCACTAACTGAGATTAAC
Source organism: Candoia aspera (assembly GCF_035149785.1). NCBI lineage: Eukaryota > Metazoa > Chordata > Lepidosauria > Squamata > Candoiidae > Candoia > Candoia aspera. The sequence continues at coordinate 338,150,101 of NC_086153.1, forward strand.
ATTAACCAAGGTTAGGCTATTGTGGAAATGCAGCTGCTGTGTCTGTAGCCCTAGGAGCTGGGTTCCAAGAAGACAGTGGCAGGGTTTATGCAACACTCTCGAATCGAATTATCCGTTCAGTCGTATCCGACCCTTGGCGATTCCATAAGCCGGCTCTCTCCATGATTTCCAATCTTGTACATATACATGGACTTCACCAGATGGACAACACCGAAACCAGATTGACTACATCCTTTGCAGCCAAAGGTGGCGGACATCTATACAGTCGGTAAAAACAAGACCCGGAGCTGACTGTAGTTCAGATCATGAACTTCTTATTGCACAATTTAGGATCAGACTAAAGAGATTAGGGAAGACCCACAGATCAGCTAGATATGAGCTCACTAATATTCCTAAGGAATATGCAGTGGAGGTGAAGAATAGGTTTAAGGGACTGGACTTAGTAGATAGGGTCCCGGAAGAACTACGGACAGAAGTTTGCAACATTGTTCAGGAGGCGGCAACAAAATACATCCCAAAGAAAGAGAAAACCAAGAAGGCAAAATGGCTGTCTGCTGAGACACTAGAAGTAGCCCAAGAAAGAAGGAAAGCAAAAGGCAACAATGATGGGAGATACGCCCAATTAAATGCAAAATTACAGAGGTTAGCCAGAAGAGATAAGGAATTATTTTTAAACAAGCAATGCGCGGAAGTGGAAGAAGACAATAGAACAGGAAGGACAAGAGACCTCTTCCAGAAAATTAGAAACATCGGAGGTAAATTCCAGGCCAAAATTCGTATGATCAAAAACAAAGATGGCAAGGACCTAACAGAAGAAGAAGAGATCAAGAAAAGGTGGCAAGAATATACAGAAGACCTGTATAGGAAGGATAACAATATCGGGGATAGCTTTGACGGTGTGGTCAGTGAGCTAGAGCCAGACATCCTGAAGAGTGAGGTTGAATGGGCCTTGAGAAGCCTTGCTAATAACAAGGCAGCAGGAGACGACGGCATCCCAGCTGAACTGTTCAAAATCTTGCAAGATGATGCTGTCAAGGTAATGCATGCTATATGCCAGCAAATTTGGAAAACACAAGAATGGCCATCAGACTGGAAAAAATCAACTTATATCCCCATACCAAAAAAGGGAAACACTAAAGAATGTTCAAACTATCAAACAGTGGCACTCATTTCACATGCCAGTAAGGTAATGCTCAAGATCCTGCAAGGTAGACTTCAGCAGTTCATGGAGCGAGAATTGCCAGATGCACAAGCTGGGTTTAGAAAAGGCAGAGGAACTAGGGACCAAATTGCCAATATCCGCTGGATAATGGACAAAGCCAGGGAGTTTCAGAAAAACATCTATTTCTATTTCATTGACTATTCTAAAGCCTTTGACTGTGTGGAACATAACAAATTGTGGCAAGTTCTTAGTGGTATGGGGATACCAAGTCATCTTGTCTGCCTCCTGAGGAATCTGTATAACGACCAAGTAGCAACAGTAAGAACAGACCACGGAACAACGGACTGGTTTAAGATTGGGAAAGGAGTATGGTAGGACTGTATACTCTCACCCTACCTATTCAACTTGTACGCAGAACACATCATGCGACGTGCTGGGCTTGAGGAATCCAAGGCTGGAGTTAAAATCTCTGGAAGAAACATTAACAATCTCAGATATGCAGATGATACCACTTTGATGGCTGAAAGCGAAGAGGAACTGAGGAGCCTTATGATGAAGGTGAAAGAAGAAAGTGCAAAAGCTGGCTTGCAGCTAAACCTCAGAAAAACCAAGATTATGGCAACCAGCTTGATTGATAACTGGCAAATAGAGGGAGAAAATGTAGAGGCAGTGAAAGACTTTGTATTTCTAGGTGCGAAGATTACTGCAGATGCTGACTGCAGTCAGGAAATCAGAAGACGCTTAGTCCTTGGGAGAAGAGCAATGACAAATCTCGATAAAATAGTTAAGAGCAGAGACATCACACTGACAACAAAGGCCCGCATAGTTAAAGCAATGGTGTTCCCCGTAGTAACATATGGCTGCGAGAGCTGGACCATAAGGAAGGCTGAGAGAAGGAAGATTGATGCTTTTGAACTGTGGTGCTGGAGGAAAATTCTGGGAGTGCCTTGGACTGCAAGAAGATCAAACCAGTCCGTACTCCAGGAAATAAAGCCAGACTGCTCAATGGAGGGAATGATATTAAAGGCAAAACTGAAATACTTTGGCCACATAATGAGAAGACAGGACAGCCTGGAGAAGATGCTGATGCTAGGGAGAGTGGAGGGCAAAAGGAAGAGGGGCCGACCAAGGGCAAGGTGGATGGATGATATTCTAGAGGTGACGGACTCGTCCCTGGGGGGGCTGGGGGTGTTGACGACCGACAGGAAGCTCTGGCGTGGGCTGGTCCATGAAGTCACAAAGCGTTGGAAGCAACTGGACGAATAAACAACAAAACAGCTTCTTTCGGTTGCTTTATATTTTGTCCTGTGTCTGCTTTGATTACATCCAACCAGCGCCTTCTCTGGCGTCCTCGTCGTCTTTTGCCACTGACCGTTCCAAGCATAACATCTTTCTCCAACGATTTTGGTCTCATGACATGACCAAAGTAACTAAGTCTAAGTTTTGTTATTTTTTCTTCTGGTGACATGACCGGTTTTATGCACTTCAATGCCTCTTTATTTGTTATCTTTGCAGTCCAAGGGATGCTCAAGAGCCTCCTCCAGCACCACAGTTCAAACAAATCAATTTTCCTTCTGTCCAACTTTTTCATTGTCCAACTTTCACAGCCATAAGTAGTTATGGGGAACAGGATGGTGCGGACTACCCTCACTTAGTCGTCAAGCTGACATCTTTGTATGTGTACACTCAGCCAAGAAAGGCCAGTCCCAAGCCTGGACAAATGGGGAAGGTTAAGGAAAGACCTGGCAACCTACCTTGTAAAAAATTTTGCCAAGAAAATTCCATGAAAAGGCTCTCAAATGCAACATAAAAATAGTCTAAAACAAAGTGAGTAATTTGTGGCTCAGTGTACAGAATCGTGGGGTCCCAGCTTGTCTCTCAGCATGTTGTAAAACGGCTATCAAAGTAACCCAGTTTACTATGTTTTGTTTAGAAACATGGTTTTTGTGCTTTGAGTTCAGGGCTCAGCACGTTCTGGGAATCCATCAAACTGTGGCCTAGCTAATAAGCCCTAGTTAGGCAGATCTTAGTTTAGCCCCGCAGGAGTACAGCTGCTTTCTTGACGTAGCCCATTCTTCCAAGGTTATAGCAGAGATAAACACCCGGTTACAATAATAAAACAAAACAAAACAAAATATGACCAGGTACCAGAAAAGAAACAAAAATGGTGTTTCTCAAAAAGCAGGTGGAAGCCTTGGCTGGGGGAGGAGCAGGCAGTGGTTTTGCACAATTCCATCTGGTGGGACTGTTTCTGGACCAGGAAACTTTAACAACAGTCACTCGTCCCTTTGTTCCCTCACCTCTGGGCTACTGCAACTCACTCTCTAGGGGGCAGCCCTTGGAGACCACCCAAATGCTGGTCTAGGCACTGCATGCAGCAGCTTGTGTCGTGTTGAGCATGACTGGTTTTGTGGATGTGGCATCTCCATTATTGAAAGCACATTGCTGTAGTTTTCTGCTGGCTGATGGCTACAATTAACAGGGCTAATGGTACGCAAGACGGCCTGCTCCATGTAGAATCTGCCCCTCCAGTGAGATCCATGGGGGACGGTCCCTGTGCCAAGGGAGCATCAACATCTGGGACCTCGGGGTTGAGCCTTCTCAGTGATGGGCCCCTCTCGGCTGGGACAGTCGATCCCTGGAGGGTTAGCCCAACCAGATAGACCAGACTAAGAAATCGATGCCATGTAGGCCTGGACTACTTTTATTGTAAAGCTATAGTTAAACCGCTGAGCTGCTGAGCTTGCCGATCAGAAGGTAGGCAGTTCGAATCCGCGTGACGGGGTGAGCGCCCATTGCTAGTCCCAGCTCCTGCCAACCTAGCAGTTCGAAAACATGCAAATGTGAGTAGATTAATAGGTACCGCTTTGGCGGGCAGGTAACGGCGTTCCGTGTAGTCATGCCGGCCACATGACCACAGAGGAAGTGTCTATGGACAAACGCCGGCTCTTCGGCTTTGAAACAGAGACAAGCACCGCCCCCTAGAGTCGGACACAACTGGACTTAATGTCAAGGGAAACCTTTACCTTTACTTGTAGTAATGGAATCTTGCAACTCTGAAAGTGTGTAATGGGCTGTGAGGATGACCTTGGGAGACAGGAGGAAGAGCCACAGACCAGAAAACCGTCATATAAAAGCTATCTCAGCCCACAGAAGGAAAAGAGGTGTGGGAAGCATCTCAGAAGGAATCCTCCATACTTCTCTGACAAGCTAAATTAAAGGAGGGGAGAGGTACAGGTAGTTCTCAACTTATGACCATTCATTTAGCGACCATTCAAACTTACAGTGGCGCTGAAAAAAGTGACTTACGACTGGTCCTTGTGCTCATGACCATTGCAGCATCCCTGTGGTTACCTGATCAAAATTCAGGTGCTTGGCAACTGGCATGTATTTACAATGGTTGCAGCACCCCGGGGTCACATGATCGCCATTTGCGACCTTCCCGGCTGGCTTCTGACAAGCAAAGTTAATGGGGGAAGCCAGATTTACTTAAACACCATGTGATTCACTTGATGGCTGTGGCAAAGGTCATAAAACTGGGCATAACTCACTTAACAACTGCCTCACTTAGCGATGGAAGTTCTCGTCCCAATTATGGTCGTAAGTCAAGGACTACCTGTACAATGAAGGTAGTTAGTACCCATGGTTTGTGCTTTTTGTCTGGACTACCTCAAAGGGCTGACAGTGTGCTTCCCCATCCCTCACTGTATCTTCGTGCGAACTAAGGAGGGGCTCTTTGGAGACGTTTTCTCAAGTTACTTTCTTGGCCTGGGCTGAAGCCCCTCTTATCTGACTGTGGGCTTGGTAGAGCTCTTCCTCCTGTCCTTCAAGGCCATTCCCTCTGCCCTCTGCATGGAGCTAAGGAGCTACCGTACCGCTTCTCTTCACATCTCAAAGGGCCACGGAGGGCCTACGGAGATGGAACAGGAGGCTGATCACCACTTCCAATTTGAAATGAAATTCCAATTCATTTACCACATTGGGATTTGCAAACCGCTCAGAGTTGTCGGCACCCTAGTAACAATCCGTTTCTCCAGGTTTGCACACTTGCTGTTTCCCAGATCTTAATTGTCCAGCTGAAGGACGAGACTGGGAAGAACGGAGCCAGTTTGGTCTGGTGGTGAAGGCAACGGGCTAGAAACTGGGAGGCTGTGAGTTCTGGTCCTGCCTTAGGCACAGAAGCCGGCTGGGGGACCTTGGGCCAGTCCCTCCCTCTCAGCCCAAGAGCCAATCAGGTGTGGCAGGAGAGTTCTAGTCCCGCCTTACGCACGAAAGCCGGCTGGGTGACCTTGGGCCGGTCCCTCCTTCTCAGCCCACCCACCTCACAGGGAGGTTGTTGTGGGGAAATAGGAGGAGGAAGGCGTATTAGCTATGTTGGCCGCCTCGAGTTATTTATAAAAAAAATAATAAAGGTGGGATAGAAAATAAATATAAACAAATAAATAAATAAGATGGAAACTCGTGCAGAATGTTTCATCGGCGCACCTGGATCTGGCTGCTATTCCTGCTGTTTGGATTACCCCTTTTTCAGAATTTACCTAACATAAGAATCAGCTAGGAAACTATTGTGCAATATGAGCATTCACTGAGTGTAACCCTGTTGTGTGGACGCATACAGGTAGTCCTCACTTAACAACCATTCATTCAGTGATGGTTCGGACTTAGAACGGTGTTGAAAAAAACAACTGACGACCGGTTCTCACATTTATGACTATCACAGCGTCCCCGCGGTCACATGATCACGATTTGGGCGCTTGGCAACCGGTTCACATCTATGACCATTGCAGCGTCCCGTGGTCACGTGATTGGCATTTTTGACCATCTCAGCCGGCTTCTGGCAAGCAAACTCAATGGGGAACTGCATGATTTGCTTAATGACATGATTCACTTAATGCCTACGATGATTTGCTTAACACCTGCTGCAAAAAAAAATCGGGTCAGATTCGCTTAATGACTGCTTCACTGAGAAACTGAAATTCTGGTCCTGATTGTGGTTGTTAAGCAAGGACTACCTGTACAGTTAGAGGAGCTAGACTTTAATGACCCCCATCTGGGAAATCTGCCTTTTTTGCACAAGGAGGGCTGTGAGGTTTTCCCCTTGGTGTGCTTAGGAATCCCTGGTGAGAGTCCTCTTCTGCAGCCCCATCAGCAATTTCTCTGTGGGTGGATCCAAGTCAGAAACAATCTGCCTCTTTGCTGGAGACTTAAATTCAACTATTTCAGCAGCAAAAGTTCCCCTCCCGTGATGGTAAACTCAGGAACCGGGTGCTGACAGCTAAGGAACCAAAAACAGAGCTGGTGGAAATTTGGAAGGTGACCTGAGCAAAAAATGAGATTTCCAGCAACATGAGAAACCTTGAAAAAAGAAGGGGGGGGAACGGAAAAAAAAACCCTCTATAGACTAAGCATGCTCAGTGGACTTAGAAAATTGATTTATCAGATGGACAGGGAAAACCGGATTCGGAGTGGGGGTTAAATGTAAGTGTCCAGAGGGAGGCCTGGTTGGCTGGACTCTGCGCACCAGCATCCTTGTAAATCGAAATAATACTGCAATATTTCAGGAGCAGACTTCTTGGAGTCTTTTAAATTGAGTGGGTTTAAAAATAGAAGAGAATAGGGTGTGCAGAAAATTAGGGCTAAGCAAAAGATTGCCCCAAGCCTCTACCTGTTTCTGTCCCCAGTTTGGTCTCTGGGGCTGTTCTCTAAATTTTGCTGAGCTGCCAACTTACCAGCTGGAAGACAGGCATGCAGTGGGCTCTTCAATGTTTTTATAAAAGACTTAGATAAGGGGACGGAAGGGGTGCTCAGGTGACACCAAGCTGGGAGGGACTGCTAACATCTCAGAAGACAGAGTTAAGGTTCAAGAGGACCTTGACAGACATGAGCATTGCAACTGTTCAGTGGTGGGAAAAGTAGGATTTTATACTTAAACAGGGGAAAAAACAGATGCGCAGGCACAAGATAGGCAGTACCTGGCTTGGTGGTAGTCCTTGTGAGAAGGATTGGTGTGTTCTGGTCGATCCCAGATTAAGCCTGAGCCAGCAGTGTGTTGCAGCTGCGAAAAAAGCCAGTGCAATTCTCGGCTTGCATCAGCAGAAGTATAAATTCAAATTCACGGGAAATGTTCTATGATGTACTGGTCAGGCGGTACCTGGCATACTGTGTCCACTTCTGGCTGCCACACTACAAGATGGATGCTGAGAAATTGGAAAGAGTGCAGAGAAGGGCAACAAAGATGGTGCGGGGCTTGGAGGCTACATCCTATGAAGAATGCTTGAAAGAACTGGGTCTGCTTAGTCCAGTGTTTCTCAACCTTGGCAATGTGGACTTCAACTCCCAGAATTCCCCAAAATTCAGTGCTGGCTGGGGAATTCTGGGAGTTGAAGTCCACATATCTTAAAGTTGCCAAGGTTGAGAAACACTGGCTTAGTCTAAAGAAGAGAAGGGGAAGGGGAGACAAGATGGCAGCCTTCCAATCCTTGAAGGCCTGTCCCAGGGCTGAAGGGGTGGATTTATTCTCCACAGGGCCCGAGGGTAGGCAAGAACCAATGGATGGAGGCTTTATGGAGTGAGATCCAACCTTGCAATAAGGAAGAATTAAGGACTAAGGAACAGCCTGCCTCTTGGAGTTGTGGGGCTCCATCAGTGGACGTTTTCAAGCCAAGGTTGGTCAGCTACTTGTCTGGCACGGTCTGAGGATTCCTGACCTGGCCAGGGGGGTTGACTACATGACCTCGGAGGCCCCTTCCAACCCTAGTATTCTATGGTAATAACAAATGCTCCGCTCCTGAAGATTTTTAGCAGGCAGATCTTCCATGGCAGGCGGGAAGAGCCAGCCCAGACCTGATAAATGCAGCAGGTCAAGCCGGAAGGGAAAACTCATTGGGAGACGCCAGCTGAGAAGTCAGCCATGAATCTCGCCTGGGCGCTGGCGGGCTGAGCATCCCTGGCAATGGCTCGGTCTTCAGAGATGGCGTGGGCTTGCCTGCTTGTGCAGAGGAGGTGTTTGTGAAATTGTTCACGTGCTCGCTGGGGAGAGAGGCTGGCTCCCAGCCCGTCAGAAGTCCTGCTCCCATGTTGGCAAAGACAATTGGCAATTTATCTTTCCTCGCTCCTGTCTTCGCTGCGAAGGCCTCTTGAGTGGGGTTTCAATTATTGATGATCTCCTCTTTGCTGTCTCTCCACATCCCACCCCTTTTCCATCCAGCTCACGCATTAGCGATGTTGGGAGAGAGGAACGAAGCCACGCCACGTCCTTTCAAGCCAAACGTCCCCGATCTTCCGGCTCCAGAAATGCATCACGGCCCTAAGTGAAAGGCAAAAATCCAGGCGGGAGGAAGAAGAGAAGGAAAAGGATGTTGCAGGCTGCTGGAGAGTTTTCAGCCCTCACTCTCTGGTCCAGGGGGTGAATCAGCCCCCAGCGTAACTGCCTCCATGCGCACTGATGCACCTGCTCGGCTAGTTTGCCTTAATCTTGGTCTGTCCTACAAGCCAGGGTCACTCTTGCAGACAAGCAACTTCATGGTAGCTTGCTTGGATCGATCCCAAACATTTTTTTTTTATTTTCCTTTTAATATATTAATTTCATTGCTACTTCTATTCCAGCAAGCATTTGAAAGCGCTCACAAAATTGGGGGGGGGCAGGGGGAGCAGAAAATATTAAAATTAACTGTAATGCTGGGACTCAAACTGAACAACGAGCTTTCCTCTTTAGCCTCTGTGATGGGGAGGGGGGTTGGCAAGTAGCAGCTGTTGAGCTGAGCCCTGTTCCCTGAGGCCCCGTTGGCCCTCTCCAATTAGGATTGCTGAAAACAGGTTCCCTGAGCTGGCAGATGAAAACTGTAGCGTAATCTCTAAAACAGGAATATCACATTAAAAGACGAAGAACCCTTCCAGATTCTGAATCTAATACCCAGCCTTGCTCAGCTGGGGAAATGAGCACGCCCGACTGGGGGCCCTCCAGACCTTCCCCCTGCCATGTGGCCCTTTAAGCATCCACAGGAGGGGGTCAAAAAAAAAAAAGTCAAGGTAGTGGCCAACTTTGCAACTGAAGCTCCTCCCCTTTTTATGTCCATTGCAACACACATAAAGAGGGGTGCGGCTTAAGTTGTAGTGGGTTGCAGCCACCATCTTGACTTTTTTGACTCCAATCCCCCCAGATAACACTCTTGTTAGATGGGGCACAAAAGCGAGCCAAGAATTCACATTCTAGCTAAATCCCACCCAGTTAGGTTGGCAAAACCTGTTTGCCTAAAATGGGATTGAGTTGTTTATGGCTCAGTAGCATTCACGCAACCGCATTGTCAGGTCACAGGTCAGGTGAAGAGCCAGTGTGGCTGCATCTCCATAACATGTCAAGTTCAGTTAATGTTAACCTGAATAAAACTTTTTGTGTCCGGATGCATGATAGACCTAGCCGGTGTGGTTATTTTATGTATCAATGTATTATGTGAACACAGACAAGGGCATTCATTTACTAAACCATGGTTCAGTCAACCCTGGGGTTACATGTGGTGCAAGTGCCTCTCCTCAGTCTTTCTCCAACTTGACTGTGCCGTGTGAGTTTCGTTTGGGCCAAGATCTTAATTTTAGTCTTCCGCTTTAACCACAAATTAAGGCAAACAACCTGAACACATCAGCTTGATGAAATGGCTTGATGACGTGTGTTGTGAGTCTCAAGGAAGACGAAAAAGCCACTGTTGCGGGTCTCCCTCTTCAGTGCAAAGCCATCTGAACCTCCACCCTAACAACTCAGGGCAGTGTTTCTTAAAGTGTGGTCTGAGGACCCCCAGGGGTCCCCCAAGACCCTCCCAGGGGTCTGTGAAATCAAAATCGTTTGCCAGATATTGAAGCCATTTGCAAAATTTTAAACATCACTCTTCCCGTTATTATTTTTTGTTAAAAATAATAGGGTTTTATTCAAGAAAAATACTTGAGTGATGTTAGTATCGAATGGGTTTAATCTTGTTATTTTTTACAGGATTGAATACATTATTCTACAAATGCATCACGTTTAATTTTTAATACCATAAATATTGCTAAATATAACCCACACAACCAAAAGCTCTTCTGGGATCCTCTGTAATTTTTAAAAGTGGGAAGGAGTCCAGAGAGCAAAAAGTTTAAGAAAGGGGAACCTGGACCACAAACTAGATTTACAGCTGATTCCATAAAGCCAAGAAAGATCCCCATTGGTTCTTTTATGTCACCTGACCTGACAGTGCAGTACCACCCTCTGTCAACAGAGGGGCTCAAATGGAGCACCTTATAAAGCCACAGCGCCCTCTAATGGCAATGCAGCCACAGAGGATGCCAAACCTTATACCTTTATAGAATGTTTTCACTGGAGACTTTTAACTGTTGTTTTTCAATGATCCTTTCATTTCCAGCCTCAAAGGTTTGCACACTGGCAAAAATAAACAAACCGAAGAAAGGGGAGCTAAGAAGGAAGAAAAAAGCAGTCACGGTTTAACCAACAATCTGATTTCTTTATTTGAAAAGGCACAGCTATTACATCCTCAATACAGAATTTTTTTTTCAGTTCCTCTTAATATAGGGTCAAGTGATTAATAAACACATGGAGCCAACAAGATTTTTCTCTCTCTTTCTCTAAAGGAATATATACAAACACGAAAAATTCTCTTTGTCGTAAAATTTATTTGGGGAATCGGAAAAAAAAAGAAGAAAGTCGAGCTAGCATTACCGAAAGATAGAACAGCTGCAGGATCCTTGGGGTTTTTTTTAAGCAATGGGAAGGGGCCAAGAAGGCTTTCACGAGCCCCCCCCCCTTCATATCCTTTCCCATCCCCTTCAACACCCAGAATTTCAAACAAACAAGCAGAACGATCCAGCTGAGAAAAGGGAGTTGAGTTCAGATGGTTTCCAAATTCCAGCTTTTAACCCGAAAACAGAGGGAGGGGAAGGGAACAGCAAGGTTAAAAACAACATGCCGTTGAGAGGTTCACCTGGAGGCAGAGATACCGAACTAATATATTTATATATTTATATATATTTATATATATGTATATATATAAAATTTTTGCTTCTGTGCTACCTTAAAAACAAGAGGCATGCATAATGACAAAGGTGCTTGCTTAGCTAAAACAGTGCTGGTGGGAGCCGGGAAGGAGAGAGAGAAAGAGGGGTCCAGCAGGGGTCCGGTGGCTTCGGAAAGCCCAGAAGATGGCTGTGGGAGTGTTATGGGGGGCTGGGGGTGGGGGACAGCGGCTACGTGAATGAAATTCAAAGCAGAGGGCTCTGCGGAGAAGCAGTACCCATCGGCATACGTGGGCTAAGCGCCGCCGAGGAGGAGGCAAAGCAAATTAAACCACGGGCTCAGAGTTGGGTGGGATCTGGTGGTTTGCAAATTATTCCATTCCTTGTGCTGGCAAAGTCCGACGGGGTTGGCCCCAGCCAGGACCCTTGCAAAGCCCAAGTGGTCAACACAGCCTGCCTTCGATGAAACCATCGGTGGGATGCGCATGTTCACGTCCCGCCGCCCATGCGACTTCCCAAAATCAAACACGCCACCCTGCAGTGCGGGACAGTCTTTAGGAAGACTATCTCCCTGCTTTGAGTAATGCGCCTTCAGGTTGAACACTGCTGCTGAGTGCTTGCAGGTAAGGGCAAGCTGGCTGGATCTGGGATTTTGTGGTGGGGGAGGAGAATCTAATCCACATGGGGAAATTGTGCCGTTGGGAGGGTGAGCCAGACTCAAGGACCCTCAAGCAATGTCCTCTAGAATAGTCAGTATCCAAACTGGGAGGGCCGGGGAACTGGAAGGGTGATTCAGGGGCTGCGTGCAACATGCCAGCATCCCTTGGGGGCCTTTCGATCTTTGCACTTCAGCCATTCCTCCTCAGCTGGAGGCGTTTCCAGTGGGTTTGTGGGTCCCAGAAAATCTGCCAATACTTAAGGCAGCCTCTTCGCCTCTTGCCCCGTTGGAGATGCCCTCTCCCAACGGGGCCTGGGAGAGGGTGCCCCCCTCAGGCATGAAACCATGGGCATCCAGCTGTTGGGAACTGGGTGCCACTGTGTCAGGGAGCTCAAATTGGATGCGGGGTGCTGGGATGGGTTTTTCGCACCGCATCCCTGGGCACCTGGGGGGCAGGAAATGCGGCTGAGTTGCAGAAGGCCAGTAGCCTCTCCCCTCCGCCTGCTGCCGAAAAGCTGCCGAGGCAGGCCTGGGGGGGAGATTCCCAGGATCTGCTTCTCCCTGGGATGGCTCTGGTTTGCACACCAATGTGGGATCCAGCAAACCGGCTTCCTTCCCCTTTGCTAATGCCAGCCCCGCGAAGTCGGTTTAACCCTGGGAGAGGGGCTTGGATGTGGGAAGGGGGTCGCCAACCTCGAAAACGCATCGCTAGGATTCCGATGCCAGCTCTCTTTTGGAATTAATTTGGGGGGGGGGGAGATGGAAAGGGAGGGGCCAGGCCCCTTCCCCACCTGACCTCCCACATGCACGCCCACGCCCAACGCAGTGCCATTGATTTGGGATGTTTGGGGACCGTCCGTGCAACCCTGGCCTGCTAAGGGCTGCCACGGAGGAGGGGCAGGGAGAGGAGGAGGAGGGAGGGGCTGAAACGTTATTGCTGCAACTACTTTCTCACCCCCACCCCGCTGAATGACCGTTGCTGGCCCACCACCCCCGGATTGGATTAAATACGGCATCTTCTGCACCCTGGATCGCCCCGCCCTGCCTTCTGCCCCCCACCGGACAAAATCCACCTAATCCGACTTCTCTCCATCGTCATCTTGGTGGGTGTCCCCGTCGTGCCCGTTCTTGTCTTCCTTGGAGAGGTGGGCCTGGGAGCCCAGCGCAGAGAGGGAGAGCAGGCCGGTGCTGGCGCTCACAGCCGGCAGGGAGGGGGCCTGCAGGCCCACGGACAGCGGGGTGAGGGGCAAGGCCAGGGCCTGAAGCTGGGACAGCTGATGCGCCTGAAGCTGCTGCTGCAGGGAAGATCCGAGAGAGAAAAGCAGATGAGAAAGGGGTGAGATGCCGCCATCCCCACTGTCACCTGCTTTTGATCGTTTCTATGGGTTTACCATCCCAGTCCAATAAAACACAGGCACGTTTTAAATGTAGGCTGTCCTCGTTTAGTGACCACCACTGGGACTGGCAACTTGGTCACTAAGTGAAACCGCCCCATGCTTACGATCTGACTTCAGCTTTCCTTTGCCTTACAGACCCACAAAGGTTGTAAACGCGAGGATTGGTTGCAAAGTTCCTTTTTCATCACCACTGTAACTGCGAACGGTCACTAAACAAGGCAGTTGCTAAACGAAGACGACCTGTACAGAAAAAGCCCAAGCTGGAACAATGAAGGAGGAGAAGAGGGTTTTGACCGACTTCTGCAAGCCTGCTATCGCTAACAACTCGGCAACCTCTATTGTGGGGGCCCAAGCTAGGTCTGGCTTGCAGAAGGACAATTTGTTTATCTGTTTATTTACCTATTTGTTTTTCAGATTTATATAGCCGCCCACCTCATATGAATGGCTCTGAGCGGCTTCCAACAATTAGACCAAACAGAACTATGAATAAAACTACGAAAAAAGAACAATGCCACCATTTGGAAACAAGAAACAATACAAAAGCATATAAAAAACCATCCTAAAATATATAAAACACACAGCCAAGGTAATCCCATTCATCAAAACTATCAGTACAGTTGCTGTACCAGCTCAGCCAAGCTCCTGAGCCCCCATGCCTTGTTAGTAAGTGTAACCTCTTGGCCAGAAAGAAAACAAAAATTGCTGACCATTGGGTTTAACAGTGCCAGGTGCCAGGGGTGGTATAATGGGCAGTGTTAACTATGTCCGGAGTTACTGACTCAGCCTCTATTTCTGGGCGTGCAAACTTATAGTTATTAAGCGTGCATGCTCAGATGTGCTTCTTGCGCAGTAAATTAGTATACTCTGCTTGCTGATGTGGCTTGACAGGTTAAAGTTGGAGGTTCCCCTCACCTACCCCCATCCAGTTCTGTTCTGTTTTTAAACAGGAATGGGTGAAAACATGTAAGTTCCCTTGAGCATAACCTGACAGCATGTTGCAAGGCCTTCTAAAAAAAAGCAGACAGGCGGAGACCCCCTCTAATGCAGTGTTTCTCAACCTTGGCAACTTTAAGATGTGTGGACTTCAACTCCCAGAATTCCCCAGCCAGCTTTGCTGGGAGTTGAAGTCCACACATCTTAAAGTTGCCACGGTTGAGAAACACTGCTCTAATGTCATTCCTGGGCAATCTATATACCAGGAGATTCTCAAGAATATAAAACAGTTTCTCCAAAACCAAAATTATTGTTCTTCTAACTGCTGATGCTGGATTAGTGCCGGGAGCTACAGCTGGTGACCTAAGATCTTAGGAAAGGCCCTTTGGAGCATCATTTCCCAGAGATTAGACTGGCCCCAATCCTGTTGGGGTTTTTTTGCAAGTCCTTAAAGGCATGGTTTGTCACTGGGCCCGGGGATCTGGGTGTGTTCTGAGTCTGTGCGACGGTTGTGCAACTTGTGTGGGTATTGTTGTTTTTTTAACCATGGCTGTGGATGGATGTGTTATTTTTTTTTTTTTTACTGTTTGCTGTTTTTCTGCTGTTTTAATTATTGTTGGCTGCCCAGAGTCATGAATTCGAGATGGGCAGCCATAGAAATTGAAGGGAGGGAGGGAAGGCAGGCTGTAATTATCCAATTTAGGAGCTTGGGAGACTACATATCCCAAAGCCCCTTAATGAGGTATCAGGTGGCATTGAGCAGTGACATCACCACAAATCCGTGCAGTATAGCAGTTAGTTTATTGGCGTTAAAATTTGGGTGGATCCTTATCTGAATCCTTACAGGCTGAGGATCCTCTGTTTCACAAGGCTGCTGAGAACATAAAATACAGATAGGGGTGGATGGAAAACTATGCACTCTGGGTTGAAACGTTGAAAAGATGGCTAGTGACAATAGAATGACTCCGTGGCGCAAGCACAGAAAAGACTGTTCCAATTTTGGGAATAAACAGGGCCCGCGTCTGCAAAACACACGGTGTTAATAATAAATGGTTATAATTATGTGGAGTCCTTGGTGCTCTCTGAGCTTGGCTGTTTGCTTGCAGACGTTTCATTACCTGAGTACGTAACATCATCAGTGCGAGGGAGGGTGGGGTTGGCTCCCTGTTTATATACAATGGATTGCCCTGCCAGTGTTGGTGGGGGGGTGGTTTTCTCCTTGGTAGTTCCTTGACTGGGGCATCTCTTCTATTGGAATATAATTCTGTTTATGCATTTATTTTGCACATCTTCATCCCCCTTTCCTCCAAGGAGCGCTGAACAGTGTTCGTGATTCTTTCCCATCATCCCCATAATAACCCTGATAGGCAGGCCAGCCCATGCAGGAAAATATTCTAAGCGCCCGGATTCAGTGGGAACAGAACCTAGGCAAGACACTCGAACCACTGCACTGTACTGCCTCCTGGCTGGTAGATGCCCTGAAGAATGGAACGTGCAGGCTGCATCCACAGAAGGTGCTTAAACAGGCTGCTGAATTAGCTCGTTTCCGGGTCCTCCCAATAGAAAGGACGCAGGGCTCCCACCCCACCCGCTAAGCCCACCCAGAACAAAATCAAGGGAAACACTAACACGGCAGATGCTCTGAATGTATTTGCTGGTTTTTACTTGATCTGGCTGGCCTCTCCGTCAAGCTTACATGGTTAAGCACATGAGAACCAAAGCTGCAAAAAACTCCACACGGGTACATCCCCGGCACCTGTCAGTCCCACCAGGGAGGCCAGACCTCGAAAATCAACTCCGCTGGACGGCTAAAACGACTCCAATTGAGATGGGCCCTCATAGCAGAATCTGCAAGTCGGATTGTGCTGAAGTTCCTGGGAATCAGGGCTGTGTCTGACTGAGCCACAGTCTCTGCACCAGTCTCTCTCAACCGTGGCAACTTTAAGATGGGTGGACCAGCAAAGCTGGCTGGGGAATTCTGGGAGTTGAAGTCTACCCATCTTAAAGTTGCCACAGTTGAGAAACGCTGCTCTGCACTGAAAAAGCCTCTGCCTTGTACCCAGCAAAGGAGGAGAGCAGACACAGAAAAACAGGGGCTGTTCCCAAAGGTGAATTCCCAAGACACCCCCCCACCAATCGGTTCCAATAAAAGAGCATCACAGACCCGAATTATGGAGTTCAGCTCTGGGGCAGTCACTTGCTTGGCCCGTTCAATGGCTCCCAGGACTTGCTGTTGGTGCTGGGGGGGTGGGGGGGAGGGGGGGGAAGAGAAGGCAGAGTTAGGAGACCGTAACAAACCGATCAGCAGCAGGAGCAACGAGAAAAGGCAGGGTGGCTTTTGAGCCCACTTCCACCGGAAGATCCTAGGAAATCCCATTTCCCATCGTCATCGTCATCATCATCCTACTAAAGCTCTCAATTGTGTTTGTCTGTTTGTGCCCTCGAGTTAGCCCAAAAGGTGCGCTGTACCGCAACCATTTTTGAATCAAGGTACCTAAAATCTGCTAACTCAAAGACTGTGTTAAAAAAATCTGGGACCCATTACTCCTAGGGAATTGACGTTTCCACAATCCTCAGGCTGGTTTTATTTGCAAAGTTGGGGCCGTTGCGCCGCCCCCGCGGCCACGTGATCATGGTATCTGACACTCCCTGCCAGCTTCCCACAAGCACAGCCAGCAGGGAAGCCAGAAGTCGTTTCCGCCCCCCCGCCTTTTTGCCCCCCCGCGTTCATTCCGCCCTATCTATCTATCTATCTATCTATCTATCTATCTATCTATCTATCTATCTATCTAATCTATCTATCTATCTATCTATCTATCTATCTATCTATCTATCTATCTATCTATCTATCTATCATCTATCAAATTTGTCACTGCCCATCTCCTCCCATCAGAGTGATTCTGGGTGGTTCATCTGTTTAGGTAAGTAAGTATTGACTTATTATTGAAGTCTGTTTGCCCCTAATTATTTTTTTGATTATGAGCTACACCCCTCTTAGATGATCACGGGACCGTCCAGTATTGAGGCAAAAAAAAAAAATGGTCAGCCTAAAATTGAATGTCCATTCTGGTCACATCAGACGGTACCACCTTTCTCTCAAAGGATGACCCAACGGGTCACAGGGTTGTCTAGTTGTTGTTGTTATTCTGCACTCTCCCTTGCCCACTTCCACCAGAGGGTCTTAGGAAATGCCATTTCTCCTGATTCTGGCTCAAGAGATACACTGGGCCCCTTGGAAGCCCCTCATGCCTGCCATTATGATCAGAGGAGTTTCCAGGGCATTCTAATCCTTAGGAAAGTGCTTAGGAAACTTGAAGCATGGGTGGGGGGAGCTTGGAGGGGAGTGGTGAAGATTCAGGTACTAATGTGGGTCAGGCAAATCCCATCACATTCCCGATGAAGCCATTAAGGCTGAGCAGAGCTACCCTACTTTTTGAAGGCTGAATTAGGGCATTTCTGCCCTGGCCTCTTTTTCCTAAAGTTCCAGAGCCAGAAAAGGCGAATTACCTCTTGCGAAAGGTATGGCAAGACCTGAGCGCAAATGCCATTTAACCGCTTGACAATCTCAGCCTGAAAGGGAAGACAACACAAGGTTAACGAGGAGGATGGTCCTTCAAACAGCTGCTTGGCACAAGGCAGCAAGAGACTGACGCCAACTCCAAAGCCATTTGCATCATTGGGGCGAACAGGGCATTTTGCAAATGAAACCATCGAGATCGTTTGCATGATAATGGCATTCGTGGGAAGGCTGCAGGTGACATAATGCCCGTCCCTTTGCAAAGGATGCAAATCTCCATTTTACTGGCCTTCCTGAACAACCAGCAACTTCTCCACCTTGCCCCCAGTAGTCTTTTAAAAGAAGTGTTCAGGAATTCTTCTGGTTTTGCACAATCCTTTGAACCAGGGTTTCTCAACCAGGGTTGCGTGGAACCTTCAGGGTCCACGGGAGGTCCCTGGGGGTTCCCTGGGAGATCACAATTTATTTAAAAAATTATTTCAAATTCAGGCAACTTCACATTAAGTTTCATTCTTTATTTTTAGTTTAAGAGCACGGCTAATGCACATATATAGGCCTACCCATGAAACAAATAGAATAATTTTGTAACTTCTGCCCTCTATTTGAGCCTGAATGTGCAGGGGTTTTCCGAGGTCCAAAAAATGTTTCAGGGTCAAAAGGTTGAGAAAAGCTGCTTTGAACCATCAGGTAAAGAAATTGTCAGAGGTTGCCTTGTGTGAATGCACACAGGTCCATATGCTGTACAAACTGTGCCAGTTTATGTATTTTGAATGAGAACAGAGAGGGGTAAAAATGAGCAAAAACAGTGCCTAAGGAAAAGAAGATGGGAGCTGAGTAGATCAGTGTTTCTCAAACTTGGTGACTTGAAGATGTGTGGACTTCAACTCCCAGAATTCCCATGCTGGCTGGGGAATTCTGGGAGTTGAAGTCCACACGTCTTCAAGTTGCCGAGGTTGAGAAACACTGGTGCAGAGGTTTAATTTAATTCTGAATTTGGTATTTCAATTAAACCAAATGTTTAAACTAGCAAAAAAGGTTGCAAGTCGTGATCATATGACTGCAAGACGCTGCAACGGGTTGTAAATGCGAGCCCGCTGCCAAGCGCCCAAATTGCAATCGCATCACCGCGGGGTTGGTATGCTGGTTGTAAGTGCAAGTACAGGATGTAAAGCACTTTTCCCAAGGCCGTCGTATCTTTGAACCATCATTAAACAAACAGCCGTAAGTCGAGGACGACCTATAAACCAAGCCCTGCTCCTATTTGCGGCCACATTCCAAAAAATGCAGGGGGAGGCTTTGTGGTTCCAATCTGGACTAATAATGGGTGCTAGAAGTCGACGGAGGTCCACGGGGCTGCCGAGCAGCCTCACAGCACATCTCAACGTAGAAAACCGAGACAAGAATAAAGAAGTAGGCTGGATGGAGCTAAAACCCATTTTTTAAAATTGAATGTGGTTTGCCCCAGCCTTGAGCAGGATACCTTGAAAGACAGGGCGTGGTCTGCAAAGCCTCGCCAAAGGTATGATAAGTCAGAACAGGAGGAGGATTACACGCACAAGGAGCAGATGTGATTAGCTGCAATTTAATTTAAATGTCATTTAAATGCGATTTCAATTATATTTAGTGGTTGTCTGGGACCCGCCCAGTTCTTTGGAAAGGCTCTGCCTGTCTGGGCGGGGGTGGGGGGAGGAGGGCCCTGAGTATAATCAAAGGCACCATGTAGCCCCTGGCCTAAAATGCTGCTCAGACAATTCCACAATCCAAAACCAGACACACAGGAGAAGGAAGCAGCCTCAGAGAGCAAGACCCCCCCGGCCTTGATTCAGTTTTACGTAAAAGGCTGCCTTAAAAGTCCCTTGCAGAGAGGAGAACAGTATTAAAGTCTTACCTGCTTGTGCATTTCAATATTGAGGCCATAGGACATCTCGTAATACTGGAAGGAAGGAAGGAAGGAAGGAAGGAAGGAAGGAAGGAAGGAAGGAAGGAAGGAAGGAAGGAAGGAAGGAAGGAAGGAAGGAAGGAAGGAAGGAAGGAAGGAAGGAAGGAAGGAAGGAAGGAAGGAAGGAAGGAAAAAAAGAGACATTAAAACATCTGCTTGTTAGATCAAATCTACACCTGCTTCCTGCCTCCTAATTTCTAGAGTTGTCTGTACAGGATTTGGACACAACTCATCGCCCAATTTTACTAAGAGGTATACACTCCCTGCCTGTGGAGGCTCTATATCATGATCATGGCCGGCCATGGCCTCTAAGGCACGCACTGCCCACACGCAGCTAGATTAGAAACAGATAAGATTATGGGTTCTCCATCTCTGAAGGTTTTGAAGATTCTATGATTCTAACTGGCTTTCTGGCCCATTAGAAGGGTGGACTAGATGACCCTTTGAAGTCCCTTCCCACTCCACAATTCTATGATTCTAAGCAACAGGAAATGAGACAAAACAAACATGTTTTGATTTTTGGAAGAGTAACAGCAGGGAAGTTAATACATTCCTCCCCCTTCCCATGCGCCTGCAACTTTGCCACACCCACACTTAAAATTCCTTCCTGGTACAGGATTTGAATCAAAGCTCCCCATGGCGGCCAGCAAATTATTATTTTTTTAAACAGCTTTACTGTAAAGTGCATCAGGGCAAAAAAGAGTAAGGAAGTGAGGAAAGGAGAAAAAAAGATGAAAACAAAACGGATGAGCTACGAAAAGGTTGGCACGTATGCTCCCATTGATTTTGGCCCCACCCACACTTGTTCTAGCCCCACCCCCTGGCTCTAGCCCGGCTCATGTTGACTTTGTCCCCATCCACACACCAGCTTTTGCTTAAGAGAAGGCGATTCCTGTCTCCCAACTTTGCATCCTTGATGTGGAATTAAGATGCAACCCTGCAGGAAACTCAGACCACGCCAAAACCCTTCCAGCCCAGCTAAGGCCAAGCCGTGATTTTAGGTGCAACCAGGATGAACTCGGTGTGATCATAAGCCATCTCTGCCTTCCAAAGCAAACCTAACAATCACTTAATGCATTAAAAATCTCTTCTCCCTGCCCCAAAATTGCTTTTGTGCTTATTTATTTACTGGGGACGATTTTTGCCCTGCTTTTCATTAAAAACGTTCCTTGTGCAACCTGCATATTTAAGCAGCAAAACACCAACAAGAACAGATGATCAAAATTATATATGGCCAAGCGTCACATGGAGAAGCAATCCTGGTGCCTTTGTGACAGGCACCGTTAATTCCAAAACCTTATGCCAAGAAAATCCAGGTTCGGTAGTCAGAAAAACCCAGATAGTACAGGTAGTCCTCGTTTAACAACCATTCATTTAGTGACAGTTCAGACTTATGACGGTGCTGGAAAAAACCCGACTTGCAACTAGTCTTCACCCTTAGTGCTGCAGTGTCCCACAGTCATGCAATCATGATTTGGGCAATTGGCAACCGGTTCGCATTTATGACCCTCACAGCCTCCCATGATCACATGACTGCCATTTTCAACCTTCCCAGCCAGCTTCTGCCAAGCAAAATCAATGGGGAACTATGTGACTTGCTTAACGACCACATAGTTTGCTTAATACCTGCAGTAATTTGCTTAATGACTGTTGCAAAGAAGGTAAAATTGGGGTGGATTCACTTAATGACCGCTTTGCTTAGCAACCAAAATTCTGGTCCCAATTGTTGTTAAGTGAGGACTACCTGTTTACCTTCTGCGTTCTCTATTTTTCTCTGAATGCCATTTCTGAAATCACTAGAATGAGCCATTGACAAAAACTTTCCATTCCCCCCTCCCCAGTTTTCATTCGATGGGATGCAAGCATTTGCTTTTGAAATGATTTCTCCAGAGGAGTGGAAAATTTCAGAGAAATCCTCTTAGGTCACTTTTTCTCAAAATGTGGTCCAAGAAACCGTGGGGGTCCCCCCAAGACCCTCTCAGGGGTCCGCAAAATCATTTCCTAGATATTGAAGGTATTTTCAAAAATGTAAGATGTCACTCTTCTCATGGTTATTTTTATTTGTTAAAAAAATAGGGGTTTTTTTCATGAAAAATGTTTTATGTATATTAATATTTAATGCAGTGTTTCTGAACCTTGGCGGCTTGAAGATGGGTGGACTTCAATTCCCAGAATTCCCCAGCCAGCTGTGATGGCTGGGGGATTCTGGGAGTTGAAGTCCACCCATCTTCAAGCCGCCAAGGTTCAGAAACATTGATCTAATGGGTTGAATATTGTTATTTTTACCTGATTCAATAAATAAATATTCTACAAATGCGCCCATTTTCATTTTTAATACCGTAAATATCAATAAATACATACAAACAAAAGCTCTTTTGGGGTCCTCCATAATTTTTCAAAGAGGGAAGAGGTCCTAAGAGCAAGTTTCAGAAACACAGACCTAAAGGAAATTAAATGGCAATCGTGCACCTTTTACTGGCCTAACATCAGAGATTTATTTAAGCTGCCACGATCTGACCTGGGGCCTCTGGAATTACCTAAGAATTAAGCCGAATTCAGTCTTCTGTTCTGCATAATTGTTCATGCAGGCCTCAACATTAAGGACTAGCAACTTTGCAAGGCAGGGGGTTTGGCTAATTGCCGTAATAAACCTAATTCAGTCTTCTGCTCTGCATAATTGGTCTTACAGGCCTAGGTAGAATTCAAACACTCAACATTAAGGACTAGGAACTTGACAAACCTAATTCAGTCTTCTGCGCTGCATAATTGGTCTTACAGGCCTAGGTAGGATTCAAAAGCTCAACATTAAGGACTAGGAACTTGGCAAGGCTAATTGTTTGGCTAACTGTCATTTGGCCATCTAAATGAAAGACGCGGCCCCAGCATTTTGCAGCTTTCCTTGACTCTCATGAAAGGACACCGTGTGCTTACACCACCTCACTTATGCTGGAAGACAGGATGAAGCTGTCCTCCTCCAGTCTTTTCCCCCCCTTTTTAAATTGAATTTCCTGGGAAATACAAAGCTTTCATTCCACCGGCCCTTATCTCTCCGCTCCAGGGAAGGCGCGGCTGTCTCTTTCTGGAGGGCCTGGGAACTTGTTTCAATCAATGCTAACGATGCCTTGATTGTGGAAAATAAAAATCCATCACCTTGGATCTTGGCAGCGGCAATGCGTGCAGCTGGCCGCCTCGAGCAGGACGCGTCAAGGAGAACCAGCTAGCTGTGTCAGGGCAGCAGCACAGGGTGCTGATTTAAAAGCTAAATAAATAAAAAACTGAGTGTAATGCGGCGGCCTTGGGTGACTTATGCAGATGGTCAGTCTCTTTTGCAAGAATGACAGAGGCTGAGTAGATGACACAAAGGAATCAGTTGCACAAGGTAGCAGAATCCTTGTTCTCGCTCTTTGGGTCTCTCCGGCACCTCCTCAAGTTTCTAGTCCTCAAGTTAAAAAAAAAAAGGAAAAGATTCCTTCTAGCTGAGCTTAATTCCTGCTGGACTAAACTGAGAAGTCTATCCAGTTTTCTTCGACTCAAAAGGGAAGTGACTTGCTGCTGTCTTCTTCCAGATTATTTAATTTAAATTGCCAGGCTTGTGGCCTGTCGTCCAGCCTAAGAAGTGTCCCATCCTGTCATGAGCACTGACGGTGAGCAGGAGGGGGCCCCTATCCAGGGGGGAAAACGCATGCGTAGTAGTGAGGAGTTGAGCAGCCATTCAAAGAGACACAGAACAGACCCGCCTTGACTTTTGGGGTTTATCTGTCTGGGTTTTCTCACGCTTCTTCAGTTGGGTAGGATTTTCTGTCTAATGTAGCAGTAACAAAACACTAGAGACTTATTCCTCGTCTCGGCGTGGTTCCTGCTTGTCAGAACACATCCAAATGGCAACCAGCTCATTCAGCAAGGAACAGCAAGCCATGGTTTGCCCCCACCCCAGTGACTGCCACACCCCTCCATCAATTTCTCCTTCCTGACAAACACCGAGAAGTCATTCCTTAAAGCAGTGTTTCTCAACCTCACTCACTTTAAGATGTATGGACTTCAACTCCCAGAGTTCCCCAGCCAGCATTTGTGGACTTCAACTCCCAGAGTTCCCCAGCCAGCATTTGTGGACTTCAACTCCCAGAATTCCCCAGCCAGCATTTGGGGACATGCTGGGACTAGGGAATTGAAGTCCACACCTCTTAAAGTTGCAGAGGTTGAGAAATACTGCCTAAAGGAACTAAAAGAACCATTTGGACACATGAAACATGATCCCAACTTCATGAAAATGATATTAAGACAAATGGAGCAGATGATGCAGAGAAGGGGATCTGGGGGGGCGGGGCTGAAATAATCCCAAAAGTTTAATTAAAAGGGGAAAGGCAGAGCTCTGGAAAATCTCTTCCTGCCACTGAAGGGCGAAAGAGAGGAGATCTTGTTTTCTATTCCCATTCAAAGCAAAGTGGGAGACAGCAGGCCAAGTTTGGGAGAAAATCCTGGGGCCAAATTCCTGTTATTAACTACATCCAAGAAAGAGGGGTTAAAAGAGTCGCTTTGGCGAGATGGGCGGTGAAGAAATGCGAGGAATATATAAAAAAAACATAAATAAATAAATAAAAGTGGACTCAGGTTTAATGAGGGGGAGAATCCAGAACAAGAAGCTGGTTCAGAGCTGCAGGAATGTGTGTGGGGGGGGCTTTAGTTCACAGGGTTCGATCTTCCTCGGGGGGCCATCTGGCCCATGGGGGCCTTAACCCCCCCCCCAAAGCTTTCAATCCCTTGCACGTGAACAGGGCAGCCTGCACAGGCTGTGGTCTGCAGAGGACCAGGTGGAAGAGTGCTGCTCCCCCTCCTCCTTTCTAGGGGGCAAACTGGGGTGGGGGGGGCATCTGCCACTCCGCCCCGCAGGGCTTGCAGCTCTCCCCTGCAGGAGCCATCTACCACGAGTGCGAAACTTACCATCACGTAATGGCGCTGCATCTCCGATTTTTCGCTGGCGAGCTTGTCGCATTCCAACTTCAGGCTGCAAGAAAGAGGGAAATTGGGGAGGTGGGCACAGGGGAAGAACAGGGGGGGATTCATTGCCGTAGGAAAGGCCTCCCCCTTGGGGAACGTTGGCGAGATTTGCCTACTGGCGCTGGGAACTTTTTCAGAAGCTTGGCGAAAGGAGAACAAAAAGGGACGTTTCTGAGCAAATCCTTCCATATTGCTACGGCCGCCTCCTCGGATGATCCTCGGACCTCCTACTCAAGTCTACAGACGTGGCATTACCTGGTGGTCTCCCATCCAAGCCCAGCAGGCCTAAACTTGCTGTTGTGGGGGGGAAAATAAACAAATGGAAGAAAATGACATATGCTAACTTGAGCTGTTTGGAGTACAATTTGGGTAAAAGCCAGCATAATGGGAAAGACTCAGATAATAGCCTTATACTGTACATTTGCAAGGCAAAAAGCATCTTGGAGGAAATCTGTGTGTTTCTCTCTTATTCAGGAAGGAAGGCTTATTTTTATACCCTTTCTGGTGACGCCTCATCTCAGCTGCCCTGGAAAAGAAGCATTCTCTCTCTTCCAGCAGATTGGACGGAAAACCTCTTTTAAAGAGGCACTAATATCTCTTGCTGCATGCTTGTTCTCAAGAGGCATTCCTTCCATATTTTTACACAGGCTGAAACACTCCTCAGATTATTGAATTCCTCCTGGGAATTCCCTATTTTTTAGCTTGAGAGTCTCTTACCATCCTTAGGTTTTTTTTTAAGTTACTGTTTTTAAAAACTGAGTGCATCTTATAACAGTGTTTCTCAACCTTAGTAACTTTAAGCTGTGTGGACTTCAACTCCCAGAATTCCCCAGCCAGCCAGGAGTTGGGAGTTGGAGTCCACACAGCTTAAAGTTACTAAGGTTGAGAAACACTGTTATAAAATATACCCCAATCTCCAACCACATCCAGTCTTTTAAAATGCATTGACCCGGGTATGAAACTTTCGGTGTTTCAGGTCACACAATGGTGGATTTGCAGTCATTTGTCGAAAGGCATAGAAAAGGGGTCTCAGAACAGAGGAGAGGCAGATCTGGAGATCACACTGGGATCTCCTGGGAGTTCTCTGGATGATCTGCAACAGATTGGCAAGCATGTCTGACTCCAAATGCTTTAACCAGAACATCCACAAAATTACACCAGTCGAAAGAGAGAGCGAGCAGGCAGGCAGGCTTGGGGTGAGCAAAATGGAAACTGCACAAATGAAGGATGACGTTTGATTCAGCACTGATATTAAAATTGTTATCTTATTCTTTGCACCTTCTCAGAAAAACTATTTTCTTATTCTAAGGGTTTGCAAAACCGAACTTTGTCCACCTCCCTTCCAAATGGATCGCTATTGCTACTGAAGCCTACTGCTGCTGTGTTAAAAACACAGTTGTCGTTTCTGGATTTTTCAATAGATAAGTGTCTGTATTTCAATTTCAGGAGAGAATTAAATCAGGACAGTTTTTCTGTTTTGACGCCATCTGCTGTCCTTTATGGCCTTTTTACCACCTTGTTCATGATTCTTGGAATTTATCCTTGCTTGGAGCTTTATTTTTAGTTTTTTAAAGCAATTATATTATTTTCAGTTGTTCGCAATCCCTTAATGATACACTGGAAAATTACAAACTCCTAGACTATTCGGATCCCTTGTTTACTGATGCGTGCTTTGCTTTCTTACTGTTTCCTTTAAAGCTGCATTGTTTCTCTTTTCTAAAATGTTTAATTTTTTTAAAAAAAACATGCACTTGCTAAGGAGCTAAGCCTCATGATGAGAGCACAACTTCCATGTAAAACTGCAAGGTCAGTCTCCTGCTAAGGTAACCTTGTGTACCCATCTAGGAATTCAAGCCAGCTGCATCCTCTTCTACTGTTCTATCCCAGCTATGGATCTTCAAAGGTAGACTGCTTCTAAACGTGGAGGTTTCATCAAACCAGTTGAATGCATAATTATTCTACTTTTAACCTCCACGAACCCATCTAAACCAATTTGAAGTTATTTGATCTAATGACATCATTCAATTTGGTGTTAGATAGCTTCTCCACCCTCTCATAGAAAATAAATACCCAAATAAGATACATGAGTCGAGACCAGTGCTTTTCAAACCTGGCAACTTTAAGATGTGTGGACTTCAACTCCCAGAATTCCCCAGCCAGCCATGCTTCCATTTTTCTGCTGAAACAGCCAAAGGCTTTTACAGGATCCCCCAATTTTAACCCCGTTGCACCAGGACTGTACCCCACTCAGGCCCTCGTAAGCAAAACTCAAGCAAATAAATACATGAGTAATAAAACTAAGTCATGCTGAGTGCTATTCCTGCGGGATCTAACCTTCTTTTCAATTTCACCAGCCCCCACATCCTGGACTAGGGATCACCATTCACACAACCACGGTCTGAAGCAGGGAGCATAGTGAGAAACCAGGGTCTGGAGAAAACTGACCGATTTACCTGTGATACTGTGCCTGGAGCAACTGGAATTCATCTTTAATCCGGTCACAGGAATCGGATGTTGTGAACTTCAACTGCTGAGGCAGATGAGAAGACGCCTGAAATAGCGGGGTGGGGGGAGGGATATCCTTTAGTCACAGCTGAAAGATTACCCCGGGAGCCTGCGTTAATTATATTTGATTTGATACGCTGCTAAGCTGCCTGCTCAGGATGCTAGTCCTCAAGACTCACAGAAGAAAACTTGCACTGCACCCTTGAGCAAAAGACCTAAACTATGATTTAGGAGCTATGGTGACAAGTGTTTACACCCCATCCTAAGTTGTGATGTGGTATACCTGGTTTTAGCTTAATGGTTTTAGTTTAATAATCACTAGGCTGCCTTACAAGGACACATAATCAATCAATCAATCCTCAATATGTTTTACACAGCAATATTTTGAAAGCCAGTTTGGAGCAGGAGTGAAGATGCTGAGCCAGAAACCAGGAGCCAACGAGCCCTAGTCCTCCCTTAGAGGCTGAAGCCAGCTGGGGGATTTGGGGCCAGTCCCTTTCTGGCTCCAACCCACCTCACAGGGTTGTTGTTATGGGGGAAATTGGAGGTGGGAGCTGCCTTGAGTTACACAAATAAAAGTGGGAGATAAATCTAATAATAAATAAAAGTTTTGGCCAACTTCAAAGCAAGCAAGCCAGCAAATCAACAAATAGCAAAACATCACAGATACTGCAACCAATTGCTGGCCTGCTCTGCATGTAGGTGGATGTTCCCAAACTATGGGATGTGCCACTTCTGAGTGTGAGATGTGGGTGTGTCTGCAAGGTCAGGGAGAGAAAACTCTATTTTTGAATGCTGCCCTCTTCTCCCTTTATCTTCCTAAACAGTCAGCTAGCCCAGGAGAGCTAATCCATCAGGTTTTGGATTAGCCTTTTACTTTTAAGGAATTCACTTTTTATACATGGGGGAACATTAAAAAGTGACACTTTCTGCAGGCAGTTTGAGTGCACCTAATCATATGCACACAAACAGACTGGCTCATACACTACATAAAGCAATGCATTTTCATTTTTGTGCAGCTTTTGGTTTACTGGACTATATCCGGGCTGCAAAAAATCTCTGTAGCCAACAGAAGGCAGCAAAGGGATCCAGAAACATCTGTCTGCTGCCCTCAAGTGGTGTTGGATGTTGGCAGCACTGTATTATTTTTAAATTTATTGGCTGCCCAACTCCAATGGACTCTGGGTGGCAGTACAGATCTGGCAGCCCAAGATCAGGCTTTTACTGATTTATTGTGAAATACATTTATATAGCTGGCTGTCTAAAAAGAGTGACTACATAAATTTGTCAGAGCATGGCCCAGCAAATTCCTTCTAAGATATCTGAGGCCTTCAATACTCTTAAAGCAATGTTTCCCAACTTCCAGACAGGTGGACTTCAATTCCCAGAATTCTCAACCATGGGAGTGCTGGGCAGGGAATTAAGGGAACTGAAGTCCTCACCTCTGCAAATTGCTCAGGCTGGGAAATACTGGTTTAAAGCATTTAAATACCCTTTAATTTGACTTGTTTCAAGATAATCCAGGTCTGGCTGGTTCTATCAGTTTCATATCTGGACAGCTGGAAACAGATGTTTCCAGGAAGCATCTGATTTTACCAATCCAGCAATTCTATCTGCCTTTAACAGTTGCAACGATTAATGATTTTTCAGAGATCATTCTAAGGGAAGAGCAGACCATGGCTTAATTGGATGTGAGCACAGTCAGTCCAAAGAGTGCTGTGCAATCTAGTTACATTAATTTTTGTTTTGTGCTAGGAAGCTCTTTTTTGGGGGGGGGGCATTCCCCAATAATTTCTATAAATCCAGTCCCCTGGAAAACTAGCTTATCAGCATAAACACTGAATCTTCCTTTCTGATTTTTCTAAATGAAAGGACCTGGATTTTATTTTAGGGCCCCGTGATTTTTGCCGCAAACATACACCATGAAGAGATCCTGAACAGCTTTATGACAACAACCCAATCTGGGGACACACAACTTTTTCCAGGTCTGTCCTTGGCCTTGGAAAGTAATTCTTGGGGGTGGGACACAATGCCCCCCACCTCCA
The DNA here is from genome assembly GCF_035149785.1 of Candoia aspera. Lineage (NCBI taxonomy): Eukaryota > Metazoa > Chordata > Lepidosauria > Squamata > Candoiidae > Candoia > Candoia aspera. The sequence continues at coordinate 338,179,248 of NC_086153.1, forward strand.
AAAGGAGAAGGCCCAGATAGAAAAATGTGCAGGGCAAAAAGGAAAACTGAATCTGATTCCTTGTAATTTAAATTTAACACTGCTCATGTGACTCTCCTTGCATTTCATAAGGGTCACTTCCGACCAAGCACAGGGCAGGCCAAGCACAGGGCAGGCCGGCCAGTTTCTAGCAGTTTCGCTGTTAGAAGTGGAAACACGGATCCCGTATGCTTTCATCTGTTTCAACCTATGAATATCAGACAGAGTGCGGGGGGGGGGGATGTCTGGCCCCCAAGTTTGTTTATAGCCTCCCCCTCACCCCCAGGCTTTGCCAATTCAACCATCTCTTCTAATCAAATCCTACTTTTCCTAGCCGCAGGCCGACCCATCATGCCACCCCTCCTATTCTTGCCCTGAATGGGCTTCCCAGTCACCCTCCAAACCTGCCCCCCCCCACTGCAACTCCCAGCTGGAGAGGGCCACCTTCTACCTTCCTCAATGAGGACTTGCTTCTTAATCCACACTCATCGTCTCCCTCCCGAGCGCGCGCTTCTGGCCTTCTCCAGAGTCACCCAGGCTCCCATCCAGCTGGTGCTCAGCCAGGCCCGTGCCCCTCGGCTTTCGGGGGCAACCCGTCCCCCCACGGCCCATGCGTCTTTCCCCCGCTCCCAGATCCAGATCCACGCCCTTCCTTCCATGCCCGGTTTCTGCCCATGCCTCGGCTGCTCCCCCTTAAGGAAAAAAGCTTCTTCGGGGGGGGGGGGGGAATGCCTCCTGCAGGCCGAGTCTTTCACGCCCCCCCATTATTCCCCGCAGCCCAGCGCCCAACGCCTCCTCCCCTCCCGCTGCACCATCCGCACCTCGTTCCCCAAATCCGGCTTCTCCTTTCCCTCCTCCCCGGGCGCCCCCCTCCCCACTTCCTCAACCAAAGGCCCCTTTGCAAAACCAGAGGGGGGCTCACGCCTTGCAACCTCCGATAGCCGCCGCCCCCCCTTGATATTTGGGCTCCTCTCCCGAACTCTTGGCACCCTGGTGCCAATGCTTCCCCCCCCCCCGTCCTTTTTCTCCTCCCCCCCGCCCGCTTCCTTGCGCTCTCGGGGCCCCCTCCCTCCGCGACTTCTTTTCCTCCCTCGCCCCAGATCGTTTTTTCCGCCCTCCCCCCTCCCCAGGGCACCCACCCCCGTCCTCCCCTGCCCGCGGCGCCCGAGCTCTCCTCCCGAGGGCCCCGATCCTCAGTGCACCCCGCGGCGTTTCAGCCCCCTCCCCCCCGGCACCCAGCACCCGGCACCCAACCCCCATCCCGCATTCCCACGGCACTTCTCCCCTAGCGCCCGCCCTCTTCCCCTTGACGCCCCGGCACCCCCATCCACCCCCCCTCCTCCCCCGCTTACCGAATGCCGGCTTTGCGGAAACATCATGCCAGTCCGGCCCCCCGGCGGGATGCAGCTGGCTCCGGCTCCAGACGGCCCTCCAGCTGCGGCACCCGCCGCCGCCGCCGCCACCCAGCGGGGAAGGGCGGCCCGGGCGCGAGGAAGCGGAGGCGGCGACTTTGCAGCAGGCGGCGGCGGCCTTTGTGGGGGGCTCCTGCCGCTGCCGCTGCCGCCGCCGCTCGGGCCAGCCCAGCCCCGGCTCTCCCGCGCCTGCCCCGCGACGGAGGGCCCTGGGCCGCCGCGTCCGCTCGCCGCGCCCCGGCGGCCGGCGGAAAGGCTGGCGCGCGGCGGCGAGGAGAGCCCCGGCGCGGCAAGCGGGCAGGCCCCGGAGGCGTCCCTCGCGCGGCTGCGGGTCCCTCTCGGGCGACCCCCGCCGGGGCTGCGGGCCGGGCCTGGCTGCAAGGGCGGGAAGGACGGCGGCGCAGCTCCCGGGCGCGCTCGGCCTCGCCCGCGCCGCTGCTTCGCCTATTGTTCAATGGCGGCCGCGGACCCCCGCGCTCGCTCCTGCGGCTGAGCGGCAGCACCACCTGCTGCTCCGCCGCTGCATTTCCGAGCCCCCCTCCCCGGCTCGCGCTTGGCACGCCTCCGCGCGCGCGCGCCCAGTCCCCGCCTCCGCCCGGGGTCCGTGCGCGCTCCGGCGGGCCAGCCCTCGGCGAGGCGAGCGGGGCACCGCCGCGTGGCCTGGCCCCGCGACCCGCCCGCGGGGGGCGAGGCGGCCCCCCCAGGCACCCTCCGCCGGCCCCCCGCCCCGACGCGTGGATGGGGTCCGTGCAAGACCGCGGAAGGCGGCCGCCTGGCCGGCGAGGGCGCGCCAGATGTTGTCCGGCCCTCCCTGCGCAATTGTGCACGTTCGGTCGGGTGGCAAAGCAGCCGCGCCGGGGCTCCTTTGCACGCCCCCGCCCCCCCAAGTCAAACACCGGGGTGGGACGCCGCCTGAGTGCGGCTGCCCAGGTTTTAGCGCTGGGCTCGAGGGAGGAGGCGGGGTCCTTGGCGACCGGCTGGCAAGCTGGGCTTGGAGTGGCAGGGAAGCGTGAAAGCTGCACGGGTCTCAGAAGCGGGGAGACCCCCGATGGGGCGGCCGCTGCTCGGCCTCGGAGCCTGCTGGGTGACGTAGAGGCAGTCCCTGCGTCACGGGGTGGGGGGGGGCTTGGGGTGACGCCATGGACGCCGCCTTGGTCTGCCCCGCAGGCTGGCGGGGACGGTACACGCGAGAAAGAAAGGAGCGAGGCCCGCGGACAGGCCCGCGGACTGCCCCGCAAGAGGGTCGCTGGAGCGCAATGCACGGGCATCGCAATGCGTGGGCAGGCGGGCTGCGACAAGTCAGTCCTTTTGCTTCCAAAGCAAGCGCAAAATTCCTGCGTGGGGCGTGGGGCGTGGGGGGGCGTTCAAAGGAGGACGAGGTATCTGCGTTCAAAGTGGATGGCAGACTGACTTTTCGCCAAAGTCTCCAGCGAGAAGGAGGGTTCTGAAACGTTTCCTCTGGTTGGACGTGGGTTGTTTTTGCACCCGGTTCGCTAGAATTTTCCCCGCACTTTTTGGCTGCGCCCACGTTTTGCGCCCGTTTGACTTTTCCTGCAACTGCCTGGGTCCAGCCACCACACCAGACCTGCTTTGCTTAACCCCAAACCGCTGAATGCTCTGCAACTGATTGCGCTCTCTTGGCCAGCTTAACCCCCAACGTCATTTACCGAGCACAATTAGCCAGGTTTGCATGGCACACTGAGTGAGCGAAGCGCACCGTCAGATTAGGACTGGGGAGACCCAGGTTTGAACCCACCCCCAGCGCTGGAAATCTAGGTAACTTTGGGGCAGCCCCTTTCCTCTCAGCTGAGCCTACCCCACAGGGATGTTGCTGGGGAGATAAAGCAAGAGATCCACATCTAAGCTGCCTTGAACTGGAAAAAAAAGATGAAACATTAATCTGAGAAGTTGTTGTTTATTTGTCCAGTCGCTTCCGACTCTTCGTGACTTCATGGACCAGCCCACGCCAGAGCTTCCTGTCGGTCAACACCCCCAGCTCCCCCAGGGACGAATCCATCACCAATCTGAGAAATAGGTGGGGTTTAAATAACCACGGCAGCCATCAACTATTTTAATAAACCTTGATGTGAAAGCACTCCTGTCAAAGTTCAATTCACTTTTGCTGTTTGCTACACTCACCAGCTTTTATTTATTTATTTATTATTCAACTTTAATTACCGCCCATCTCCCCCAAAAGAGGGACTCTTTTATGTCCTGTCCAGCATATATAATACAGGTAGTCCTCACTTAACAACCATTCGTTTAGTGATGGTTTGGACTTACGACACTGCTGGAAAAAATGACTTACGACTGGTCTTCACACAACTGTCGCAGCGTCCCTGTGGTCACATGATCATGATTTGGGTGCTTGGCAACCAGTTCACATTTATGACCATTGCAGCATCCCATGGTCATTGGGTTGCTATTTTTTACCTTCCTGGCCTGCTTCTGGCAAGCAAAATCAATGGGAAACTGCGTGATTTGCTTAACAACCATGTGGTTCACATAACAACTGCAGTGATTCGCTTGACAACCGCCACAAAAAAGGTCATAAATTCGGGTTGGATTTGCTTAATGACCTCTTTGCTTAGCAACTGAAATTCTGATCCCAATTGTGGTCGTTAAGTGAGGACTACCTGTACATGCTTTTCACCCAGGCCTATGTCAAGGGAGAGCGAGACCCCTCACTATATCACACTTGCCATCTTTTATCTTTATTTTTTACGTTTTATTGATTTTATTGTAATTTCTTTGATGGTTGTGAGCTGCCCAGAGTCGTTGAGAGCCAGGTGGCATACAAGTTTAAATATAATGCTAGAAATATACTGTATATTTACAGTGTACTATATTAAATAAAAATATATCAGAGCTCTCCCACTGGTATCTGCTAAATACAAACCTAGCTATTCTTGTTACCAGGGTTTGTTTTTTTTAAATTCACAGCCCTCCATAGTTATTTTGCAAAAGATTTTCCCAATTTTCCTATGGAGCATTCTGCTCTCTGCAGCCTGACTTTTCACACTTTTTCACACTCACTATATGGGCTTCCCAAAACTGGGGGGGGGGGTAATATGGAAATCCCACCTAGTTGATAAATTACCTCATTCACCCTTTCCTGCTAGAATCATAATTAATGTGGCTGAATGGTGTTTCTAGCAGGTAGACGCTCCACTGGTTTTGAAATCATACAATAATGAGTGTTTCGGAGGGAGGTATTGAGTGGGGCGCTCCAAGATAAATCTGGGATTCCCTCCCCCACATTATTTTCCTTAAGGCCTTGGATGAAGCTGTGGAGGGAATGTTCTGTTAAATCTGCAGGTCATATAAACTGAGATGGGTAGCTAATCCTTTCGAAGGCCAAAATAAAATTCAGCATGGCTTTGATGAGAAATATGGACTGAAAAGAAGGAAATTTAATAGGGATCAACACACGGTTCCTCGCTTAGGGAAAAAAAATAAATATAAGAAAGGGAGTAGCTGGCTTGATAATAGGATTGTGGGAGAAGGATCTTGGGATACTAGTTGATTATAAAATGAGGCAGAGCCAGCGGTGTGATGTGGCTGCAAAAAAGGCATGTGCAATTTTAGGAAGCCTCAAGTTGTTTTCAAGTTGTGGGATGTAATAGGTCCAATATATTTGGCATCGGGCAGGCTCCAGCTTCAGTTCTGCTCTTTATTCTCCATTATTTCAGAGCGCAGGACATGGAATGATTAATTTCAGTTACGAGAACATAGGTTCTGAGTAAATGTTAGGAGAAAAAAAAACTAATGGAAAGACCTAAGTGACTATAGAACCAGAGATCAAGAGAGATGGTGGGTTTCCCTGTGCTGGATGTTTTCAAGCAGAGGCTGGACAGCACTCACTGAGTGCTTAGAGCAAGGGGTTGGACTTGATGGCCTCAAGGGGTCCCTTCCAACACTAGCCGTCTATATGCTCTGGTTAAACAGTATGGAAAGCCCAGTAGCTAGAAAAATATCCCAAGGGGCTTTCAGCCAGCCATTTTCCCTCACCTAGCCTACCTCACAGGGCTGTAGTGGGGATAAAATGAATGGGTTTCATTATGTAAGCCATCTTGCATTATTAGAGAAGAAGTGGGGGAATAATATTAACAGCAACAACAAACTGATTAAACATTTAGCCCATAATAAGCCAGACATGACTGTAATTACCAAGATACAAATACTGTATGGATAATTGATGCAATAGGTGGAGTCAGATGGGTCAATGAGAAAGAACTAGGAAAAAAATGGAAATATAAAGACTTTCAGACAGAGGTCGAGGGAATGTGAGAAAAGGGAGTTGCGTGTCACCCTAATAGTTGCTGGTGCCCTTGGGGCCACCCCCGCCCCAAATCTGGAAAAACCTTTGGCCACAGTAGGAGCTGATCAAATCTCAACTCATCAATTACAGAAACCGGCTTTGCTTGGAACAATGTATATATTATAAATACTGTGTATCTCTAACTACCTTAGATCCTTGGGAAAGCTCCAACAGTCAAAAGTAGCCAATCCAGGCAGACAGAACTACAGTATCTGGTAGACCAGGGTTTCTCAGCGTTGGCCATTTTAAGTTGTGTGGTCTTCAACTCCCAGAATGCCCCAGCCAGCCATGCATTGTGCATTGGTGGAAATACCCCAAAGGAGACTTTTTCTCAAGGACAAGGTATTTGTCTCCTCTGCAGCTTTTGTTGCCAATGAAATGATTGGCAAGATGCTCACATGCCTGGTGGATCACCAAGATGTCTTTGGTTGGCTGAGGTCATCAGGCTGATGAAAGGCACACTGCTGCACCTCACCCCCCAAAAATCACCAAATCCTGTTACTGTCTTTTATATTTTATTTTATTATTTTATTTTAATATGCCCTTCCTGCTTATTTAAAGCAGTATAGTACAGGTGGTCCTCGTTTAACCACCACTCATTCAGCAACAATTCAAACTTACGACGGCATCGAAGGAGTGGTAGTTACAACCAGTCCTCATACTTAAGCCTGTCACAGCATCCCGTGGTCATGTGATCGCCATTTGCGACCTTCCCTGCCAGCTTCTTACAAACAAAGTCAATGGGGAAGCTGGCAGGAAGTTGCAAGTCGCAGTTACATGTGGTCCTCACTTAACAACGGCAACCAGGACTTCTGGAAGTGCCATTGCTAAGCGGTGCAGTCCCATGGTTTTTCAACTTACGATCGCGTTGCTTAATTATGGAGTTTCTGGTCGCAATTAGCATTGTTAAGCAAGGACTTCCTGCAAATCCTTGGTTTATTTGACCTCAGTTCAGTGGATTTCACATGCAATGGACATGTTTTTTGTTCAAACCATATTCCCATTTAACGAGCTAATGTTCATTAAATTGAGAGCTTACTGCAGATGATGCTATGTATGTCAACTGGGTAATTACGCAAATGGCATAAATAGATGCAAATCAGGTAAATTGATGCAAATTACAGACATTTGGATTTAACAGACATTTGGATTTAATGGACATCCTCTCTCCCTGAATGATCTATTAATGGAAGTTTTGCTGTATTTCCAGTCCAGAGATGCTTTTGGAAAAGTCATAAGAGGGCCCCCACCTTCCCCACTTGTCTGTCCTCCAGCCCCTGGTGTTCACAGGTAGACTGCTTTGAAACATGGAGGCTGCCTTTAACTACTGGCTTATGGTCCATGAATACATCTTTTAACCCCCTTTGCAGCTCGACCTATGAACAACTTTCCTGTTGGGATGGTGGCTTGACGCTTAATTGTTAGAAAACTGTGAGAAGGGATGTGTGAAAAGAAACTTAAGCTTAAGCTGAGGATGCAGAATTCTGCATTTGGCCCCCAAGCCCACCTGCTGTAAGAAAAACTAACCTCAAAATACTTTGTGCCACACAGCAAACTCAAATGCTTTTTTTAAACAATGGACTGAAAATTTATTCTACGTTTGTTTCAAACTCATTCAATTTGCTGGGAAAAAAAAAGTTTCTTCCTTTTTATCCAGCAGAATGATGGAAATAAATTATGTACTGTAAAGGGGCTTGGGACTCGTCTGTCCATGTGTCCGTCAGCAGGGCATCTCTCTGAAAAATGAAGGGGAGAAAATTTGAAGTTGGGGGAGAAGACGGAGCTTGGGAACGGTCAGGATCCATCCAGGGGCTGCAGGGAAAGGGAGAAAATCCAGAAAATATTCCGGGTGGGAGGGGCAGTGGCTCAGAGTGTTGGCGACTGCTCCGTTCTAAGCCCCCTCCCTCCTGCCTCCTGGTCATGTGACCCAGAGTGGTGCATATGAAGCCCGTCCCATGCTTCCCAGTGCATACTTGTGCACAACCACACCCACAGATGCAAGTCAAAGGGACTGCAGAAACTCAGAGGTATCACACAACCTTCCTAAGGCCACTGCTGGTAAAGGGGCTGGAAAGACCTTGAGAAGGCGTTCCCTGCCTCGCTCTTCACCCAGAGACTTGGTTACCCAGAGACGTGTTAAGGCTGTGGCTGTGTGGGTCAGTGCCCGTGTGGGTGTGAATGCCCTGCTGTCATTTCTGCATCTTCTCTCCAGCAGCTTCCAGTCCCACGTTCCCAGAGGAAGATGGCAGGGAGGAGGTCCTCCTGTGGGGCAGGAAGGGGCTGTAGCCAAGGAGAGATGCGTGGCAACCAGGCAGAGCCCTTGCCACTTCTTTGCATGGGGAAAGCACACGCCCAAACGGAAGTGCAGGGAACAGGGGAAAAAAAACTCCTGCAGGAAGTTGGGCGATGTGCTGGAACACTGTGGAGGAGATTTCCCTTTGCAGCAGAGCAAAGCCAGACTAGATTTAGGTTCAAATCTAGATCAGGTCGAAATGGGTTTGGCTGGTCTGAAGTTCCATGGGCTGTGTGAATCTGGCCATTGTCTGAACAGGTGGACCAAACCCAGGCTGCCTCGCAAAGCTGAGTGTGGCTTAATGCACCGGGCATCGCCACAGATTCCCGCAGCGATTATGTTTCATTAACCCAGATTCAGTGGATTGTATGAACCTGACCTGGTAATCATTAGCATGCTTAATAATCCTAGAGAGACACACAAATGCACAGAGAGTCTGTGCGTGTGACAGGCTCACCACTCCCCTGTGCAACAAAAACAGGAGGGTGTGGTTTCCTTGGAAGGTGGCCACTGCAGGCTTAGAGCAGGCCACTTGTTATAAACCCGGTTTATAAAGAGGTTGAAGGCCTAAAATGAATGCGTGGTTTTAGCAGCCCAGCAGACTTTTAAATGCCTCTGCTATCTAATTTTCTGCCCAGCTCAGATGGGCAGAAGCTGTTTGCTTTGCAGCCAGGAAGCACATTCCCGAGAGAAGGGCCGGGCCCAGAAAATGAGGAAGGGGACATCGTTTTAGGAACAAGCTGCTTGGGCAAACACAAGAGGTATCTGTCTGGCTAAACCTGTTGAACCAGTTTGGGCCTCTTACAGAGTTCAAACCTTCCATTGGTTTGGCTTCCTTTTAACGCTCAGCAAACGGCAAGAGAAGAGGCAGAATGTCTTCCCCTATTGGGACTCTGGTATACTGCCCTGGTGCATGGAGGTTTCCCTGGGCACGCCATTCCTTTTGGCCAATGAGCCCTGGGATGGTATATCCGATCCATATATCCAGAAACAAATGCTGTTGCTGCACTAATATTAATTAGTTAATTAATTATATTAATAATTTGCCCAGAGCTTTGTGGAGTTTAAGAGGATGGTGCTCAGCTCAACATTTATGATCTGAAAATTTGAGGGAGGAAAGAACTGGAGAAAGAATGAGTTGACAACAACGACAACAACGACAACTTCCCTTTCAATCTTGTGTGTCAAAAAGGGGCAAACAAGAATTTTATTTATTTATTTATTTATATTAAATTTATACACCGCCCATCTCACTATAAAAGTGATAGTGGCTTAGAAACAAATGTGATAAAACCATTATAAAAAGAGAAGAAGATAAAGGAGAATAACATCAAAGTTAAAAAGGGGTAAATGGGATGTTCATTATCTGTTCAGCGGATATAATTTACTCTGAGTTTGTAGCTGAACAATGGTGGGTTAAAATTCCTTCCTCACCAGGCCACATTGAAAGGAATTCTCCTAGCAGATCCACTTTTTTGCTTGGAATTAATTCATTTCTCTTGGTGCTGCTCCAATCCAGAGCCTTAAAACTTCAGTGATTTTGCATGCAATTAAAGTTACAGCTCACATTTAACCCTGATGGCCTTGAATCTTTCTTCCATCCTCTGCCTCATGAATAAGAATAACTGCAGTATCCCAGTCATAAGCAAAAAAAAAAACCCCACTCTGTAGTGGCTCAGAAGTCCTCTTGTCTCCTCATAACAACAAATAAATAAAATAGTCTCCTCATATTTTGTGGGAAGCAGGAATGAAAAACAGTCTCTCCAACTATTATTGGTTGTTGCTGTTTTACACAGCAATGTGTCTGACCTCAATTCTAGGGTTTTTCAAGAAAAGGAGGAAGAAGAGGAAGGAGATGATCAAGGTCTTTTGGCCCGAGTCCCTGGATTCTGCCTCCGGTGGTCAAAGGCTGCAATTTTTAAGACGAGGAGGGGGGAATTTTAAATACATGGGGACAATGTAGAAGGAGAGCCATCTATGGTAGTAAAAAGTGAGGAGGAGTCTGGTAGTGCCTTTTCTGGCTAACAAATTTCATTCACTTAATAAAATTTGGTAATTGAAAAAGGTGCCACCATTCAGCAGCCATGAAGGCCTTGAAAAAGGTATTCAAATGCCGTGATGTGTCTGTTCCTATAAAGATCAGAATCATGCAAGCCATGGTCTTCCCAGTGACCCTCTATGGAAGCGAAAGTTGGACTCTGAAGAAGCAGAATAGGAAGAGTATTGATGCTCTTGAACTTCAATGATGGAGAAGACTCCTGAGGATACCATGGATGGCCAAGAAGACAACCAATGGATCATTGAACAAATCAGCCCGGAGTTCTCACTCGAGGCACAAATGACCAGGCTCAAATTATCCTACTTCGGACATATGATGTGAAGACTCAGCTGCCTTGAGAAGCCCATAATGCTGGGAAAGGGGGAAGGAAAGAGAAGACCAGCAGCGAGGGGGAGGGACTCAGTTACAGCAGTGATGGGTGCGCCATTGAAAGACTTGAAAGAACAGGTTAGGGAGAGATTGTCATGGAGAAAATCTATCTAGATGGTCGCTGAGAGTCGACGGCAACTTGATGGCACGTAATCAATCAATCAACCAATCAACCAATCAATCAGTGGGATCCAGTGCATTTCATTAATGTAACTGGGCTGCAAAAATCTGAGAAGGTCTAGACCAGTGTGGCTCAACCCTGGGAACTTGAAGAGGTGTGGACTTCAACTCCCAGAATTCCCCTCTTCAAGTTCCCAAGGTTGAGAAACACAATCTAGGTGGTGACAGCAAATTAGTGTATTCTATATCCCTGTTGCCATTTTATGATCATGAGGATATTTCCAGCCTGGATTTGATTTCCCAAAATGCAATCAACTCTCACTTTATCCTACCCACTATGGGAAGCCCTGTGCCTCTCTCTTCAGCACCCTAAAGGCCCTTTCTGGGTTAATGAGGGCAAGGCGGGTGAACCAGAGCAGAGAACCCCCCTCCTGTCCTTGAATTTAAGAGATTGAAGCCCATCCGGGAAAAGGGTTTAATGCCCAGGCACTCCTAATGAAGCCCCTTTAGAGGGCTCGGCTCTTTCTCGCTACAGGAAAAATCCGAGGAAGCTGCCAGAAATATAGCCATTTTAATGAAGAGCCTTAGTAAATTATTCAGAGTTTTCTCCCTCTCCTTTAATACCGACTGCTGGTTGGGGAGGCAGGCTGGGGGCGTGGGGGGGAAAGAGCTTGGCTTTGCATAAAAGTGGAAAATCATTCTTTCTGGGCCCACAGGGGAAGATAATAAAGCTTGTTGGGGGGGTCTCCTGTCTTTGCCCTTTAGAGATTCCCTGCCATGGGGTCTGGGAAGAAAAATGGCCTGTAAATTGAATGCTGCAGCAGGAAAACTTTGCCTCTAGGAAATTCCAGGGTGCTGTCCAGGCTGGGAATTGAAAAGAAAAAAAAAATTCCACAGTGAAACACGTTAGTGCTGCATAAAACAGCGTCCACATATCCAGGGTCAGAGTGAATTAGATAGAGACCTGGTGGTGTCCTCGGAGAGGGCAGGGTGGAGATTTTTACCCTAATTTCCACCCTTCCTCAGATTTCCATTCCTCCTCCACCTTTCGAGGTGCACTAAGTATACTACACAACAGCGGTGTGCAGAGAAAAACAACCAAAGCTTCAATCACAATGTCATAGATGCCATCTTGACTTTTTTGACCACACCCTGCCCAGAGGATTTCCAGATAATTTCTGGTTAGCCCAAGCCAAGCAGACTGGGCCTGCAGAATGGATCCAGAATGCAACAGGGGGCATGTTTGGGAAATGCACTTGAATACTTTGCAAAATGGTGTGGGATGCTTCAACGTTTAGTTGCGGGTCTCAAATGCCCCATTCTGTATTTTATTTTAAGAATGGATAAATCATAACAAAGATGGATGACAGACAAGTTTGCATGCGTGTTGTGTGTATGTACACAGGTAGGTACAGAGACACATAGATACAGGCAGTCCTTGTTTAGTGACTGCCTCCTTTAGCAACCATTCGCAATTACAACAGTGATGAAAAAGTAACTTTACAACCAATCCTCACATTATGACCTTCACAGGTCTGTAAAGCAAAGGAAAGCTGAAGCAAGATTGTAAGCATGGTGCAGTTTCACTTAGCGACTGCTTTGCTTAATGGCCGAGTTGCCAGTCCCAATTGTGGTCAATAAACGAGGACTACTGTACCTGTGTGTAGACATACACGCACACATATACATCTTTTCCCTTCCATCATCAAAATGGCATCCTTGGTACAGAAGAGTTTGAGAAAATTGTAGGGTTTGGTTTGCATAATTTTGAAAAATCTTTAGGAAGAACAGAAAAAACCCATGGGGGAAGCATAATTAGGAGAATAAGGATATTCAATATATGGGATATTCATTTTATATGTACAAAAAATACATTGTTTTAAATGTCTGCTGCCCCCTGGTGGATGGTGACCACAAAAATCCCAGAAATAGCCAATACAGTACAGTAACAACCATCTATAAACAGTAACAGCCAAAAACAACCCCCCCACAAGGATAGCCATATTGACTATGAAAAAAAATCCAAAATACAGATTCCCGTAGATTTATACCAGTTCTGAATAATCATAATGCTACTAAAAGTTCCCATTTTTAAAGAGAGAGCAGCAAAGGCCAGAAGTATTTTTGATCACTTCTCTCCATCTTTAATTAATTACTAATTGCTGGGAATATATTCTGGGATAGCCTTCATTCTAATAAAACCAGGTAGCATTTATTATTGCAGATGACTAAAGGAATAAGACCCTTATTTAGCTGCCTTTATTCAGAAGGGGTTTATTTAAGATTTTTTTTTTTAATGGAAAGAATCCATCTGGATCCTTATCTTAACATTGCCTATTTGGGGCCTTTTTCCCACTGTTGAGCTGAAGCACCCTCCCATCATCCTCAGCTTAGCCATACACAATACCTACAAACACCTCCATCAGGTTCTTTCCCTTTTCCAAAGCATTGAAAAAGAGTAAGAAGTACTAGGGCAAAGAAATTAAAGGAATGAGACAAGGGAAAGAACAAGAATTGTACAGGTAGTCCTCAGTTAACAACCATTTGTTTAGTGGCAGTTCAGTCTTACAAAGGTGCTGAAAAAAACAACAACTTGTGACCGGTCCTCACACTTATGGCTGTTGCAGTGTTCCTGTGGTCACGTGATTGCGATTGGGGCGCTTGGCAAGCAGTTCGCATTTATGTCCATTGCAGTGTCCCATGGTCATGTGATCGCCATTTTTGAACTTCCCGGCTGGCTTCTGGCAAGCAAAATCAATGGGGAACCGTGTGATTCACTTAACGACCATGTGGTTCGCTTAACGACCACAGTGATTCACTTAATGACCACCACAAAAAGGTCGTAAAATCGGGTTTGTTTTGCTTAATGACTGCTTTGCTTAGCAACTGAAATTCCGGTCTCAGTTGTGGTTGTTAAGCAAGGACTACCCTGTAGCTAAATCTGGTTCATGTCAGCACCATTTACAACAGCTCTCCGTACACTGCTTCCTAAATTACTCCCCCCGGCCTTATATTTCTCACCTCTCTTTTTCAAGATCTCAGCAATTCCATCCAATCCCAAGTTTCTTGGTCTTCCTTTCTTCCCCACCCGTTTGCTCTTCTTTTATATACATCTACATTTTACAATTGTCTCTCTGTGTGATCCAACCACACCCACAGATCGCTTCCTGCTGCCCGTTCCCACGGCATTCAATCTACCTCTATGCATCTTCTGAAGGATCTAATTCTCACTCCTGTGTAACAAAGTGGGCAGAATTGTGCTCTTGTGCAGGGCCAGTTGGCTTCCTCCGAAAGTCATTCCTCTCAACAGACCACATCCCACCCTCCCACTTTTCTGCCAGAATTTGCATATCTTGAAATTTGTTCATCATCTCCCCGCCTTTAGCAATCTTTGTGCCTGGGTACCCAGTTCATCAACTTACTCTAATTTTTCTCCATGCTTGCATAACTTGCATTCATTCCGTTTCACCTCCTGTTTTGTCCACAACAACAACCCTGTGAGGAGGGCTGGGCTGGGCTGGGCTGGGCTGAGACAGAGTGATTGGCTCAGGTGACCCAGCTGGTTTCCATGCTTAAGAGAGGACTAGAACTCACAGTCTTCTGTGTTGCTAGTCCAGAACTCCAACCCACCACAGCAAAATCTCTCATTTACTAATCTAACCTTCCAAGCCACAACGTCCACATGCCATGGTCGTCATGGGCTGGGCCTCCCCCACCCATCAAAGCTTTCGTCAGACGAGGATTTCATATGATGCTTTTTAATGATTTTTTAAAAAAAAGTAGACTAGGTCACCAGCCTTAATTTCATCTGCACCACACCTTGTTTTATCTGCTAAGGATCAGGAAAGTACTAGTTAGTTTGGGCACAGTTTTTCCCCACACATACTCCCACTCTTCTATGAAAGCCAGGAGGCTGCTTTGCAAGCCAACATCCTGCTGTCTACACCCCCCTCAAACCCAGAACTGCATATCAGGCACACATAAAAAGCAGGGAGAGCTTTGATCATGCCTGGGGGGGGCATCATCTTGACTTTTTTGACCATACTCTGCCAACATGCCTGTTCTGTGGTTAGGTGCAAAAGAAGATGCATGCTGGTCTTGGCCTACAGGTAGTCCTCGCTTAATAACCATTCATTTAGTGATGGTTCAGACTTATGGCGGTACTGAAAAAACTGACTTACAACCGGTCCTCACACTTGTGACCATCACAGCATCCCCGCAGTCATGTGATCACAATTTGGGCACTTGGCAACCGGTTCGCATTTATGACTGTCACAGCATCCCATGGTCACATGATCTCCATTTTTGACCTTCCTGGCCAGCTTTTGGCAAGCAAAATCAGTGGGGAACCCCAGGCTTCGCTTAACTACCACGTGGTTTGCTTAACGGTCATTCACTTAACAACCACCACAGAAAAGGTTGTAAGATCGGGTCGGATTCACTTAATGACTGCTTCATTTAGCACTGAAACGCTGGTCCCAATTGTGGTCGTTAAGCGAGGACTTCCTGTATTTGGTTTCAGAACATGAACCTGGGCAAAAAAAGAAAGAAAGAGAAAGAGGAAAAAAAAAAGATATTTTGGTTAAGAGGCTAAGAGAGGAGTTGGGAGAGAGAAGCAGAGCACCGAGGATGGAACATCACCACAAATCATTTCTGCCAAACCCCCCCCCCGCCCCGTTTCCGGCTTTATCAGTGACTCAAACTAATTAAACCCCATAAGTCTTGCGTGGCGGGAATTGCCCCCCCGCCCCTTCCATTTTTCTCGGCTGTTTCACCTCCTCCACAGTATTTGCATTACAGGCTGATTAAGCTGTAATTATCACCGTTTACCGCCTGAGATGCGAGAAACATCTCTCATTCCTCTCAGCAAGGACTGGGAGGCCTCCATCTCCCCTGGTGGTTCCCACTATTTCCTCTCTTACGGACAAGAGTTAATCCGGATCCTGAGACGGGATTTTTTTCGCCACCGTGGCGAAAAGCTGGAAAAAGGCCAGAAGCTCACCGCCTAGGGAGCGGATCCCAGTTCCTGAAGGCCCCTGAGCGGGGTGCGCATTGCATGTGCATTTGATTCATACGGCAGCCCAATGCCACTTGGGGTGGCTAACTTCAGGTTAAAAGCAACAAGCAAAAAAACCATGTTGCGCCCCAGGCAATTCTCTAAGGAAGAAACCCCATAAAGATGGGTCCTGGACAGCGACCAGGCAGAAAAACAGGTCCTTAGCATCTTGTGAAAGGCTGGCAGGATTGCGGCCATCCATAACTCGGGAAGGGAGATGTTGCTCCACCAGGCAGGTGCCAGGAGAGACAAGGCAGGTCTCCTGTGTCCTATCAGATGGCACGGTTTAAGGGAAGGGACGTGGAGCAGGACCACCTGGTTGGATTTCAGGGGCTGGGTGGAAGTAAGCAGAGACAGGCGGTCCCACACAGAATCAGGAAGGGGCATTGTGGGGGACAGCCAGCACTTTATTTATTTATTTATTTATTATTCAGATTTCTATTACTGCCCCCCATCTCCCCCCAAAAAGGGGGACTCTCGCCCAGAGCACTTTGAACTGGATCCAGAAGCCTCCTGGGTCCCAGCACAGGTTGCAAAGCAGGGGTGTTACGTGGCTCCTGCTTGAAGAACAGGTGACCCCTGACACACACATCCCAGCTTGAAGGGCCTTGGCACAGCTCCACCTTGGGTGCAATGGCATCTGTCCTGGACTGGGAAGACCTTCTATTGCTTCTTGGTCACCTCCCTGGCTTCTGAAACCTGTAGCAAAAGAGAACTGAACGGTGCTGAAACTTCTCCTTCAAGTTTTGTTTAATCATGGGGTGTGTGTGTGTGTTTATACTTACTTTGGCAGCAAGGAGGCCCCAGGATGGGTCTGGTCTTTGATTTCACCCTCGCCAGCTTCCTGCAGTCTCCCCCCGCCCCCGCTTCCATTCAATCCCAAATGGAGATCTGTGTTGCCTGGCAAAGGGGCAGTTTCCCTAGTGGTGCATCCATCACCCCAAAGAAGGAAAGGAATTGATAATTGATAAATTATTGGAAGTCCCTTTCTCCTCAAGACATTTGGAGAAAACTCCCACCTGTCTTCTCTGCCTGCAGACTGAGTGGGGGGGGAGGTTTTGAAAGGGCACTGGTGGGCAGCTCTCACCTGGGGCACCACGTTGAAGAAGAAGATATATCCAGGGGGAGGAGATAAAACCCATCAGAGGGTTTTAAAACCCATTGCCTAGAAAGCAAGAACATTTCCAGGCGGAGGTTTGGCACCGCTCCCAGGTTGGAGCCGCGTCCCTGTGATTATACATCTCCTGATTCCTGGGGTCTTCTCTCCCCTGCCTGCCGGCATTTTGAAAGCTTTGGATGGATGGAGCCGGAGGGGAGCTATAGTGCTGTGAGATGGGTGGCCGTATCAATCCCTTAAATAAAATAAAATAAAATAAAAATAAGTGGTGGCTTGTCAGCCTGCCAAGAGCAACCAGGAGGATTTTGTACACCTCATCCAAGAAAGAAAAACGGCATGAAATAGGTCACGGAGCCGGCTAGGTGCCGTGGTTTGCTCCTGCCAATCAGCCCTCTGTGGGCTGTGAAGATAAATGCCGGATTGGCTCCATGCCACTTTCTGGGACTTGAGAACTGAAAAGTGGGGGAGTCGAAGCGCCCTGAGTTCTAGGAGAAAAGGGTGAAAAAAGGAGCGTGACTGCCCTGGAGGTCAAAGGAGGGCCATCTTCAAATACGCGAACGGCGGTTGGATGATCGAGCAGCCGGACGGGAACTCACAGGTTGGAATGGCGATAAAGGGGGTTTTAGGAAGCATTTCCTAACAATGCAAATTGGAGGAGAGCCGGGTTGGTCCACGGTGCCAAGAAATCAGAAGAACCCTGCTGATTCATGGAAAGGACCATGCGTGGAATTTACAATCAGCTGCAGTTCAGGCCTGGATCCCAACCACCTCACTGCCTCCCTTGCAGGGCTGTTGTGATCAGGGTTAATTCCCAGTTAGGAGGCACCCTTGTGCTGCCGTGAATGTCTCACGGTCTTACAGATTGCGAGTAAGATGGCAAAGGTCTTACTTACAGGCTGCGCATCTGATGAAGTGAGCTGCCGCCACCCCCTGCCCACCGCCCACCACCCCAGAGCTTCTGCCTTCAAATAAAATGGGTTAATCGGAAACGGTGCCACCAGGCTCCTTCAGATCATACCACCGGACCAACTGCGGGGAAGTCTGTCATGGAAGATGTGGGGGGAAAAGCCCTCGTTAAAAGTTAATGAGGAGTTGGGAAGTGGTAGCAGCTGATTTTTGGCCGCTGTGCAGGTTTGGACAAAAAATTTAACTCCAGCTTCCACTCCTGCCAAGACAACTCAGGCGCAGAGCAAGGAAATGATTGCAATGCCACTTACCATTAATGTGCCCCCCCCCCTCACTCGTTTCTCCCAGCAATGGGAATCAGTCTCACCAGTCCCAGATTTCCTACAGTGCCTCAGAGCAACCCAGTACCAGGGCATTATGGGAATATCTCAATGGCTGTCCCAGACCTCCCAGAGCACTGTCACTGCCTCCCTCTTCAGCCACAGATGGAATAAGGCGTTCATGGCTGCTCAAGGGTGCCTTCTAACTGAGAATTAACCCTGATCACAACAGCCCTGCAAGGGAGGCTGTGAAGCAGTTGGGATCCATGCATGGTCATCTCCACGAAGCGTTCAAGAACAGCTGCTTGTCTTTTGCCTTTTTCCTCCTCAAGCAGAGCAGAAATACAAACAAGGGGGCCTCTGTTGGCTGCAGATCACTGGGACCCCCCTTGAAACCAGCTTCTTTTTTTCTCTGGGTTGCCAGCAAGGCTCGATCGTGGACCAGAAGGAAGAAAAAAATGGCCCCCCTTTGAAATATTCCTCGCGCCACGTGCTTCCCTTCTGCCACCAAAGAGAAGAAACCCCGCAGCGGCACTCCAAAGAGACTGGCGTGCGTTCAACCCCTTCCCTGCTTCATCCTCGGCTTTTTAAAGATGCAAATCCGGCAGCAGCATGAGAATTGTATCTTATCAAAAAAGAACCTTTCCTCTGCTTCTTGGCCCCAAAGCTCGGCAGTGGAGAGGACAAGAGAGTGGCACTTCCCCAAGGGATTCACTTGAACGCTTTTCTGTGCTTGTTCATCCCCAGGAGGTGGGCTGGCTACACTGTGATGGAACAACTGTGACTACCAGCATGTCTGAATGGGGCGTCTCTTGCTCCTGCATGCTCACTCTGTGTGTTTTTGCACCTCCTTGGCGTCCAGTCGGTCCCAAGCAAAGATCTCAGGAGGAAGCGTCTGGCAGGGAGCATTTCTGGCTTTGAAACGGGGGCAGCGAAGGAGGCTCTGGAGCAGCCTTTCTCCACCTTTTGACCCTGGAGGGACCCTTGAAATATTTTCCAGGCCTCGGGGAACCCCTGCACATTCAGGCTCAAATACAGGCCAGGAGTTACAAAATTATTCTATTCGTTTCATGGGTAGGCCTGTACATATGCATGAACAGCGTTCTGAAACTGAAAATAAAGAATGGAACTTACCTCTTTAATGTGAAGTTGCCCGGATTGGAAATAATTTTTAAAATAAATCCTGATCTCCCAGGGAACCCCTAGTGACCTCTTGCAGAACCCGAGGGTGCCACAGAACCCTGGTTGAGAAACCCTCATCTTGAGGGAATGGGAAGAGGTGCCATACAAGCTAACATGGGCAGCCTTTTGCCACCCACAGTCATCATGTCAGCTCAAAAACCCTGCCACGCTCTTTATTTATTTATTGTGGTTACATGCTGCTGGACTTAAAAAAACATTCTGGGCAATTTTCTGTATAACACATAAAAACAGAGTAAAAACACCGAAACCAGTACAAAACCAAACTACCATAACACAATAAGGTAAAATAATCACCTTTCACTCCCCAAATACAAGTAGTCATTGACTTACAACCATTCATTTAGTGACCGTTCAAAGTTATGGCGGTGCTAAAAAACATGCGACCGGTCCTTGCACTTACGACCGTCACAGCATCCCTGTGGTCACATGATCAAAATTCAGGCTCTTGGCAACCAGCTCACACATACAACAGTTGCAGAGTTCCAGTCACCTGATTGCTATTTGCAACCTTCCCAGCCGGCTTCTGACAAGCAAAGTCAATGGTTAAGTGGTTCACTTAATGACAGTGGCAAAAAAGATCATAAAATCAGGTGTGACTCACTTAACAACTGCCTTGCTTAGCAACAGAAGTTCCAGTCCCACTTGTGGTCGTAAGTCGAGGACTACTGAATAAATTCTCAAGCACCCAGAGAATGAGTTAAACAAGCAATGTGCGAAAGTGGAAGAAGACAATAGAATAGGAAGGACAAGAGACCTCTTCCAGAAAATTAGAAACATCGGAGGTAAATTCCAGGCCAAAATGGGTATGATCAAAAACAAAGATGGCAAGGGCCTAACAGAAGAAGAGATCAAGAAAAGGTGGCAAGAATATACAGAAGACCTGTATAGGAAGGATAACAATATCGGGGATAGCTTTGACAGTGTGGTCAGTGAGCTAGAGCCAGACATCCTGAAGAGTGAGGTTGAATGGGCCTTAAGAAGCATCGCTAATAACAAGGCAGCAGGAGACGATGGCATCTCAGCTGAACTGTTCAAAATCTTGCAAGATGATGCGGTCAAGGTAATGCATGCTATATGCCAGCAAATTTGGATAACACAAGAATGGCCATCAGATTGGAAAAAATCAACTTATATCCCCATACCAAAAAAGGGGAACACTAAAGAATGTTCAAACTATCGAACAGTGGCACTCATTCCACACGCCAGTAAGGTAATGCTCAAGATCCTGCAAGGTAGACTTCAGCAACTCATGGAGCGAGAATTGCCAGATGTACAAGCTGGGCTTAGAAAAGGCAGAGGAACTAGGGACCAAATTGCCAATATCCGCTGGATAATGGAAAAAGCCAGGGAGTTTCAGAAAAACATCTATTTCTGTTTTCTTGACTATTCTAAAGCCTTTGACTGTGTGGACCATAACGAATTGTGGCAAGTTCTTAGCGGTATGGGGATACCAAGTCATCTTGTATGCCTCCTGAAGAATCTGTATAACAACCAAGTAGCAACAGTAAGAACAGACCACGGAACAACGGACTGGTTTAAGATTGGGAAAGGAGTACGGCAGGGCTGTATACTCTCACCCTACCTATTCAACTTGTATGCAGAACACATCATGCGACAAGCTGGGCTTGAGGAATCCAAGGCTGGAGTTAAAATCTCTGGAAGAAACATTAACAATCTCAGATATGCAGATGATACCACTTTGATGGCTGAAAGCGAAGAGGAACTGAGGAGCCTTATGATGGTGAAAGAAGAAAGTGCAAAAGCTGGCTTGCAGCTAAACCTCAAAAAAAACAAGATTATGGCAACCAGCTTGATTGATAACTGGCAAATAGAGGGAGAAAATGTAGAGGCAGTGAAAGACTTTGTATTTTTAGGTGCGAAGATTACTGCAGATGCTGACTGCAGTCAGGAAATCAGAAGACGCTTAATCCTTGGGAGAAGAGCAATGACAAATCTTGATAAAATAGTTAAGAGCAGAGACATCACACTGACAACAAAGGCCCGCATAGTTAAAGCAATGGTGTTCCCCGTAGTAACATATGGCTGCGAGAGCTGGACCATAAGGAAGGCTGAGCGAAGGAAGATCGATGCTTTGGAACTGTGGTGCTGGAGGAAAATTCTGAGAGTGCCCCGGACTGCCAGAAGATCAAACCAGTCCATCCTCCAGGAAATTAAGCCAGACTGCTCCCTTGAGGGAATTATACTAAAGGCAAAACTGAAATACTTTGGCCACCTAATGAGAAGACAGGACACCCTGAGAAGATGCTGATGCTGGGGAGAGTGGAGGGCAAGGAAGAGGGGCCGACCAAGGGCAAGGTGGATGGGTGATATTCTAGAGGTGACGGACTTGTCCCTGGAGGAGCTGGGGGTGGTGACGACCGACAGGAAGCTCTGGCGTGGGCTGGTCCATGAGGTCACGAAGAGTTGGAAGCGACTGAACAAATAAACAACAAACTGCGGTTTTAACTGCTGGTTCAGTTAAGAATTTCTCTTTTTCTCCTCCTTCTGAGAATGGGATTGTATTTTCCTGTGTGGTTCAGTAGGGAAGGGGCTGGACTAGGAGGGGGGAGACCCAGCTTCCAGTTCCTCCCCTCCAGCCATGGCAGCTCCCTGTGGGGACTTTGACCCAGTCCCTCCCTCTCAGCCCAAGAACCAGCCTTGTTGTGGGGATAAAACTGGAGGCTGGCGTGGTACATAGGCTGCCTTTTCCTCCTGGGGGAAAAATACTTTAGGATATATACAGCAAATGACAAAATAAATTAAAATTAAAAATGCTTTCCTGCCACAGGTATTTTAAATAAATTTATTTTATTTATTAAACAAATTTATCTGGCCACCCAACTCACACACGGTGACTAAATAAATAAATAACATAGGCCTAGGTTCTGAAGGGTCATGACTGGATTCTGAAAGCTGCCATGGGGTGGGGGAAATTAGAAGATGGGGGGAAGTGTTGGGTGGATACTTTGATGGAGCTAAATTGCAGGAGGGGGGCAGTCTTCCCCAGGTATCTGTGGGGGACTTTGGGCCATTGCCTTTCTCTTAGCCTAACCTACCTTACAGGACTGTTGTGGTGGTGGGGAAAAAGAAGAGGATGGAGCATCAGGTGTGCTCAACACCTTGAGTTCCTGAATGAAAAGTGGGAGGCAATTGGACAAATCAATCCATCCATCCCACTAAGCCTGCTTGGCTGGGAATTATGGGGGTGAAGTCCAACATACCTAATCCTTCGGTCCCCAGTGAACACAGAAAGCTGTGTGATAAAAATGACTGAAAATTGTAGAGCAGTCTTTTTCCAACTTGGCAACTTTAAGACGCGTGGACTTTACCTCCCAGAATTCCCCAGCCAGTCGTGCTGGCTGGGGAATTCTAGGAGGTGAAGTCCACGCGTCTTAAAGTTGCCAAGTTGGAAAAACACTGTTGTGGAGTTTCAGCTGAAGAGGATAAAGTCTGCAGCCGCTACTCTTTTTAAACCATGGTTTCTTTGAACCAACCACTAACCTGGTCTTCACATAATACTGGGCCATTAACCACATTAATGTATTATGCATGTTTCACAACAATATAATAAAACGCATTATTAAAAAAAACAACCCACCGTTTATAAATTACAATGCCTGTGCTCACCTTCCTAAGCCAAAGCCAGACAAATTAAATTAGGGCTTAGCCCTTCTCCCCCATGGAATCACAGGGTTGGAAGGGACCTTGGAGGTCTTCTAGTCCAACCCCCAATAATTTTCACGATCCCTGCGATTTGGTCCTGCCAACGTTTGGCACCAAACAGACAACATTGGGTGGCGCAAGTTTCTGGCTTGGGCCTGAGAAACATCGCCATTAGAATCAGCGCATCAGACCTCCAGTAGATTTATGGTACCTATTTTACTCCCACAGGTGCAAAAAAACAGGGAAGAAAAGTCAAGTTCATGCACCTTCTTGAGACAGGGTGGCACAAATGCCCCACACCTTGGGCCTGTGGAAAAAGGGCACCAGGAAAACGTGCAGAGCCTGGCTTCTGGAATCCTTTCCCATTCCTTCTCAGCAGCTTTGCGTTGCGTCTCTTGATTGGGAGGGAAGCCACTGAGAATGGAGCAGTCACCAATGCCCTGTGCCGCTGCCCCATGGCCTCTCCCATCAGGAAGCCTTGGGAAGTGGTTTTCTCTGCAGCCCCTGGCAGGATTTGGCCCATCTGCAAATTCCATCTTTTTTTCAACCTCTTTCTCCTCCCACACCAGATGTGTCCTCTTCAGAACAGACAGACGGATTTAAAACCAATACCAAACGTTACTAGTGTGTACTTAACAGTACGTGCACAACCATTTCTATTTATTTTATTTTTATTTATTTTTATTATATTCATTTTTATTATGTATTACATGATTTTATAGTTTTATATTCCTCTTATTTACGTTTCATTGTAAACTGCCCAAAGGCCCTTTTGTGGGAGATGGGCAGGGATAAATCTGATTGATAAATAAATAAAATAAATAATAAATCACTTGTCCGGGCAGTCTCCGAGAATCTGACACAACTGAGTGAACGGATTAAAAAAAAACAACATGCACATAAGCCCTGTTGAAAAACTTCTAAAATGGTGTTGAGGGGAGGGATGCGGTACCGATGAGAAGCAATTGGGAGAGAGATAAAGTGGGAGGATCCACACGCATGGAGCAGAGTCATCCCAAATTTCTCCCAACTCTCTGATTGGGAAGAAGAATGAAGGGGTAGCTCCAGACTTATTTCCATCTCCCACCCCTCAGCTTGGAGACCATCTATGAACCAAGCAATAGCCATTTGGATCCGTGACATGAGTTAATCTGAACCCATGTCTCAACCAGCCAACTTTGGCAACTGTTGAGCTGGCTGGGGCCAGACAAGAAACAAACCTATTGACTTCTATTAAATCAAGAACTTTTTACTAGTCACCTTTTTGGAATTCATTACTTATTAAGAAGACTGGTTTTTTTGTACCATTTTACTGTTTTATTGTATTTTAATTGATGTTTTACTCCTGTTTTATGTAACCTGCCCAGAGTCGCTGAGTGAGATGGGTGGGGAATAAATATGATAGATAGATAGATAGATAGATAGATTGATAGATAGATAGATAGATAGATAACCCCCCAAATCAGATTAATCCAGTGTTTCTCAACCTTGGCAACTTTTAAGATGGGTGGACTTCAACTTCCAGAATTCTCCAGCCAGCCTTGCTGGCTGGGGAATTCTGAGAGTTGAAGTCCACCCATCTTAAAAGTTGCCAAGGTTGAGAAACACTGGATTAATTAAATGATTGCTGTGCTCACATCACATGCTGTGCCCCAACAAAAACAACAAACCATGGATGGCTTAACATGAGGGCCCCAGTTCACCCAACATGCAAAGACATGCTGAACACATCAATCCTACCTTAGCTTGTTTGGGGTGTTCGCCTGTGACAATCAATAGCTTTGGCTTAGAGAATGGTGCAAGTACATCCAATTGTGGCTTGTTCAAGCCATCATGGTTGAGAACAGCATGTTTTAGTGCAGCATGTGAACTGGGAGGACATCTTATGGTAGCAAGTTCTCAGTGTTACCATTCGTGGACAGCAGAGTCAGGTTGAAGATTGGGAAATCTTCTAACACAGCGTTTCTCAAGCTTGGCCCCTTTAAGATGTGTGGACTTCAACTTCCAGAATTCCCCAGCCAGCAGTCCACACATCTTAAAGAGTGAGGATGGTCTCCCTTCTTCTGGTGTGTTCAAGCAGAGGCTGGACAACCACTTGAATTTGAATTCTTGCAGGAAAACTCTGCCCCAGAACAGAACACAAGGGAAATGCAAGGACCAAATGAGATCACAGCCATCTGGACTTTATTTATATTTAGTAGCTATGTGTAATTGTTTTCTATTGCACTTTTATACTGGAATTATATATTTATTGTTTATTTTGTTGTAAACCACCCAGAGTCCCTCCGGTGGGAGGAGATGGGTGGTGACAAACCTGATAAATAAATAAATAAAATAAATAAAATGGTCCAATGGGCAACTCTGTTCCTTGACCTTCTGTGGAAAAGCTTAAACAGACCCTGGTCTGTTGCTTTGCAGAAGAGCCACAGCGACCTCTGCTGAGCAGGAAAGACCGTCCTGGAAAAGGTGAGGAGATGGGAGGCTGCTGATGGTGGGTGGGATGGTTGAAGAAATGGATCCCTCCAAGGTGGGGGGGTTGTTGGAAAGGCTACCCCTTGGCCTTACTCCACTTGTGTTATGCAAACTACAGGGGGCTGTTTGCAACCTCATGAGAACCTGATGGCAACAGGAAGGGGAAAAAAAGCAATGTGGTCTTAAGGGAAAAAAAATGTTTTTGGAGCCAATTGACGCCAACCATGTTGATCTGTTAAGGCATAAATGCCCAGAATGCCAGGAGTAGCATCACTTCTCTTGCCAGGCCGTAGTCCTGGAATGATAGAATAGCAGCTGTACGACTGCTGGGCCTGGAATCGCTTTACCGGTGCTGAGACACCCAGCTTGCCGAGAGCTCGGACATTGTATGTTGGGATGGGCGCCCCCCGGGCCATTTAATTCCATGTTTGGGGCACACAGAACTCCCTAAGACTGTTCTGCTGAAGTTGGGCCGCAAAATGATTTCTTTACTCCCTGCACATCCATTGGATTTTGGGTTTTGTCCAGTGGCCTTAAACCAAGATTATGGCAACCAGCTTGATTGATAACTGGCAAATAGAGGGAGAAAACGTAGAGGCAGTGAAAGACTTTGTATTTCTAGGTGCGAAGATTACTGCAGATACTGACTGCAGTCAGGAAATCAGAAGACGCTTAATCCTTGGGAGAAGAGCAATGACAAATCTCGATAAAATAGTCAAGAGCAGAGACATCATGCTGACAACAAAGGTCTGCATAGTTAAAGCAATGGTATTCCCAGTAGTAACATATGGCTGCGAGAGCTGGACCATAAGGAAGGCTGGGAGAAGAAAGATAGATGCTTTGGAACTGTGGTGTTGGAGGAAAATTCTGAGAGTGCCTTGGACTGCCAGAAGATCAAACCAGCCCATCCTCCAGGAAATTAAGCCAGACTGCTCCCTTGAGGGAATGATATTAAAGGCCAAACTGAAATACTTTGGCCACATAATGAGAAGACAGGACACCCTGGAGAAGATGCTGATGCTAGGGAGAGCGGAGGGCAAAAGGAAGAGGGGCCGACCAAGGGCAAGGTGGACGGATGACATTCTAGAGGGGACGGACTCGTCCCTGGGGGAGCTGGGGGTGTTGACGACCGACAGGAAGCTCTGGCATGGGCTGGTCCATGAAGTCACGAAGAGTCGGAAGTGACTGGACGAATAAACAACAACAACCAGTGGCCTTGGGTGCTGAAAAAGTTTTTAGCAGCCTTCAGTGTCTTCAGTAAATTGGTCTTCCATTCTGAGAATTTGGGGTGCATTAGAAGTATGAAGAAAATGATAAATAAAAACCATTGTTTTTTTTTCTTTAAAGAGACAGCCAACTTAAGTCCCAAAGTGGGTGCATTACATTTCAGGGAGATTTGCACAAATTTGAGATAAGAAATTTGACACATCCAAGATAAGAAAATGCTAAAAGTAAATTGCAGCCTTTCACTGTATATAATGCCATATACAGTATCAACGGTCAGTCTGTTTTACCAAATAATGATTGCATTGGAGGTACATTGGCCAGAAACCTTATTTGAAGGGTATAAAATTATACTAAGCAAAACAAAGGTTGGGTTTACACATCACACTAAGCCATGGTTAGCTCTGTGTGAATCCAACAATTTGGATCTCATTCATTAAAGAATGGTTAAGCAAACCATAGCAAGTGTGATGTGCAAAGCCAGTTTAAGCTATAAATGGTGGCTCATGAATCATATGATAGTTTAGCACAATGCTTGAACACAGGATTGATTGACTGTTGGTGGTGATTCTTAGTGACAGAGACTCCTCCATGATGATCTGTTCCCATCCTGGTCTTCCAAAGATTCAACCATTGCTGTTATAACTCACTCCATCCCCCTTGCTGCTGGTCCTCCTCTTCTTCTCTTTCCTTCCACCTTTCCCAGCATCAGAGCCTTCTCCAGAGAGCTGGGTCTTCGCAACATGTGTCTGAAGTAGGATAATTTGAGCCTGGTCATTTGTGCCTCGAGTGAGAACTCTGGGCTGATTTGTTCAATGAGCCACCAATTTGTTTTCTTGGCTGTCCATGGTATTCTCAGGAATATTCTCCAAAACCACAATCCAAAAGCATATTCCTTGCAAATGCTATAATGCTTTCTTGGCAAAGTTGATGGACCTATTATTCTTAATGGTTAATTAGTCAATGCTTATTAACCTATTGATAGGTTATTATTATTAACCTATTAATGATTATATGCCACCAAATCGGTGTCAACAATTAAGGACCACGTAGATGGATTTTCTCCAGGATGACCTGGCTCCAGCCCGGTCCTTCAGGTCTTCCCATCACCACTGTAACTGAGTCCATCCCCCTTGATGCTGGTCATCCTTTTCTTCTCCTTCCTTCCATCTTTCCAATCATTATGGACTTCTTCAGAGAGCTAGATTTTCATGTTGATTGACTGATTGTGTACCATCACGTCAGTGTCAACTATTAGCAACCACATAGGTTGATTTTCTGCAGGATAATCTGTCTCCAGCCTGATCCTTTAGGTCTTCCAATGGTGCACCCATCGCAGCTGTAAATGAGTCCATCCACCTTGCTGCTGGTTGTCCTCTTCTTGTGTTTTCTTCCACCTTTCCCACAATCAGAGCCTCCTCCAGAGAGCTGGGCCTTTGTGTAATGTGTCCAAAGTAGGATAATATGAGCCTGGTCATCGGTGCCTTGAGTGAGAATTCTGGGCTGATTTGTTTGATGATCATCAGTTTGTTTCTTGGCTGTCCATCGGATCCTCAGGAGTCCTCTCCAACCCAAAGTTCATTTAAAATATCTTCCCTTGTGTTGCACAAATCCAGCCCATGGGGGTGGTTTATTCTTCAGGGTGTTGGGCAGACCCTGAGCTGAGTAACCAGGACTCAACACAAATACCTCTGTGGTGCGAACCCGGCTTTGCTACTTCTGCCTCCACTTTGGCAGGGAAATGAGGATGAATTCATTGGGGGGTTCATGCAATGCAGCTATGGGATTTACAGAACATCCTCACACAGGTCCAGCCCAGTCCTTGAAGTTGCATTCACACAACATGTAAGGTTTCTCAGAGGCAACCCGGGTTAGCTTTGTAGCCTGTTGTTTCCAGTTCAATGTCTTCTGAAACCCCAGAAAATGGCTTAAATCAAGGAGCCAGCCAAGGATGTGCCCTTGAATGGTACACTCACCAACTAGGCTGGGTTTGCACAACACCCTTAGGCACAAAAAAAGCAACCCAAGGTTAACTGCGATCCAAGTCAGGCCCTTGTGCAAAGGTGTCTGCTAAGTCTTGTGGTGATTCTATTTAAATCTAGAGTTATTTTTTTTTCCATTTGCATCTGCGTACATAAACACGCTGGCAAATAGGACCGTGAAGAGTCAAAGAAGAGAGGGAACGTCACTCCGCACATGCACAGAGGCACTATTAAAAAAAAAAGTAGTAACAAAATGCTCGGGCCCCTCTAGCCCTTTCCCCTCGTTCCTCCAAGTCCTCCACCGGCCCATAATGCTGCGCGGCCACACTCGCCCCGCGCATGCGCACTCGTGCTCTAGCCAATTGCCCAGACCGTATATTCCCCTCCATCTCTTATCTAACAACCAACCTTGCTTTAAAAAAAAAGGGCGGGTCTCACATAATAATTAAAAAACCCTCTCTCCCTCCTCACACGCCAGCAAAACCTCTCGGAGTTCTTCCCACCCCTCCTCCCCTCCCGGATTGGTCGGCGTGCGTCCGGCGGGACCAATCCATCTCCGGCTCAGCGGCGGCGCCCCGCTGCCCCCGCCTCCCGCCTGAGGGGATTCGCTTGCCCATTGGCCAGGCCCCGTCGCGTGGCTCTCCCGCGCGGCCAATCCGGCCTGCCCGGTGTTTTCTGTCAGTCACTGTGTGGTGGTTGGAGAGAGAGGTGGGGGAGCCGTTACGCACCCGCCCGCGCGCGCGCCCGCCTTCCTATTGGGCGCGGCCGCCGTCCGTCCCGCTGGAGCTCGCAGGGAGGTTCGGTTGAGCGCGTGTTGTGAGGCGAGCTGGGAAGTTGGGTTGGCGTCGCGGGGCTGGGTCGCCGTCGCTGAGGGGCGGCGGAGCAGCAGCAGCAGCCGGAGCCGCCGCCGCGGCCGGGCGGCCGGGAGCGCGAAGCCCGCCGCCGCCCGAGCAGGCCGAGCCGCGGGAGGCCGCCTTCCCTTCCCGTCCCGTCCCGTCCCTTCCTCGTCCGCCTCCACCTCGTCCGCCGCCGCCTTCTGTGGCGGCGGCTGCGGCGGCTCCGCCCGTGCCGGTGGCAGCAGCGGCGGCGGCAGCAGCCATGACGCTGGAGTCCATGATGGCCTGTTGCCTCAGCGACGAGGTGAAGGAGTCGAAGCGCATCAACGCCGAGATCGAGAAGCAGCTGCGGAGGGACAAGCGCGACGCCCGCCGGGAGCTCAAACTGCTGCTGCTCGGTCAGTCCGGCGGGAAGCGGGCGGGCGGGCGGGCGGGCCGGCGCTCCCGGGGAGGAAGCGCGGAGGCGACGCTGCCTCGCCGCCTCGGCTGGGGCGGGAAGGCCCCATCCCTGCCACCCCCCCGCTCGCTCGCTCGCTCGCTCGCGGCGCCCGGAAAGGCCGGCTCCCCCCGCGGATCCTCGGCCGGGCTTATTTCTGCTGCGCATTTCCCCGCCTCGAGCGACGCCTGGCCGGAGGGTCCTCCTTCCCGCTTGCCTCCGGAGGGCCTGCAGTCCCCGCTCCCCCTCCTCCGTGGCATCGGGCGGCTTTCCGCTTTCCTGGGGGGAGGAGGACACCCCTCGGGTGGGTCCCTCGAGGGGTACGCGTCTGTACCTCCGCGTTCATAGACACGTGTGTCTGTATACACGTCTGGGTGATTTAAATGCATCTCTATGTGAGATGTGTGTGTGTATGTAATCATATCTGTATCTGTGATATACCGATATACACACGCACACAATTATGTGTATATGTTAGATATGTATGCAGTTGTGTGTGTGTGTGTGTGTATATACGTGTGTGTCTGAGAGAGAGGTGTGTGCAATTATATGTATATATGAGATACATGCAGCTATTTATATCTGTGTGTACGTGTGTGGTACATATGCAATATTATATATGTATATTTATATATAGTGTGTGTGTGTGTGTATAATGTTGATACACACACACACACCTGCTGTTGTGCGTATGCATCCCTGGGCACCCGCTTTCTTTCTTTATTCCATTACCTGCTACTTCCTTTCCGGTAGGTGTTTGTCTTCCTCACTTTCTCTGGGTCCGGCTTGCTTCAGGTGCCCTTTCCGCTGTTCTTCCTTAGCAGTGTTTATGAGACGCTTTTCTCTCCAGGGTGGATGCCCTGCCTGCCTGCCTGCCGCTCTGCTTCCATCTCCCCCGCCCGGCCACCTCCCTGCTCAGGCTGAGCATCTCAAGGGAGCACCAGGGCCTCTTCCGCTCTCCTCCTCTCTCCGTTTTTCATCCTCAGGAGGAGGAGGAGAGGTAGGACAGGCCCCAGATGGGGTTCAGGGCTTCTTTGCTGTCCAGGAGGACAATTCAGGTGGTCCTTTCCTTAAAGGGAACTTTTACTCTCCCATATAGGGAATGTTCCTTTCGGCAACATCCTCCGTTCTCTCCGTGTGTCTTAAATCCTCACAGCAGCCCTGTGAGGTAGGCCAAGGAAGACAGGGAGAGTGTTGTTTGCTCCCCAGAAATTTCTTGAAATGGAAATCTGCGCAAGGGCCATTTTCTCTTCTTCCTGCATTTGTCGTTCCTCCGTCCCCTGAATCCCAGGCGAAGTTAGGGTGGGTTTCATTTGGCTTCCATTTCCACCTCGCCCTCATTTCCTGACGGATCAACTCAACACTCCGAGCACATCATTGCTGGCCCTGTTCGATCATTGATTGAGTGACACGCAGCGCCTGATGTTTTACTGAAGTAGTCATAATTAGCATTAGGAACAGTTTTCTAGGATTTGTGTGCACTTCCTGGTTGGTTTTTCCATCCTCATTTCTGGCTTTACTTTCTATCTTGACTCTGTAACTTTCATTCACTGCCATCCAGTTTCTTTTGACATTATTTGTAGGACTTTGCATCCTATTCCAACCACTCATTGTTTATTTAAAAGCTAAACAAGATCCTTATTTCTGTCACTTTCCCAAATGCTTTCCCTGCTCCAATTCTGTAATGTTCAGCTTTTTTTAAAAATAATGTTCATTGTGGTCAGTTCGTTTCTATGTTTTGCATGTTGCTTTACCTGGTCCCTGTTGGGTATAGATACATAGCAGTATCTCAAATGCTGGAATCTTGAGTTTGTTTAGAAAAGAAGAATGAGTAGGGGAGAATAGGTTACACTGATTTCCATCAGACCCCTTACAGCTCTGATATATGTAGAGGAAGCTCTGCTTGGTTCATTTGCACTCTGAGCAGGAGTTTTATCTTGGAGAGTGAGGAACTGCAATCAGATTTGTCAAATATTCTGCTGGAGTTTGGTCATGACACATGTATTTCTGGGATTAATATTCCACTATCCGTGCACATCTTAGGAACACTACTTCATGTCTGAGCTTAAAATTTTCTGCCCTTGTGGGTTATTCTATCTCTTCTTCCTTGAGAAGGAACGGTAAGAAGTGCAAAGTGCATGGTTTGAGAAGGCACGGAGGTGCATGGTTGATGGGCTTCATGCAGGTTGAGGATGGCATTTCTCAAGCAGAACCAGTCTGATTAAGAAACGAGAAGAGCTGTGGTAGCAACCACTATTGGATGTGTGGTTTAAAGTGATTGGCTAACCCTGGTGGGAGAGGGCCAAGGATCAGGACGAGCAGGCACAGTTGGAATCTTGCTGGAGTGGGCTGTGATGCCACGGAGCCACCTTGTACAGCGTAGCGGCTCTGGGATCTACCTTCCCTCGCCGGTGAGCCTCTGGTTAGGGACTCTTCCTGACTACCAGCCATCTCTTTTTATATATTTCTTGCATTCTTGGAAAAAAACAACAACCCTCTCCTTCCGCAGACATAGGATATAAGATACCAGTCCTGCCCATCCTCCGTTGCAGTTTTGCTTGCAGCCCTTTAGATTCCTTCCGTGTTGTTTTTCTATAATGTATATCCTGCTTCCTAGCTAAACGGATCTTACAGCGTTTTTTCCTCTCCCCCTCCCCCCGTTCCAAAGTCACCCCCTTCATAATTGCCTCCATCTGCCTGTGTGGAATGTTTGCCTTCCTCTCAAAAGCGTGAAGTACGGAGCATCTCCTCCCCACCCTTTCTGGTGACTTTTCCTTTTGATATCTGCCAGTGTGGTTTAGATACAGGACTTCCTCATACCTAGCAACCTTACTTTCAGTCTTCCATGCTTTCGGAGGAATTTGCTCTCCTTTCTTCTGGTGAGCTATTCCTTCTCCTGTCTGTCATTTTTGACAGCTTCATCACTGATACTTGCAGTGATGTGAGTCCTCCTATACAGCTTTGGTGAAGTCTTTCTTTTGCTTCTCTTCTGCCTGCCTGCCTTGTGTTTCAAATGAAACATACTCAGGTGAGGAAAAACATTTATGAACCTTAAGCCTTAGCAACATTTTTTAAGGAGGTGGTTTTAAACTTTAGCTGTCAGTCCTGAATAAGGCTGAAAATAGGTCTGACCGGAATTATGTTCTTGTATGTAGGTGCTTCTGCCTCGGATGTTTGGTTTTTAAGTAAGCCTTTTAAGCTCTGTGTTGGATGAAAAGTGACTTGCTTAATTTGTAGTCATCTAGCCTTGCATTCTAGGTTCATGGAATGGAGAACTTCTTGAAATTATTTTCTTTGGGGAAAATAAACCTCTGTCACTCCTGATCTTATAGGACCAGCTGAGAGGGGTTGGTGTTAGTAGATCATCTAAAAAAAAGTGCAGAACTGATTTGTAAATCTCAGTTGCAGCTAAGTGTCTTGGATTCAAGTTTAATTCAGACTAATTTCCTCTTTTGAATTAGGGATGCAGTCCATCAGTCCTGGAATTCCAGGAATTAATTTTCAATTAAATTAGTGTTCTCTTTATGTAGCCCAGAGCTAAGGGGAAAAAAACCTATCACTGGATATACATTTAAGTATTTTATACTTTTTCAAAATCTCATGAACAATTTTCCATTGTAATTTTTTTTATGAAAAGAGAGATTTTGAAATGTGGGTCTTGATTGCATTATGAATGCTTATTATAGTTGTAGAACAGGAAATCTCCAGATATAGTTCACATCTTTTATATCATTATCAATCAGTCTTCCCCACCAACTAAACTCTTGACTTATTTCTTTGGTTCCACACTGTGTTTCTTGCCGGACTTCAGCCCTCATCCAAATGGTTGTCGTGTTTCTTCTACCTCTAGCAATAATCATTAAAGAAAATCTTTTGCAATTAGTTACTGCTGTGTAGTATGATGTAGCATTCCTATTACTGTGTATTTTATATGGACAGATTGAGACGAAATGTTCAGTTAAAAAAAAGGAATACCAATAATGACATTACTTTTGAAATATACTTACTTGGATAAGTATCTGATTCTGTGTATGTACTATAAGTTGTAGACATAGTTATTGGTATGCTGACTTCAGCCCTGGGTTTTATGGCAAACAGTACAGTGGAGTATGAAATACCAGGCAGTGAATACTCTCCGTCACCTGGGAGATATAAGAATTTCTTACAGCCTCCATGGCAAGGACACTTTATTAAAAAATTGGTCCCATATAATCAAGGCAGCCAGCTACAAAACAATTTTGCAGAGCAGTATTTTTTGGAGTAGCTTGTTAGATTATGGAGGAAGGCTAATAGGAAACAAGCTGGCAAAAGGTTAATTGAATACACTGTTGTCTTAAATACTCCATAACGTAGATTTTTTTGTGTGTTTGTTTGCATTTCTTAAGATTACATAAACACACTGATAGGTGGATACTGTTAGGTATTTCCCTAAAACCTTGAAAGTAAGCCTAAATCCCTGTACTACTACTACTTTGTTGCTATTGCTAGCCAGAATGATCCATGGAATCCCCTTGTCTTCTGATTGTACACAATTTCTTGCTCCTGTATTATGTTAGATTATTCTGTGGTTTCTGAGACTCTTCCCCCCCCCCCGCCCTTATCCCTATGATTGCATTTAGTTGATAGTTTCTTTTCCACCTAAGGGTTTCTATCTTTGCTCAGTTGGGATAGAAAACATGGTTCTGTTTTGTCAGGAAATAATGTGCATTTTTTACAAATGCATTCTTTTTTTCATAAAGCTAATAATATTCTGATCTGGCAGTTGGAATGGATATATGATTCAATCCTTGTAAATAAGTCCACAACGATTGCTGGCCTTAAGAACTGTTTACCTGAATGCTCAGAGATAGTGACATGGAAAGGCTGCTGGATTCTTAGCAAGTGAGCTAAAAAAGGCTTCCAACTATCCAGATGGGAGATAGAATGCTGTGGTCCCCATTTGTTAGGCTGCTATACATGGAATTTCTGGGTTGGCTGAGTGAAGCGTTTCTTGTAGGATGGTGTTTCTTGTCAAGTTTAATTAAAAAAAAACTTTTATTTAGATGACCTTCAGAAAAAATGTATTATCCTGGACAAGTTCTTAAGATATGCAAAATCTGTTTTCAAACATTTTCAGTGTTTTAAGTTCTAAATAAAAGATGATTAGGCAATGTAACACTTGCAACACCCCCAGGAGACATCCGCAAATTACTCTTAAAAGTGGCTGAAGAGTTGCACAGTTTTGGTTTTCTTGTCTGAAATCTCAAACTTCAGGCAAGAACTCTGAAATGTTGTGAAATCTTGGGAGTGAAATTGCTAAAATCTTGGCAAGATTTGGGCAATTTTCTTTTTTAATTTTTGGGCATCTTTGTATTGATGATTGAGTTGGTAGATATTCCACTAGAAATAATTTCCAATTTTTTAAAAAAATGATTTGTTGTATATAGCACTTAAGCCATATTTATAAAACCTGCTTTATTTCTAATGATTTAAAACATAATTACATTTAACTATTGATAATTGTTAATAAACTATACTATACTATCTTGCTTTTGTTTACTGAACGTAAGAAGTCAGATATTAGCCTCATCATGGTTATGAAGAATATTCAAAACTCCACATTGTTGGTCACATTTTTATGCTTATGAGTAAAGCTCTCAGTGATGCCACTCTGTCACTGTCGGAGCAGGAGCAGCATCTGGAGGAAGTAATGATGTGCATGGATTCCCTCCCAGCTACAGTCTTCTGGGGAATCCTTAAAATGTCATCATTTTTTAAAAGAAGTCTTTCCCCCAAGTCCTGACTTGTCAGTGTTGAATGTGTGTGCGTGAGAAGGAAATGAATAGGCCTTTCTAATTGGGCTGTCTTCAGTTTGCCAAAGCAAAAATTTGCTCATTATTCTGTGAGCAATTTTTTTTAATGAAGTGTATGCTTCTAATTCTTACCGCTCACTCTTGCCCTGCCAAAAAAACTCTTGAGTACTCCTATAAAGTAGTGTTGGTATGTTTCCTTTAGAAGCGTTATCTTCTATTTGCATAGGAAGAAAATTGGTGAAGTCATGTAAACATATCCCAAAGTTGTTGGCTCTATTTTCTAAAGAGGAAACAGGTTGGCAGAGGCAACCTGGTTGTGGATCTTGTCCAGTCCAGGATCCCTGCAATCAGTTGCTGGCTGGTGTTGGGTGAGGCAGGAAGAATTGCTCTATTAATCACACTGGGATTACAAGCTAGGTTCCTAGAATTTATACCAGATCTAGATAGTCCAGAAACCTCATATTTCCTGCCAGTCAGAGGCCAATGCAGCTCAGAGATTATTCACTGCCTGCTATTTCATGTTCCACTGTTGTGGCTCCTCTTGTACCTGAGAAAAACTCAAAAGACTGTGCATCCACAGGGCTTGTTTGGTACCCTTTACTTTGGCCATATTTGTCCTGTCACAGTGTAATGACTGAAATTAGTGGCAGGAGTTCTAGGTATCTTGCCAATTTAATACTGCCCTGGAGAGAACAGCCTTCATAAGGTTTGGTGCTGGCATCTAGTGGTTATTCAAAATTACTCAATCTTAT
Organism: Candoia aspera; assembly: GCF_035149785.1. NCBI lineage: Eukaryota > Metazoa > Chordata > Lepidosauria > Squamata > Candoiidae > Candoia > Candoia aspera. The sequence continues at coordinate 338,215,599 of NC_086153.1, forward strand.
ACAAGAATGTATAGTTGTGAGGAAAGAGATGGAAAAGAAGATACTGCCTCCTAAAATTTTAATACTGGATCATGGGATTTGAAAATATTTTCCAGCCCCGTGTGTGTGTGTGTGTAGATATAGATATAGATAGAGAATTTACTGGCCCATTCAAGGCCTTGCCATTCTAGTAAAGTTTGTGAACGTATTTATTAGTCAACCCAGGAGCTTCTGCCTGAGATGGAATAGAAATATCTTTATACAAGAAAGGACACAGCTGTTTTCAAAGGGTTTCAGTTCAAGTAACACAGAAACACAGAACCTTTCTATCATTCTCTCAGTCTGCCTCACTGTTAAAAAAGAGGTGCGTTTTGAGTAAGCCATGATAATTAACTCATGTTTGCTGCCAAACCTTCCTTTTTTGAGCATGGGATTGGAGGCTATCCAGACCTTGTGTAGCATAGTAAAGTTGGAAGAGTAGAAGTTTTGATCAGGAAAGAAGAAGAAAATTCTGAAAGACAGGCCAGCAATGCCGAGCTTAATTTATAACGTCAGGGAGTGTAAGCTGGATGTGCAAGAAATGCTTTAAGTATTCAGAGTATTATCAAGAGGCAAAATATAAATACCTAAAATAAAACGAGGGCATACCAGCTTCATTTAAACTACTTACATTAGCACCTGAGAAATAAGTGTGCACGTTCCTCACACAGTTCTTGTAATGCTAAACTATGGCTTAGAGTTTCATCCAAAACACCCACTTTCCGAATGCGAAGAAAAATCACAGCGTTGAAAGTGCTTGAGTAAATAATTAGATACATGAATCAGTAGAATGTTGCAGCCCCTCCTTTCTTACCACAAGCACAATACGAAGGCTGGCCCAAGGGAGGCTGATTTTCAGGCCCTTATAGGGAGGCATGTCACCTGACTGAATCTGGGAGTAAGGTGTGGCCAGGAGGAAGCCAAAACATGCCAGAGTGAAAAGAAGGTACCAGGTGATGCTGGGTCTTTTGTAAAGAGTTAGAGAAAAATAAAATATTCCGAAGGAGGGGATTCTAGGTAGGAGCTGCTTGTTTTTCTAGATGACTAATCTCTGAGGTGTACAATGGCTATGCCTTTCTGGATAAAACTTTGAGATGAAATTAAAATTGAGGATTGCACTGTTAGCCAGTATGTCAAAACAGCTTCTGCACACTTATTTAAGCTGGCCTTTCTTTTTAACAGCAATTAACAACCTTGGATCATGCCAGAAGTTACAAAAAGCGTGCTTCTTAAAAGCTTCCATTTCGAAGAAAAAAAAAGTCACATAGCATGTTTCAGATGTTCCACAGTGCTGTTATCTCAATTAAAACATGGTTTCCATCTTTGAGAGGTGTTAGCCAGGAAGAGCTGATTTTTGAGAGGTAATCAGTCAGGTGATTTGGAAGGAAGTTGTTTTAAGTATATTTTGAACTGAGCAACTGGGAAGAGTGATCAAATGATTCAATTACTTATCATTTATCATATTAATTATGTGTGAGAGCCTGTAATTTGCCCAAGTTTTATAATGCATCCAGGAACCAAGCCAGTTAAACATCAGTTCTAGGCCCCAGAACTAGTTTCAGTGGCAGCACGCAATCCCAGGATTCCATTGTGCCTCGGTGCATGTGCAAAAGGCCTCTCTTCTATCACAGAAGTAATATAAAAACGGATCATGTCTCTGTGATAGCTTAGGTATGTTGTTTTGCTTCTTCATTCTCACTCCCTTCTCTCAGTGAAAGCAGTGCATAACAGCAGCTTTTCACTACAGGGTGGGGCAATTTGAAGGGTGGCTGAAGCTTTCAGTCCTTCCACTGAAGGGCTGACGTGAGGGTCTTTTACTGTTAGAAATGTAGAATTAACCTTTCTCCTGTTTGGAAAAGAAGTGCCAGCTTCCATTATAAGCGTATCATTTTATTTACAAGGTTTTTGTAGGCTGCTTTACAACTGTGTTCTCTAGCTGGCTCTTAAAACAAATTGCAACATAAGAATTCATGCCAGAAAATAAAGGAAGAGAAAATAAAACATCCAGTTAAATATTTTTTTAAAAGAAAAACCTATTTTGTCCTGTCCTGTCCCACATTTCTTTTTCAGGCACAGGAGAGAGTGGGAAAAGCACGTTCATTAAACAGATGCGGATAATCCATGGCTCGGGCTACTCTGAAGAGGATAAGAAGGGTTTCACCAAACTGGTGTACCAGAATATCTTCACTGCCATGCAGTCAATGATCAGGGCTATGGAGACCTTAAAGATCCTGTACAAGTATGAGCAGAATAAGGTGAGGCCTCTCCCTACAGGGCATTCTGCATTTCCCTTTCCTGTTTGCAGAGGTGTGCTGCTCAGGTTCCACAGTTCAGAGACCTAAGGGGCAGAGTTGTATCGTGCAGCCTGGATTCAGAAGGTGGCTTTTGTTTTGTGGGAACCAAAATGTATCTGTCCCTAGATAGTGAGGCAGAAACTTTATTTCATCTCTCTTATCCCAGCCTGTTGGGTGCCAGTATAGTACATTGTGTACAGTGGAGAGTGCCCGATGGGTCTAGGGGAAAGGGTGTTTTTTGGGGGCAGAAATGCCCTGTGAAGCACTTGCTGATTGACAGCCAGTTGAATTTTGCTCTGGTTCCTCCTCTTCCTCTTCCTCTGTTGCTGTTGTTCGAATGTAGCTCCAGCTGTAGGACGGGAAAAGGCAATTCCTGCTGAGGGGGCAGGGAGTAAGATCTTGGTAAGCCCTTGACACCAAATTTCTTTTACCCTGAATGAAGGCCAATGCACTACTGATCCGGGAAGTGGATGTAGAAAAGGTTTCATCCTTTGAACAACCCTACATAAGTGCAATTAAAACATTGTGGAATGACCCAGGAATCCAAGAATGTTATGACCGGCGGCGAGAATACCAGCTCTCCGACTCCGCTAAATAGTAAGACAATCTACCTTCGCTTTTTTATATCCTTTTTGCTTGGTAGGCTTCCCTTTCTGAAAACTTAAAGGGAAGGAGGGCTTCTGGGAAAAGAGTGTGGCTTGGATTGTCACTCAGGTGTTGATTCTTGCCATTTTAATTGAGTCAGTCGATATGGTCTGAGTGAAGTTAATACTTTCATATTTGTCTTCCCTGAACTTACAGAATGGCTGTACTATAGGATGAAATTTTAAGTTCACAGAGTAACAAGTGCAGTGTCTGGTTTTTCCCCTCAGGAATACTAACACGGCAAAGAAAGATCAGGGTTAGAGAACCTGATCGCAACTCCTCTTGTTCCTGAATGTGGGCTGTGTGCTCTGGAGTTCATGGGAGTTGAAATTCAGAAGCAACGGAAGGGTCTTAGTGTCATACAATCAAAGTTGGAACGGGTGTTAGAGGCCACCTAGTCCAACCCATGCTCAGTGCAGGATCATCCTGACTCCATTTGAAGATTTCTCGTGAAGGAGAACTCAGTACTTCATGAAGCATCCTGTTCCACTGGCTGGCAGCTTATACAGTCAGGAAGTTCCTCTCGCTGTCTAGCCTGAACCCACTTTTATGTAGTTTTAATACATTGGTTTTGGTTCTGCCCTCTGGGACTACAGAGACCATTCCTCCTATGTTACAAGCCCTAGTTACCTGCAGATTGCTGTTGTATCTGCCCTCAGTTGTGCCTTCTGCAGGCTAAGCATATGTGGATGCCTTACTCGTTCTGTAGAGGGCTTGTTTCCAGTCCCCTCACTATCTTGATAGCCCTCCTCTGAATTTGCTCCAGTTTGTCCCTGCCCTTTTTGAACGGTGGTGCTCAGAACTGGACACAGGACTCCAAATGGGTCGGAATAGAGTGGACTGTTACTTCCCATGGTCTGGACATAGTCCTAAGAATGTACTCCAAGATAATACTTGCCTTTTGAGCCCCTTGGTCTTACGTTGGAGAAAAGTGGTGAGGAAAAGTTGGTGATGAGGCAGCTTGAGTAGTGTTGGTGGGATGGGAGAACGTATTTGGGAAATGTTGCCGTCTTAATCTGCCTGATACCGATAGTCCTGTTGAGGGAGCTATGAAGTAGCCCATACACCTCTGCTGTCCTGGTCTTCCCTCTTGATCTCATGTTGTGGTCCAGGTGAGGCCACAGTTTGGCTGTCTGTATCAACCAGGATTTCTTCTGAAGTCTGACGAGCCTCAGGATCTCATTTCATGTTTCCCTTTGGTGTTTTCATGTTGTGCCTCTGAGTAGTATCCATGTGAGATTCCTTGGTCCGTGCGTTAAGTGGTGTTAGGTGGGGTGCCCAGCTGTGTGCAGTTCCTTTTAGCCCTGGAGCAGAGACATTTGGCTGGTGAAAAAGATGAAAACTACTACCCTCCCTTTCCTGCACACCAACAGAATAGGCCACTGGAAGAGGAAAGCCTTCTCACTCACACGCTGTGTAGAATTGAACTCTGTCCTTTTCTTCGAGCCCCACCAATTCAGTGAACAGTTGTCCAGATTAATAATAGGGATAGGGGTGTTAAATCTCTTCTGTGTCTCTTCCGAAGGAAGTGGCTGATGCTGTAATTCACAGCTACATCCTTTGCCTCGTGTCTTCTCTTTGGTGAATTGTAACTGTGAACTGTGTGTCTTTGCAGGCAATAGGAAGCTGGATAAAAGGGGTAGGGGGACAAAATAGGGATGAAGACGACAAACAGCTCTCTTGGAGGATGGGAGCATTTGTGCCTTGCTGCAAGCAGAGAATATAAATTCCATATTCGTGGATCTGTGCTACTGATGAAAACCAGTCTTGAAAGTCTGAGCACTGTGCAGTATTTCTGCGACAGAGCACTTTATCTTTCCCCATCATAAAGGTTCTCTCTTCAAAGGCATTTAATGTGGCAGGCAAGCGCAAGCCACTTTAATCTTTCCCTCACACGTACTTTTTGCAGCTACCTTACTGATGTGGATCGTATTGCCACCCCAGGGTACCTTCCAACCCAACAAGACGTCCTGCGGGTCAGAGTTCCAACAACTGGGATCATAGAATACCCCTTTGACCTCGAGAACATTATATTCAGGTAATATTCACAGATTTCTTTTATGGACATCTGATATTTACGGGATGCTTTTAAAAACCAACTTATATAAAAGTATAATAATATAACAGTCTGTGGAGTTTGGGCTTTGGCCGGTGGGCAAACAAATGCCTTTTCCTAGCATGTTTCTCTGTGCTTTGTTGATAAATGGAGGCTTCCCAAGAGACTACCACTTTAATGTGGTGGAAGAGCTTGCTAGTTTTCATGACCCTGACCACAGTGTCAGCAGGAGCCCCTGATAACATCATCTCTGTCAGTTAAGGTCAAAAGGAGAGAGATGAAGCAAAGAATAACCCCCAAAATGCTGGCAGGTTGGGCTCTGGAGGTGCAAGGGAAGCCAACCCACCTAAGAAAAGTAACCCAAAATGAGATCCAGAAGAAGGCAAGGGCCCGTGCTTCTGTCTTGTTGCTAGGAAGGTGGAATGCAGGCTGTAACTTTTAGATGAATCTGGTGCCAGATGATGAGAGCTCCCATCCCACCTCCATCCCTTCAGAAGGCACTCCTCTAGTTATTTTCTGCTGGGGAGCTCCGAAGGTGGTGACGCGCAGACCCGTAGAATGAAGGAGTCTGGTCCCTGTTAGGGTCTGTAGTGAAAGAGGAATTCCTCCATTTGCAAGGAGGTAGGAGTTGATACTTGGCACGTGAGAACTTAAAATTGTGAAATCAGAAATGATACATCCTGATTTGGGTGTTCTAGGAGTAGGTGAATGTAGGTGGTCTTGAATGGCCAGTGTTGATTCAGATAATGACACGATAGGCTGTTCAGGCTGTGTGACAGTATGAAGGAATGGAGTGGCAATGATACTCAAAAAGGACATTACTAAGTATGAGTTTGGGTGTAACTCAATAGATAGTAGCATCATATCTATTACAATTACTGGTTATCCAGTGAACGCCTGTTATACAAGCGCATGTCTTCGTCACAGGCTCAGTGGTGGAAAGCCTTGAGGAATTTTGTGGCAAAGAACAAGTGGTGCTCAATGCAACATTTAAAAAGCATATAGTTTTGTTCCATATATAGACTAAAACATCTAAAATGCACATGTTTTGATTTGCGCATATGCCTTCTGAAATCAGCTGTTTCGTATACAAGACGTTGTGCACATCTCCACAGAGGATGTAGGCCCTGAGCAGCTAGAATTGTATATGGCTGACCACTGACTTTAAATGTGAAAAGGACAAGAAAAGCAATATAAAATAAGAGAAATCAGGTAAATGTGCAGCTAAGATAAAAAGCCTCAAGAATAATCAGGGAGGGGATCTAATGCAAGCAAATTAGGTTAAAGGAAAATGGAGAAACTATACAGAAACCTTTAATGGGAAACAGGATTATAGAATAAAAGAAATGTTTGCAGAGAAACTAAATTTGACCTCACTAGAAAGTGAGGTATGACAGGCAATAGAATAAGAAAATACAGGTGCAGCCGTAACGCCCATTTAAATGCTAGGAGAAGAGTTCAAGTGGGAACAAAAAATATGTTGTCAAGTGCTGTCCAACAAATATGGAACAAGATGGTGCGGCCAGAGAGTTTGGAAAGGTTCGATATGTGTATATCTGTATTGAAGAAGGGAGAGGAAAGAGAAAGTGCATATTTCTGAACCACTGCTTGTGTGAGGAATTAGTCTTAAGATCTTACAAGAAGAATAGAGTCATACAAGGAGGGAGAAATGTCAGATTAACAGCCAAGATGAGCTAGTTAACAAAAGATAGACAATATAGGATGGTTTACTTTCGTTTATTGATTATACGATGGCATAGTTTATGCCAGAATGTGGAACGTGTGAAGACTGCTTGTGAATCAGAACACTTGGTTATTGAAGAACCCATTAGGGCAAGTAGAAGCTGCTGGATTTGGAGCAATAGAGTAGCTCAGAACAGGAGAGGGAGTGAGGCAGAGATTCGTATGATTGCCATATCTGTTTATCTTACGCAGTGAATATATTATAAGAATAGCAGGATTGGAAGAGAGAGTTGGAATCAAAATGGATCGTTGCAAGTGTTGTTTAAGATGTGCAAGTTACACTTGTAGAAAGTAAAGCAGAGCTAGAAAACCTAATTATAAACAACAATATGGAGTGACTAATTTGAGTTCCTATTAAATATTAAAAAGATAAAACTAATGTAAATTTGCTGTTGACAATGAAGAAAGGAAGGTGTTTGATGTATTTGTTTTCTTGGGCTCAGGAACAGATAAAAATGGTAGAGTGTGCTGGAGAAATAAAGAGAAGATCAATCTTAGGAAGGAAAGCAATGACAAACTTAGATAAGATTATGAAGGATTTCTATGACAACAAAAATCATAACCATAAAGCAGCCGTTTTCCCAATGGTGATACACGGCTATTAAAGCTGGAGCTTTAAAAAGAGCGAGAGAAAGCAAAAAGATGCCTTTGAATTACAGATTTTGAGACGGTTACTGGCTGTGTAGGAGTGCTCCATTTTGAATAGCAAGAACTGGTCAGTCTGTCTCTCTCTCTTGTGTTTCTTAACCACCTCAGTCATAAAATCCTGGGCAGTGTACTACAGGGTAACCACAAACCAAAGATTTGCAACTAATAAAACAATAAACACACAAACTGAACATCCTCAGTTCCTTCAGCCTCTCTTCATAGAGCAGGTCCTCAGTCCCCCATATCACCTTCGTTGCTCTCCTGTGGACCTGTTCCAGCTTGTTAATAGCTTCTGGAAATGTACTCAGAGTCATATACAGTACTTCAGGCATGGTCTCACTAATGCAGAGTAGAGTGGAAGAAGAACTTAATGACTCTTTCATACAGTGGTATTTGAAAGGTGCTTTTATGTAAAGTGTCTCGCCATAGTGCTCAAAACGCAATCAGTTGCATGTTCTTTCGCCTGGTGACAATGAAATATCATGCTAGAGCAGTGGTCTGAAGGCTTTCCAAAAAAGATTGGTTGTAGCAGGGAATCTAAAGGAAACAATGAAGAATTTCATTTCAGCTTCATGGAAAACCACTGTACAGATTACCTTTCTCATACCAGCCTTGTTGTTCCCCAACAGTTCTGCTGTTGCAAACATACTGGATACCCCCTTTTTTTTTTTTACTTGGGGATTGGGGATGTTGACTGATCAGTGAACAACCAAGGCCTGCTTTTTTTTTTCTTTTTGCCCCTTCAGAATGGTGGATGTTGGTGGCCAGAGGTCAGAAAGGAGGAAGTGGATACACTGCTTTGAAAATGTAACTTCCATCATGTTCTTAGTAGCTCTTAGTGAATATGACCAAGTACTGGTGGAGTCTGATAACGAGGTAAGCAGGATTGCTAGCAGCTGGCATTGGCCTGTGGGTATTGCTGTCCCATTGATGGCGAAGTGGCTGAAAAGCTACCCTATCAAATCTTTTTAAGGAGATGAATCAGGAGATACCAGCAGATGTGCCTTCTTCGCTCCTCTATCCTCCCATCTTTTCAGCATTTGTAATCTTTCACCCTGGCTGCCTGGAAGACCAGGGTGAGCAAAAAGACACAAGCAGAATATAGTTTAGTTGCTCGGTTGTTGAAAAGCTCCCCTGCAGCCACCTTCACCACGGGCTGGCAGATTTGCCTGAAGTCATCTTCATGGGGGAATAGTTGGGCAGAGAAGCTTTTTATAGATGGCGCTGTCCCCGAGCCGCTTTGTCCACGAGGTCCAGTTCCCCAGCTTGCAGAGGATAACAGCTTTATCTCAGCAGCAACAATACCCTTCTGTAGAAAGTGAAGCATCTGTCCTTTCCAAGAAGTATTTCTAGGCCCAGGATCAAGGAAAAAAATGGAGGACGTAGAAGGCGTGCCTTGGAGCAAGAACTGAGATGCGCCTTCAGTTCTCAGTTAGGCGGAATAGCAGCTTGCTGCCTCTCTTTGCAGAGAGTGACCCGTAAAATACGGGCGGGGATCGAAGATTGCTACTTGGCTTTCAAACTGATCATTTGTGCCCCGCAGGGTTCTTCTCTGGGTGTTGGGCGATGCGGGCACAGAGTATTCCGAGGTTCTCTTCTTCCTGAATATATAGAAAATCAACAAACGCTTGGCTTGCTTGTTTTTTTCTGAGCCTTGCGGTCCATGCTCCCTTCACATGAAAGAACAGGGAGCCAGCCCTGTGTACACATTTATAACACAGTTCTGGCAAGCAGGCAGACTTGGAGTTGTTGCTCTCCTTTTTTTCTCCCTGACGTCAGTTGTTTGCGTATTTTAACCTTTTTCAGGTTTTCTAGATATCTTGTTGAAAAGCGTGCAGTAAAATCAGGAGGAAACAAGACCTCGACAAACAGGGGAAAAAGAGAATACAGGGTGTATGCAGCTACGTTTAAGAAGTAATACAGCTTAGTGCCAATAAACATATAGTGATTTCTAGGGCATCCAATTGGCTTTTTAGTTTTTGGTGGACATCCTGCTATAGGTAAAACCATAGGAATGAAGGAAGGCTGGCTGCTGATAGAACAAAATATATTTTTGTGTTTTCCCTCTGCTTGAACAGAATGGCAGACTAGAGACAGCTACTTAAACTCTGTTCAGTGGGAACAGCTAGATCCTAGAACGGCAATCCTATATGCAGCTTCTGCTAAAGTAGTTTTATCACAATTCATTATGAAAAGGGATATTACATAATTGCCTGTTTCGCCTATATTCAGGGGTTTTCTCCAGCTGCCATTTCCCTTCCTCTAGTAGCAGCCTAGGATGAGCTTTTGCAGTCTTAGAAACAGCACCCTTCAAGAGTTAGGTGGCACCTGGGTTGAGGGAAACGGCGTCTCTTCCAAATGAAGCACGCTTACGGAAATTCACGTTTAACCGCTTTAGGGATTGTTGCTGCTTTCCAACAGGGACAGCATCTAGGTCTGAAATGAATGGAGTGTTTCCTATGTGAACTAGGAGGGGGGGGGGGGGGCTTGCTTTATCCGAACTGATAGCCACTGGCAAGAGATTAAGGTATGTTTGAAAAGGGATATGGCAGACACTTCTGGGATCCTGTTAACCTGTACACAAGGTTTGTCAAAAACTATGAAATCCTTGTTTACATGTTTGTTTATTATTTCATCCATGGATCTAAAAGCTTTTTTTTTTCCCCTTACAGAACCGCATGGAGGAGAGCAAAGCCCTTTTCCGGACCATAATCACCTATCCCTGGTTCCAGAATTCTTCTGTCATCCTCTTTCTCAATAAGAAAGACCTGTTGGAGGACAAGATAATGTACTCTCACCTTGTGGATTATTTTCCAGAGTTTGATGGTAAGAAATTACTTTTCAAGAATTAAATTAGGGGATCCATCCAGCAGTAGCACCCCCTTTTATTCTTGTGGCCAGAAGCAGTGCTTCTCAACCTTGGCCACTTGAAGATGTGTGGACTTCAACTCCCAGAATTCCCCAGCCAGCATGGGTGGCCCCCAGGATTCTGGGAGTTGAAGTCCACACGTCTTCAAGTAGCTGAGGTTGAAAAACACTGGGCCAAAGCTGCCAGGAAGGGCTGCAGTGCACAGGTGGAGCGTTTTCCCTTTAGAAGGGCCAGGCTTTCTTTAGGGCAGCTTCAGCACGGTGTGGGAAAGACCTCCCACCCTTTTTTAGTAAAGGAGAGTGATTTGCCCCTCTTCCTAGAGGCTGCAAAATGACTGGAAATTGATGAGATCCATCCTCTCGAGGACAAGAATTGAACGATAGCTGCTCCCAATCAGAGCGGCTTCTCCTTTCGGTCAAGAGCCAGATAGCCTTCTGCTGCTGAGAATATCCTCATTATAATCGTGGTTCTCTCCGTTCTGTCTCCAGGCCCCCAGAGAGATGCCCAGGCAGCCCGGGAATTTATCCTCAAAATGTTTGTGGATCTAAACCCCGACAGCGATAAAATTATCTACTCTCACTTCACTTGTGCCACAGATACGGAAAATATCCGGTTTGTCTTTGCTGCCGTCAAGGACACCATCCTGCAACTCAACTTGAAGGAATATAATCTAGTCTGACCTTGAATTATCTGCCCTCTTCTCCCACCCTCCCACCTGCCCCTCCCTTAATCTCCTTGGGAGACCTTTTGTCGTGAAGAAAAGTAAGACAAACGAATCTCATGAATTGAAACAAACGAAAAATGTACAGGAAAACAATCTTGATTTTTAATGATGTAATGATTGCAAATTGTCTGATCTGTGGAGTGGCAAAGTTTTTTTTTTTTTTTTAAGCTCACCATTACCTTCAGTCTCATGTCTGCCCCACAGAATAGCTTATTTTTTTTTAATTGCTTTTATTCCACAGTTTAAAAACAATGGGGGACATGTTTCACTCTTTCTCTCTGGCACCTTGTTAATTTCCTGCTTTGTTGCCAGCAGTCAAGGCAGTTTCCTCTTGGACTCTGTATGTTGCATTAGTAAATTCTTTTCCTGTCTGATCTGGCGATAATTGAATCCCAGACTATCAAGCCAAAATAATGAGCTTATTCGGCGGTGGGAGTATGAAATGCAGCTAGGACCTTCAGCTTGTGCCATGTGATGCCTCTGGTGTATCTCCCCCTTCCCCCCCGCACGTCCTGACCAAAAGGATATGCGTGGAAACGGTATACCGAAATGACATCCTAAGGGGAAAAGCCCACTTTATTTTGCAGTAGCGCAAAACCAGCCATCCTTTGGTTCCTGCGTTTCTTTGTTCCTTTACTCTAGCTTTTTTCTCTACCAATTATGGAAGTTATACTGAGACTGTGATTTTTTTTTTTAAGTTATTGTTCTATACATAGTTTGCTACATGTGCTAGACTTTTGTTCGTTGACTACCAACCAAGCAATAGCTATCAAGCCTGGGGGAAGTGCCTGATTGCGGGTTTTGGGTTTTTGTTTTTTTTTTTTTGGTTTTGTTTTGTTTTCTGTTTTAGCGTTTAAGGAAAAAAAACTTGCTTCTCACCCGAAGCGAGAGGCGAAGGTATTCCAAGAGGGCGACATCCCTCTGGTGAAGCCTGAAATCTGCACCAGATTTTGGCTCAGAAGGAAGATTTGAGGTTCTGACTCTTACTGTTGGACCCTTTTTGTGTATGTGTTCTGCCAACGACCCTTTGGGTTAGTCAGAATCCTGACCCAACGTGGTAAGTTTGGAGGAAGAACCTTGGTGGGGGGCGGGCTGGAGACGGTGTCTGCGTTCTGAGTCAAGCTGGGGCGCCTTGTGCCTCTTGTCCTAAACGTTTGGGAAGGGCTTGCAAGTCCTTTTGAGTTGTGCAGCCTCACAGGGGGCCATGATGAATGACATTGCCAAGGCCGGTGTGATTGGCAGCTGCTGCCCCCCCGTCTTCCCATCTCTTGACCCCGGATGGCTTTGTTCTGTCGGAAGCAGACCCGCTCTGGGGGTGCCTGTGTGCATGCATGAAAGAACCCCAGGCCAGAACCAGCCAAAGGGCCTGTGGAACGGAGATGGTAGAGGTCAAGATTTGAAGCGGGCAAAGGGAGAGGTTTCCATTTCTGGATTCTCGGTGCCAAACGTGTTCCCGCAAAACCTGCTCGAAGCCAGTGCCAAACCCCCAACTTTGCTGCTCTTTCTGGGGGGCAGATTGCCACAGCACCCGACAAGCGACACTAGAGAATAGGTGGGATTTCTGAATGTGCTCCCGGATGTGATGTGTAGCAGCCACGGTATAAGTGACTTGGAACTGCTAACCGCCAAATTTACAGATGCTGCAAGAATCGGCCTTTCTCTTGGAAGGGACCACAGGCCAACCCCCATAACGGGGACGGAAAAGGACGGGAGTGTCAAATATGCTTTTACGTTGGAGCGGGCAACACTAGTTGAACTTCCTTGCACGAGATGTAATGAAGGGTCTGGGGGGGGCTGTTTTGGTTTGACACGAAAACACTAATTTCATGTGGACGTTTGCAGCATTCTGGGTGGGGTGGGGGTGGTGGAAGAGGGTGCTGCCTTCAGCTTTCTGGAACACTACAGAAGAAAGCCGGGGGAGCCGTGCTTCGGAGAGGCTCCCGCTTGCCGTTGTGCAATTTCCGACAACACGCCGTGAGTGAGAAGTTGTTAAAATTGGGAGACAGATCAAGAGTAACTACACGAAAGGGCTTGTTGGGTTGATACGAGGGGAGAATGGAGCAGTTGCTATTTTCCAACGTCACCGACATTCCTGACTTACTGTTTTGCTCTAAATGTACAGGGGATCGTGTTGAGGGGGGCGAATGGATCCCCTGATAGGCAGAGGAATAGCCATGTGTTGGATTTGTGTTCTCGCCCAAAGACCCAGATTTTCTTCTGCGAGAGGGGTTCTGTTCTTGCAAAGGTGCCGTGACTTACTTTCGGAGCCCCTTGCCGGAAGCCCTTTCTTGTGTGGAGCGGGCCCCTGCCTCCCTGGCCTGGTTCACCGCAGCTCTGGGACTGGGAGCTCTGAGACCGGGCACTGGGAAAGGGGCTGCTTGGCCACCTCTCCTGCATCGTCTTTCCAGGGATGGGCATCCCTGCCTGAGTCGGGGCTGGGGTCCTCCTCGCCAGATGCCATGTGTGCCAAGCGGGCTCTTAGTCTGCCCACTGTTGGGCAAATGGGGTGGGAGGGGCAGCTGGGGCCGAGAGGAGATTTGCGGGCAACCTCTTCTGTTCCTGTGAAGCTGCATTACGTGGACCAGCCGTTGGGATGGATATCCCGCCCCGGTTTCTGCTCCTGAATGTGCCAACCCCCCTCGGCCATCGTTTTGTTCCTCCCCCACTTCAGTTGGGCTGGAGGGAGCGGATCAGGGTTCCAGATGACCCCGAAAGGAAGACGCAGAGTTTGTGAAATCAGGCCTGCGCGTGGTGGAGGGAGCCAAAGTTAAGACGGAGCGGTCTGACCAAGTTCTGTTCACAGTGCACTTTATATGAAAAGAGTCCTGCTGAAGACGCACTCACCTGCTCACACACTTCATCCGACTGTATCTGGGAACAGGATTGCAAAATGCATCATTCCGTTTCCTTCTGGGACTTTGCAACGATCGGCCACCTGACTAGCAGCTGCCCCCCCCGCCCCCGCAGCTCCGTTTTCCCTTCCCTTCCCTTCGGATGGAATTACCAGCTTTTGCCTTTTACTGCGTGTCCCCACCCCCGCCACATGTTCTATTGCTACTTTGGGGAGGGCGTGTGTGCTGGCCATTGCACTTCACCAGAAAGGGAGGTTGAGTCCACCATCTGAGGTTCCAGGTCTGTAATTCAGTACTCTGTGTGTGCGTGTGCGTATGTTGTATACTTTATTTTTAAAAAGCATTACATGGTTTTGTGCCAATGCCCCATTCTTTCTTCAGTACCAGAGACTCTTTTACAAGTACCAGTGTGGTGAAAAATTATTTGGTTATACTAGTATATTATAATAAGAGAACCTGATTTAAAAGAATAACATTTAAACATCCTATTTAAAAGAAAAACTACTATATAAAAATGCTGTTTTTAAAACCTTTTTTGTCATTTTGAACTTGCATGTGGTGTTAACACGTGGGGGCGGGGGCGGGCAAAGGAGGGGGTTTGGAATTACGTGGCCCGGGATTGGTTTTTTTTACCCGTGTTCCTGCCTCGCTCCCCAACTGCGAGGAGGCAGAAACTGGGTTTCTCGGAACACTTGAATTCTTTCATCTGCTGGGTGCTGACCCTCCTTATTTTAGAAGTTCCTGATGGAAATTGATTTTCATAGCTTTCTCCTGAATAAATTGTTTGAAATTGGAATAAAATTCATTCCTTACAAAAATCATTCTCTGTGTTCCTTGTTCCCTGTGTGTGCTTTTTTAAATTAAGCAGTTAAATTGGATGCAAACGTAAGTTGGCAAGTAGCTTATTTGCCCCAATATGTCTAGTTGAGAGGCACTTTGATGTACAATTGGCTGAAGAAGAGGCATTCTTTTGATGGGGCGGGGTAGAGGCTTGTTCCAAGAGCGTGCTTTACAGGATATTCAGTTGGCTTCTGCTGCAGTAGGCCATGTCATGCCGAAAGCGTTCCCATTGCTGGTTTTGAACTTTTGGACTTACGTTCCCAATATTTATGGAGCACGCAAAGTTGAAGAAAGGTGGGCTCAAGCTGTAAGGCAGGATTGCTTCACTACTCGGTGCAAATCCCTTGGAAGTAACGTGTGGCTTGTCACTGGCAGTGTTAAACGTGATCATGTGACCAGTTGCAGCAGAACAAGTTTTGCTTTTGTGAAACGATGCAGGGTCCTGGGGATTTCCAAGACTCGGCTTAGGAAATTCGTGTCAACCAGTGTTTCTCAACCTTGGCCACTTGAAGATGTGTGGACTTCAATGCCCAATTCTGGGAGTTGAAGTCCACATCTTCAAGCGGCCAATGTTGAGAAACACTGGTGTAGACCGATCTGGTCTCAACCCACGTGGGTAGCAATGACCCTCTGCTGTCTCCTGGCGTATTGATTTGGGCAGGAATTTGAAGTAAAATCCCTCATCAATAAGACGTCATTCTGAGCAAGCATGGGTAGGAAGGAGGCGGAATGGCTGAGCTGCTGACAGGGCGTTCGGTAGCAAACTTCAAGCATGTCTTAAAACCCGTCACAGAGTTGAAACGTGCAGTGAAGTCCTGTCCAGGGCCAGAATCCGAGTTAGAGCACTCAGAAGGTTCACCAGCCTCTGGGGAGCCCACTTCTGGGATACTGGTTCCACTGTTGAACTGGTTTTTCTGTTAGGAGGCTCTCCCCCCCCCAACCCATAACAGCCTATTGGAGTTTGCCTTCCTGAAAATTCCCCTCATCCTGCTCTGTGATACCGTTCCAGGCATTTGAAGAGAGCTGTCATTTCCCCCCCCCCCCCAGGCCTAAAGCTCCAGCTTCCGTCTTCACAGAACGTGGCTTTTCGTCCCCTGATAATCCTGGTTGCCCTTCCCTAAACCCGTTCCAATTCCTCTGGATCCTTCAAATGCGATGCCTAGAAATGGACTCGGTGCTCTTAAGTGGGGTCTGACCAAGCCAGACTGAAGGGGAGCAATTAACTTGCCGTGATGCTCAAAATTGCATTTGTGCCTTTTGCGGTTTTCCTTTCAGCACGTTCTGTCAAGTTAATTCTGAATTTTAGTGGGGCCTCTTAAGGTATTAGCTATCTCCCCTCCCCCCCTTTTTTTTGCCTGCCAATTTGATAAGCTTTCCCTCCAGCACTTTAAGTCATTAATTTTTTTTTAAATGAAAAGTAGAAACCCAGCTCTGATCCTTGACGCCTCTCTCCAGTTTGAGGAGGAACTACCGATAAACCCCTTTTGACCACGATTCTTGAGCCAGCTGTGCATCCCTGGGACGGTCCTGTGCAGCCCACAATTAAACAGCTTCCTAAAAATGTCCCTCTGTATTTCATACGATGCTTTGCTGTACAGAAGTCAGGATGCATCGTACAGGCGTTTGTGCCTACCTACCCACCCACCACACCTTTCCCCTTCGAGACAACCAGTAACGATAACAAAAGTGGGGAGGTAAGAGGAAAGGAAATTAACTGGAATTAATTAAGTTATACCGACACCATTCACTCTACCTTTCTTGTTTCCATCGCGTCCATACATGGCTTTATGCGCACTGTTTTTCAACTTCCACCCTTCCTCTCTCTGAAGATCTCGTCAACCTCACCGAACCTTGACTTTCTCAGCTGTCCCCTCTTATCTCGGCCCATTCTCTCTTCCCGCATACAGTAGAATACCTTTGGTTGTGGTACAGTCCTCATTCCTTCCACCTCTACGCGTTTCCCCAGCCGCTGCTTTTTCCGTTCCATCCGCATGCGCTAAGTCTCATCTGGATTTCTTCTTCTTTCCCTGCATTCACACACACGCTTCCGAAGTACTGTATCCCATTCCAACTGTGTTCAACATGTTAAGTTTCTCTTGACATGCCAATTCTCGCTTCTCACTTCTCAAGTGGCCAGAAGTACAATCTTACACACAGCTATCTTTGTTTCTTTTGGCAAACACTGATTGCTTACAACAGACCACATTCTGTTGTTTACCTTTGTAGCCGCCTTTGTACGTCTTAACATTTTCTTCATTTCCCTGTCCTTCAGTAAACATCCCACTAAGGTGCACAAGTTCATCCCTTTCGTTTGTTCTCGTTTTTCCCCATTTATATTTACCAGTTGCATTCACTCCATTTTTCCTTGGCCTTCAATGCATTCGTTTTCAAGACTTTATTCATTGCATTGTATAATACAGCTAACGTTTACTGCAAATAGTTCAGGTTCTCCTCAAACAATATGGCATCATTTGAAAAATAAAATGTGAAGACCCGGCTCAACAGTAGTCATCTGTTAAAAGAGTTGGAAGCTACGTTTGAGGGAGCAAACCCCTCCTGTTGCCCACGTCTTGCACCCATAAGCCAGTTTTGGGGAGAACAGCAGTGGCAGCTTCGGATGCTCTGTCAGGTGTGGGACGGCCTGCAGCTTACCTCAGCCCAGGATTACCAGGTTTGGGTTACAGGTAGTCCTCGCTTAATGACCAATTGTTTAGTGATGGTTCAGACTTAGAACGGTGCTGAAAAAACTGACAACCAGTCCTCACACTTACGACCATCGCAGTGTCCATGCAGTCACATGACTGCGATTTGAGCACTTGGCAACTGGTTCACATTTATGACTATCGCAGCATTTTATGGTCAAGTGATCACCGTTTTTGACCTTCCCAGCCAGCTTCCGGCAAGCAAAATCAATGGGGAACCACGTGATTCACTTAATGACCACGTGGTTCACTTAATGTGATTCACTTAATGGCCACTGCAAGGAAAGTTATGAAATCAGGTCAGATTTGTTTAACGACTGCATTGCTTAGTGACTGGAATTCTGGTCCCAATTGTGGTCGTTAAGCGACGACTACCTGTACAAAAAAATCCAAAAGACTTTTTGTCTGTGTCCGGCTGCCTAAGTAAGCTCAGTTTGGCTGGTGTATTTCCTGCACCTCTCTCCCACCTGACTGCCCATCCAGTCATCCTTAGCAAATGCGGACATGACCAGTTACTTTTTTTGTTTTGTTTTCGAGAACTGAAGGCCTCGGCACAGCCTGTTGTGTGTATGGGCCCTACGAAGGCTACCATCTCTGCTTGGGCTGCGTCCTTGCCTAAAGCCACAAATATACAATAAATAAACATTCTGACATTCAAACTTTTCTGCAGAGCAAAAATGGGGTCTACACACCCCTTGCCCAGCATAAAGCTGCACTGCCCTTACCCATGCGGGCTGGGGAATTCTGGGAGTTGAAGTCCACACATCTTAAAGTTGCCAAATTTGAGAAACACTGGTCTGTGGTATGCGAGTGGGCAGCTATAATAAATTTTAACAAACGAACAACAGAACTCATGGTCTCCTGGTTTCTAGCCTGGTACCTTTAAGCACTACAGCAAACCGGCTTGCTTTTTCTATCAGCCACACCCATGTTTTAACATTCCTTCACTCCTACCACCTATACTTGTGGCCTTATCGTTTTTCAAAATGCCCACAGCATTAATGACCTTTTTTATCAATCTTTTCTTTGAAACTGACATGTACTGTATAATATTCATGGTCATAAGTTCCTTTCTGAAACCCCTGGGTAACACTAATTTGGGGTCTTTTAAATTACTATTTTTTCTTTTTCTAGTTTTACTCCGCATTTTGGGGTTGTTTCAAGAAGTAATTTTTAATTTTCTTATTTAATCTTGAATGGGGGGGGCAGCTTTTATTTGCATTTCCCCCCCTTTGAAAAAGGTATCTCAGTTAAACAGATTTTTTCCTGCTATTTTTCCGAGATCCCAAGAAATATTAGTTTCCTTACTCAGTTTTTTTAAAATGTCATCTTCAGTGATTTTAAAGAACTTGAACATCATTCTAAGAAGAGAGATACTTACAAAATTTGCTGGTTTAAAGCCTGAAGTTTGAAACCTTGCAGATGTCGTTGTTTATTCGTCCAGTCGCTTCCGACTCTTCGTGACTTCACGGACCAGCCCACGCCAGAGCTTCCTGTCGGTCGTCAACACCCCCAGCTCCCCCAGGGACGAGTCCGTCCCCTCTAGAATGTCATCCGTCCACCTTGCCCTTGGTCGGCCCCTCTTCCTTTTGCCCTCCACTCTCCACAGCATCAGCATCTTCTCCAGGGTGCCCTGTCTTCTCATTAGGTGGCCAAAGTATTTCAGTTTTGCCTTTAATATCATTCCCTCAAGTGAGCAGTCTGGCTTTATTTCCTGGAGGATGGACTGGTTGGATCTTCTTGCAGTCCAAGGCACTCTCAGAATTTTCCTCCAACACCACAGTTCAAAAGCATCGATCTTCCTTCGCTCAGCCTTCCTTATGGTCCAGCTCTCGCAGCCATATGTTACTACGGGGAACACCATTGCTTTAACTATGCGGGCCTTTGTCGTCAGTGTGATGTCTCTGCTCTTAACTATTTTATCGAGATTTGTCATTGCTCTTCTCCCAAGGATTAAGCGTCTTCTGATTTCCTGACTGCAGTCAGCATCTGCAGTAATCTTCGCACCTAGAAATACAAAGTCTTTCACTGCCTCTACATTTTCTCCCTCTATTTGCCAGTTATCAATCAAGCTGGTTGCCATAATCTTGGTTTTTTTTGAGGTTTAGCTGCAAGCCAGCTTTTGCACTTTCTTCTTTCACCTTCATCATAAGGCTACTCAGTTCCTCTTCGCTTTCAGCCATCAAAGTGGTATCATCTGCATATCTGAGATTGTTAATGTTTCTTCCAGAGATTTTAACTCCAGCCTTGGATTCCTCAAGCCCAGCTTGTCGCATGATGTGTTCTGCATACAAGTTGAATAGGTAGGGTGAGAGTATACAGCCCTGCCGTACTCCTTTCCCAATCTTAAACCAGTCCGTTGTTCCGTGGTCTGTTCTTACTGTTGCGACTTGGTCGTTATACAGATTCTTCAGGAGGCAGACAAGATGACTTGGTATCCCCATACCACTAAGAACTTGCCACAATTTGTTATGGTCCACACAGTCAAAGGCTTTAGAATAGTCAATAAAACAGAAATAGATGTTTTTCTGAAACTCCCTGGCTTTTTCCATTATCCAGCGGATATTGGCAATTTGGTCCCTAGTTCCTCTGCCTTTTCTAAACCCAGCTTGTACATCTGGCAATTCTCGCTCCATGAGTTGCTGAAGTCTACCTTGCAGGATCTTGAGCATTACCTTACTGGCATGTGGAATGAGTGCCACTGTTCGATAGTTTGAACATTCTTTAGTGTTTCCCTTTTTTGGTATGGGGATATAAGTTGATTTTTTCCAATCCGATGGCCATTCTTGTGTTTTCCAAATTTGCTGGCATATAGCATGCATTACCTTGACCGCATCATCTCGCAAGCTTTTGAACAGTTCAGCTGGGATGCCGTCGTCTCCTGCTGCCTTGTTATTAGCAATGCTTCTTAAGGCCCATTCAACCTCACTCTTCAGGATGTCTGGCTCTAGCTCACTGACCACACCGTCAAAGCTATCCCCGATATTGTTATCCTTCCTATACAGGTCTTCTGTATATTCTTGCCACCTTTTCTTGATCTCTTCTTCTTCTGTTAGGTCCTTGCCATCTTTGTTTTTGATCATACCCATTTTTGCCTGGAATTTACCTCTGATGTTTCTAATTTTCTGGAAGAGGTCTCTTGTCCTTCCTATTCTATTGTCTTCTTCCACTTCCGTGCATTGCTTGTTTAAAAATAATTCCTTATCTCTTCTGGCTAACCTCTGGAATTTTGCATTTAATTGGGCATATCTCCCCCTATCACTGTTGCCTTTTGCTTTCCTTCTTTCTTGGGCTACTTCTAGTGTCTCAGCAGACAGCCATTTTGCCTTCTTGGTTTTCTCTTTCTTTGGGATGTATTTTGTTGCCGTCTCCTGAATGATGTTGCAAACTTCTGTCCAGAGTTCTTCCGGGACCCTATCTACTAAGTCCAGTCCTTTAAATCTACTCTTCAGCTCCACTACATATTCCTTAGGAATATTAGTGAGCTCATATCTAGCTGATCTGTGGGTCTTCCCTAATCTCTTTAGTCTGATCCTCAATTGTGCAAGAAGAAGTTCGTGATCTGAACTACAGTCAGCTCCAGGTCTTGTTTTTACCGACTGTATAGATGTCCGCCACCTTTGGCTGCAAAGGATGTAGTCAATCTGGTTTCGGTGTTGTCCATCTGGAGAAGTCCATGTATAAAGCCGTCTCTTAGGTTGTTGGAAGAGAGTGTTTGTTATGCAGAGTGAGTTGTCTTGGCAAAATCCTATCAGCCTATGTCCTCCTTCATTTTGTTCTCCCAGGCCATGCTTACCTGTAATTCCAGGTATCTTTTGACTGCCCACCTTAGCATTCCAGTCTCCCGTGATGAAAATAACATCTCTTTTAGGCGTGTTGTCCAGTAGGTGCTGCAGATCCTCATAGAACTGCTCTACTTCAGCTTCTTCAGCATCTGTGGTTGGGGTGTATATTTGGATCACTGTGATGTTAGATGGCTTGCTCTGAATTCAAATTGAGATCATTCTATCATTTTTTGGATTGTATCCAAGCACTGCTTTAGCCACTTTACTATTAATTATGAAGGCTACTCCATTTCTTCTGTGGTCCTCTTGTCCACAGTAGTAGATCTGGTGGTCATTTGATGTGAAGTGGCCCATTCCAGTCCATTTCAGTTCACTGATGCCCAAAATGTCTATCTTTAATCTTGACATCTCACCAATAACCACATCCAATTTGCCCTGGCTCATAGATCTTACATTCCAGGTTCCGATGGTGTGTTGATCCTTAGAACATCGGATTTGCCGTTCACCACCAGCACCGTTGGCCGCTAGCCGTCCTTTTGGCTTTGAGCTAGCTGCGTCATCACGTCTGGGGCTAGTTGAGCTCATCCTCTGTTCCTCCCCAGTAGCATTTTGACCATCTTCTGACCTGGGGGGGGTCTCATCTTCCGATGGTATACTGACATATCTCTGGTTGTACTGATCCATTGAGTTTTCACGGCAAGAATACTGGGGTGGGTTGCCATTATCTTCCCCAGGGATCGCGTTTAGTCTGACCTCTCTGTCACAACCTTCCTGTCTTGGGTGGCCCTTCACGGTTTAGCTCATGGCATCATTGAGGTGCTCAAGCTCCAGCACCACGGCAAGGTAATGATCCTTTGCTGAAGGATTATTGCAGACATGGCAAAAACATAATGGGATGCTTTTAAGGCATATAGCCATGATTCAATTACTGCATATGGTACATGGAAAAAGAAACCTAAGTAAGGAAAGTTAGAAAATTAAAAACATTTAAGTACAAATGTGAGAAAACATACCTTGGAATTAGATAACATTCATTTAAATTCCATCCTTTGAAATATTACTCTCATCCCCCTCTCATCTCATCTAAAATGGTCCTCCTAGCATTCTCTCCAGTTTCATTCCAAATCATGTCATCTATTTTTAATGCTATTCATTCTGCTGGATGTTCCTTGTTACCCCTCTTCACCCATTTTCAGAACAATTTATTTCCATTAATGATGCTTTGCTCCCCCCCGCCCCTGCTTCTTTTAATCTTCTGAACACTTCCATGCTCAATTTGGCTACATTCTTGGCAATTTTTTTTTTCTGCCTATGCAATATTTTTCCTCCATCCTCATTTCCTGTAGCAATCATTCTGTTAAGTGTTTTCTTCCAGCCTCTTTCACCTGCTCATTTCACTGAGCATCCTGTTTCATATTTCCCATTAGCATCACGCCACAAACATTTGTAAACAAAATCCTTTTCACAACATCTCTTCTAGTATTATTTTCTTAGTTTCACAGACACACCACACGTATTTTTTTTTCTTTTTTAATTGGCTATTTCATACCATTTATTTATTTATTTATTTGTCAGATTTTGCCACCGCCCATCTCCCCCCAAAGGGGGGACTCTGGGCAGTTTACAACCAGAATAAAACATTAAAATACCATAAAAATATAAATACAAATATAATATGCAAATAAATGCAATATGAAACCCAGATGACAAGGCTAGTTGGAAAATCGCTCCCATAGATCTAAGAGGCCATTTAGGGTGCTAACCATCTCCAGGAGTGATTTTTTTAATTTTAATTTTTACTAATTATTCCTTCTGCATTCCAAATCACAATTTTCAAGATGCCATAGTCCGTAAGCCATGGTACAGACTGACCTCCGTGACTCGTGACTATGATCCATGAAGGCTTGTCCATACTGTTTTGTAGTAAGACACGGGAAGGGTAGATGAGGTTTATTTATTTATTTATTTATTTATGTACTGTATTTTATTATAACTGTTTTATGAGATTTTAATGTTTATATTTTGCACTTGATTTTATTGTAAACCGCCCAGAGGCCCTCTTTTGGGGGAGATGGGCGGTGGCTAAATTTGATCAATCAATCAAATAAATAAATAAATAAAATAATCACCTTGGATCTACCCATATGCCACAAGCAGCCTAGTAATAGCACTAATTTGGTTAGTTTTGTTTTGTGAGTCAGCCAGGAGCACAACCACAATTTAACCTCAAACGTGCTTGTGCTATTTTATGCAGGCTGGGATCTCTATCTAGAGATTACCTCACAAGCCAACATACTGTTGTCCATACAAGGAGGTGCATGCTGTCTGCTGAGAGATGATAGATTGGTCAGCTTTTGGTCTGTAAAGATTTGTGTCTTCAGGAAGCACCACAAACTTGAGTGTCAAGAGCATGTGGTCAGCAGCTATACATGTCCTGAGTATGGATGGTGAGCAGGAGGGGGCCCCTATCCAGGGGGGGAAATGCATGCGTAGTAGAGAGAATCTGAGCTGTCATTCAAAGAGACACAGAACAGACCCGCCTTGACTTTTGGGGTTTATCTGTCTGGGTTTTCTCACGCTTCTTCAGTTTGGTAGGATTTTCTGTCTACTGTAGCAGTAATAAAACACTCATCTCAGCGTGGTTCCTGCTTGTCAGGACAATAGGTAAAGGTAAAGGTTTCCCTTGACATTAAGTCCAGCTGTGTCCGACTCTAGGGGGCGGTGCTCATCTCCGTTTCAAAGCCGAAGAGCTGGCGTTTGTCTGTAGACACTTCCTCCATGGTCATGTGGCCGGCATGACTGAACGGAACGCCGTTACCTGCCCGCCGAAGCGGTACCTATTAATCTACTCACATTTGCATGTTTTCGAACTGCTAGGTTGTCAGGACAATACACAGTAGTAATTCCAATGCGCAATACACCTTGCATGCTTTTGTGCACTCCTCCGTTCCAGCACAGACCCGCCCATGGATACCGCCTACAGGTGATCATGCTGCTTTCTCAATAGGGTAAGCTGAGAGGGGTGATATCCTAATTAGAGAAAGTTTCTAGGGAATTGTCAGCCTTAACAGGTAGACCAGACAGGAAACACGACCAGATGAGCTAATTCTACTTGATGTAGCCTTACAATAAACAGAATCATGTGAGTCTGAAAGCACAAATCTCCCATCCTCTCATTTTACAGCCCGAGAAACTTGGGAGGGTCCCTTCTGAGCCTCTTTCTCCACCCATTATGCAGCTGAGGGCTCTGCCCTTCCTTATCTGACTGTTCCTTAGGCAGCATCTCTTTGCCCCGTCTCCCAAGGTCTTTCCCACATACCATTACAGTACCCTCTGTGAATTTTTCCAAGAGGAATATAAATTTGCCCCTAGCTCTCCTGTAAAGGAGATGGGGGAGGGGAGGACTATACTTTCAGACTTGCAAAATTCTGTCAATGTAGCTTTACAATAAAGTAGAATTAGCTTAACTGGCCGTGCTTCCTGTCTGGTCCACCTGGGAAGGCTGACATCAGTCTTGCAAGTCTGAAAGCGCAATTCTGACCCCATCTCCTTTACAGCCTGAGAAACGAGGGAGGGTCCCTTCTGAGCCTCTTGCCCCATCCACTATCCAGCTGTGGGCTATGCCCTCTCTTGTCTGACTGCTCCCTTGGCAGCATCTCTTTGCCCTGTCTCCCGAGGTCATTCCCACATAGCATTACAGGAATGGGTCCAATTGGCCTCCTGTTTTAAGAGGGCTGCCTTTCCATGTTAGATGAGATGAGCCTGGAAGAAAAATCTCAAGCAACTCACTCAAAGCAACAGCATTTTTCAATTCATTCATTCATTCATTCATTCATTCATTCATTCATTCATTAACTCATTAACTCATTCTCTCCCCATACATGCTGCTCCTTCTCCTGCGGTGCTGGAGTGAACATAACTTGCCATTAGGGGGAACAGCTTACATGCTTATTTTTGGCACATTCTTTGTATTTTTCACAGCATCCAACAACTGTTGCATTTGGGAAAGAAGTTATTACATGCATTAAGTCAACTCTGAGATTTGGTATTTTCAGATGTTCACACTGTATTCGTCTGAAGTTTGTTCCTGTGACGTGGGAGTTGACATCTGGACACAAAGTGGATTTTCGGTACCTTCCTTCCGGCTAACAGATGTATGGTTCAGCACTGGAAAGCCCAACATGCAGCTCCAACTATTCAGGGGTCTGCAGAATTGATGTCACCAGCACTTTATGAATCAATAACTTATCAGTAGAGATTAGCTATGGATGATTATAATGAGTTATGATTTCTGTTCATTGAAATGTTTCCAGTACAACTTTATATACGTTTATGTATGCATGTGAATATATGCTTTGAGGGTTTTGGTTTCCTTTTTAGCTTGCCTTTTTTCTTTTCTTTTATAATTTTGTGTGCTCTTTTTCTTTGTTTTTTGCATTTAGGTAATAAAAGAATGAGAGGGAAAAAAGATTTTTCTTGGCACTCTGGGCTGTGGTTCCCTTCCTTTGTTCCAATTCTCATGCACTGCAGTAACAATTCTTAAATAATGCCCTTTCCTTTCCTGGCCTTCACAGGTCACACATACAGACATATGCTCACCCTGACAAGTGTAAAGCCTCTGTCCAATTGACCTTACTTCTGAATGGTCAAATGAACAAGGATCACCCCCAATGTAGGTTTAAGAATTGCTGGGGGCCAGACAGCTCTCCAACCATCAAGGTGAGAATTAATTAGAACACGTTTTTTTAAATCAGGTTCCATAATGACTTAATGGGATGCTGTGAGAGACTAAAGCAGAAAAAGGCTTTAATGTATTTATTTATTTAATTTTATTTTCTATCTCGCCTTTATTATTTTTATAAAAACTCAAGGCGGCGAACATACCTTCCTCCTCCTCTTTTCCCCACAACAACAACCCTGTGAGGTAGGTTGGGCTGAAGGAGAGGGACTGGCCCAAGGTCACCCAGCTGGCTTTCGTGCCTAAGGTGGGACTAGAACTCTCCTACCATGCCTGATTGGCTCTTGGGCTGAAAAAAAGAGGGACCGGCCCAAGGCCACCCAGCCGGCTTTCATGCCTCAGGCAGGACTAGAACTCACAGCCTCCTGGTATAAACGTGCATTTAAAAAAGGGCTGTCTGCAAGGAGGGTGGGGGTCAAAGAAGTCAAGATGCCAGCCACAATCATGTGGCAGTCACGACATGACTGGGGAATTCTGGAAGTTGAAGTCCACACTTCTTAAGTTGCTGAGTTTGAGTAACACTGGTGTAGACCCTTTCTTTACTCCCTTGGCAGGTTTGTCCACATCTTTTTATTCCCTCAAAAATCCAGGTGAGTTTCCAATGAGCCCAATTTCCCAAGCTTTGATTGGTTTCTCTGCTCTGAGCCCTCTTTCAGGATTTGACCACCAACTTTTGAATTACTAGGATTAATTCAAGAGTCCCACTTAGACAGGGATGTGTGGCAAGAGCAGGAACACTTTGCACCTACCACCTCTTCTTAAGTAGGATTTGTTGACTTTCCCCATGTTCCCAGAGTTATCTCTTCCTCCCACAGCATCAAGATTTCTGGCACAAGCAGTTAAATGTTCAGAAAGAAAGAATGAACAATTGTTCTGACTCTTTCTGTAAATGCAATGATGTAACTTCTTGCAAAGTGTGAGTTCAGAACACATGCTCAGGAAGGGAAGCAGAATAGTCACTTTAAGTCCGTGACCATTGCTACAAATGAATGCATTCCAAAATTGTTTCAAGATTAAGTTTTAACTAAAAATCTGTTCTTAATAATGGAAAAACAATCCTGAACATCCAATCTAAAAATGGAGACCTCTGATTTGGACTGGCCTTCAAGGGCCTTTATGTATGCTGTTCCAACAACAGATTCTAAGATATATGATGTCTATAGCATTCCCCCAATCTATTAAAGAAGTTACCCAGTCAGAAAATAAGTTTTGCTCTTGGCAAATGCATGCTGCCTTCTGGGAATTTCTGCATTGTTTTCAAGGTGCCTATAGTTTAAACTCTCTATGGTCTGTTCTAAAATCTTCCCAAGTATTGATAATATTTATCAATATTATCTTTTTGTTGTTATTGTTGGCATTTTTGCTATGAGAAGCTGGAATACTGATTCCTTTTCTTGTTATTTTGAACATAGTGAAAAAAGCCCTTTTAAAATGGCCATTTGCATCCTTTGCTAACCTCACCTTTCTGATATCAGGTCTTAAAGTTCTGGGCTCCCTTTCTTTGTATCAACACACAGGTGCCCTCTGCTGTTCTCTCTCCTCATTAGAATTGTTTGCAGTTGTGTATTTTTTGTGTTTGTGTGCAGTTGTGTATTTCCTCCTTTAGGAACTCCCACCCAACCCACCTTTGCTGCTTTTCTGAACAGCTGCTCCTGCGACAGGTTCCTACTTACCTCTGCCCTATGCTTAGTAAAATTCCCTTTTTCTGAAGCCAAGATCCTGTTCGGTTTCGGTTTCCCTTTACAGCAACCAGTCAGTGGACCTGGCTAACAGTCAAGGAAGTCAAAGCTGACACCTGCTGGACAGCAAATATTGTCACACCATACAGCTTGCCATTGGTTTCACTTTGGAATGGTGGCTTTGAATGAGCCACTAGATGTCACTAAAGATCTGTAATTGTAAAAAGTTGCAAAAAAGTTTGCGAAGTCGCCTTACGGGGTTTGTGCTGCATTTTGATCTAAAGCTACACCCTGGATCGGCTGGAATGCAATAAATGATGTTCCTGGGGAACAGCAGTGAAAACAATACTTCTGAAACAAAATAGAATTACGGCTCCAGCCCTGTTCTGCTTCCCTGTCCTTGCTTCCTTGACTTGCATGAAGAAAGTGGGGGGCAGCCAGGGGTGTCCACAGGGTGTGTTCAAAAAAGACAAGATGTGGCTGTGATGGTGTGTAATGGGCAGTGGGAATCATCTGGAGGAACAGGAAGAGCCGCAACCAAGACAACAGTCAGATAAAGGAAATCTCTGTCTGGGGCAGAACTGTAACCTGAGACAGCATCTCAGATGAGATCCTCCCTAGTTGTCATGAAGATAAGGGCAGGGGGGGGGGAGGCACATTCAGGCTTCCAAGAATGATGTCAGCCCTTCAGTGCAGACCAGTTATGGATGCTAAAACTACTTTTATTATAAGGTTACAGCAACAGAATCTTGGAAGTCTGGATGATGATGATAGAACTGGAAAAAATCATGAAATAGAAAGACCTGCAAATAGAAGTAGAACGACTGTGGCAAAAGAAAGCAAAGATGGCATCAATAGTAACAGGCGCCTTGGGTGCAATTCCAAAACATCTGGAGCACCCCTTGAACACCACCGGCACTGACAAAACCACCGTCCGCCAATTGCAAAAGGCAGCTTTGCTTGGAACAGCTTATCTCCTGCGACGATGCCTTAAATATCATTAAGCGACAACATCTGCCTATCCCAGGTCCTTGGGAAGGACTCAATAGGTGGACAAAAATGCCAGGTCCAGTCTAAACATCTGGCTGGCTGTGTGACCAACCATATAGGCAACTAATCAACTATATAGACAGAAGTATGGATTATCGTATTATTAATCCATACTTCTGCCTATTTACCACTTAGTTGTTGGAGGTCAAGAAAAGGGGAAATTAGTATTTGACTTAGCTTTATAGCAAACATATTTTTATACCTCTCTAGATTTTGCTAACCAACTTTTGGCTTAGAGAGGATCTATGTATGGGTGTATGTGTCCGTATACAGACACACCCACGCGCGCACACAGACGCAGTAATGGAAATATGGATTTAAATTCTTTATTTAAAAAGATGAACAGGCATAAATGAAGGCATCTGAAACTGACTTGGTCTTGCATCAAGCCCTAATGTGATTGAGTTGTTTTATAAGCTAAGTGCAAGATGCATGCTTAGTGACTGTGGCTAGGATCAGGTGTGAACCAGGCCAACGACCATGGCTTAGTCAACTAACCAAGGTTTTAAAAACTCCTAGCTTTGCAAGGAGTGAATTCAGCCATTTGATGGCTGGATCCAATGCCGTGTTTTGTATTCCTTGTTGGGGCTGCGGGCTGCAAATGAAGTAATATAAACAGAAAAGGGAAGGTTGTGCCACGATGTCCCATCAAAACATCATCTCTGATGTTTTGCTGCCTGAAGTATGGAAATTATGATCACTGTAAACCCTCAGTAGCTATAAACTGTCGGTGCAAACAAATGTCACAGCCTCATCCTTTGCAGCGGTAATGGAATAATTGCCGCAACGGAGAAATTTCTCAGAATTGTGCTCTACAAAATGGACTGGGAATGGGGCAAAGACAGGAATGATCAGAATATTTTGGCCAGGGGTGTAGAGACCCCCGGAGGTGGCTCAGGGGATGCTAATAAGGCAGAGGCAAACCTTGTCTTAAATGTTGTGTAAATTGCATCGTGGTGTTCTGCAAATACGTTATTTGTAACTCGTGGGTGTTGCGATCATGCAGCAGCAAGAGAGTGGTGTGCCCTGTGGGTTGGATCCCAACTCTTGCATCCAAGATAAGGTTCTTGACCTCTCTCAATGGAGAAAAAGAGGCTTTCAGCCCTTCGAGGTAGGCCAGGTCAGGAAAAACACCCCACAAAGGATGCTGGAACTCTATTTTATTGAGACAGGCTTCAGTAACGGAATCTTGTTAACTCTGCCTGTGTTTTTCCTTCCCTCCCTCTTATTCCCTAGTGCAGTGTTTCTCCACCTCAGCCTCTTTGAGATGAGTGGACTTCAACTCCCAGAATTCCCTAGGTGGCCATGCTGGCTGCGGAATTCTGGGAGTTGAAGTCCACACATCTCAAAGAGGCCGAGGGGAAGACACACTGTGCTGGTGAATTAGGGAAGAGTCAGTCTGAACTTCTTTCTCTGCTTTTGCTGTTGCCCAAGCTTAAAGCATGCTTTAATTAATCAATTAATTAAGTTTGTATGGCCGCCCATCTCAAACTCACGCCTCTGGGTGTCTAGCGACAGTTGAAAACATCATCAAGGATATAACTATATAAATAACACACAAGGGTGGGCACCATGAGAGAAAAATCTCTCTTCCTGGCCCCACCAGGTGACAGGTGGGACATGGAGCATATGATCTTCTGTTGGACCTGATGGGATGAGCAGACATAATGGGGCAGAGGTGGTCCCTCAGATAATCCAGAACCATACCTGCTTCCCCAAGGTCATCTCCATGACTCTCTACAATGGGGCTGTGGGGTGTTGTTCTTTCTCCAGCCCTGTGAAGTCTGCTTGTGCCATTCGCACAAGGGTCTGCGATAGCCCACCCTCGATTTTTGGCACCTCTGCCCCTGAAGTTTGGCTAGGCAGCAGAGTCTGAGGGACATTGGAAAAGGCTTTAAGTAAATATGAGGCTCTGCAGTTGCTCATCTCTTTGATGAAATGATGAAAGCTTGGGAGGAACCAGTATGGCTGCTGAATACATCGCGCGAGGTTGCGAAAGGGATGAAAGGCATGTTGTGACATCCCCATGCAAGCCCTGCCCTTTGGGTTTGTGTCCTGATGTTGCACAGAAGCAGTCCTTCATGTGGTTTGCGCTGCAATAGTGTGATGCATGTTGCATCAGTTGCCTCCTTGCCTGCCCCTTTCCCCCAGGTGACCACAATAACCAGGGAGGGAAGTAAGGCGGTGCCTCAAAGGTCACAGCTCCCTTGAGAAGCCCATCATGCTGGGAAAGGTGGAAGGGAAGGGAAGAGGAGGAGGACCAGCAGCGAGGGGGGCACTATTGGAAGACTGAAGGGCCAGGATGGAGACAGATCATCCTGCAGAAAATCAACCTATCTGGTTGCGAATAGTCAACACTGATGTGATGGCATGTAATCAATCAACGTGAAGACCCAGCTGTCTGAAGAAGTCCGTAATGCTGGGAAAGGTGGAAGGAAAGAGAAGAGGAGGACCAGCAGCAGAGGGAGGGACTCAGTTACAGGGGCGATGGGGGCACCCTTGGAAAACTGAAAGACCAGGTATGGGGGAGATCATCATGGAGAAAATCTATGTGGTCACTAAGAACGCTTTTCAACTTTGGTGTTGGAGAAGACTCCTGAGAATACTGCTGACAGCCAAGAAAACAAACCAGTAGATCGTTGAAGAAATCAGCCAGAGTTCTCAATTGAGACACAAATGACCAGGCTCAATTTATCCCACTTTGGACCCATGATGCGAAGACCCGGCTCTCTGGACAAGGCTCTGATGCTGGGAAAGGTGGAAGGATAGAGAAGAGGAGAAGGACCAGCAGCAAGATGGATGGACTCAGTTACAGTGACCACGGGGGCACCCCTGGAAGACCTGAAGGACCAGGCTGGGGACAGGTCATCCTCAAGAAGACCTATCTATGTGGTTGCTAAGAGTTGACACTGACTTGATGGCACATAGTCAGTCAAAATCACTGCAATACCTGCTCCCTTATTTATTTTATTTTATTATTTATTTATTATTCAAATTTCTATCACCACCCATCTCCCCCCCAAAAGGGGGACTCTTTATTCCTCCAGCAATTAATATTCTACAACAAAGATTCCCAAAGTGAGATCGCAAGAGCCTCCAGAAACCTCTCCAAAATTGTCACTATTTTTTCTTGATATGTGACAGAAAATCAGTGTTTGGCTAGTTTGGACTCCAGCCAAGGAAACTCACTGTGGGACTTCTGTCTAGTTGCTCTCTCCCAGCCCAGCCTACCTCACGGGACTTTTTTTATGGAGAAAACTGAAGGACACTGTCTGGAGCAGTGTTTCTCGACCTTGCCCTGACTTTAAGATGCGTGGACTTCAGCTCCCAGAATTCCCCAGCCAGCATGCTGGCTGGGGAATTCTGGGAGCTGAAGTCCACGCATCTTAAAATCGGCAGGGTTGAGAAGCACTGGTCTGGTGGAAAGGCAGAACTAAATCTAACAAATCAATAAACAGATTTGAAAAAGGGAATGATTAATAATGCAAATCATATTATATTCATTTAATATAGTTGAATATATTTACCTTATTTAAAGCAAATTATGTACTGGTCCTGCCTTGCAAACTTTGCATCAAGGTCATACTCAGCCGCTGAGTGGCCTGATGGGCTGCAGCTTGGTTTCTCCGTGGGGGAGTTTTGACCTCAAGTTCCATTGTACTGTGATATATATATTTGAGGGGAGGGGGGAACAATAGGACCTGGACATATATAGGCAAAAAGTTACGAGTCGTCCTGGGTTTACAAGCTGAGGTTACCAGCGGTGATTGGATCTGTAAACGCTCTAAGATGAATTGCAGGGTTGAAAAGGAATGTTTGAAGTACATTGTCAGCATCGAAGTTTATAGAATAATAAATGTGGACGGCACAGAAGGAGGGAGGGGATGGCTCCCATTTGGTGCCAACCTGGTGGGTAGGAAAGGCAGGGGAAACCTAGGGCCCCTTTGCCCATGGCATGATTCTAAGGAGCTGAGCCTTTCCTAGAGAAAGATGTGGGTGGCCAGATCTGGACCCCGTTGCCAGCCCTGCTTTCTGGAATCCAGCGGCTGGTGAAACATGATATGTGGCAGATCTGGGTTCCCTCCATCTTCCGCTCCCTGCTTTGCGTTGTCCACCAAGAATGCCAGTTCTCTAAATATTCTCTTTATAAACACCTCGGAGTAGACTCTTAGCAACCATATAGATTTTCTGTGGGGGTTTAACGGGTGGCTTGCCTTGGCGGCGGCTGCTTCAAGAAGATGGCTGGCCACCTTCAGCTGTGGAGAGGAGCTTTGGCCATTTCCCGGCTGTGGAGGATGGACTCGCGAGTCAATTTTTTCCGTCCTGGAAATTGTCCTCCGCGGTGGAATGGTTCGTGCGGCAGCTGCAGAGTATCTTTCAGGGCCAAGTTGCGTCTTTGGGCTTGGGCCTGGACAACAGCAGCAATCCAAAATCCTCCTCCATGGCTATGGAAAATGGGCAGGATGAATTTGAATATCAGTTTGAACTTGGCTTGTTTAAGCCAGAGGTCCTTGGCCTTTCCCAGCTCTGGACAGCGTCATGCAAGGACCTGTGCACCTCTTTCCCAAACCAGCCCAGCCCTTGCAAGATTTTGATGCCAGCTCACACCAGCTTTCTGCTGAAGATCTTCCAAGGTTACTTGTTTCTGTACGCCAGGGTTTCTCAACCTTGGCAACTTTAAGATGGAACTCCCAGAATTCTGCCGTCAGCATTTGTGGACTTCAACTCCCAGAATTCCTCCATGACAAAAGAAGGCTGGCTGGGGAATTCTGGGAGTTGAAGTCCACACATCTTCTTAAAGCTGCCAAGGTTGAGAAACACCGCTGTACACAAACATTATGTCATTAATGTTTAGCGTTCAGACACTGTCTGGAGACGCAACCATGTGGCTGACTGTAGGTTTGTCCCGCTAGCAAACTCAGTGCACCAATTTTGCAACTGGTCCTGAGCAACTTTGCCTAATTCTCAGCAGTAACAGTGTGCAAAACCCCCACTGGTTCATGATGCTTTCCTCCCTTGCTCTTCCAGGCTGCATTTTTGTCTCAGTTGCCCACTCCTACCAGCCTTTTTTCTTAAAATCTATCCCTGACATCAAAGCACAGCGAGAAGGCAGCCACAATGGTGTGATTGAATCTCCGCCTGGGCAAAACACATTCCTGAAAATTTTGATAAATTTTGATTGATACTAATGTATACCATGCAGTCTAGGTCATGCTGTAAAGCTTTTTTTTTTTTTTGAATCAAGGGTATCCATAGCTGCCAACAAACATTTGATCTTTTTGAATGTATTCTTTCCTATTTTTTTCTTTCAAGAAACTCATCATTAGTTATTGTCATGGAGAAAGTCGATGTGGTCGCTAAGAGTCGACAACAACTCAATGGCATATAATCAGTCAACCAACCAACCAACCAATCAATCAATCCCTAGTTAAGAAGATGTATCATTACTTGCCAAGTCCTCCAAATTAAGATTAATTAATTAAGATCTTAATTAAGATTCCTTTGCATCTTAGGTGACCCTCTATGGAAGTGAAAGTTGGACCTTGAAGAAGCAGGACAGGAAGAGTATTGATGCTTTTGAACTCTGGTGTTGGAGAAGATGCCTGAGAATCCCATGGACAGCCAAGAAAACAAATTGATGGATCATCAAACAAATCAGTCCAGAGTTCTCCCTTGAGGGGCCAATGACCAGGCTCAAATTATTCTACTTTGGCACATGATACAAAGACCCAGCTCTCTGGAGGAGGCTCTGACGCTGGGAAAGGTGGAAGGAAAGAGAAGAAGAGGAGGACCAACAGCCAGGGGGATGGATTCATTTACAGTGGTGATGGGTACACCCTTGGAAGTTCTGAAAGGCCAAGTTGGGCCAGATCCTTCTGGAGAAAGTTTACACCAGTGTTTCCCAACCTCGGCAATATTCAGATGCATGGACTTCCACTCCTAGAATTCCCCAGCTTGCTGAAAGTCAGCACTGACCCGATGGCTCATAGTGAGCGAATCACTCAGTTGCCGCTTAGGAGCACGGCCTCTGAAGGATTGCCTCTCACGTTTACAGGGCCTGGCCTAAGTCCCTCAAACTTAAAGATCGAGCTAGGTGCCTTCCCATGCAAAGCTAGGTCCAGGAGAGGGCCTTTTTGGTGGTAGCCCCCCCTGTTGGAGGGGGCATTCCCTCTTTGTGCTTAGGAGCTGCTCTGACCACTAGGGCTTAAGGCCAGCGATGGATAAAAGGGAAGGTCTTCATATACTGTCCCTGGGTCTGGTTCTCACGGTTACTTAAATGACCTTGGTGCTCAAGAGACAAAAAGGGGTCTTTTTCTTTGTGTCTCTCTCATTGTACTTTCAGACTTACAGGATTCTGTTCATGTAGCCCAGTGTTTCTCAACCTTGGGAACTTTAAGATGTGTGGACTTCAACTCCCAGAATCCCCTGGCCAGCCATGCTGGCCAGGGGATTCTGGGAGTTGAAGTCCACACATCTTAAAGTTCCCAAGGTTGAGAAACACTGATGTAGCCCAACAGTAAAGTAGAAGTTGCTCATCTGGCTGTGTTTCCTGTTTGGTTTACCTGAGAGGGCTGACACTATCCTATCTTAATAAACCCAACTTTCTTAACTATATCAACTACAATGAAGATCTACCTTGGCTGATAGCCCTGCACTCCAACCAACGCTGTGCTGAGCATTTCATTCATTTTTTCCCCCCAGTGGGATCTATTGCTGCTTAATGACTTGGAATTCTTTTAGCCCTCTGTACATGCTCCGGGACCCATCCCCTAACAAGAGATGCTGCTGAATTCAAATCTCCGGACTTCGGAATACCATTTCTGGAGAAATTCGTCCTGGGTGCCACTTTTATTTTTTTTGCAGTGCCTGGCAGAGACATGCTTATTTTCCCAGGCTTTTCAATAACACATTAATGCTACTGCGATATTTTTATCCTCCTCCTCTTTGTTTATTTTATTCATTTTATACCCTGCCTTCATTATGTTTATAAATAACTCAAGATGGCAAACATAGCACATTCTTCCTCCTCCTCCTCCTCCTCCTCCTCTTCTTCTTTCCCCCCTCTTTTGATTGATTGGCTAGATGATTTTACGCAACTCCCTCCTGAGCGTTTGGTAATGTGGGTTTCCTGCAATTTAGGGCCTGTCAGCGTTTGGGGTTGGATCGCGAACCTCACCCTCAGCAGCCTGGGGATTCTCTCGGGGCAGCGGTGGCGTTCAAAGGCCATCCCGCAGGCCGGTCAAGAGGGCAGGTCAGACCCGGAAGGGCCCCCACGCAGCCGGCGACGAGCCAGGAGGCCCGGGCCGCGGCGGATGGGAGAGATGCGCAGCTGGGCGCAGGAGAGCCAAGAAGAGAAAGGAGGAAGCGGCGCGTTGGTTGAAAGTTTTGTTTTAAGTGGCGTCGAGGCGGACGTCTACTTGCTTCGGAAGCGGGAAGGGGGCGGGTGGCTGTAAACCTCCGCTGCTTGGGTGAGCAAACAGGGTGGGCTCGAGGTGTGGGGGGCAGACGGGCACCGAAGGCGGCGTCCGGCCGAGTCCTCCTCCCCTGGAAGGGGCGCACGGCTGTGCCCCCGAGCTTAATCTGGCTTGGACGGCGAGCGCAGATCTGGAGAGGAATTAGGTAGCCCATCGTTCGGGGCTTCTCTCCAGGGAAGAGAGACTCCCAATCCTTTGGGGAGATCTTCGGGCTGCCTTCAACCCTCCTTCTGCCCAGCCTCTACCCCCCTTCTTCTCTCCCTTCCTAGGCGCCAGGCCGGTTTGGGGGGCTGCAGGGAGGGAGTGCAAATGCGTGCAAATGTTTCCTTCGCTGGGAGGGGTTCCGGCCCCGGGGGGAGAGCGTGTCCCTGCGTGGTGGCCTTTCAGCGGGGAGGGGGGCAGCTTTATGGGAACCGTGTGCTTGTGGGTGGGTGAGCACGCGGAAGGGTGTGTGTGCTAAGGCTCTTCCTGAAGAGAAGCGCTTCTGGGGAAGTGTGGAAAAGCAATGCTTGTGTGTCCCCGTTGCGCAGTGGGGCTCGGGATGATTCCTTAATTTTTGCTGCTTTGCTTCAGCCAGATGGAATAGGCCTCCTCTGAAAAATCTCAAGTCCCTGGACGGTTGCCAGCATCACCCCCAGGCGGCTGCCTCATCTGAGGTACTTGTGGTTGGAATAAGCCATCTTCTTTGTTTTGCTCCCAAGGGTGTCTGCAGCATAGGGTCAAAAAAGTCAAGTTGGTGGCTGGGAGGGTGCCACCAAAGCTCCACCCATTTTTTTGTGCATCGTGCCACTTTTTGGACCCCCCTGGGACCCTCCCCGCTTTGCTTCCTACTAACCCAGTGTTTTTCAAACTTGGCAACTTTAAGGTGGGTGGACTTCAATGCCCAGAATTCCCCAGCTGGCTGGGGAATTTTGGGCATTGAAGTCCACCCACCTTAAAGTTGCCAAGTTTGAAAAACACTGCTCTAATCTATCTTTCTTCTCACATCTTCCTGGCCTGGTTTCCAGGAAAGGAATTTTGGAATATTGGACAGACCTAGAAGATGGTGGCAGGGTGGCCTGGCGCTTGGAGGTGTGGCCTGGCGGCCTTGCATTTGTTCTTCTTTATTAATTTGTTAGTTGATATCCCAACTTTCCTCTTGGGCCTGAAGGCACTGTCCAGTAACACTTTCACTCCTCCACTTTCCCCAACAACAGCTCTGCAAGGTAGATTTGGATCAGGAAAGAGTGATTGGCCTAAAATCACCCCCAAGGAGCTTCCCTGGTTGGGGGTGGACTTGAACTCAGCTCTTTGTGTCCTGCAGTACACGTAGAAGGTCAGTCCTTGGCACTGCCATGTGGAGCTAGGAAAAATTCTGCCCGCAGAAGCCCTGATGCCAGTTAGAATGAGCAATGTATTATGTAGAGCTGGCTCCTAGTTAAGTCAGTCTTCTGTGGCCTGAGGACTAGAACCTTGCTTCCTTTCTGAAGAAAGGATAGAATTCTTTGCATGAAAATAAAAATCTGAAAATTTTGGGGGGCAGACTAATGGGACTAGGAGAAATGGGTAAGTCCTTTGGCACCACATTACCTATCCCAAAAAGTTATAGAATCATAGAACTGCAGAGTGGGAAGGGACCCCCAAGGATCATCTAGCCCCGCCCCAGAAAACATAAGCAGCACTGGATCTGGTTAATCCTTGGACCCTGAGAAAATAAAGGGCTGGAAGCTAGACTAGGGTTAAGGTCAAACCAATGAATGTAGGCTTAATGATAGAATTGTCTCAGCAGGTGTTAGCCCCTGGCTGACTTTTTCTGGGCTCAGAAGCTAAGCAGGAGTGAAGCCTGTTTAGTCCTGGGAAGGGAGGCCACCAGGAAATAAAATCATTTTGATTAAAGTGAGAAATAGAAAAAACACATCATGGAAGAAACCAGTGGCAAACCACTTCTGTGTTGCTTTTCCACAAGCAGCATGGGCGTGCCCCCTTCCACAGTGGACAGGGGCTGAGCTCGACTTAGGGCTTTGCCTGGTACCTCTGAAGTGGAATAAAAGGAGCGGGCAACCGCTTTCATGGAGGGTATCCAGACAGAGGGGCAGCTTAGGGGAGAGAGGAGAAGATAAATGAGGTCAGCTTCATGCCAGACGTGCTGAGCTGGAAAATTCATGCTGGAGGTCTGGACGCAGATGGCTTTGTTTCAAGGTGGCCCCTGATTAACCGGGTGGGAAATGTGAAATCTATTTTAGCAACTTAGGAAGAGGGTCCTTGGCACCAAAGAAACCCCAGTTTCTTCGAAGGAACCCCAAGTCTCTCCCCCTGCCCCCAAAATCAAAGCAAAACAGCTTTACCCACACAAAAAAGGGTGCAGATTGCAAGCTTGGCCGATGAACATAACTTGCTTTCCTCGTCCCAGGCTACGGCACGGACGCTTTAAGAGGGAACAAGGAAATGAAACTTGGGGGGAATGAACGTGCAGTTTCCATCCTGCTTTGTGTAACTTCTCTTTCTCTTTCTCTCTCACTCCCAGCTTTTACTTTTATATATACCGTATATATATGAGAAAATGGAAAAGAGCTAGATGTCTGATCGTAGAAAATCCTGAAAGGAGCCTGAAATAAAACACTTGCTGGATCCGAAACACAAATGACAAGGAACTGCTATCCAGAATGGGGCTTGAAACCCCCACTGACAGGAGCTTCCCGTGAATGCTGACGGTGGAGACGTCCCAGCCCACATTGCCAAGTTTTTTTCTGTTGCTGAAACTTGATCTCCAAACACTTTCTGCTGGGCACCACCTTCCAGGGAAGGATCGATGCCCATCTGCTCAGGCGGGACACTGGCGGAGAGGCTCGGCCCCTGCTCCCGTTTCAGATCCTGACGTGGAGATTTCAGGGCTCCCCCTCCGAGTTTGGAAGCATCTGGGGGCAAAGCATCATGGTCTGGTGCCTGTGCTTTTTGTCCGAAGATGAGAAAAATGCCATTGTGATAGATAAAGAAATCAGCCGGCAACTTCAGGAACAGAAGAAACGGGATCGATGGGAACTGAAGCTGCTTCTGTTGGGTGAGTATATAACTATATCTATATTGTGGATATGGATATGTACGCATGTCTTGATTATTCAACATCGGGAGCTAAGCAGAATTGGACTTGATTCGCACTTGGATGGGAGACCAATAGGAGATCCCCGAATGATTGGCTAGACTGGAAAGTCAGGCAGAGGAGGCAAGGGAAAAACACTTCCACACAGTTGCCAAGGAAACTGCACAGACTGTGTTGTTCCTTTAGAACAGTGTTTTAAAGCTGGCAACTTTAAGATGGGTGGACTTCAACTCCCAGAATTCCCCAGCCAGAATGGCTGGCTAGGGAATTCTGGGAGTTGAAGTCCATGGGTAGGTTCCACTTTTGGTAAATACCAACTTGTCCATGAAGTCACTAGGAGTTGAGTTTGAAGTATAGGAAACATACACCTTTATTTATTTATGTTCTTAACAAAGGAAGCAGGAGGGGGCTGGAAGTATGTGGTATTATGGGCTGGATAGCCATTGGCATGAATACTTTTCATTAGCCCACAGGAAGAGTAATCTTTCCTCCGTTTCTATCCTCCACAGGGTTATCTATCATAGTCTGTTGATAATGGTTTCCTGTGTCATTCATGAATTCTATTTTTAAAAAAAGGAAGAAGGGTGATCTGAAGGCCTCTCCTGATTCTTCCAGATCCCCCTTCTGGGGGCAATTCTCTTCCAGCGGTCCAAAATGTAAAATCTGAAGCAAAATGCTAAATTGGGGCAGGGAAAGTTTAGCTTTAGTTTGGTGTTAGCAGTTAA
The DNA here is from genome assembly GCF_035149785.1 of Candoia aspera. Taxonomy (NCBI): domain Eukaryota; kingdom Metazoa; phylum Chordata; class Lepidosauria; order Squamata; family Candoiidae; genus Candoia; species Candoia aspera. The sequence continues at coordinate 338,255,518 of NC_086153.1, forward strand.
AACACAAAGATCCCCTGTAGACACACGTTACGGTCAAAAAACTCAAGATGGCTCCTGCAATGGTGTGATGGAAGCTCCGCCCACTTTTAGCGTAGAGCTTTAAGGCAGACAGACTATTTTTTTCCTTCCCAAACTGCAAAGGAATGCTAAGAGAAAAGCCCAAAATCTTGTCCATCCCACCCGGGTGAGGTCCTTCTGTGTTTCCTTGGACCATAGAGCAAAAATGTGCCTCTCTTTTGTAATGTAAAAGCCAAGTGTTTACAGAATTTATCAGCCAGATCTAACAATGACGTCGGGGGCTCCTTCGATGATGAATGCTTGTTATGAGAAATGTCCACGATACATGCCAAAAGCAAGCAAAATCTACTCCTGGAGTTGCAAATATTATTGTTAACCACATGCCCTTTTATTGGTTCATCCTGGTCAAAGCAGCAGGAAAAAAGCTGTTGGAGCTGTTGGCTGGCTCTGTGTCACCTGCAGTGAAAATACTTTTGGAGTTGAGACAGTGAATCTGAAGTTAGATGTCAGTAACTCAGAGAATGGCACAGATTTCCACATTTGATTTGGAAGTGGCCACGGTTAAAAGCGGGGTTCAATTGCATATAAATGATTGTGTGACACTAAAGCCATCAGCCTTGGAAAGTGGCCTTTTAACCTGAAGATGTGTGGACTTCAACTCCCAGAATTCCCCAGCCAGCATGCTGGCTAGGGAATTCTGGGAGCTGACGTCCACCCACCTTAGAGTTGCTAAGGTTGAGAAACACTGGTCTAGATGCTGGCTGGGGAATTCTGGGAGTTGAAGTCCACCCACCTTAAAGTTGCTAAGGTTGAGAAACACTGGTCTAGAGAAAGACCTTCCCTCTGTTTTATTCCCTCCTTCTTTTGAATTGGAATTGTCAGGGATCAAACCAGCTAACTTCTGCAGGTAACTCAGGGGTTTTGCCCCGAACCATTGATCCTTTCCTCCTGAAAAGATAGAATTTGGTCTCTTGCATGGATCCCTGCTCTCCTAAGGTCTTCCCCATCACCTACAGCTTAATGCTGGGGTTGGCAGCCCAGTGCCTTCAGCTGCGAAAGTGCCTTTGAGGGCCCAGTACCATTAAAGGAAATCTTTGTGAAGTTGCCAGGCTCCTGAGTTCTCACCTGGAATGCTGAAATCGCATGTGATTGTGGTGGCCTTGCACACCACCTGGTGCAATTCTCTGTGTTTCATTTTAATGGTGGGTGTTGGTGATGGCGAGGATGGTGGCGATGACGATGCAGCAGCATCTGGGCTTTTGTACAAAGGCTGGAGAAGGTGGAATAGACTTTGAGCCAGATGTTCTGCTGGAAAATCAAGCACTGGGGCTGTGTTTTTTGTGCATTTCCAATCAGGCACTGGGGAGAGTGGGAAGAGTACCTTCATCAAACAGATGCGGATTATCCACGGCGTGGGATACACGGAAGAGGATCGGAAAGACTTTGCCAAAGTGGTGTATCAGAACATCTTTGCATCCATGCAGGCCATGATCAAAGCCATGGAGAGCCTTCAGATTCCGTATGCCCAGGAAGAGAATGCAGTGAGTAACTGTAATGGTTGCCTATCCTAAATTATACTCAGACTCACAAGCAAGAGCTTGAATCAAATCTGGTTTATTTAAGAATAGTGTGCAAGTACAAAGAAAGCTGAGAATGAGCAAAAGCGCACCAAATACAAACTAAAAACCCTCGGTGCGAACGTGATCCCTCCTCCTTCGCTCAACTGTTTCAAATTCCCCATCCCAGGTGTTCCTAACACGTTCTGCTAATCAACGGGCAAAAAGGACCTTGAACACAAACGATAACCCAAACACATTCCATCCCAATGAATAGAGATAGAAGCCTGGTACAAGGTCTCCCAGCAGCTCCCTCCCAACCGGAACGCGCGTCAGCACCATGGCATGCGAAACGTTACGATGTACATTAAACATTGTAACGGCAAACATGACAGTAACCATATACGTGCAACATCTCTTTGGCCAGGTCTCTGTTTCCCCTTTTTTTAAAATCCGTTCAATCGTGTCTCATTCTTGGAGCCTGCCTGGACAAGTCCCTGCAGTTTTCTTGGCAAGATTTTTTGGAAGTGGTTTGCCATCGCCCCCTTCCCAGGGCTGAGAGAGAGTGGCTGGCCCAAGGTCACCCAGCTGGCTTTGTGCCTAAGGCAGGATTAGAACTCACAGCCTCCCAGTTTCTAGCCCAGTGCCTGAACCACTAGACCAAACTGGCTCTCTGTTGCCCACTAGAGGTGTATAAAACATTCGCTGCTCCAATATTTGCAGCCTGGAAAAATCTTTTCACATATTCGATGCTTATAACAAGAGTGTTATTATTAGTTAGAGTCATAGTCCAACATTCCCCCGGGAGCTCAGGGTGGTTTACACAAGGGGCTGGTTTCTTTTTATCCCTACAACAACCCTGTGAGGTAGGTTGAGCTAATTGGCCCAGGAGCATCCAAGGAGTTTTGCTCCACTTTATTTTAAGTGTTCTACTATAGGAAACAATAGTAATTAGAAAAAAGGCTGTGCTCCATCATTATTTTGCTTTAGAGGTAGGGGAGATAATCCATGCTGAGTGTTACTGTTTAATTTACAGAAAAATGGATTAAGGGGGTGATTTTTAATCATTGGTGAAAGGATTATTTTAATTTGTTTTTAAATTAAAGATCCTGTAGCAAATGGGTAGGAGGCAACAAATGGCTGTTGCTTTTGTTGTTTGTTATGTTTTTTAAACATTTTAAAATAATTCCATTTACCAATTTTTCTATAGGTTAGGTGGTCAATAGCACTCAGCATGGACTACAATCACACTTAAGTTTTGCTGTTCTGTAATGAAAAATAAGGGATTTTTTGAGTTTCCATTGTTCCCTGCATCCTTGAAATATTTTTAGTTATATCCCAATAGACCGTTCCAGATGGGTCTGTTTTGTACAGAACTTAGAATTATTTGTTTTTTCCACTCTGTGTATACCCTATTTCCCACAATGGCCTACTGGTTTCCTCCAGAACAGGGTTTCTCAACCAGGGCTCCATGGAACCCTAGGGTTCCACAAGGGGTCACTAAGTGTTCCCTGGGAGCTCATAATTTACTAAAAAAATTATTTCAGATTCAGGCAACTTCACATTAAAGAGGTGCATTTCATTCTTTATTTTTAGTTTAAGAACATGTTAATGCATACAGGTAGTCCTCGCTTAATGACCACAATTGGGACCAGAATTCTGGTTGCTAAGCGAAGTGGTCATTAAGCAAATCCAACCCGATTTTATGACCTTTTTCATGGCAATTGTTAAGCGAATCACTGTGGTTGTTAATGACCACGTGGTCATTAAACAAATCACGCAGTCCCATTGATTTTGCTTGCTGGAAGCCAGCTGGGAAGGTCGAAAATGGCGATCACGTGACCATGGGACACTGCAGTGGTCATAAGTGCAAGGATAGGTTGCAAGTTGGTTTTTCAGCACTGTTGTAAGTCTGAACCGTTGCTAAACAAATGGTCATTAAGCACGGACTACCTGTATATATAGGTCTACGCGTGAAATGAGTATAATAATTTGGTAACTTCTGGCTTATATTTGAGCCTGAACATGCAGGGGTTCCCCGAGGCCTGAAAAATATTTCAAGGGTTCCTCCAGGGTCAACAGGTTAAGAAAGGCTGCTCCAGAAGACTAACAAGAGGAATGGCAAAGATATGCCCTTCCTTGTTGTTGCCCCCTAGGGACTAGTACTGTCCTTACTCATGACAAGTACACAGAGATAGACTCCCTATGAACATGGAGGTTCCGTTTTTTTCTATATTGGTTGATTGTGACCCAGAGCCTACTGCTGTCATGAAATCACTTCACACCTCCATGGCCACTGTCTTTCAGTGGACAGCCTTCCGCGAAGCACGTCCCCTCTGCAGTACGCCTCTAATATTTCTCTACACCAGCGTTTTCCGCTCTGCCCTTTTCTTTCTCCAGCAAAATGCCCAGCAGCTTCTGGAAGTGGACACCTATAAAGTGGTCACAATGGAGCCCTGCCATGCAAGGATCATCGGAGACCTCTGGAAGGATGCTGGAATCAGAACCTGTTACCAGAGGAGAAGTGAATTCCACCTGCTTGATTCTACTGCCTAGTGAGTCCCCTTGCTCTAGACTACTCTAATTCCAGGTTTGGGGGCCACCATGTCATGTTCTTAGCTTGCGTTGATGGTCTATGATAGGGCGGAGAGGGGGGACATGACCCTACCAGTCCTTTTGGATTTCTTGGCACTGTGGTTGTTCAGTGGTTCAGCTGCTTCCTGAGTGGGTAGTGTATGTGAGGGATGAAAGGTCTAGACCAATGCTTCTCAACCTTGACAAGTTGAAGAGGTGTGGACTTCAACTCCTAGAATTCCCCAGCCAGCAAAGTTGAAGTCCACACCTCTTCAAGTTGCCAAGGTTGAGAAGCACTGGTCTAGCCCTTGGCCACAATGCTCAACCCTCTCCCCTTTCTCCTCTAACATCTACATGAAGCCATTGAGGAGCTTCTCTGATGCTTTGGGATTATCACTCTACAGTTGACATCTGTCCATCTCTGCCCCTGCATGGTGGAAGCCATGAGTTCATGTCTAGAGGTTGGAAGGTTCTGGGTGGGGAGAAGCAGGTTGTGAATTAACTCTGTGGCAAGAAGGGGGCTGTGGCCATCTGACTGTGGGACAGTACCAACTTTAGTTCTAGATGGGGCTGTGTTCCCCCAGAAAATGTGGGGGTCTTCTAGATTTTGAATGTGGTGGAAGCTGTGGCCAGGAGGGGTTTTTGCCCAGCATCAGTGGGTTGCAACTCTTTCTGGAGCTGAAGATGCTGGGAACAGTCACTCTTCCCTCATCCCCACCACAGATGGACTACTGTAATGCATGCTGCTTAGGGCTGCCCTTGAAGACCATCCAGCAACCTCCATTGTTGCAAAACACAGTGGCCCATACACTAATGGGGTAAACCCAATACTGTCATATAACTGCAGGAATGTTTGTTTCCCAGTGCACTGGAAGGTGTTGGCTGTAATCTTTTGTGAGAGATTTTGGGAAAGAAACAGAAAACAGAGTAGATCTACAAGATCAGGAGACAAAGGATAAAATCCACTGCTAGCTTATCTCCTAAAAGGCATCTCAGCCCAACTGGCTCAAAAAACACCCCTAAAACCTGGGAAGAAAGTTTCAGGTCGTCCAAAGATTACCTTTTAATGAATCCACAATCACTCAGGGCAGAAATTCTTCTTGCAAATTCTGGGGTTCTGCATTTATTTGGCATTTTTGAAACCTTCTGGAAATTGTGCAGCTACTTGACATCTTTAAAGTCCTGCCTGGGTTAGGGCTGGATGCTAAGGGGGATGAGAGTCCCTGATCCTTGGGAGATACACCGGAAGAGAATCGGAAGATGAGGATTCTCCCCTGATGCTCTGTCGTGGAGCACACTCCCAATCCCTATAAGATCTGCCCTGCCCCCCTGCCTTGAGATTTTGGGAGTTCTTTTTTTTCCTGGACTATAACAGAATTTAATTTTCGCAAGGCATTAAAAACCTGGCTTTGCCATCTAGCCTGGAGCCCTGGCAGTAAGGGTGAGCCTGTTTTATGCTTGATTTGAACTTGGGACGTGGTGAATGTTCCCAGCAGCTATTCTATGTTATGTTTTTTTTTAATGGTGGTTTTATATGTTTTGATTTTGTTTTCAATTGTTGAATGTATTTTGTTTGTTTGTTTGAATTGATTAGCCGCCCAACTCCAGTGCACTCTGGGTGGCGTACAGAACTAGAAAAAAAATCCATGAAAGCAGATAGAAACGTATGAGATGGGCAGCCATCTATATTTGCTTAATAACCAGACATGAATTTGTACCCCATCCCAAATTTTGGGGTTTTGTTTTTACGTATGAACTTCGTCCCTCAACCTCATGGCTATGAGAACAGAACAGATTCTCACTTTTGACTCAGTCTACTGTATCTTAAAATTCTATGGGGTGATAGGCACCGTATTATCCCTGGTTTTTGATACTGATCCTTGCTTAAAGCTTCACGATGATTTTTAGTCATTTAAAATGATACATTCAACACAATTTACTAATGATATACCGGAGAACTACACCCTCCTTGACATTTTCAGAACCCTTGCTTGCTTATTCATGCTTTATTCCTTGATTTTCTTTATCTGTTTTCTGTTTTCTGTTTGCGTTTGTTTATACGCTTTCTTTGAAAGCTTAAAAGGAAAAAAAAAAAGGGAAGCTTTTGAAATCCACCCCTCTTAAAGTTGCCAGGTTTGAGAAACACGGCACTAAGAGATGCCTGCATTAACTTCGAGTTATTTTGTCAGAGCAGCGCGGTGATTTGCCCAGAATGACAGGAGTCTCTGTTTCAGCTTCCTTTCAAACCTGGACCGCATTGCTTCCGAAGGATACGTGCCAAGTGCCCAGGATATCTTGAGGACTCGCGTGCCAACGACTGGCATTAATGAGTACTGCTTCTTGGTGCAGAAGGTGATGCTAAGGTGAACAGAAAAAGGGTGTGATGGATTCATCCCCAGGTGCCTATAATGGATTCCTAAATATAAGGATATAACAGAATCAAAAGATTGAATATTCAGGAAAGATTCAGTAAGCTTCTGAGAGGCTGTGTGTCCTTGTGCAAAAGTGACACGTGAGCACAGATTTATTTATTTGTTTGTTTGTTTGTTTATTAGATTTATATTACCGCCCCTCTCCCCCAATGGGAGAGATTACAGAACAATGCCTCAATCTGATGAGATTGGAACGTATTGCAATCTCACCCCTGAGATCTTGCAAAAACCACGTGTTTCACCGCCAAATTAGGGGTTGTTTTGCACTGAGGACGAGTTGAACTTGGCACGTTTTGCCCACCACAATTCATCGGATTGACAGGATTGGATTTGGTGATTTAAGTTGATGTGGAAAATTGATCCCATGCAGATTCAGACGTTCCGATTGGGTCATCTAACGGGGTCAAATCTGCAGGGCTTTTTTTGCGCACGCACAGAAGCATGGGAATCGTTTGAATTGATTTGGAGTCGGACAATTCAATTCAACTGTTCAGTGGGCTTTCTGTTTCAATTCATTCATTTGAGTCGGAGACGCAATTGAAACACCTTTGAAATGATTCCCCGAGCTGAGTATTTGACCTTCCCTGGGAGGTCTACGTTCTCTCCTCAGTTCTTTTTTTAAAAAATGTATTTTTATAAAATCTTTTTATGAAAATATATTTTAATTATATTGTTGTATAATTAAAATAACATTATATTATACTAGCATTATTAGTAATGTTATTATAAAATTGCATTACATTATATTATTCTGATACAGTGGTATTTATACGGTGTTGATTAAAAATTATTAACACGCTAACGTTTAAATAGTTTAAGCCATTGAGGATACAATAAGAGCAAGCAATATTATATATCTTAATTATGGTTTAAAATGTCAGTAAGCACAGGAATATCTGGCTTTTTCATCCAGAATTGAATATAACAATAAAATATTTGTTATACAGTAAAGGTTTCAGACTTAAGCGGATTACTTAATATCACTGTATTGTTACTTAATGTTCTTTGTACATATTGAAAAGGAAAAGAGAAAATAAAGCAAATTTGACAACAATTAAAATACCAATAGATTAAAAAAGGGGGGGGAGGAGGGAAATGAAAAAAGGAAAAGACTTTTCAGCTTCTTTTTTGTGCTTCTGCTAATTCACAGTTTTTAATAAACACTGGGCCTCCTCAGAAGCCAGGCTGTAAATCAGTTTTTTCAACCTTGGCATCTTTAAGATGGGTGGACTTCAACCCCCAGGATTCCCCAGCCAGCATTTGTGGACTTCAACCCCCAGAATTCCCCAGCCAGCATTTGTGGACTTCAACCCCCAGAATTCCCCAGCCAGCATTTGTGGACTTTAACCCCCAGAATTCCCCAGCCAGCATTTGTGGACTTCAACCCCCAGAATTCCCCAGCCAGCATTTGTGGACTTCAACCCCCAGAATTCCCCAGCCAGCATTTGTGGACTTCAACTCCCAGAATTCTCCAGCCAGCATGCTGGCTGGGGAATTCTGGAAGTTGAAGTCCACACATCTTAAAGTGGCCAAGGTTGGAAAACATGGCTGTAAATGTTTATATTTGCCATGCTGAGTGATGTATTGCATAACTTGCTTAAATTTGGTTAAGCTTCTGTTGTGAATATATACTGTTAATTTTGCCGTTGCTGCATATTATCTGAGTTTAAGTTCCTGATTAGATATTGTCAGGATTATATCTTTCTTCCAGTATTGGACAAAGCGTGTATCCCATTAAATTATGATGCTTCTTGTTGACTTTTTTCTGGGATTATACCTAGTAGGAAGAATTGTAGTTTCGTTTCAAATTTCAGTTGCAAAATTTTCTGCTTTATATGTTTTGTTATATTAATTATAAGCCTAATATAATTAATAATATAATTATGATTACAATTATATCGTTATCTCTGATATTTCTCTGCATCAACACCTTCCTGTTGCTGCCCTGGGATGGACAATTCCTGATTCATCTCATCATATCAAGAGTTAAATGATGCTGTGAATGGGATGAGGGTCAAAGGAATTGTCCCTCTTGGAGAAGACAATAGAAAGGGTGCCTGAACTTCTCTGTCTTCTTCCTCTCCGCCTCCTCCTCCTCCTCCTCCTCCTCCTCTCTCTCTTTCTCTCTCTCTCTTCCTGTATCATGGATTTTAGACTGTAAGTCTGTCCCCCAGAGGGCTCCAGGGTCTGTGATCACACATCATGACCACCGTCTGGACATTTTTGACCTCACCCTGCAGACTCCCCTGTCTATTCCACTCTGGAGGCCTTTGGGGTAAACAAGTGGGAAGAAATTCAGTAAATAAATGTCAGGCATAATTTAATCACGTTTACGAAATTTGGCAAATAAGCATACTCGCCAAGCTTCCTTGGCTTTCATGAGTCATGCTTCTAATCTTTTAAGAAGGAGTGAGATGAACTCACGCAGGTTCAGAGAAGAACATTGAGGATGGTCAGAGGACTGGAAACAAATCCTAGGTAGAGGGGTTGAGAGAACTAGGAATAGTTAGATTTTAGAATACAGAGAAGAATGGAATGGAGTGGAATGGAATGGAATAGAATAGAATAGAATAGAATAGAATAGAATAGAATAGAATAGAATAGAATAGAATAGAATAGAATAGAATAGAATAGAATAGAATAGAATACTTCATTGGCCAAGTATGATTAGACATACAAGGAATTTGACCAATATATTTACATAACATCAAAAAATAAACAATAGTAAAGTAATAATGTTATTTACTAAAACTATGCAATCAAGAAAGAAAGGAAAAAAATCGAAAGAAAATAATACTACGGCTATTAATACAGAGAAGGGAATATCAATCAATCAATCAACATGGATTTATTGGATTCATTGATTGCTTGATTTGACTGATTGATTAAATTTGTGTCCTTTATTGATTAAATTTGTGCACTGCTAGAGACATGGTGGCTTACAAATATCTAAAAGGAGATCACAGGGAAGATCCCAGATCAAGACCTGTTCTGTTCCCTGACCCCACAGAATGCTCTCCAAATGCAGGAAAGCTGATTCCAGATGTATTTGTTAAATTAACAGTATTTACAGTATATCCCACCCCAACCTAGGCAGGTTAAATACAGCAAAATACCCATTACAGGAAAATAAAATGTACAATATACTATATATAAAAAAGAAGAGCAGTTACAAACTTACAATCAAGGCACTTAAAAATAACTAAGGGCCGAAAGCGAATTGAAACAGAATGGATTGAGCCTGTTTGCCAATCCAGAAGAAGCTGGATTGGGGCCAGCCATACCTCCAGGAGAATGTCAGGTAGCCTTATAAGTCAAGTCAAGTCAAGTCAAGTCTCAATTAAGAAAGAGAGATAGACAGATAGATAGATGTCACTTTGAAGACTTATAATTCAAATAAATAAATAGGGGGCTATCACTTTGAAGACTTATGATCTGGTCCACCCCCCAGGACCCTCAAGAAGCCCCATTTAATCTGGACCAGATGGGTAGAATTTGTTCTGGCAATCTTATTATTTGGGGATATCATAGGAAAACTGTCTCAACAGTAAGAACAATTCAGCAGTGAAATCCCTGATCTACTGAGACGTCAAACTCTCCTTTGCTGGATGTGGTTGAGCAGAAGATACAAGCCAATCATCCTGGATGCTTTAATCTGGATTCCTGCACCAAGCCAGGGTTTGACTAGATGGCCTTAAGAGTCCCTTCCCATCCTAGGATTCTCTGATGCTTCTGAACCCACCTCCAATGGATAGAAACCGGACATTGCTGGCAGAGCAATTAGGTTCAATTCCATGGGACCTTGAAAAAACTGAGAACACCCCCTTTGGTAAACCCACATTGCTGACTCTAACCTGGGCAGACAATCCTGAGTTAGCTAAATGGATGCCTTCATTCATTTCAAAGCAGTTCCCTGTAGGTTTTTTCATTTCTATTTTTTCAGGATCATCGATGTTGGCGGGCAGAAATCCGAACGCCGGAAATGGATCCACTGTTTCGAAAACGTGATTGCCATGATCTATTTGGCATCTCTCAGCGAATATGACCAGTCCCTGGAGGAGAATAACACTGAAGTATGGAGCAGTGTTCAGACAGGAATACTCGGGGGGAGGGAATTGTGCAGGATTCCTACCAGCCATGCCTTACAGGACACTCTAATCCAGGGTTTTTCAAAGTGGGAGAACCTGATAGAGTTCCTTGAGAGATTAAGGGCAACCCCCCCACCAATAACTTTAATATACAGGTGGTCTTCGACTTACAACCACAATCGGGATTGGAATTTCCATCGCTAAGCAAGGTGGTGGTTAAGTGAGTCATGCCTGATTTTACGACCTGTTTTGCTGCAGTCATTAAGTGAATCATGCAGTCTTTAAGCAAATCTGACTTCCTCCATTGACTTTGCTTGTTGGAAGCCAGCTGGCAAGGTTGCAAATGGCGATCATATGACCCCAGGACACTGCAACTGTCATAAATATATACTGGTTGCCAAGCACCTGAATTTTGATCATGTGACCTTGAGGACGCAGTGACAATTGTAAGTGTGAGAACTGGTCTCAAGTCACATTTCCCAGCACTGTTGTAACTTCAAATGGTCGCTAAACGAATGGTCGTAAGTTGAGGAGTACCTGTATACATGTGCATAAATAAATTACGACAAGCTTTGTTGCTAGTGTCTCGTTAGAGCTTTCCTGTTTGATCAGTGGTTTTGGGAAATGACTTTTGCATGAAAAACAAAAATCCTTTTGCATGAAAATCATTTTTCGGGAAATGAGTCTGCAGCCTGAGAAAGTTTGAACCCTTGCATTCATGCTGATCTCCTTCCTCCTCCTCCTCCTCTTCCTCTTCTCGCCATTGAGATCTTCATGCTTCATTGGTCTAGTCTGGGGGTGCTTAGATTTATGCTCCCAATAAAATAAATAAAATTCCCTTCTCACCCCTATGGGCAGTGTGTGTCTTCCCCAACCTCGGGTCTTCCACCAGAGGCCTGGGAGTTTGAGGGTCCTGCGCAGGATCTCGACTGTTCCTGGCACTGCGCTCTTCTGGACAGAGAGCGCTGAGGTTGCTCCTGGGATCTGCTGGAGCCCCCCTCCCCGCTTGGGGGTCACAGCCCCGAGTGCCCCTCCCACCACCGGGACCCCTTTGGCCTTCCCTTTCCACATCCGCCCCAGTTCCTCCTCCAGGCCCTGGGACCTCTCCAGCTTCTCAACTCCTCCTTCCTGATGCTGCTGTCACTTGGCACGGCTCCATCGATCACCACCGTGGTCTTCTGGTCCTTGTCTACCACCACGATGTCCGGTTGATTGGCCAGGACCTGCCTGTCCGTCTGGATCTGGAAGTCCCACAGGATCTTAGCCCTGTCATTCTCCACGACCTTCTGTGGAGTCTCCCATCTGGACTTGGGAGGGTCCAGCCCATACGCTGTGCAGATGTTCCTGTACACAATGCCAGCTACTTGGTTGGGCCGTTCAGCGTCTGCTGTTCCTGCCTGCATCTTACGCCCTGCCACTGTGTGTTGGACTGTCTCTGAGGCCTCTCTGCACAGTCTGCCCCTCGGGTCCTGTCTAGTGTGGTAGACCCCTGCTTCTGTGGATCTGGTGCTTAGGGCCTGTTCTTGTGCTGCTATTCATTGGTCTGATCTGGGGGTGCTTAGATTTATGCCTCTATCCATCCATCCATCATCTGTCTACTCTATCTCTATCTATCTATCTATCTATCTATCTATCTATCTATCTATCTATCTATCTATCATCTATCTATCTATGTAATCTATCTATATCTATCTAGCTGTCTATCTACTCTGTCTGTCTGTCTATCTACCGTATCTCTCTCTCTCTCTGTCTCCCCCTGATCCAGCTGCTTGCTCTTGATGGCGGTTTCATGCATGTTTTCCTTCTGTTCTTCCCCATTTGTCACTCCCTCATCTCAGAACCGAATGAGGGAGAGCTTAGATCTCTTTAGGACCATTCTGGAGCTGCCCTGGTTCTGGAACACCTCCATTATTCTCTTCCTCAACAAAGTGGATATTTTGGAGGAGAAGATCCTCAGCTCGGATCTGGCTGCCTATTTCCCCAGTTTTCCAGGTAACATTTCCTGCTTTGTGCAGACAGGCAGTGGTGAGGAGTGGTGAGAGGGGTCATCTGCAAAGGGGCATGTTCTAGAAGGGGTGGGTTGCAAAATTGGTGCAAACTGGGATCTGCCTCCCTGAGTTATGGGGAAGGTGCTCTTTTGTTACCTCAATTATTAAGGCATTGTGGGCTGGAAAACTGGCTTGAACCACTGGAAATCTCTTATTATTAAAGCTTAAAGCTCAAAATTGCAGTTATTAAAGCTTGAAACTGCACTAGAATTTTAGGGACACCCTGTATTTATCTAAAATGTAAAGTTTTTTTTCTTCTCAAAAACGTCTGGGAACTTCACTGAAGATCCACATAGTTTTCTGGGTAAATGTGTTTTGCCCTGGCTTTCTCCCAGGAGGTTCAACTTCCCAGTCCAGGCTACATTTTGTGATTTCCTTGTGGTGTCCCATCCAATGACTACCCAGGTCTACCCTTGTTTAGCTTTTGAAGCCACCTAAGGTTGGTCAAGTGCTGCCCCCTGCTGAGTCATTTTCTTTTCAAATCGAAGGTCACAAACTCACTGAGAAATAGGAATAAATGCAGATAAATCCAGTTTTTATCTATTAAAATTAAAATTTAATAAATTTAGGGTAGATTTTATTTTTGATAAATAGAGCAGATTGCAACCATTTATCTCCCTGCCTAGTAGAATCTATCTATGTGGTTGTTGGGAGTCGAAAACAACTTGATGGCACATAATCAGTCAGTCAGTCAATCAATCAATCAATTGATCAATCAGTCTAGTAGAATCAAAGAGGAATTGGCCTAATTTGTGCTGGCATGCAAAAGGATCTAATTTTGCACTTTGAAGCCAATCTGTGAGGTCTCAATCATCCTTCGAAATAGGATTTCTCTAAATTTGCCCATGTACTTTGCCAATCCCAAAGAGAGAAGGAAAGGAAAAATAAGTCTGCTTAAAATGGGCATGCATAAAATATGCATACATTCATGAGAATAAGATGGAAAAATGCATTGCAGTGGAGAATACAGGTAGTCCTCACTTAATGACCATTTGTTTAGTGATGGTTCAGACTTACGATGGTGCTGGAAAAAATGACTCACAACTGGTGCTCATACTTATGACTGTCAAAGCATCCCCGCGGTCACGTGATCACAATTTGGGTGCTTGGCAACCGGTTCACATTTATGACCGTCGCAGCGTCCCGTGATCACGTGATCGCCATTTTCTACCTTCCTAGTCGGCTTCCGGCAAGCAAAATCAGTGGGGAACCACATGATTCACTTAATGACCACATGGTTTGTTTTATGGCCGTGGTGACTTGCTTAATGACCGCTGCAAAAAAGTCGTAAAATCAGGTCAGATTTGCTTAAAGACCACTTAACTTAGCAACCAAAATTCTGGTCCCAATTGTGGTTGTTAAGTGAGGACTACCTGTAATTCGCAGCAGCTGTATACGTTAAGCAAACCTTCAAACGAAGATATTGTTTATTATTATAGTTTTAACTTTATTGTAAACTGCCCAGAGTCCCTCTTTTTGGGGAGATGGGCGGTAGCAAAATTTGAAAAATAAGTAGGTAGGTAGGTAGGTAGGTAGGTAGGTAGATAGATAGATAGATAGATAGATAGATAGATAGATAGATAGATAGATAGATAGCCAAAATGTGCGCAGAAATTTTAGCCCAAACCATGTCTCCCATGTTTGGCCATGAGAGAAACTAAATTAACATAATTATGGTAGAATAGTGCAAATAAAATCCCTCGTCTCCCATTTAATTTCAAATGCATTTAATTTGTCCCCGCCCATCTCCTCCCAGTGGGGGACTCTGGGCAGTTTACAGTAAAAGTAATCGATTAAAACAGCAATATATAAATATAAAATTACCCTTAATAAATAGTTGTACAATAAGACTAAAAAAGTAAAAAAGTCCAAGTGGCAGGAGAATCAGACACAGGCTGTGTGTGGGAGGAGTGGTCTAGGATAGCAGCCCTCCCCACGTAGCTTTGTTCCCCTCTCCACCCCAGGCGGGGCGGCAATGCTCCTCCGGAAGGCCGGGAGCGATGGGGCCAACCTCACCTCTGGGGGCAGCGTGTTGTTGTAGAGAAAACAGGAGACGGGAGCATTATGCATGCCATCTTGAGTTGTACAAACGTAAAAGTGGGGTGTAACAGCAAGAATCATAGGACCTCCCTCTTTGCTTGTTGTACCTTTTTATTTTATTTATTCTATTTATTTCCCAAATTTTTGCTATTGCCCATCTCCCCCCCAAGAGGGACTCTGAGCTTTTCTATGAGCATCAGAGACGAAGCCAGTGTGCAAAAGGCAGCAAATAAAAAAATGGAGCTGCAAGACGCTACGTTGGCATCGATCGGGGTGGGCACGCCCTGGCTTCCCCAGGCAACGTTTCTTCAGGCCTCAGATTGTCGTTGCTAGTTGGACAGATTGCCCCCACTCCCGAGGGACCACCGTTGAGTCTGCAGAAAGCTAGACGGGCACTGCTGATTCCCCGACCGCTTCTCTTGCAGTCAGTCTCTGGAGTCCCCTGTCTTCCCTCCAAGGGAATGGGTGCAATGCAGCCTCATGGGCTTTGCACGTGTTAAGGCTGCCCTTGGTTTCAGAGCAGGGGGGAAAGGCAGCTTTAAAGCCACGTCAGCCAAGGACAAGACACACCCATCTCATGCCCGGGCTGTGGAGGCGATGAAAGCAGCTTTGTGGGGATACAGATGCAGAAGGATGTTGCCAGGACACATTGTGGTTAGTGTGAAGTGGGGCCCAACCCTAAGCCATTTCCTGCAGCATTTGAATGAGCAAAACACTCTGGCTTTGTATTGATGCTGCTAGCCACACCTTTGCTTAGAATTTCGCTTGAAAACGCCGTCAAGCTTCAAGCAATTGTTGTTTTAAGCTGTTTCCGGCAGCTTCTGGATGAAAAAGAGGCTTCCCATTTTGCCGACGCTAGCTGGGCACCCCTTGGCACCCCTAATCCTGACTCCCCATAATGGCAGGTTTGTGGAAGGTCGGAACGGGATGTCGGTGCCTCGAGGCCAGCCGCGTTCCGCCCAGCGGCGTGGAGCCGTGGCTGCCCCTGGACACGTCATTCACTGTGGCATTTCGTTACGTGAATGAACTTAACGAATTCAACAGTTGAATGGATTTGACTTAAACAGTTATGGAATTAAGGGGACGTGTGAGGCCGCACAACTTGTAATTTATGATTCTGGGTGGCGTCCCTCAGTAAAAATCCAAAACAAAACAATAAAGAAATAATAAAGCGCTGTGGCCAGCACATGTTCACGCGTGGAAAGCACATTGACTCTCTGCTCCTCCTTTCCCAGGTCCTAAGCAAGATGTTCATGCAGCCAAGCACTTCATCCTGGAAATGTATTCTGACATCTTCCAGCAGATCTCAACCCTCGATGGCCCTTTCCGTGGTGGAGCCCTTTCCCACTTCAGACCCAGGATCCTTTATCCCCATTATACCTGTGCCACCGACACACAGAACATCTGCACAGTTTTTGCAGACATCAAGGATGCCGTTCTTGCAAGCTACCTGGAAGAGTTCAACCTGGTCTGAAGGGGCCAGTGCCGGACAGACCGCAGTGTGGCTGGGGGTGCAATCCAGATGTTGCATCTGGATTGAGAAATCAGGCTCCTGAGATGTGCCGGGGTGGTAGGTCAGTGCTTTTGACCTCTCTTGCAGCATCTTCTGGTGGGGACCTTGGATGTCCTAGGTGAATCCGGAGACTCACCGCTGGGAAGGATTTTTTGAAATAACATTGCACCTGCACCATCGAATAGGAGATCGACACCTCCCATGTTGCTTGGCTTCACACGGCATCATTGCACAATGTGTTACAGGAACTACAATGTTGGGAGAAGCAGACAGGGCAGGATGGCTAAAATTTGGGCAGATAGAAGGAGCAAGAAGCTGAAGAGATAAGGGTGTCAACTCTGAAACAGCAAGTAGAGATAAGAAAGGTAACCGTCACGCAGCAGCATGAAAGGGCAGCTGAGGTGATGCATGGTGGAACGTGTGACAAAATGCAACTCTCAACAGATAAAATGAAGGGTGGACAGGCGACTGGTTGAAAGGCTTCCTGTTTGTGCATCCAGCTGTAATCTACAGATTATTAGATACAACCATAATGTAGATTGGTGTTTCTCAACCTTGGCACCTTGAAGATGTGTGGACTTCAACTCCCAGAATGCCCCAGCCAGCCATGGGGCATTCTGGGAGTTGAAGACCACACATCTTCAAGGTGCCAAGGTTGAGAAACACTGATGGAGATTATATGTGCATGTATCTATGATTATGTATGAATGGATCTACAGGTTAGGCAGATACTACTGTAATCTACCAATTATGCACTCCTGCCTTCCCCATGCATCATCTGGCCGGGATGCAGCAGGGCAAGTGGGTACGAATGTGTGTGTGAGCGTGAGTGTGTGTGGGTAATGCTTACACAATTGTAATGAATAAAGCTTTTGTAGGTTAACAGAGCCTTTACATGTTTTGGGTGTTACCTTGAGCATTTTATTACTGTATAAGAACCCAGAGCTCAGATCGGTAAGAAATGCACTCTTAGAAAGAACTGGGGGCAAACTGATCGCTCGATCACTTTCTTGAGTTCATCGGATTTGCTGCCGCAGGGCTTAACTCCACAATGTGGGCTGGAAGAGAGACTCAGCCTTCTGAATTTTCTACTGGTTATTTCTTGGACTGATGCCCTCTTTCTGCTCCAACTGCTTTGACCACTTCGCAACAAAAAAGAGAGAGACCACCACCCCATTTTTTTTTTTAAAAAGCTTCCATGTTCATGTTTCACAAGGAAAGTGGCAGTCCTTCCCTATTATGTATGGATTTCAGTAGGTAAAGGTTTCCCTTGACGTTAAGTCCAGTCGTGTCCGACTCTAGGGGGCGGTGCTCATCTCCGTTTCAAAGCCGAAGAGCCGGCGTTTGTCCGTAGACACTTCCGTGGTCATGTGGCCGGCATGACTACACGGAACGCCATTACCTGCCCGCCAAAGCAGTACCTATTGATCTACTCACATTGGCATGTTTTCGAACTGCTAGGTTGGCAGGAGCTGGGACTAGCAACAGGAGCTCACCCCGTCACGCGGATTCGAACCGCCGACCTTCCAATCGGCAAGCTCAGCAGCTCAGTGGTTTAACCCGCAGCGCCACCACGTCCCTTTTATGGATTTCAGTAGGGTTCCCATATTTCCCCTACATCAGGATGACCACAAGAGGGCAGCAGAGATACACACAAAAGGTAATCAGCCCTCTAGTGATCAACTGGAACTTTGCAGCCCAGGTCTGATAGCCCAAGATCAGTGTTTCTCAATCTCAGGAACCTTAAGCCGTGTGGACTTCAACTCCCAGAATTCCCCAGTCAGCATGTAGATACAACCAGTGCAGTATGTCGATACAACCGTAATGTAGATCAGTGTTTTTCAACCTCGGCACCTTGAGGATGTGTGGACTTCAACTCCCAGAATTCCCCAGCCAGCCATGCTGGCTGGGGAATTCTGGGAGTTGAAGTCCACGTGGCTTAAAATTGCTGAGGTTGAGAAACACTGCCCTAGACATTGTTCTAATGTCAGGGTACCAAATCTGTGGGAACAAGGGTCATCAGGTTGAGATCATGCTCCAAAAAGGGGAGCATCGGAGAGACAAACTTAATAGTTTAATTTTGCAAATATGGTAATTCTTCATGGACTTAATGATTTCCCCATTGCATGTCCCTAATTGTTACATCTTTTATTTATTTATCTATCATATTTGTTCACCGCCCATCTCATGGAGAGACGACATCTTTCTGTATGTACGGCTTAAGCGCTGTCTGTAGCCCACCCAACAGGCTCAGAGCCTTAAAATCCATGGTTATCCTTAACTGAGGTTTGCAGGTTATGTGAATATATTTGCTAGGTTGTTACCTGACTGGCTAAGATACATTTCAGTCTGGGGTGGGGAGGAACCAGCCAAAGCCGAAGCAAACCCCCTGCAACTTGGAACCCTCTAGATGTTAGAACTACAGTTCCCAGAATTTCTAGGTACAGTGGCTGGGGAATTCTAGTCCCCAGTACATCTGCAGAGCATGCCATTGGCGAAAACGGAGACACACATTGCATGACAGAGATGCATTTTGTGGAGGAACTGCAAAGGGGCAGCAAGAAAGGACACTAGGAGAGAGGTCTTGACCTACAGGTAGTCCTCAACTTATGACCATTTGTTTAGCAATGATTTGAAGTTATGACGATGCTGAAAGAAGTGGCTTGTGACTAGTCCTCGCACTTACGACTGTCGCAGCGTCCCCGCAGTTGCGTGATCAAAATTTGGGTGCTTGGCAACCAGTATTTATGATACTGGCAGTGTCCTGGGGTCACGTGATCGCCATTTGCGACCTTCCCAGCCGGCTTCAGACAAGCAAAATCAATGGGGGAAACCGGATTCACTTAATGACTGCAGCAAGAAAAGGCTGTAAAATCGGACACAGTCACGTGGTGCCTCACTTAATGATGCCTCGCTTAGCGACCAAAGTTCCAGTCCCAATTGTGATCGTAAGTTGAGGACTACCTGTAAAAGACAGGAGGGAAGAATGGGCAAAGCAGTTTGAAGAGGTGGGGTTCAGGAAAGAAACTTTCAGGTATGGGAGGAAGAAGAGAAAGGAAGACATAATGGGTGGTGGAGGAAGAATCTTCCAGAGTCGGCACTGAAGGAAGGCATCTGTGCATCAAACATTCCATTCAGTCGTGTCTGTTGCTGCAATTTCTTTATTTTTTGCACAAGTAGAAGAGGGCAGGACTGGAAAATGCGAGGCCTGCTGCTTAGGAAGCGAAAGCTTAAATAAAAAGAATATCTCTGGTGGCTTTGCCTCACACCTCTGATCCCATGATGTGCTTGATCCACGGAAGAAAGTCGGCTATGCGGGAGTAAACGCCCGGCGGGAAGCTATTGCCAAAGGAAACGATGCCGTGCACGATGCCGTTGCACACCATCGGGCCTCCCGAGTCCCCCTGGGGAAGGTGAAAGCAAAGAAAACAGCTGAAAGGGAAGGTTTAGAATGGATCTCTATAAAACCAGTTCTCCCCAGGGATCGGGGATCAGGACTCCCATCGTCTCCTGCCAGTTCTTTGGGACGTGTGATGGGACGTGTGATGGGAAGGCAGCAGGTTAAGGATGAGGCTGACAGCACTAAGCAAGACCAGCCAAAGAATCTGATAAGGTCTGATATTTAAATTCGTTCCTGATTCCACACCATGAGGACTAGCATCTTTCTGAAGTTTTAAGGGATCAGGGCCCAGCCGAGTGGTGGAATGTTTGCTCTGCAGGCAAAGAGCTTCAGCCTTATTCCTCAGCCATCTTCAGTCAGTCCCACTTTAAGGAAGATTGGGGAGGAGATATTTTGCTAGAAATCGACCCAGCAGGAAAGGGGAAAGAGATCCAGAGCACGGACATTGTTTGCAGCACTGCAGGATGGCCAATGGTGCCTGGGTGCCACACTTTGCTCTCGGCTCTTCTCTCTTGTGCAACGTGAGGACGTTCACATGGGTGCGCCTGTGAGCATAGCTCGGTTTTGCCATTGGGCCTGGGGCTCCCACAGAAATAGGGAGCCTGCGTAATGGCTCTGTTGGGGGTAAGACCCTGAATGTGGTTTTTGTCTGTAGTTTTTAACCCCTTGAATTGCTTGAATTACTGTTAATTAATTACTGAAATTGAATTACTGCTAAGGTTGTTCTTCTTTTGCTATTTTAATTGTGTGAACCACCCCGCGTCACATATGTGAGGTGGGTGGCTATATAGATTCAGCAAACGCGTCAAAAAAATAGCTGAATATGAGGCAGAAGGGAATCTGATTTCCAGAACTACCAGTTGAGGCTAAACTGGGCCTTCAGATATCTAGAGCAGCATTTCTCAACCTTGGCAACTTTAAGACGGGTGGACTTCAACTCCCAGAATTCCCCAGCCAGCAAAGCAAAGCTGGCTGGAGAATTCTGGGAGTTGAAGTCCACCCGTCTTAAAGTTGCCAAGATTGAGATACACTGATCGAGAGAGTGAGATGGTCAACCCTGATGACTATGGGGATTAGCTGGTGAGGCCTGAGAAGGTAGTTTAGACACTGCCATCCATCCTCCAAGACAATTCTGTAGACTAAAAAAGGCTAAAAATATTGATGTCCCACTGTGTGGCCCCCAAATAAATGAATAAATTACATCTTCCCAGACTAGAAGAATACTCCCTGCACCCTCTAAAGTGAACCCAACCATCCTTTGCTTCCTTTCCTAACCTGGCTGGTATCTCGGAGTTGATTGAAGCTTCCAGCACAGATCATGGCATCATCAAGCTCTGGATACAATTTCGCGCATTTCCGGCGATTGTAGATGGTGATGTTGGTTTCGAAGAGTTTATATGACCTGACCAACCTGTCAATCATTCCCCATCCCGAAGTCGTGCAGAGGGTCCCATCCGGGAGGTCGCTATTTGACCGAGGCAACGGAATAACTTGGACGTATTTGTTGAGCTTTGCTGGGTGGATCAGCTGATGCCAAATAGGGAGGAAGAAAAAGAAGGAAAATGACAGTTGAATGAGCTTCTGTTGCAACCAATGGATGAAGAAGATGGTGGTGGGACGTTTGCCTAAAAAAGTGTTTTCGGTGGGGAGAATGAGATTGCGGCGATAGCTTTAATTTAAAAAAAAATCAAGCTTGTAGCTGCTCTTCGTGAGCCTGAAAAGGCACAGCTTTGGCTATATGAAGGTTTTTGGGGGCGGGATGCAAAAGCGGGCTCTTTTCACTGGCTCCCAAAAGTGGGTCAGGAGCATTTGGGGGAAAGGAGACAGCAAAAAAGTCAAGATGGCCGCCGTGGCCATTGATCAAAGCCTCGCCTCGTTTCTACTTCTCTCTGTTATACTTCGGCATTCGCTTCAGATTTCTCTTCTGGGACAGCTGCTATTTCTGCTCTCAGTTTTATTGCTGTTTTTAATTAAACGTAAGTAAGTAAGTAAAGAAAGAAAGAAATGACCATTGCAGCTGCACTGCGAACAGTAAAGGAATCCAAACGTTTGGAGAATTTCACTTCCCCCTCCTTGAAACTCCCGTCCAAAATCACTTCTGCATTTTGAAACAAAACGCGTTTCTCCCTGGAGAACTTGCAGCCTCCCTCCAACGTTCACGCTGCTAGTCCCTCTGGAGGGGGGTCGGACGTCCCACACGGTACGACTGTTCCCTTAAAGAGGCAGTTTGTTAATCCAGTGGCAGGCTTAGCTGATGGCGCTTTTTGGTCCCGCAGGGGAGAGTGGGCCCTGTACGCTTTTTCCGCTGGGGCAGTTGCGAGAGCGGGCCGTGCTTGGAATACACTACCTTTAGCAAAAGGATGTCGTGCGTGACCGTTATGGGATTATAGGCAGGATGCATATGGTACGACTCGACGCCGAGCACTTGCTGAGACTCCTCAACAGCATGGAGGTCATGTGCTCCCAACACCACGGTAACTTCGCTGGGGAAAAAGCATCAGACAGCGTTAAGAAACTGTCCCATTCCCTCCTCCTCTCCTTCCCTCCTCCCTGCCCCTTCCCCTTCTTCAGCCGTTTACCCCTTTCCCTTCCCTTCCCTCCCTCCCCCTTCCTCTTTCCCTCCCTTCCCCTTCCCCTTCTTCATCCATTTACCCCTTTCCCTTCCCTTCCCTCCCTCCCCCTTCCTCTTTCCCTCCCTTCCCCTTCCCCATCCGTTTTCCCCTTTCCCCTCCCTTCCCTTCCCTCCCTCTTCCCCTTCCTCTTCCCCTCCCTCCCTTCCCCTTCCCCTTCTTCATCCATTTACCCCTTTCCCTTCCCTCCCTCCCTCTCCCTTCCTCTTTCCCTCCCTTCCCCTTCCCCATCCGTTTTCCCCTTTCCCCTCCCTTCCCTTCCCTCCCTCTCTTCCCCTTCCTCTTCCCCTCCCTCCCTTCCCCTTCCCCTTCTTCATCCATTTACCCCTTTCCCTTCCCTCCCTCCCTCTCCCTTCCTCTTTCCCTCCCTTCCCCTTCCCCATCCGTTTTCCCCTTTCCCCTCCCTTCCCTTCCCTCCCTCTCTTCCCCTTCCTCTTCCCCTCCCTCCCTTCCCCTTCCCCTTCTTCATCCATTTACCCCTTTCCCTTCCCTCCCTCCCTCCCCCTTCCTTTCCCTCCCTTCCCCTTCCCCATCCGTTTTCCCCTTTCCCCTCCCTTCCCTTCCCTCCCTCTCTTCCCCTTCCTCTTCCCCTCCCTCCCTTCCCCTTCCCCTTCTTCATCCATTTACCCCTTTCCCTTCCCTCCCTCCCTCCCCCTTCCTCTTTCCCTCCCTTCCCCTTCCCCATCCGTTTTCCCCTTTCCCCTCCCTTCCCTTCCCTCCCTCTCTTCCCCTTCCTCTTCCCCTCCCTCCCTTCCCCTTCCCCTTCTTCATCCATTTACCCCTTTCCCTTCCCTCCCTCCCCCTTCCTCTTTCCCTCCCTTCCCCTTCCCCATCCGTTTTCCCCTTTCCCCTCCCTTCCCTTCCCTCCCTCTCTTCCCCTTCCTCTTCCCCTCCCTCCCTTCCCCTTCCCCTTCTTCATCCATTTACCCCTTTCCCTTCCCTCCCTCCCTCCCCCTTCCTCTTTCCCTCCCTTCCCCTTCCCCATCTGTTTTCCCCTTTCCCCTCCCTTCCCTTCCCTCCCCCTTCCCCTTCCTCTTCCCCTCCCTCCCTTCCCCTTCCCCTTCTTCATCCATTTACCCCTTTCCCTTCCCTCCCTCCCTCCCTCCCCCTTCCTCTTTCCCTCCCTTCCCCTTCCCCATCCGTTTTCCCCTTTCCCCTCCCTTCCCTTCCCTCCCCCTTCCTCTTTCCCTCCCTTCCCCATCCATTTTCCCCTTTCCCCTCCCTTCCCTTCCCTTCCCTCCCCCTTCCTCTTCCCCTCCCTTCCCCTTCTTCATCCGTTTTTTACCATTCCTTTTCCCTTCCCCTCCCTCCCTCCCTTTCTTCCCTCTCCTCTCCTCCCCTCCCCTCCCTCTCTTTCCCTCCTTCCCGCCCTGTGGCTTTTTGTTTCTTTCCACCGCTGATCTGGGCCCTGTTCAGACCACCACATTCTGCCCTGTCAAGGCCAGCAAGACACGGGCGCCACGTACTCCATGCAGTGTGCTGCGGACATCACCCACTGTGGGGCCACTAGAAATCCTCCACATGTGAAATCATCTTGTGACTTCAAAGCTGCCATGTATGGTCTAGAATGGGGTGCAGCTTCGTGGCCCCCGATAATCCGGCTCTTTAGCGGACCTGTGTGAGAATTTGAGGAATGCTCAGCTGCCAGTAGGTTTTCGTAATTGCAGGGGGTTATTAAAGTCCCATCAAAGCAGCAGCAGAACCCGATGATCTTAAAGAGGGGCTTAGAGGAAGCTTTGCATGGACATCGATGCAAGCAAAAAAGCAAGCAAACCATAATTCTCCAGCCGGATGCCTTTTGGCCATGCTAATTGTTTTTCTGGAAATTGGTGCCCAGCACATCTTCCAGACACCATGAGGAAAGCTGATTTGGGGTTCAAGTCATAGCATCCATCTCTTCTCCATCCTTTTTTTTTAAATTTTACCCAGCTGAATACGGTAGCCGAGGAAAGGTGCACACCTAACACATTCAAGCGTTGCGTGTGAGAGCAGCCAGCATTTAAGAAGCACTGAAAGAAACACGGGGCAGCTGGTCAAGTCAGAGCATCTGGCTGATTAGTGGCTAAGCTCTGACTTTCCCAAGGCCACCGCCTTTCCTGCTGGGGGGTGGCTGGTAAGAAGCAGGCAGAGGATGCCCTGAGGTGGCTTTTCAGCTGAGAAGGAGAAGCCACACGCAGTGGACTTGAAATTGAGTTTCTTGCAAGATGGGAGCGATGGCCTTTTGATGGATGAGGACGTCTGTAATGTTTGGCTTATCTCATAATACTGGGAGGAGAAGCAGAAGGAACGTGGCCAAGGATTCTAACGTTAAGGTTGACACCAAGAATGCATCTGAAGAAATTGTTTTCTGCTTCTCTTGTAAATCCCAGAACTTGAGGTCAGTGGGAGAGGAATGAAAAGCAGATCTGACCAGTAGGAAGAACATCAGGAACAGCCACAAGTGAGAAACTGTCTTGGATAACTTAGTGAAGTACACACAACTTCCACCACTTAAAACTCACTCCAAGCTTTCTGGGACGCGTTGAGGGCTACACTTGCAAAGTGGGGGAGACCAGGCCCCATGCTGAGAGGGGATTTCAGGAGTTTTAAGAGTGGAAATGGATGCCTTAAGCTGGAAGAAGGCTTAAGAGCCCATTTTGCTCCTTGAATGCCCCCTAGCCTTCCAAAAATGTAAGAGAGACACCTTTTAAGGGGCAAATGGGAGCCATAATCCTGTTTCTCAATCCTCTCAAAATAGACCAAAATGAGAGCCAGTTTGGTTTAGTGGCTAAGGTGCTGGGCTAGAAACCAGGAGTCTGTGAGTTCCAGTCCCTTAGGCGTGACAGCCGGCTGGGTGGCCTTGGCCCAGCCACTCTCTCTCAGCCCAAGAGCCAATCAGGCGTGGTATGGGAGTTCTAGTCCCGCCTTAGGCATGACAGCCGGCTGGGTGGCCTTGGCCCAGCCACTCTCTCTCAGCCCAAGAGCCAATCAGGTGTGGTATGGGAGTTCTAGTCCTGCCTTAGGCATGACAGCCGGCTGGGTGGCCTTGGCCCAGCCACTCTCTCTCAGCCCAAGAGCCAATCAGGCGTGGTATGGGAGTTCTAGTCCCGCCTTAGGCATGAAAGCCGGCTGGGCGGCCTTGGGCCAGTCCCTCCCTCTCAGCCCAACTGGTGCAATGTAGACTAGCCTCCTCGTGGTGCACCCCGGGCAATGTGACTTGTCACGGCTAAACAGTCCACACATCTGACTGCTGGACCTCACAAGGATTTCCCAGCAAGAAAAAAGCAGCATGAACACTGAACTGTTATGCCATATGATTTAAAAAAAAACCTAAGCAAAACAAAACATGATTGGTAGGTTCTGGACATCTTAAAAAACTCTACTGTAACTGTTAGCTACTTAATTTGTTATTACAGGTAGTCCTTGTTTAGCGATAGCCTCGTTTAGCGACTGTTTGCAGTTACGACAGTGACAAAGAAGGAACTTTGCGACCCATCCTTGCATTTACGACCTTTGCAGGTCTGTAAAGCAAAGGAAAGCTGAAGTCAGATCATAAGCACAGTTGCTGTTTCACTTAGTGACCGCTTCGCTTAATGACTGAGTTACTGGTGCCAACTGTGGTCACTAAATGAGGACGACCTGAATTTCATTACACGTGGGGGGAAATAGACATTTGGAAAAATGTCTGATTTATGTTCCCGAATAATAGGAGCATTATGCACATTAACTGAGGTGAGCAGTGGGTATTGTTAATTGTTACAGCCCCGCAGGCTGCAGAATTTCTTGAGCTGGTCCAAACAGCCTCTTCATTTCCCACCATCACCCCACAAGCTGGAGGAATTTGGGTGCATTGTAATCACAGAATCCTTTGCCAGCTTAAAACTCCTTGCATTTTGGGGATGATGCCCCATCCAGCAGGGATTTTATTTACTTAATTTTGCAAAGGTTGGGTGTCCTCATCTAGCTTGGCACTCTCTCTGACTTCGGAAGGGCAGGTGCCATTTTTGGCTAGCTAATGATTGTACAGCAGGGAGATGTGAAGAAGGAGGGCCTGTCTTAAATGAGCCAAGATGAAGGATGCTAAGATGCAGCCCAATAATTTTTCCTTTTCTTTTGGGTTTCACTTACCTGGATGGGCCAGGGAGAAGACCATCAGGAAGAGAAGAAGCTGCAAGAAGATTTCCATCTTGAGGTTCACTTCAAGTGGAAGTGGTTGTATGCATGGTTGGCTTGCTGGATCTTGTCATCTTTATATTCACCCTTGCCCATGAGAAGCCGTAGAAGCTGGCCTCTCATTGGCTACGAAACAGCCATGGAACCCCCTCACGCTCCCAGAACAGATGCTCGCTAAAACAGCAATCAGATAAACGAGTTTTATCTTTTTGCGGTTGGGTGGAGGCGAAGTCACATGCCAAATACAAGGGAGGAGTAGCCCATGACCCATGGCCTGCAGGGATGGCCCAGCACCCCATTTTTGGAGCCCCCAGCCCTGCAAGACCATATGCCAAAATTTGGGGGCAGAACGGCCCATTTTTCACCGCACAACCTTTTTCCAAGTGGGAGGCAAGATTAAGGGTTGGGATGGGAGGGCTCTGGGTGGCAGGCAATCTTCAGAAAACTCCCCCAAAAGATCCAAAGTATCCCCAACTCATGTTGCCAAATTGGGACGTTTTGCCCCTGAAAGTCAGGAGCATGAGGTAGACCCTTCTTTTTTTGTTTTCTTCTTGCATTTTGGAAGAATGCTTGATGGTGTCAAGGAAAGCTCCATTCCAGAAGCCTTCTGGTTGGTTTCACACCTTAAGCCAATGTTTCTCAACCTTGGCAACTTTAATATGCATGGACTTCAACTCCCAGAATTCCATGCTGGCTGGGGAATTCTGGGAGTTGAAGTCCACGCATCTTAAAGTTGCCAAGGTTGACAAACACTGCCTTAAACCCATCAAAAGGCAGGAATGGCCCCTCTCTATCCTGGGACATCTTCACTTCATCCTCTGAAGACATCCGAAAGGTCAGGAATCCAGATCCAGATCCTGAGGAGCTCCCAGTGTGTGCTATGCTGCATTCTCCAAACAGGGCCTCTCCCATTGTGTTGGGACTGCATTCCCAGAATTCCCCAGCCATCATTCTGGCTAGGGATTCTGGGAGATGCAGTTCCAAGGCATCAAGGTTGCTCCAGCTTGGAGCAGTCGGCTGTAAAAAGTTGCCTTCCAGTGAAACAGGCTTTTGATTCTACATATTCAAGAATGCCTTTTCCATTAGCTGTTTTCCAATCATTGTTTAACCCAGGATCCATTTCCAAGCATATAATAACGAAGAGGGGCAGGCAAGTGATTCTGGGCAGCTATACAATCAAACAAACAAACAAACAAATAAAATACCAATTCGAGGTTGGAATCTTCTTCTGAGTTCGAGATCTTTTGTAAGACTTTCCTTATTTTTCCACGTCTGTTTCCATCTTCAATGTCGTTACAGATGTTATGCAAAAGGACACCGATGGACAGATAGTGACCGATTCAAAGGAAATCAAAGGAAGATGGAAGTATACTGAAACAGTATACTACCAAAATACCTTAGAAGATATTCCCTACATACAAGAGCCTCTAGTACTAGAAGATGGAGTTAGATCAGCACTCTGGTTATTACAGGTAGTCCTCATTTAGTGACTGCCTCGTTTAGCAACCATCTGCAGTTACCACGGTGATGAAGAAGTAACTTTGCGGCCAATCCTTGCATTTACAGCCTTTGTAGGCCTGTAAAGGAAAGGAAAGCTGAAGTAAGATCGTAAGCACAGTTGCAGTTTCACTTAGCAACTGCTTCATTTAACAACTGAGTTGCCGGTTCCAGTTGTGGTCACTAAAAGAGGACTACTTGCATCAAGTCGGAAGGCTACAGGAAGAGCCCCTGAAATATGGCAAGCAAGAGAGGAAGAATCAGTCAAAGTTCTTTCCCAGCAAATCTGGAGAATGACACAGAGGCCAACAGATCGGAAGAGGTCCAGTCTATGTACCAATACTAAACGAAGGACAGTTAACAAAGTGTGCAAATCATTCTACAATATCTTTAATTTCTAATTCTGGTCTGTGACCGTAATAATGAAAATTGATTAATATCTTTAATTTCACATGCTAGCAAATAACGCTTAAGATCATCCAATGTAGATTAGAGCTCTACATGGAAAAAAGAGATGCCAGATGTTCAAACTGGCTTTAGAAAAAGCCAAAGAACACGAGGCACTATTGCTGATGCTTGCTGGATACTTGAGAAAGCCAAGGAATACCAAAAAGAAGTCAGAACGTGCTTGATGGATTATAGGAAGGCCTTTGATTGTGTTGATCACGCTGAGCTGTGGAAAATGCTCAGAAACATGGGAATCGTAGAACATCTCATTGTTTTCACGAGAAACTAATATACAAGTCAGAAAGCCACCGTACGGACAGAACATGGTGAAACAGACTGGCTCCAGGGTGGCAAAGGAGTGCCACAAGGCTGCAAACTCTCCCTTATTTATTCAACTTCTTTGCTGACTATACAGTATATTAAGGGAAGCTGGATTGGAAGTAGATGAGGGTGGTTTTAAAACTGGAGGAGGAAATATCAATAATCTGCACTGTGCTGATGATACGACTCTGCTAGCCGAAAATGCAGAGGATCTGCAAGCTCTAGTAATGAAAGTCAAGGAGCAAAGTGAAAAAATGGGATTAAAATTAAATATGAAGAAGACCAAATGACTGACAACAGGTAGAACAACCAGCCTTAGAATTGACCATGAAGGGATCAAAATGGTATAAATAGCTTCTGCCTGTTAGGATCAGCCATGAACAGTAAAAGAACAAGCAGTTATGAAATACGCCACAGACTGGCACTCGGTAGAGCAGCTATGAAGGCCTTGGGAAAGATATTCAGATGCCGGGATGTGTCTCTGCCCACAAAGATCGGAATCGTGCAAGCCATGGTCTTCCCGGTGCTTCTCTATGGAATCCAAAGTTGGACTCTGAAGAAGCAGGACAGGAAGAGCATTGATGCTCTTGAACTCTGGTGTTGGAGAAGACGCCTGAGAGTACCATGGACGGCCAAGAAAACAAATGGATGGATCACCAAACAAATCAACCCAGAGTTCTCACTCAAGGTGGCACAAATGACCGGGCTCAAATTATCCTACTTCAGACACATTATGCAAAGATCCAGCTCCCTTGAGAAGCCCATCATGCTGGGAAAGGTGGAAGGGAAGGGAAGAAGAGGAGGACCAGCAGCGAGGGGGGCACTATTGGAAGACTGAAGGGCCAGGATGGA
Organism: Candoia aspera; assembly: GCF_035149785.1. Classification (NCBI taxonomy): domain Eukaryota; kingdom Metazoa; phylum Chordata; class Lepidosauria; order Squamata; family Candoiidae; genus Candoia; species Candoia aspera. The sequence continues at coordinate 338,285,086 of NC_086153.1, forward strand.
GACAGATCATCCTGCAGAAAATCAACCTATCTGGTTGCGAATAGTCAACACTGATGTGATGGCATGTAATCAATCAATCAACGTGAAGACCCAGCTGTCTGAAGAAGTCCGTAATGCTGGGAAAGGTGGAAGGAAAGAGAAGAGGAGGACCAGCAGCAGAGGGAGGGACTCAGTTACAGGGGCGATGGGGGCACCCGTGGGAGTCCTGGAGGACCAGGCTGGGGAGAGACGATCATGGAGAAAATCTATCTGTATGATCAACTTGATGGCACATAATCAATTAATCTATCTATCAATCAAATCCTTGTCATGGATGTTCTTCTCCTATTGATCCTTCAAAGAAAGATACCTCATGTAGAATTAAACGAGTTTTATTCTGCTCAAAAAGCACTAACCTCTGAATCAGAGCACTCAGCATCTCTGATTCTGTGGCATCCTGGCTGTGGCTGATGGTGCTTCTCAGTTGTGTGACAACAGTTGCTCAAGGCTGCATATTCATCCCTCATAGGATACATTCAACCACAAACAGGCCAAGCCCATTTTTCTCCCAGACAGCTGGTTGGACCCGGCCTGAGTGGTCAGTTTAAGGCTCGGTGTCTCTTGTGAACCAAGAATATTGGGTTAATTGAGTTAGTGGTAACGGTGTAGTGGAAATTCAGATGCTGATTCCGTTTCATATCGGAGATCTTCCCAAAATACGCTCAACCCAGTTTGGGAACCCAATGGCTGCGTGGATGGCAGATTGCGTATCAACCAGATGGGCTAGCCCGGTTCGCCCAAAGTGCCGGACCACATCTGGATTCCCAGATTTAAACTATAAATGACCACCCAGAGTCACTTGCCAAGATGGGCGGTGAAGAAATGTGATAAACAAAACAAAACAAGATAAAATAAACGACCTTGCTCCATTTTAGCCTAACCGAGTGTGTTGTGGGAAGGTGGCTTTTTTGATCCGGGCACTAAACGAAGAATCAATGGCTCTACGTCCTTCTGAATCTCAACTGCCAAGGTTCTTTTTCAAGACTTGATAGACCTCCAAACATCTTCCCAGTTCAGTTTTCGGTTTGGCTCCTATCTTTGGGAAGAGATCTCAGCTGTTAACTGGCTGTTGTTGCCCAGACCGTTTTTTGCGAACATCATGTGGTTGACTGTTGTTCTCTGGCCTCTATCTTTTCCTGTGCAAACCTCTAACGGTTGGTGGGAGCGGATGGCCCAACGTCACCCGGGACTTTCTGTTCGGTTTAGGATCAGATGAGAAGCTGGGGAGAGCGGGGGAAAGAGACGGGTGCTGAGTCAACTCGACCCTGCAGCTCTGGGATTGCTCGCGAGCGAAGGCGGGCTCCCCTTTGCTGAGTCTGCAGGGTGAGAAGAGCCACAGAAGGCGAGGTTTTTGTTTTTCTCTTGTTTTTGGAGGGGGCTGCATGCACAGCCATTGACGTGTTTCTGGCAGTCACGGGTCAAGGGACAAAAGAATTCAAGGCAGCGCAGCCCCCCAGGCCGGTTTAGTCAAGGTAACTATGTGTCTATGAAGTTTTCTGGGTAGCAGGGCAGAGTGCTCTGCTGATGTTTTTTTCAACTTCCCAGGCTAGCCTACGGTTGTGGGATTTCCTGGTGGTCTCCTGTCCAACCACTGAGCAGGTCTACCCCTGCGTGGCTTCTCCAGGTCAGTGGTCCAGAGAACAGAACGGGCAGAGTTTCAATTAAGGTTATTTAGGCAGCCAGATATCTTCATTTGGGGAAAAGCCCTCTTTTTTTCCAGGGAAATTTATGTTTCAGGTAAACATGCAAGCAAGAAACAAGCATTTCGAACTGGAAATCTTCCTAGCTTGCTGTCCTCCGGTTGTAACAGAGGAACGGATGTGCAAAGCCTCACCGATTGTGCTTTGTCTCGTGCAAATTGAAAATTGCGAACTCTGCTTTTTGGAAACAGTCTCCTGCATGGCGGGGCCGGAGTGCTTCACTGGCTTTGCAAAGGCTCAGAAAACACACTTTTTAAAACCAGCTTTGCTTGCTGATGTTCATTATTTTTAATATCTCTGTTTCCAGTTTTGATCTCATGACTTACTGTAAACCACAAGGGGACCTCAATCCTCAGCAGCCCCGTATATGAAAAACCATGGTTAATAATTATAGCATGGGGTGGGATCTCAGCCACTTGTTGTTTATACAATAAGCCATGGTTTCGCACGGGGGAGAATCAAGCCAGAGTTCACTAAACTTTCCATTTGTCTTCCTTGGAAGGGGCCAAGGTTCCTGGCAAATTACTTTTCCCAGGGAAATCACCATTTGTCTGGTGGTGGACGGTGCTTGAAACGGCCGAAGTTACATTCAAAGGGATTTTGGACTTGGTTGGGAAAACAGTGTGCATCTTTCACATCTCCATCCTGGAAGGGTACCACTTCCTTATGGCGGATGGGGTTTAAATTTTTTCTACACCATTGTAAAATACACGTTCACGAACAGAGAACTGCCCCAAAATCTGCCAAATCCCCTTCCAAGATACTCATTCCATCCTTTTGCCTAATCGCTTCTCCATCTCCCAGGACGGGCGTTTGGTAGCATGCACAAGGACGCCACGTCTGTTGGTGCGTCATTCCTGGAATTATGTCACTGCTCAAATGGTGTCCTCTGCATCCTTATGAAGTCACCTGCATTGTTTGTGTGCTGATATCGCTGCATGCAAGATGGCCCCTTGGCTTTCCTTGTGCTGCCCACAGATTCCTGTGGTTCTCTAGTTGTAAGTAAATTTAGGAAGAGGAGGAAAGGAGAAGGAGAAAGAGAAGGAGAAGAGGGGATGGGGAGGGGAGGAGGGAAGGAGGAGGAGGAGAAGAAAAAGTCAGAAGTCAGATCTGTCAGTCACTATACGGGCTCTGTTTTTACTGGGCTGTGAACCCGGAGGTGAAGCAGGATGCCATACTGAAGACGCAGGTTTGAAATGCAAAAGCTTGTTTATTTCAGGAAGGGCGCAGCACCAGCCCCACCAAGGCATTAGCTCTGAGCCAGACGTAAGAAAAGACGCACAGATGTTGTGGTTACACGGTTTAAGGGGCTTGCAGATTCTCATTTGCAGGAAGAACAATGTTATTCCTGCATACAGAACGATTTTGACATTGGGGCAGCATAAAGCGATGGAGGGGATCTAAAAGGACGTCTACCCCAACCCTCTTCCAATTGCAATGCCATTTTCCTTATGGAAAATTGGGAAATCCAGAAAGACGGAGGCTGCGCTGACTTGATTGTTCAGATTAACTAACCACACTTCACCCTGGTGTCTGTCTGGTCAAGCCAGCCCCTGTTAGGTTATGCTGTGTGACTGCTCCAGATGGGAGGAATTGAATAAACCAGGGTGAAATGAAAATGCAATTATTTGTCTGCAAAGAATGCAGCTTTGCCTGGACCAAAGGTTGGGAAGAGAAAGTGGAAAAGAAGAACATCAGCAATCATCCAGAATTCTGTTCGTTGGCCAGGAAAACAGATGTGGTGTTGCAGTATAAATGGACCCACAGCTTTGCAAACAAGAAAAAAAGCTGGCAGCAAAGGAGGCGGGGGGGGGGGGGGCAATAGCTGGTCCAGTAATTGACAAGGGAGGATTGTATTTTGTGCAGATCCAAAGGCCAACTTTCTAAGATGCCTAATGCACCCGATCAAAGATGGTGCCTCTCAAGACTTTCTCTATTGCAACATTCTCTTTAGCAGCCGCAAAGCATCTGGAAAGCGCAGGAAAACGAAACAAAGGCACTTGAAACATTGCAGTGGATTTTTCTCTCTTCCTCAGCTTTCACCCCATCATCTCTTGGATCCAAGGAAGGAAGGCTGCAACGCGGGTGTATATCGAAGGGGGGACCTGAAAACCATAGGAGACGATGCCGTGGGCCACCCCGTTGCAGACCAAGGCGCTCCCGGAATCCCCCTAGCAACAGGTGGAAAAGAGAATAAAGGATTATCATCAAAGTGAGACAAAGCGAATTAATTTTTAATCAAGTCTTCCTACGGGGTCTCTCTCCCTCTCAGCATTTCCTCTTTCAAAGGACATCTAAAAGTGATCAAAGACACCAGGAGGGGAGTCTGCAGGGGTGGGTTTGTGTGTCAAAAGATGGGGGCAGTGACTGAGCGATCCAAGCCCACTCCACTTTTAACATCCTTGGTCCTCAACCAGTGTTTCTCAACCTCGACAACATGAAGATGTGTGGACTTCAACTCCCAGAATTCCCCTGGCAGCATTCTGGGAGTTGAAGTCCACAAATGCCAGCTGGGGAATTCTGGGAGTTGAAGTCCACAAATGCTGGCTGGGGAATACTGGGAGTTGAAGTCCACAAATGCTGGCTGGGGAATACTGGGAGTTGAAGTCCACCCATCTTAACGTTGCCAAGTTTGAGAAACACTGATGTAGACTCTTGACCCCTTTCGTGGCCTTTAAAATGTGCCGTGAAGATATCTTAATGCCCATCATCACTAAAAAAAAAAAAAAAGGAAGATGTGTTCTTATCATGAAAAAAAAGAGAAACAAAGATGGCGTCACTCACGTTGCTGACATCACAGAGAGTGGCCCGGCTGCCTGCGCACAGCATCCCATCAGTCATTTCTGGGCGAAACACGAGACACTTTCTACGGCCAAGAGCCGTCACGTTGGTCTCAAACAGCTTCGGCGTGGGTTTGAACGTCGCATCGATCCGGCCCCATCCCGCCACAAAGCATTTGGTGTCTTTGGGAAGGTCATCCATGGAGATTGGTATAGGAATCACTTGGACATACTCATTCAGCTTGGCTTCGTGTCTCAGCTTCCATAAAGAACAAAGGACGGAGAATATCCCCGCTGGATTTAAGCTGGATCTACCTTTCACCCCTATCGTAATTACTGTATATACTTGTGGGTAAGGCGAGAATTTTAGGTCCCAAAGTACAACCCCAAAATTGGGTTCAGCTTATCCACATGGGTATACTTTTTAAAATTACCGTTGCATTTGTGGATTAAACCCATCAATGGAGAAGCTGACTGTCGAAATTTTTGTGTTTTTTTCAATATATTCTGAAGGACTTCATTTGTTTTCATATTTGGTATCAATAAATATTGTTTTCCAGAACACTTGGCTTCAAACATTCATAATTGGCTAATGTGGAGCATTTTTCTAACTGGCCCATTTTCCATGGCATTTTGGTTAAAAATTTGAGGGTTGGTTTATCCCCAGATGGGCTTATCTGCAAGTATATAGGATAGCTTTTCTCCTATTATTAAAAATAGTCTTTGCAGCATGCTACGGAATCATATAAGATTATCACATGGGGCATTGTTTCTCAACCTTGGCCACTTTAAGATGTGCGGACTTCAACTCCCAGAATTCCCCAGCCAGGGGAATTCTGGAAGTTGAAGTCCGCACATCTTAAAGTGGCCAAGGTTGAAAAACACTGACATACAGAAATGGGCTGAAAGTAGAGGTTGGGCAAGCAAGGTCTCAAAGCCATAACAGAAAAACAAGCATTGCTTCCTTTAACAGTCCAGCTGTTGCAGATGTATAGCTGCAGCTACAGAAGAATACAGGTAGTCCTTGCTTAGCGACCACAGTTGGGACTGGAATTTCAGTTGCTAAGTGAAGCAGTCATTAAGTGAATCTGACCCAACTTTACAACCTTTTTTGCAGCAGTTGTTAAGTGAACCATGTGGTTGTTAAGCAAATCATGCAGCTCCCCATTGATTTTGCTTGCCAGAAGCTGGCCAGGAAGGTTGAAAATGGTGATCATGTGACCATGGGGTGCTGCAACATAAATGCGAACCGGTTGCCAAGCACTCAAATCATGATCATATGACCATGGGGGTGCTGAGATGGTTGTAAGTGTGAGAAATGGTTGTAAGTTGTTTTTTTCAGCACCATTGTAAATCTGAACTGTCACTAAATGAATGGCTGTTAAGCGAGGACTACCTGTAATGGTTTAAACCACACAAAACAGGATTGTGTGCTTGTTTAGATGGAAAATGAAAAACAGCCTCTAAAAGCAGACACCACTTTGATGACAGCCAATAGCTTCTACAACTTTAAATTGGTTTTCCTGGGTAAAAGCTGTGTTACTGCGAAATTGAAGCCCCCATAATTTGGGTGCAGAGGAAAATAGCAATCACTGTGCAGGAATGTTCTAATAAAAGGAATTATGCAAAGGGTGAATGGAATAAACTCTCAATTTGGCAATGCAGTCAGGCCTCACAAGACCAGGATAAAATTATCGATCTGGGGTGTCCACAGGGGAGGTTAAAAAAAAGTGAATATGGAAGCCATGACCACATGACTGAAACCCCGCCCCTTTCATATGATGCATGTAGAAAAGAGGTGGGGCTTCCATCAGGTGGTCGTGGCTGCCATATTGACATTTTTTTTAACCTCCCCTGTGGATAGCCTTGATTCAGAGGATGCGAACGCTGAAAACAATTCATCCATACACTGAAAAACGGTTGTCCTCAGGGAGGAGGTCAAAAAAGTCAAGATGTCAGGCACAAAAAGGCAATTGAAGCCCCACCCTTTTTTTACATGTGTCAAAAAAAGCCAGGATGTCACGATCACTAAACAAAAGTCATGACTCGTGTAAAAAATTCAGGGCTTTGATTGAATGGTGTAGGCGCCATCTTGACTTGTTTGACCCCACTGTGAACATCCCCTGAGTTGCTTGAAGCATGGGAAAAATTCTCTAAGGATATTCCTAGGTGCAAAGATTACTGCAGATGCTGACTGCAGTCAGGAAATCAGAAGACGCTTAATCCTTGGGAGAAGAGCAATGACAAATCTCGATAAAATAGTTAAGAGCAGAGACATCACACTGACAACAAAGGCCCGCATAGTTAAAGCAATGGTGTTCCCCGTAGTAACAGATGGCTGCGAGAGCTGGACCATAAGGAAGGCTGAGCGAAGGAAGATCGATGCTTTTGAACTGTGGTGCTGGAGGAAAATTCTGAGAGTGCCTTGGACTGCAAGAAGATCCAACCAGTCCATCCTCCAGGAAATTAAGCCAGACTGCTCCCTTGAGGGAATGATATTAAAGGCCAAACTGAAATACTTTGGCCACCTAATGAGAAGACAGGACACCCTGGAGAAGATGCTGATGCTGGGGAGAGTGGAGGGCAAAAGGAAGAGGGGCCGACCAAGGGCAAGGTGGACGGATGACATTCTAGAGGGGACGGACTCGTCCCTGGGGGAGCTGGGGGTGCTGACGACCGACAGGAAGCTCTGGCGTGGGCTGGTCCATGAAGTCACGAAGAGTCGGAAGCGACTAAACGAATAAACAACAAATCCTGGATCACAAGTCCCAGAATTCTTAGCAATCACTGTTAATGGTGGGGAATTTGGGGCAAAACTTCACATTTCAGCTCCTTCGTTTTGTGTACTGATTCAAACAGGCAAAATGAATGGCATTCCTATTGACATCCGAAGGACATCAATGCCAAGCACCAAGGGTGTTCCTTCCTCATACCTTCAGCAGAAGAATGTCATTGAAAGGGACGCCCTCCATTATGACATAACCGGGATATTTGTGGTAGCTTTCGACTTCCATCATTTGCTGGGTGTTTTCAACAGCGTCCAGATCGTGTGCACCCAAAACAACAGAAATCTCTCTTGAAATGAAAACAAAAAAAGATAAATCCTCCTCTGATTCAGAACCAAAATCACCCGCGCAAACCATACCTAGATTATTGTGTGCCATTGTAATGGTATGTGGGAATGACCTTGGGAGACAGAGGGAAGAGATGCTGCTTAGGGAACAATCAGATAAGGGAGGGCCTAGCCCACAGCTGCGTAATGGGTGGAGAAAGAGGCTCAGAAGGGACCTTCCGTAACTTACAGGTTGTAAAAAGAGATGGCGGGAGATTTGTCCTTTCAGACTTGCAAGATTCTGCCAATGTAGCCTTACAATAAAGTAGAATTAGCTCATCTGGTCGTGTTTCCTGCCTGGTCTACCTGGGAAGGCTGACAGCCACATTTCAGCACATGGAGTGGGACTCTGGACTCCCTGCTGTCTCTCCCACATCAAAGAAGATCAAAGTCACTTCTCCCAGAGCTCCTGGCCCTCCTTAACATGGACAGCCACTCCCTATTAGGGAAGCCTTCATCCAAAATACAAACTCACCCATTGCAATGGGCTGCAGTCAGCACCCACTGGGGAGCAATGAGGAACCCCCCGCATCCAAAATGTCCATTGACTTTCAAAGCTGCTGAGTAAGGCCTTGAGTGGGGCTTCGCTTCGTGTCCTCCAACGATCCGGCTGCGTGGGGGACCTGCAAAGAGGTATAGGTGAGGTGGGATCTACCTTATTCAGCCCCACTGATGGCCCTGGGGCTCTCCCGACCATGAACCTCTCCAGCTTGTGTGGATCACTAAGGGCAAAGCAGCAAATGCTCTTTCATTCAACTACATGAGAAAATAACACAAGGCGATTTCTTGGCCCAACTGTAGGGTGTTGGGTCTTTGGTCTTCTGCAGAAGATCTGCAATGCAGTCCCTCAAATCCACATGTAAAACAATCAAGGGGATGATGAAGGCTCTCTCTCTCTAAACGGGGCCTTGGGGAAGCCTGTTTCAGAACAGGTAATACAATTGGGCTTGCTGGCAGGCTACAACTTACATACCTTGAGGGGATGCTTTGCATGTAGAAGATCCCGAGGTCTCCAACCAGAGCTGGAAATCAGGACCACAGCTGGAGAAATCACTCAAGTCGCTTCAGTGACTCCATACACCCTTGGAAAAACCCAGCTGCTTTGCTCAAGGTTGGGTACCACCCTGAGAAGTTGGGATACCCACGTATTGATGGACGTTCCCCAGCTTCAAAATAGACATCAGGAGGACCTTCCCGACCATGTGAGCGATCAGTTAATGCAACAGGCTGCTGCATGAAGTGCTGAGCTCTCCTTCACGGGAGGCCCTCAAGCAGAGACTGGAGGGTCATCTGTCAGAGATGTTCTAGGAGCTCCTGCCTTGAGCAGAGGTTGGACTAGATGACCTCTAAGTACACTGCTTGTCATGTCCCCTGTTGCGATGTATACATACATCACAACGGGGAACATGCCTTTCCGATGAAGGGGAAGGGGAAGGAAAGAATCAGTGCTAATCCTATAAGCACTGAAAGACAAAAATAAAGGACAAAGGGGCATACCTTTGCCCTGACCCGGGAAGCCATCATCCTATCTCCCTGACATCTCTGCATTACCACGGGGGACACACCTGCTCCGGACACAGGAAGAGGACAAAGCCAATCAGCGCTAATCCCCCTGATCGCCCATCGAGACTCCGGAATCGCCCCCTGATCGCCCATCGAGACTCTGAGTTCACCGTCGGGCAAGACTTCGGGACAATGGGGGGTGGGGAAGGATCAGGTCCGCACCACGGGTATTTACCGGCTACCTCGCACGCCATGTGCTCATTCCCGTCTTTCTCTGTGTCTGCATTCTATTCCTAATAAACCAGATATCCTTAGCCCTGGCTGGTGAGTCTGTGTTTTATTAGAATAAGGCAACCATCACACTGCTATGATTTGCAGCCTGCTTTCATCTCTTCCTGCCCCAGCCAATCCAGATGGAAGCCCCTTGGAAAACAGCCCTCTAAGCTACTTACCAGCACTGCCCAAGGAGGTAGACAAGAAGCCCATCAAAAGGTAACATAAGTCTCGAAGCATCACCTATTCTGGCTCTGGAGTAGATTTGGCAAAGCCAGGGAAAGAAGACGGGGAGTTTTGTCCTCTGGGCAGTGCTGTCTCCTTATATAGTCCCTCCATTGACAGTTGTAAACTGTGACTTGGGGCCATCTGATTTTGTGGCTTCCATATCTGCCATCTTTTCATCTCTAACTCAATAATCAGTGAGCAAAGTCACTTCTTGGAAACATGTGGGGCAGGCCCAAAGCTTGGGAAAGGGTGGGTTAGGTAGAGAGCAGGAGGAGGAGGAGGAGGAGGGAAGGAGAAGAAGGAGGACAAGAGGAAGGGGAGAAGGAAAGGGAGAGGGAGAGGGAGGAGGAGGAGGGCAGTCATGAATGATGGGAAGGGAGAGGTCATTCCGGCTGAAGGCCCAGGAGCCATTTGGAGTGGGGAGGCTTGCAAGGATCTGAAATGCAGGCCACCTGGACAGCAAGGTTCGAGCCAGTGCAAGACAGAAAATGCTCCTGTTGAGATGGGCCACAAAGCTAGGCAGAGGTTGGTGGTAGGTTGAGGCCACCATCACGTGTCCCTCTCCTCCAGAAACGATGGGTGGCTCACACTCACTCTGGAAGAGTAGACCTGCCCTACGTGTGAAAGATCTCCCATCTTGTGTCCCTCCAGAGGGGCCTGGCTCTGTGGCCTTGCAAATAAATGCTGCTGGACTACAGTTTCCAGCCTTCATCATAATCGGGCATCCTAGTACAGGCTCCTGGCATGCTGGCTGGGGAATTCTGGGAGTTGAAGTCCACACCCCTTAAAGTTGCCAAGGTTGGGAAACATGGATCTAGAGGTTCACCACACCCTGGTGCGATGATCAAAGATGATTACCCACAAAGGAGTTAGCTCCTTTCTGGCCATGGAATTAAACCTCTGCTATTTGTATCTCCAGCAGAGGAATCACACACAACCACACTGGCTGGGTTTGTACATCATCACATCAAGCTGCACAAGGGTATCAGCAGGGTGTGGTCCGAAGAAGGTCAAGGTGGTGGCTACAGCAGTGCCATCAAAGCTCTGCCTGTTTTTTAGGTGGTGCATCCAAAACAGGTGGAGCTTCGATGGCACCATTGCAGGCCCCATCTTGACTTTTTGGACCACACCTGGACCACACCCAGGTATCTCAGCTAGGTGAACCCTAACGAAGCTGAGAATCGCCCTCATGAAAGCTACCTGGAAGTCATTTCTGGAGAGACAAGCTTACACTGGGATGTTTGAGTGAAAAAACAGACTCCGGAGTTTTCTGTATTTGCATGCAATACACCTGGTCCAACATTAGATGATCTTGAAAACCAAGTTTGCAGGGGACCAGAAACCATGGCCAGAATGTCAGCTGCTTCCATAGAGGCACAGAAGTCTCCAGTCTGCTCTTTTTATTATTTTTTTAACAGTTGTTTCAAATATTGCTATAAGCCTCATTCAGATCAGGACCACTACAGATGCCAGAAGGAACGGCTCTGCCTGGCCCATCCCTTTCTCCCCTTTTATCCTGATCTGAGGGCACCTGGTCTCACAGGGGAACATTTGAAAAACAAGAGGGTACAGCTGAAGTTGGAAGTGCAAAAGCTGGCTTGCAGCTAAACCTCAAAAAAACCAAGATTATGGCAACCAGCTTGATTGATAACTGGCAAATAGAGGGAGAAAACGTAGAGGCAGTGAAAGACTTTGTATTTCTAGGTGCGAAGATTACTGCAGATGCTGACTGCAGACAAGAAATCAGAAGACGTTTAATCCTTGGGAGAAGAGCAATGACAAATCTCAATAAAATAGTTAAGAGCAGAGACATCACACTGACAACAAAGGCCCGCATAGTTAAAGCAATGGTGTTCCCCGTAGTAACATATGGCTGCGAGAGCTGGACCATAAGGAAGGCTGAGCGAAGGAAGATCGATGCTTTTGAACTGTGGTGTTGGAGGAAAATTCTGAGAGTGCCTCGGACTGCAAGAAGATCAAACCAGTCCGTACTCCAGGAAATAAAGCCAGACTGCTCACTTGAGGGAATGATATTAAAGGCAAAACTGAAATACTTTGGCCACCTAATGAGAAGACAGGACACCCTGGAGAAGATGCTGATGCTGGGGAGAGTGGAGGGCAAAAGGAAGAGGGGCCGACCAAGGGCAAGGTGGACGGATGACATTCTAGAGGTGATGGACTCGTCCCTGGGGGAGCTGGGGGTGTTGACGACCGACAGGAAGCTCTGGCGTGGGCTGGTCCATGAAGTCACAAAGAGTCGGAAGCGACTGAACGAATAAACAACAAACAGTTGAAGTTGCCCCCTGTTGCTGCCCCTCTAGCACTCCACCTTTATGGTTTGGAGGGTTACGTTCAGAACGACTTTCTTTTCTGATCCAAATAAGGTGGAGACCCAGCAACCACCTTTGGGCAAAATGTGTGTATGCTCTGCCTTAACATGATTTGGGTTCAAATGATACTCAGGATCTACAAGCAACCCGTGTAAAAGAAAGAGGAAATAGAAGCAGAGTGAGATATTAGAAATGGGCCCATGAGGATGTAGCCTGTCTCATCTCTGGAAATCAGGCCAGCTGGGAATGATGAGCATTGTAATCCAACCTCTCTGGAAGCTGGCAGAATCAACATCATCCAGCGCTACCTCTCATCCAGAATTCCAATGTTTAGTTGTTGAGTTCCCATCTGTAACTATGTCCATACAAAGTGTAAAATGCCCTAATCTGGGAAGGATGACGTTATGAAGTATTTTTATTTTACATATTTTTATTCTATTCTCTTTCTGTTTTACCTTATGTTTCCTATGGTGTTTTTCCCTTCCTCCCCTCTTCTTTTCTTTTTAAGTCTTCACATTTAGACTCTGTATCACCGGGGCAGAATTTTAACGCCTTGGGTTACAGCATTAGGTTTTTAACCTGGCTGGTCATTGACCATCATTAAATCAACATTGGCATTGGACAGACAACAGGTCCTTGGCCCTGGTACAAAGCTGATGGTTTATTACATCCTGGAGAGCCCTGTCAGAAGAAGATGCGTAGCTGAGCATTTGATAGTTGAGATCCTAAGCAGCTTCTCAAGTCGGTGCAGGGGAGAGGCGCGACAAGAGGTCGCAGAGCCAGCAACAGCAGAGGAACGCACAGCAGCCTTCCAGACAGCCAGCTAAGCATGTCTCTTCCCTGTTATAACGCTCCCTCACATACACTACCTGGACTGGTCTTCCATCATATGGACCTCCTCCAAGTGGTGGATAACCCGCGTAAGGGGGCGGATATCTCGGTGGGTAGGCTTGATATGGGCCAGGGCCAGGGCCAGCGGGTGGTAGTGGTGGTGGACTCTGGCATGCTGCTTTGTCACCCATTAAGCTTCTTGTCTCTGCCTTCTCTGGCCAGCTAGTCGCTTCCGATCTGCTTCTGATGGACGAAAACGTTCTTGGTGCTGAGAAGTTCCAGGGAGCAGTATTGTTACTACCCGTGGAGACAGAACAGGATGGTCAAGGTCACGCTAGAAAAGAGACAAGCAAACCACAGGGTTGTAATGGACTTCTGAGAGGTTGGTGGGTTGCCAAAGATTGCACATTCTGGAACATTGATTCACCCCTCCTTTACCAGGAAAATGGATAGCCACTTCCTCACTGTGTCAGTAAGTGGTTAGTAAGAAGATCAAGAAATCCTAGTCTTGAGGCAAAACCTGAAGATACATGGGTTGAACTTGAAGATATAAGGGTTGCTAAAGAAAATGATTGAGGTGTCAAGATTTCGGTAGCTTAGCCCTGTTTCCCACCCCCACCCCACTCCTTCCATAAACCTGATAAACAAGACTATAAGAATCTAGCTTGCCTGAATCTAGAGAAGCTAGCTGCCGCAGAGCCATGATTGCTGATCAGGATGGGGAACCCAGCAGGCAATCTATCCAAGGCATATGACCTGTGTGGTTAGTGTAAAACAGGTTTCAGTGACAACCTTACATAGATTGAGTGGCCCCCTTGTGCTAAGTCATCCAATGGTTTGCTTGATTTTGGCCTAGCATGCCGGGTGAGACCACTGTGGTATATCCCACAAATGATGGTTAAGCAGACCACTGGGTTTTGGCATGGTGGCTGGCACAGCCTGCCACCATCAACCTAGATTAGTCATAGTTCTCCATGGGGAGGGGCTGGAATCCCCTCAACCCTATCTGGAGCTGTTGGGGAACCTGAATTAGAGATACCAGCTGCTCCGTTAATAAGAAGCGTGTGTCAAACCAGATGAATATCAAGATCTGGAGAAAGGATTCCACACTTGGATCTCACCAACATGTCTCTTCTTACCTGGATGCCTCCTTGTGTCTATTCACTTCCAATCTGCAATCTTCATGTGTTTGGGGAGACAGAGAAGTGTGAAGCCAGCAGAAAATAAAACCATCCCAAACATCCAGAAGTAGCGAAGGATATTCTTGCTGGATCATATTCCTCAGTTTCATTATCCCCCTCTGGTTATGAAGGTGGGGTGGCTTGTGGTCCTCCCTTGCTTTTTATGACATCACCATCACAGGTCAGAGGCCTCCCTTAGGAGATAAGGTCCCCTTAAAAGGACTAACCCAGGGTTCCTCAACTTTGGTAACTCTAAGCTATGCGGACTTCAACTCAAACCAGCTGGGGAATTCTGGGAGTTGAAGTCTGCACAGCTTAGAGTTGCCAGGTTGAGGAACCCTGGACTAACCAATCAAATTCTCACCTCACCCCTGGCCAAGGCAACCCCCCACTTTCAGGGGCAAATCTGCACATTCCAGGATTAGCATTTTCTGGGGGACACCAAAACACTCCATTTTAATTCTGGAATGTGCCAATCCAGTTATTCTGAATGGGGCCTGGCAGATTTCTGGAACTGGTTCTAGAAGGAAAAAAAGATGGTTCCACTAATCCTTCAGAGGTGCCACCTCTAGAATGGCGTGTTTTGCACACTCGCATTTACTATTAAAACCTGCCAGCCACCAGCCCTGACCACATGCAGCATCCAGGAGCATGGGACCTGATCCAGAACTAATGCAAAGCCAAAATCTACCTTCCAATTTCGCAGAAACATTTTCCCCCTGTGAATGAGAAGGAAGCATGTGGGTTTTTAAACCTTACTGTCAGGGCATTTGAGAGTTTCTGTTTGATTCCTCTCCGTGGGGTTTTGGGCTGCCTTGCTAGTTGGAGGGGGTGAAGTGTTTGTAACTGCTGATGGTGATCAACAGGAGCTATTTTTTCAAAAAAAATTCCCACCGTTATTATTTTTATAAATAACTCAAGGTGGGGAACGTCCCTATTACTCCTTCTTCCTCCTATTTTCCCCACAACAGCAACCCTGTGAGGTGGGTTGGGCTGAGAGGGAGGGCCTGGCCCAAGGTCACCCAGCCGGCTTTCATGCCTAAGGCGGGACTAGAACTCTCCTACCGCGCCTGATTGGCTCTTGGGCTGAGAGGGAGGGACTGGCCCAAGGGCACCCAGCCGGCTTCCACACCTAAGGCGGGACTAGAACTCACAGCCTCCTGGTTTCTAGCCCAGCACCTTCACCACTAGACAACTTGACCGGTAGACCAAACAATTTTTCCTTGGACTGAAGCTTTGTACGCTTCCCATCCTAAGAAGTCTGAAGGAACTTTTCTCCCGTCAATTAGGTCTTCGCTGGGCTTGGAATAGGAAGCCAGGGAGGCTGCAGGAAGCTTGAGATGTCACTGTACCATGATAGGCAGGGCCAACTCACCTTGGTCTCCTTGCCACTGAATACGAGTCCTGCAGACAGCAGCGCTGGATGGTTGCCATAGACCTTCCCCCAAAGTTCAAATAGTTAAGTAAGAACCCCGCAAGAAAATGTTGGAGATTCTTTACTTTGCAAATTCTCTTCCATCAAGCTGTATGGAAGTGGTTGAGGGAAAGCCGGACAGCCCTTTGAAAGCTGGCCAAAATTGTTTGACAGGCAGTGTGGTGTAGTGGTTAGGGAGTTGCACTACGAATGGGAAGACCCAGGTTCTAGTCCCCCTTATCCATGGAAGCTCATGGGCTGACTCTGGGCCAGCCCCTCCCTCTCAGCCCAAGAGCCAATCAGGTGTAGTAGGAAGGGGCTGGACCAGGAGGTGGGAGACCCAGGTTTTAGTCCCACTTCAGCCACAGAAGCTCATTGGATGGCTTTGGGCCAGTCCCTCCCTCTCAGCCCAAGAGCCAATCAGGTGCAGTGGGGAAGGGGCTGGACTAGGAGAATTCTGGCTGGGGAATTCTTGCTGGCTGGGGAATTCTGGGAGTTGAAGTCCACACATCTTCAAGCTGCCAGGGTTGAGAAAGGGTGCTCCAGAAGAACTGAGGTGAGGTGCCCACTGTCCACCGTGCCTTATTCAGGGTGCCAGGATTACTGGTTTTAGACATGGTCATAATATCCAACAAGGCTTAACTGCCATTTTGCCCTTTGCACACCCTTTCTTGACCTTTTCTGTAGATTATCCTGACCTTGTTCAGTTCACATGGCAATATCTGCTGCTGGGGTCATTATCTTTTGTGGTGATCTTGTTACCATCATTCTCAAAGCCATACTGCTCCATGGGCTGCATAAGCTGAAATCTTCTGCAACAAAGGCTCTCTCCTTTGGAGGGGGGAGTCTTTTGATGGATCTCCCAGGCTCCATCTTCCAGACACAGCCATCCACACACAAACACCCAGCATAAAATCACACATCACCACTACACTGTGGCTGCATGTTGACTGGCATGATAAGCCAGTGAAAAATACACTGGCTTTATTTGTTTGTTTGTTTGTTCAATTTATATCGCTCCCATCTCAAACCAGTGACTCTGGGCAGCTAACAATAATAAAAACAATCAAACAATTAAAACAATACAGAAAATTAAATATAAATACAGCCAAGAGATCTTTAAAAACATCAGTGTCAGCACAACCATGAAATGGGGCCCTTCGCACACTTGGGGCCCTAGGCCTGGGAACAAAGCCAGGTCTTCAAGGCCTTCCAAAAAGCCAGCAGGATTGGGGCCATCCTAATCTCAGGAGGGAGGATGTTCCAGAGGGCAGGTGCCATGGCAGAGAAGGCACCCCTCCTAGTCCCTGCCAGCCGACATTCCTTGTCTGACGGGACCTGGAGCATGCCCAACCTACCAGACCAAATTGGACAGGTAGAAACAACTGGGAGAAGACAGTCCCTCAGGTAACCCAGATCCAAGCCACGAAAGGCTTTAAAAGTGACAGCCGGCACCTTGAATTGCACCCAGAAACACACTGGCAGCCAATGCAGCCCCCGAAGCGGTGGTGTTCCATGTGCCAAGCAGCCGACACTATTTATAACTCGGGCAGCTGCATCCTGCACCAGCTGAAGCTTCCAAATGCTCTTCAAGGGCAGCCCCACGTAGAGTGCATTGCAGTAGTCCGACCACTTAACATCTGTTAACGTTTGCATATGTAGCTCCTTCATTAATGTGATTATTCCTGGTTAACCATATTCTGACCTACTCAGAGATCACACTGGGAGTCCAGGATCTGGACGGCATCAAACCATCAGTCAGGTGCCACAGTTTGAAGCCAAAGGAACCAACCAACAAACCTAAAGGGTTTCTGAAATAAAGGCCTGTCCTTTATAATACTGTAAAGGATGTATGTCACTGTAAACATACTTTTTTTTTTTTAAATCTGTTCAATCATGTCTGATTCTCGGAGACTGCCTGGACAAGTCCCTGCAGTTTTCTTGGCGAGGTTTTTCAGAAGTGGTTTGCCATTGCCTCCTTTCTAGGGGTGTGAGAGGGTGGCTGGCCCAAGGTCACCCAGCTGGCTTTGTGCCTAAGGTGGGATTAGAACTCACAGCCTCCTGGTTTATAGCCCAGTGCCTTAACCACGAAACCAAACTGGCTCTTGTAAGTAGGCTAACTTTGGATAATATTCATCTTGATACTTAATGCATGGGGGTGTGGGTGTGGCATGGTGTGGCACTAGGGGATTCTCAGAGTGTGGTGTGTGACCCTCTGGGAGGGTTGCAAGCAAATTTGAGGGGGGGGTCACCAGATTTGGAGAGCTTGCACACGCAGGGCAGGGTGGCCCCCCAATGCATTCACGCTTTCCTGAACAAGCCACAGTCCAGGTTTTCCCGGTTCGACCCTCCCCAATTCCATCCTGGCATGTGAATCCAAAGACGGTTTGCGATGGGAATTCACACTTGCTCTGCATGGACAAGCTGCGATTTTCCGTAACTGCTACTACAAAGAGCAGATACAGATCCCCCCAAAAAAATGTTGAAGGAGAAGTGAGAGTGGCTCGAAAACAAAACCAAGATTTGAGAAATTGCGCAAAGCCCGGTAAGATCATCCTTCCCATGGAAACAGTGGTTTCAGATGTGATGGATTGAGGACTTGTTGTCGACGAAAAGCTTCAATTTCCTTAAGTTGCCGGGTTCAAACCAAGTTGTCCTTGATATGTATGTTACCATTTAATTATTACACATCAGCTGTTTCTTTATTCTTGACCAACTCTACCCTCCAATCAAATGATGGCTGATATTCACAGGGAAGGTTCACCCTGTGTCACTTCTCAGTTTGGTGGGTCCTTGCCACCACAACATTTGGGACCCCTGGCTGAGTGTGTTCTGTGTTGTGTACACACACACACCTTTAGTTGTCTTGAGGCTCAATGGCCTTGTTTGAACCGCTTTCTTAGCATGGACAGCCCTCCCTACTCTGGGCAGCTGACCTCCCAAGTCAACCAGAGATGGTTATTTAGACAATCCACCACCCTTGATTTCTTTGGGGCTGTAATGGCTATCCCTGGTCAGATGTATCACCCTAACAGCTAGCTTGGGGTTGAACTAGGTCTGACAATGGGGCAACCTAGAGAAGTCCTCTTGATGTTGGGGCTCCTTGACGCATTTGTTGGACCCCATTCCAATTCGTGCCTTCTTAAGAACCCCCCCAAAGTGCAAAAAGGGTACCATGATTGGTCTCACCCCATGTTTGGTCTCACCCACCCAAAAGGGAAGACTAGAGGGCTGAAAGTAGCCCCTAGACCACATTTTGGGGAACCCGGTCCTCTTTCTCATCACCTTGAATGGATCCCTTCATCTTGGTGATGCTGAGAATGAACCTGGGAGCGGGGTGCTCCACCGGTGAGGATGTCCACCTTCGGTCTGCAGAAGTCAAGAGGCCAGATCCCGACCTAGAGGGACCCACACGTGATGATTCACAACTGTGGAGAGAACAGAGGAAGCAGAAGGAAGCAGAGGGAGAAATAAATAGGAGAACAGGGTGTAGCAACCATTGTTACAGCACCATTTATGTCCATAAGTGCCTACAAAGCACAGAAAGTCCTTTGCCCCCGAGGATCATACAGTTCATATTTTGAAACTTGTTCTTTGGGTTAATTATTAAGTTCTTTGTGTGTGTGTGTGTGTGTGTGTAACGGAAAAAAAACAGGGCAGTTGTTGATCCATCCCTGATGAAGTAGGCCAGCTTGATATGCTGGGTGGCAGAGTGGGGTTCAACTTGAAGGTGAAATACAGCTGTTTTGTTTTGTTTTTTAATTTTTGACACTCCGCCAACCACTTCTTGGGTGGGTCCATTCTGCGGTTTTCATTTCTGGGTGTAGCAATATCTCCTTCCTCTTGTTTGCTAGGTAGAATAAGTGCATGCCCCCCCCCCTTTATTTTTAAGAAGGAGAAAGGAAAAAACACAATGCACATGCACACGCGCACACCCCAGGCTCCAGTTTAAGTCACAACCCAGCAATTTTGATCATCGCACATGAACCTGGAGAGAGTTATGAGCTGAGTCACATCCCAGTGCTGATGTGCAGCTGGTGGGATGGGCTCATTCTGAGCAGGTGAGTCTGGGGGCACAAACGGAGGGTTTTTAAAATATATTTTCCCTCTCCATCTTCTCTCCGTTCAGTCATTCAGTGTTCTCCATCCTCCTTTGCAAGTCTCTTTTTCTTCCCCCCTCTCCTGCCCTCAGGATCATTAGGAGTGATAGGAAGCAGCTAGATGCTCAGAGAGGAGCAGTGTTTGCCCTCTGCCCTAGACCATGGTTGGCTTAACCCTGATTTGCTTGGCAAGCCATCATGGGCTGGGTTACCCCATAGGCTAAAACCATTAACCAAGGCTGATATTCCAGATCAGATGGGTTCTCACCGCATCCAACACAAAAACCAAGAGCATCACTTTTGGGTCAAGGGTGATGGGGACATCCATCCTGTTGGCCTCTCTGAGTAGCAGAATCTCTCAGGCTAAGGAGGGGTTTTCCCTGGCTTTCTCGTTTTGTGCCGTGTAACTGGAGCAAAAACCTCGGGGGAATCCCATTCCCACTGCTGTGGAAGGAGGGGGAGAGAGAAAGCTTTGATTGATTCACCAGTCACCCATCTCAGGGCTGTCCGCACGGGCAGGCAGGCAGCCAGCACCCAGCAGCTCTTTTTCCTACCCCTGCCCGGAGATTCTGGTTTTGAATTTGGGATCTTCCACTCTCCGAGCGCGTGGAACGATGTTTCTTTAAATCTTAAGATTGGAAGCAACCTTGCGCCCGTTCGGGTGAAAGACTGCAGAACTTCTGGAAGGGTTTCCCTGGAAGTGAAGTTGCATCGGATTTAGTGATGAGTTGACATGCAAGTTACAGCTTGGCTGCGTTCACACAACAATGCTTCACCAGGTCAAGCAGACTTTGCAAATGGACTGGTTAGCATTTCGCTTGATTAACTATTTTTTTTTCCTCGCTCAGCATATTCTGCACCTCAGCCCCGTGGGTGAATTTATGGTTCAATGTGTTGTGTGAATGCAGAAAATGGATTAGTTTAGTAATTGGGTTAAATGTGGTGTGGGAACCCAGATGATCTGCAAGTTGTCTCTCTATGGCAGGGTCACCTCCTGGTTCACCATGATTTCTCTGCTTTTGGCTTAGTGTAATGTGCGATCTAGGAATTATGGTTTGTTTAATATAAATCATGGCCTCACATAATACGCAATTGCAGCCGCCAGGTAAGTTCACATGCTAAGCCCTCATTTACGAGGGATGTTTGATGTGGGTTAACTCTGGAAGCATCTATAGTCAAAAATAGAGCACTGTGACTAAATGACTTTTTTTTCCGCTGCGTGAATCTCTGTTTTTGAAATTAACACGACACAAGGTATTTTTCCTTATCTGCACCCCTTCCCACTGCTTTAGCTTTACAGCATGTGATGATTTTTTCACTTTCCATCTTTTATTTTTTTTAAAAAATGCATTTTTTTTTCTTCGTTGCAA
Organism: Candoia aspera; assembly: GCF_035149785.1. NCBI lineage: Eukaryota > Metazoa > Chordata > Lepidosauria > Squamata > Candoiidae > Candoia > Candoia aspera. The sequence continues at coordinate 338,305,947 of NC_086153.1, forward strand.
CACTAATATTTAAGAGTTTAAGACTGAAGTTGCTCCCTTGGTGGTCAAATCGTGATTTATGAAGTGTATGTGGTTTTCTGCAAGCAGCTCAATTAGAAAGTCATTTTCCCATTTTGGGGAGAATCTTCTTCCATGGATCGAGGACTATGAGGTGTCCTTCCCTTGTTTTTTACTTGCAGAAGCCTGTGATTTAGGATAACTGACTCTTTGCACTAAATCATGGGTCTTGATCCATGGTTTACTAACTAAATCACAACTGGTTGGGGCAGTGTTTCTCAACCTTGGCCACTTTAAGATGAGTGGACTTCAACTTCCAGAATTCCCTAGCCAGCCTTGCTGGCTAGGGAATTCTGGGAATTGAACCCCATGCGTCTTAAGTTGCCAAGATTGAGAAACACTGGGTTAGGGTGACACAATTACATGAAACCAGGATTTACATACCCCGGTGGCTGGAATGAAGCATCGCGCTAAATTATAACCAAGAAAAAGACCCAGATTATGACTAAGCATGATTCGTGAATGCAAATAGCACAGCAAAAGAGGGAATTCTTCCAGGCTCCTCTTGTTCGGTCTTACAAACCACACACAAAATGTTTTATTTATAATGGCTCCCCACCCACAGCTGCCACCCAACCACAACCACAATAAAAATTAACCAATAGAAACGAAACAGCCGTTAAAATTATTTTTCTTGGCTTATGCAATGCATTTATTGATTAATGCAGGGTGTATGTGTAATTATCCCAACCCTCTAGTTCTCTCCTCTTTTCTGCTGCGAGAGGAAAAAAAATCCAGGGTGGAGGAGCACGTTCGCACACTTAGCAATACCACAGCTGCCCATTGTGGGCTTTGCCAGCAACACATGGTGATGGTGTTCCTACTGGATTAAGGGGCTGGGCTAAACCTGCAACACCACCTTCTGATCCACCCTCCTTCTTGAAAACTCCCTGGGGATGTTGAGTCACTCATTCTCTGTCTGTCCAGCCTACCTTGCAGGGTTGTTGTGGGGAAGACAGGAAGAGGGAGGACTGTGTACGCTGCTTTGAAGTCCTAGAGGAAATTGCTATAGAGGTCGGCGGCTTTATAAATGTTAATAATAATAATAATGAGCACAAATAAATACAAATCACCACGGCACCTAGTACAGTGATCCCCAGCCTCTCCCCAGTCCAGCATGGTGGGGATGTTCTTTGTGCCACACACGGCTTTGGGGGCTAAAAAGGTTGCCCTCGTGCACACAAAGCCCCAGCACATGGCAAGGGAGGGGGGTATGGCTGAAACCCAACAGAGGGAAGGATGGCATGGAGCAAATTTCCCACTCCGGTCCATGAATCTGTAAAGAAATCTGGTCAGGTAGGCTGTGCAATGTCTGGAATCAAAGGAGGCCAGTGAACGTGTCCATTTTACAGAGGAGGAACGCTGAGGCTAAGAGGTAGGGGCTTAATGCCAACAAGGAGGGTAGGTTTTTTTGTTTAGTGCTCTGCTTTAGTTGCTATTGTTTAATAATTCGGAGGCAGAATCTCAGACGACTTCAGCGCAGATCCATTTCCACCCACACCTGCGTTATCTGTAATCCGAACTGATCTTAAAAATCTTTCAAATGTACTTAAGGATTTATTGTGAGGATAAAACAGCAACGGAAATCTCATGGGTCCCTTGTAGGCTTTTGCGAGAAATGGGATTGTGACAAATAATTATTTTCTCTCCTGCCCGTCCAGATGGTGGTGGTGGAACTGGGTTCTGTTTTTTTTAAATGCCTTTTAGCGGCATCCTCTTGTAAAAAAGACAGATCGTGCCGTTTAACCCAAGTCACTGAATCCAGCGAGCCGTATTCTCCGCTGAACTTAGCACAGCACTGGTGACAGTCCAGATCATCTATTTTACTTTCTGCTGTTTTTTCATTTACCACCAGCAGGCTCGGTCCCTCGCATATCCAGATTCATCTGAAGTTTGCAGAGGTGGGGGGAAGCGGGTCAAGAGACTGGCATATTTGTTTTGGATTTTTGCCATTTCGTTTTAGTGTGTTGTTTCCATGAATATATGACTTTTTCCTGCTGACTTTTCTCATCCCGTCCCTTTCCTTCTTATGGGTCTACTACCAAATTCAAAACAATAGGAAATAGTTTCAGTTCATGAATTGGTTAAAAAAAAAACAAAAAAATCTCCTACATCCTTAATTGGTTTTAAATTTTATCTGTTTTTTTGGGGGGGGGGTTGGTTTTGTATGCCACCCAGAGTCCATTGGATTTGGACGCCTGTAATAAATTGAAATAATAAGCAAATAAAAACACGCTCGAACTTATAGTAAGTAGGCAGTAAGTAAGCTTTAAACTGGGATATACAGTCAGGTTTTTTTCCTCCCTTTTTATTGTCAGACATTTTGTTTATTCTAAAGCAGTGTTTTTTTCCTTCATTACCCAAAACCGCTGATCAGAAACTCCTTTTTACCCAATGTAGGTAAAACACTTTAAGTCAATTTAATGAGTGTGTCATTACCCAAAGAAAAACCACTTTTACCCAATTCTGTGTAATTTACCCAGGTTTTGGAAGCGCTGTTCTAAAGGAAAACCACCATTTTCCTCTTTTCCCCACAAAAAAGACCTATTGCAGCCGAGATGCTCTGTGTTTCTCAAGCCTCGTTTAATATTCAGGGTCATGTACTAACCATACAGAGCAGAGTGGTAAACGGATTGCACCATGCTAGGAAATGATGCCACAAGTTTCTCAAGCCTCGTTTAATACTCAGGGTAACGTGCCCGCGAAGACAGAATAAGCCGGTAAACTGATTGCATTGTGCTATGAAAGGATGCCAGCCAGAAACCAGAGACAAGCATTGGTGACGGTTTTAGAAAAGGACAGGAAATATCACTGAACAACAGGAAACAATTCCATCTCAACACTCTTGATCCTCTTTTCTTCTTCCAGCTTCCACCAGGTTTCCTTCTGATGGACCGGGGTCCACGGGCGCCTCTGCTGGGGTCGGTTGGAATTGTGGCGAAGGGCTTGAACGCTGCTGCCACCTGCGTGCACCTCCATTCAATCGCCTGACAAGCCTTTGCTGCTTCTCCCTGCTAATCAAAGCCAGCTTCTCTAAAGCCGAATCTGGACATCTGGTTTAGCAACCCGTGTGTGGCTGCGATAGTTAAACGTGCTCTATCTTCCTCCTCTTGAAAAGGCAGAGGAAGCATCTGGGGTCATCCCCGGCACGTGTTTCCAACCTCAGGTCCACCTGCATTGCCACTGAATTAGGGTTTCTTTCCTTCACAACATGACGGACCAAAGCCTTTTCTCCATCTCTTCCTCCTCCTTCTTGTTCTCCTCCTCCTCCTCCTCCTCCTCCTCCTCCTCCTCCTCCTCCTCCCCTCCTTCTTCATCCCCTACTTCCGCCCTTGGGCCACCTCTTGGCTCAGTCCGTGGCCAAGAGCCCTGCTCCTTCCTGACCGCCACAGCAGACTCCAACATCATTTTGCACCATTACAATCTCACCGGGAGGCTGAGCAACCGGCGTCCCCAGGAAGACCACTTAGATGCCCTCAAAATCATCATCATTGCCGCCAGCTGCCTCATCATTTTGGAGAACCTCGTGGTTCTGCTGGCCATCGGGAAAGTGCGCAGCCGACGATGGATCTACTCTTGCTTAGCCAGCATCTCCTCCAGCGACCTGCTGGCCGGCATTGCCTACTTGATCAACCTCTGCTTCTCGGGAAGCAGAACCTTCCAGCTCTCGCCCAACATGTGGTTCCTTCGGGAAGGGATCCTGTTCATCGCCTTGGCAGCCTCCACGTTCAGCCTGCTGGTGACGGCGATCGAGCGCTACAGCACCATGGTGAGGCCTATTGCCGAGAGTGAGTCCAGCAAGACCCTCCGCCTCCGGAGCCTCATTGTTTTTTTCTGGGTCTTGGCCATTGGGATTGGCCTGCTTCCCCTGCTGGGCTGGAACTGCATCTGCAACGTGGCTCGCTGTTCCACGCTGCTGCCCCTTTACGCCAAGAATTACATCCTCTTCTCCGTCATCGTGTTCAGCATCATCCTGGTGGGCGTGGTGAGCCTCTACGTTTCCATCTACTGCTGGGTCGGGAAAAGAGCCAAGCAAGGCTTCTCGAACGGCGGCCGCAAGAGGTCACTTCGCCTGCTGAAGACGGTGCTGCTGATCCTCTTCACCTTCCTTGTTTGCTGGACCCCTCTGTTCGTCCTCCTGTTGATCGACATCTTTGACGGGAGCCAGGCCCTAAAGCTCCAAAAGATATTTGGCTGGATCGTGACCTTGGCGGTGATCAACTCGTTCGTTAACCCCATCATCTACTCCTTGACAAGCAAAGAGGTGAGGAGAGCCGTGGTGGAGCTTCTCTGCTGCTGCTGCATCTGGGCCGGATGGCAAGGTCCAGGCGGCTGTCTGGCCCCCAGCGAGCTCCCCCTGAGCTCTTCCACGGGGGTGGGGAGTTCCCTGAAGGTGCGCGAGAGCTTCCGCAGCCCGGTGCCGCAGAAGCGGATGACCCAGAGAGAACCTCTTTCCAGCAACTCCAGCACGATGAGTGCTTTGGTGGCCGATGATGGTCCAGGCCAGCCTTACTGGCAGGGTTAGAAGGTGCCCTTCTACAACATCCTGAGACCTGGGATGGTGGATGACTGAAGTGCACGTGGGAGTTGCCCAGTCCATCGCCCACTCAGGTTGACCAGTGGGTCAACCAGGGCCTGAAATGCAAAGGGCACCCAGATCCAACTGAGTCTTGCTTGGGCAACCTCCATTTTGTGAGTTCTGGAGAGGTCCCTTATTCCTGACTTCTGGCTGATGTCATGACTTCCTGTTCATCCTGCTTGTCCTGACTTAAGCAAAAACCCACGCTGAGACAAGAATTTCAGTTTCTAGAGTTTATTACCCGCTATAGTAGACAGAAGATCCTGCCAAACTGAAGGAGTGTGGGAAACCCAGACAGATAAACCCCAAAACTCAAGGCAGGTCTGCTCTGAGTTTCTTCGAGGGACAGTTCAAAGCCTCTGAACTGCGCGTGCGTTTTCCCCCCTGGATAGGGGCCCCCTCCTGCTCACCATCTGTACTCCTAACACTGCTGTTTGGTCTTGACTTCCGACATATCCCATAGTTTTCACTGACTGATTTCCCGCAGGGTCAGAGTCTTGTTTCTTCTGAACAAAAGAAATTGAGTCTCAAAAGCTGGACTGGCACACGATGTCGCTGTATGGACACACAATCCGTCTAATGGGCCTGGGAAAGATGAGTAAACTGTTAAGAAAACAGCATTCCGGGCTGGAACATTCTTATTGGGTTGGTGTGTGTGTGTTTTTAATTAAGCTTACAGAAATCTGAACAAGTTAGATATTTTACTTAAGCTCAAGACAGTGCAGTGAGACAATCTCTGTTTTTTTTATTAAGACTTCGTTAATCCTTATTCTCAGAGATGGTTAGGCATCTGCGCTTAGAATATTGTACAGATTCCCAAAGAAGCCAGCCATTCTGTTAGTCTGCCATCCATCCATCCATCTTTATCATCCATTTATCTATTCATCAACTGAGATCAGATGGCAATTGAAATGGTCAAGAGATTATTTCTCACTTGTTTTAAAAACTTACAGCAGTCATGGCAAAGGGCCAAGTGCTTCACAAATAGTATTTCTCCATTGTGAGAAAATACTTTCAAGAGCCCAGCTGTTGAAATGGGTTTCCTTTTGCCCCACGTAGGCTGTTGCAACAGTGGCTGCTCTTCCTGTACTGTTTTTTTTTGTTTGTTTGTTTACCGTCACGCTTTATTCTTGAACTGCATTTATCTGGCATATTGTGGTAACCGAAGCAACAATAAACACAGGAATCTGGGCTATGTATTTGTTTTCCTTTTTTACCAGCCTTGAAAGTTTACTCTTGGGATGGCAGTAAGTATTAAATAAATAAGCAAAACATACTGCGAGCGGTCAGATAGTCAATTTTCTGTTTTGTATATTGGGAAGAAGGATGAAAACCAAAAGCAAAGTTCAAAGGTGATTGCTCTATCCCAGTGTGCAACTTTAAGATGTGTGGACTTCAACTCCCAGAATTCCTCAGCCAGCATGCTGAGGAGTTGAAGTCCACACATCTTAAAGTTGCTGAGGTTGTGAAACACTGCCCTAGACTAACACAAGGGTCCTCCTACAATATTTACAATATATAATTACCCGTTGAACTCAGGCAGATTGTGTGGGCTGGAGATGTACACAGTTTGCTTTCAATCACCCTCGAACCAACCATTTCCCCCACCATAGATTTTATCTCAATCTATAGGATTTAGATAAACTTGTCAATTTTTTAATCCTGAATGATACATACATGATCACTAGTTCATTTTCATGTGACAATGTCTTCTTGAACAATTTGATTTGGCCTGTATAACAAAACTCATTTTTCTTGGAGAGTTTTGCACATTATATTTACTAATGCATGAAAAAGTAATGGGATCAATGCACCTGTTTTAAATAAACAACAACCTTATTCCCTCACTTATATACTTCACCATAGCTGTTACTGGAATATTAACCAAAGGTCCAAAACTGGAGTTGTTTTCTGTTCTCATTTTACACAGCAAGTTTTCTTTTTAACTATAGAAAAGCAACGGATAGAATAGTGTTTTTCAAACTTGGCAACTTTTCGGGAGAGATGGGCGGTGATAGAAATTTGAAGAATGAATGAATGAATAAATAGGGTTCTGGGAGTTGAAGTTCACAAATACTGGCTGGGGAATTCTGGGCGTTGAAGTCCACCCATCTTAAAGTTTGAAAAACACTGGGATAAAACGATACAATTGAGAAATCGTAGGGGAAAAAATGTCTGAAAAGGACCTCGGAATTTTAGGATGTACGTCTCTCTGAGGATCATACGTCTATGGACCTCTAATTATCTCTATGGCCGCGAAGACGACAATTCTCACCACTATTTTCTAGCTTGCTTTGCAGGCGCCGTTATAGACCAAGTATTTTCAGAAGCTTGCAGCTTAATAAGATACACGTTAATGGAAACAAAGAGCTTCAAATTGAGAGTCTGTATCTACACACATTAAAAATATTAAGGAGTTGCCTATGCCCCACTGAGATGGTGCCTATCTCTACAGCCCTTTTTCCCATCAATCAACGCGAGGGAAGTTTCTGGAGTCCCAGCGTGCTTTGCGCGGCCCAACTGAGAAGCGAGAACACCGCCTGAGAGGGGGAGAGAGTTCCACTTCCCATCGTGCCTTGCGCAGTCGGAGAAAGAAAACGCAGGGCCTGAGGCGAGAGGGTGCAGTCCCTTTCCCAGCCTGCCCTGCGCAAGCGACATCACGCCGCGAGCCTGCGCGCATGCCTCAAAGACGCCAACGGCGAAAGAATCAGGGTGTAGGCGGAGGAAGGCTCCTTTTCCCAGCATGCCTTAGGGGCGCGCTCGCTCTCTCGCTCCCTCTCGGGCTGAGGGAGACAATTCCGTTGACCCCCGGGCTCGCTCCCGTCTCAAGAGGAACCACAGCGACTCCCTCCGCGAAACGGCGAAAGGCGAGGGAGGCTGGAACCGGGGCCTCAGAGAAAGGCTCCCTTGCCCAGCGTGCCTTGCGCCGCAGCCCCCTCGGAGCGGAAGGCGGTTGAGGGCGGCACGTGACCCCGCTTCCCAGAGGGCCTCGCGGAGGAGGCGAGAGGCCGGGCCCTCTGTGCCGCCGGCGGACTCCACTTCCCGGCGTGCCCCGCGGCCCCGTCCGGCTGAGGCGCTCTTCCTCGCCCCTTCGCGACCGGGAGCCGCCGCCGCCGCCGCCGTCATGCTGGAGGAGGCCGGCGAGGAGGTGCTGGGCTCGGTGCTGCTGAAGGCCTCGTGCCTACCGCTCAGCTTCCTGCTGGTGCTGTCCGCCGTCCTGCTCCTGCTGCTGGGCCCGCCGCCGGCCTCGGCCGCCCACGAGTTCACCGTCTACCGCATGCAGCAGTACGAGCTCGGGGGGCAGCCCTACGGTCAGTGGGGGCAGCGGCGCGGGGGACGCCGCCCTCTTTCGCCCCCGGCGCCGGACTCCAGCTCCCGTCGCCCGCCCGCCGCCGTGGCCACCAGGGCTGGGGACGATGGGGGCTGGAGTCCGGCGGGGGGGCAGAGAGGTGGCTCTGGCCCCTGAGAAGCGGGAGGGAGGGAGCGGGCGCCGGAGGCCCGGCCAGCGAGAAGGGGGAGGCCTTGCAGTAAAGACCCCCGTTCTCCCCTCCGTCCTTGCCTTTGCTGCCATGAAAGCCTCAGCCTCGCCCTCGGGGGGGGGGTGCGGCTGATTCGGGGCGCCCCCTTTTTCCAGCCTAAAGGCACCCCCTCGTTTTGAGGCAGCCCGCCCCCCGAAAAGGGCTTCCAGAAGGCTCCCCCCATCTGGGGGCAAATGGCCACGGAGGCCAAGCAGCCCCTGGACAGTCCGGCTGCTGGGCGAGGGTCCGCCAAGGAGCCCTCGGTGGGCAGGCATGACGCGGCTGCTTAGCCCGTCTGGCTGGGTACGGTCCATCCCTTGGCTGGCATTTCTCCAAAGTCTGGGCAAAGGCCCTTCTTAATTCTGCCTAGCCGAGGACGCCAGGGTTCACTCTGTTTTGTTAATAATTTACCTCTCTTCTGCTTCTTGAGCAGGATTGTCAGAGAGAAGCTGCAGGAAATAGTGTGTGGGGGGAGGCCGGTTAAGCCTTCTCTCTGGTTTCATTCAAGGAATCCAGGTGCCCCATGAAGCTGCAACCTTGTTTTTCTCTTCTGTTGGAACCTTGTCCCCCCCACCCCACCCCACCCCACCCCACCCATTATACTTTTGTGAGGCATTTATCTGATTTACAGAGAAGCTTGCTCTTTCAGGATAAGTGAAAGATGCAAAAGTAGTAACTAATCCTGGCCTGTTGTTGTAAAACTTGATTGATTGATTGATTGATTGATTATGTGCCATCAAGTCATTTTCGGTTCCCAATGACACATAGATAGATTTCTTGTAAAACAGAAAAGGGGCAGAAAATAAACAAGAAAAGCTGCCTAAGATTAAATTAGGAAAAGTGGAGCAGTTATTAAAGTAGTTTAGAATAGCTTGGTAGGGTTAGAGGTCGCTAGCCTGATAAAGTTTTCTAATATTAAGAAATAGCTCTACTTCAGTTGCGTGATGTTGCAATGGTGCATTATGCTGTGATGTGATTCAGCGCTCTTGCAGCGTCGCGTAGGGAAGATAAAGGTGGCCTAACGCAAGCTATGATGGGGGTTGCATGTTGTGTCCCCAAGCACTCCCTTCTGCAGTCTTTGTGCAAGATCCCTGTCCCATGTTTGTTAAGGAGCGTCAAAACTGAGGTTGAAAACAATTTCTTAAAATAATCATCCAGGGCTCACCTTCATCTCTGCCTGTGGTTTACTAACTGTTATTAAAGGATCTGTCATCATAACAGTGCCTTCATCTCAGATCCAGCCCAGCACAGCCGTAGCTTGTATTTTTCTCTGTAGTAATTTAAAAGCAAGGTTTTTCCTCTTTTGTTACTAGTTGCCCTGCGGACACACATTGCAATATCTCATTGACAGTGTTGGTGATGACGTATTCAGGAGTGGAATCTGTTCCTGTTGGACACTTCAGATTGGTGTGGGCATATGTCACCCCTTCCAGTCTCTTGGCAATGCATTCTGTGGCCACTTAGTCTCAGGTGACAGGAGAGGCTAGATCCTCTGGCGCTTTCTGAATTGCTTTTCCAGTGTTATGTGGGTTTGTTATAAACACAGATTTGCTGCTCTTCTGAGAGAGTAGATCTGTCTTTAAAAAAAAAAAAAAAAAGGACTAGCACTCTTTGGATGTGTGTGTTCTTGCCGTTAGCAAACTGGGCAAATTGGCCCCAGAAAGCAACAAGAGCTGTAATATCTAGTGGAGGAAAGGGTGCCATTCCTAGCCAGCCTCACTCCCTCTCTCGCTTGCTGTAATAACTTAAATGTGGGAAATCGCTAAAGTTCTCCCCCTCCCCAGTTAAAATCCATTAGTGAACTTGTCCCTCCAGCAATTTTGGCTCCAAAAGGAAAAGGAGGAGGCGATATATATTGAAATGCAGAAGACCACCATGCCCACACACCATGCCTACTTCATGTATCTTGCCGATGTGGTGCTTTCTAGCTCTCATTTCCCCCTTTTCAGCCTGAAGTTTTCCACCCTGAAATTTATTAAGTGAGCCTTCCCACCACCTCACCCGATTATTTTTCCCACTTCACCTTGCAGCCCTGCTGTTCTGGGCATGTCAGCCACTTTGCGGCTCCCGTTTAACACAGTTTTAGCGCCATTCAGGATAGAACAATTCTGGAAAACCGCTGCTCCCTGTCAGCTGATAGTTGGGCTCTCCTCGAACGCATCCCTCAAAACACTTGTGCAACTTCTGGCAGATGGTGCTGATCTAGCCAGCTCTCCCCCAGCCCGTGTTAAGGGGAATTATATGTTTTTCCTGCTGGCTGGCGGCATACGGTGGGAGAACAAAGGACGAGGCCACGTTCTGATTTTATAACTGGGGAAAAGTAAAGCCTCAGCAGCCTATGTTAGCCCTTTGAGGCAGTCCAGACGAGAAGCATGACAGCGAATACAAGCTCCATCTTTATTGTAAGGTTATGTTAACAGAGTCTTGTAAGTCTGAAAGTACCCCTCCTGTCCCTTGCTTTTACTCTCCCGAAAACTAGGGAGGGTCCCTTCTGAGACGCCTTCTCCACCCCTCCTCCTCTGGACTCAAATTTCATTTATCAGGCTGTTGCCTAGGCTGTGGCTCTTTCTCCTGTCTCCCAAGGTCATTCCCACATACCATTATACCCTAGTTATCCCAGCACTCCTTCCCACTGCTTCAAAGGTAGGAGGAAAGTGCTTTAACGGGGCTGTGGGGAAGAGCCTTCACTGGCCCTATTGATACAGACCCCTAGCTAACTGGAATAATGGAGGATCCAGTTCCACACAACGCCCGTATTTGCAAATCTTAAAGCTGGGGGACGAGTATATCCATCGCAGTAAGGTTCCCGAAGAGTTACAGTCTTCCTGTAGAACGTATGAAGGCCCCAGTTTCTGTGGCGCCGGGATCGCAAATCGCTGAGCTGCTCCTCTGCTTTTCACAGGCACTCGGAATGCTGTGTTGAACACAGAGGCGCGCACGGTAGAGGCAGATGTGCTAAGCCGCCGCTGCGTGATGATGCGGCTGGTGGACTTCTCCTACGAACAGTATCAGAAAGCTCTTCGCCAATCAGCCGGCGCCGTGGTGATCATCCTGCCGCGGAGCATGGCGTCGGTGCCTCAGGACGTTATCCGGGTAAGGCTCCCTTTGTGGGCAAGCTCGCACTTAGGGTTGCAGGGCTAAATCTGAGTCAGGTTTTAGTCTCCTCCTGCAGTACAGCCTTCTGCCATGCACACAGCCCGCAGCTGCATCTTTTGTTAGAGCAACGCACCCTGTGAACTCTGCCTGAAACTTGAGCCCTGTAACCGTGCTGGTTTTCTTCAACCAGGTCTTCAGCGAGAGCCAAGTGAAGCCACAGCAGAAGCCCAGTAATGGCAAGCAAGGCTCCTCACCGACCGCTGTGGTCACTGTTTAGTTTGTGGCCTGCGCTTCCCCCAGGATTGAGGCGCAAAAGGGCTCACGGTTTATTAAAAAGACCCCTCACAATGTCCCTCAAGTTAGATGGGCCCGTTGCAGAGGGCTGCGTTGCCCTGCTTCTGCATTTCTTCACAGACTTAACAATACAGTCCTGTCTTCCTGGGGGTTAACAGAAAGCTACGCTACAGTTCCTCTGTAAAGGCAGCTGATTCTTTTCAGGGTGCCAGTAAGTAAGAGCGGAATAGGCTACCCCATGGCGTGGCTTCTTCCCCTTCCCTGGAGGTTTCCAAACAGAGGCTGGATCTGTCAGGGAGGCGGCGTGCCGTGTTTCTCGGCCGCGGCAGCTCCAAGCTGTGTGGAGCTCGACTGCCGTGCTGGCTGGGGAATTCTGGGAGTCGAGGCCCACACAGCTTGGAGCTGCCGCGGCCGAGAAACCCTGCTGTAGCGAACCCTGCGGTGTTCAGGGGGTTGGACTGAATGACTTCTTCCGATTCCACCGTTTGACGAACAAGCGACACCCTTCTTTTCCAATGCCGATGTTGACTCCCTGTCCTCGTCCTCTGAAGCAGTTCATGGAGATCGAGCCAGAAATGTTGGCCATGGAGACCATCGTGCCCGTCTACTTTGCCAAGGAGGACGACGAGCTCCTCTCCATCTACGAACAGACGCAGGCCGCTTCCGCATCGCAGGGCTCCGCTTCAGCTGCTGAAGGTGAGCGTGCTGGGCCTCCCGGGATGGCCTGCCTCACGCGGACCTTTATGGTCGCTGCCGAGGACCTTTCCCTTGGTGGCCTTTCAGCTCGGGACCCTCCCCCTCGAAAAGATTGAGCGGTCTTCTTTTTGTTTTCCATTGCATGGAACAGGAGCTCAGCGGTGAAGCGTTTGCCGTGCGTGCAGACGCTGTTGGTGTCGGTACACGGCAGCTCTGATCACACGACCCTTGGCTGCATGCGGCTGCAGTTCTGCAGTTATTGGAAGCAGCTGTCCGCCTGCTTAGTTGTTGCAATGTTTCTGACCTGATTCCATACGGTGTCAGCGACTGTAAACTCATCCTTTAGATACTGGATTCTCTTGTGCCAATTATTTGTAACTGATCGCTCCCGGACGCTTTTATGGCATCTGGGTCGGGATATATACTTTGACAGAAAAATAGCGCGTTGAATCAGCAAGTAGGAAAGGTTACTGATTCTCTCAAGGGTGGCAGTGGGCACCAAGGTCAAGTATGTCCGTCAAATTCCTTTTGTGTTTTATATAATTACCTTAAAAACAGAAGCCAGGTACTCCATATGGTGCAGAGCAGTGTTTTTCAAATTTGGCAACTCTAAGATGTGTGGCCTTCAACTCCCAGAATTCCCCAGCCAGCATTTGTGGCCTTCAACTCCCAGAATTCCCCAGCCAGCATTTGTGGCCTTCAACTCCCAGAATTCCCCAGCCAGCATTTGTGGACTTCAACTCCCAGAATTCCCCAGCCAGCATGCTGGCTGGGGAATTCTGGGAGTTGAAGTCCATACATCTTACAGTTGCCAAGTTTGAAAAAAAACTGGTGTAGAGGCTCAAATGTGTATCTACTTATTGAATGGGAGACTACTTGAAAAGATTCTGATAGATCTTTTCTGTACTCCTCCCTGTGTGATCTGAATACCCAGGGAGGTCATGTCCTGGATAGATCAGTGTGGTTAATCTTTTAATGGTTGTGAACTTCAGCGAGCATCATCGAAGGGGACAAGGGTTAAGGTGTTATTTTAATTTGTTATGTTGATTTTGTACTGTATTTTGTGAACTCTAGGCTGCCTAAGGGCTGGTTAAGGTTTGAAGTGGTGGACCAATATTGTAAATAAATGTTGCTGGAGGTGGGCAGCACTGCTCAAAAGTAGATGTGACCCTGGTTGTCAGATTACCTTTCCTGGGATGGACTGTATCCACTGTTTGCATCCGATAGATCACTGAGTAAATGCTTTGCCCAGTCTACATTCAGTTCAATTCCTTTATTTCAGGTCAGAGAGCCAGCATATGCCAAGTCTCGGTGCTACAAATTCTTACTCATGTAACCATGTGCCTTTTCTGGTTCCTTTTTCCTCACCTGATCACTTGGAGGCAACCCTTTGCTTGCCATTTGACTGTTCACCATTCTGAGGAGTTCTTTTTTAGCAATTGAAGTCTACTTTTTCTTTTAAACCCAGTCCTAAAAACCAGAATAATCCAGCTCCCCAAATTATAAACCCACAATTAGGATACCCATTTGAATCACGCCACGTTCTGTTAATGTCAAATAGTTCCAGGGGTAATCAAAACCCTGATTTGCTCTCTGTACTTCTAATCGCTGATTGTTTCTGGTTGAGTTAACAGACAGATGATTAAACTAAAGCCCCACGAGGGACTTCTGTCATCCGGCACCTGGGTTTCTCTGACGTAATCGGAGTACTGTTGCAGGGTTGCAAACATCAACTCCTTTCTTTTAAACCCTGTTTTTCCTTCCTAGTTCTTTTGCACACAGCAACGGCCAACGGCTTCCAGATGGTGACCGGCGGGGCTCAGAGCAAAGCGGTCAGCGATTGGCTCATCACAAGTATAGAAGTGAGTCTGGAGGTTTTTCGGCACCGTCCTTTTCTCCTGCCTGTGAGAGATTCCTGAGCCCAGGATCCTCCCGGCATCTGCCCCTAGCGTCCGGCTAAGCTTCTCTGATATCAGTCAGAAGCACGCTGGTTTTAAGGAGTAGTGGGAAGAAGGAGTTTTGTTTATTTTCAAACCAAAGCAGCGGAGGACAAGCGGGAGGGCTTTCAGTGGGAGGGCTGGCGTTCTCTGAACAGCCTTGCGTGGCTGAGCAGCCGGGGCGAAGGTTGCGGCTAGGGATTTTATTGGGGAAGATAGGAGAGCCGTGTGGAGGGGTCTTGAGGGCAGGAATCGGAAGAGGGAGCCAGGATTGGAGTTTCAAAACATCTTTGCGTTTTTGGAGAGGCAGTCTGGTGTAGTGGTGAAGGCACCGGGCTAGAAACTGGGAGGCCGTGAGTTCTAGTCCCGCCTAGGCACAAAGCCAGCTGGGTGACTGTATGCCAGCCCCTCTCTCTCAGCCCTAGGAAGGAGGCAATGGCAAACCACTCCCAAAAAACCTTGCCAAGAAAACTGCAGGGGCTTATCCAGGCAGTCTCTGAGAATCGGACATGATTGATCGGATTTAAAAAAAAGCCCTTTATAGGGTTACAAGTGTGGATCTGAAAGAGGGAAATGTGTCTCGCATGATGGTTTTGCAGCAGCTGCTGTAACCCTTCTTTGACCTCTTTCCTTGCAAGGGGCGGCTGACTGGCCTGGGAGGAGAGGACCTGCCTACCATTGTACTAGTTGCTCATTACGATTCTTTTGGAGTTGCTCCGGTAAGATCTTGCTGGCAAGTGTCTGTCTTTCGGCATTTTTAGTGTGATGCAGCTTGGCTCATTGATTTGAGCTACCTATATGTTCATAGTAACTGCTGTTTGCATCGCTGCAAGCACTTGTGCTGGATGTGAGGGGCTGTTTTGTTTCCAGTGCTGAGAAAGCCCCTCATCCTTGACTCTTTCCTGCTTTTTTTCCTCCTCCCTAGTTATGTTTCAGTCTGGGGAGCCCTGCTTTTTTTCTATCCATGGACTGAAATATCCAGAAGGAATTCTTCTGTTTCGTTCAGACTTGGGCCCCCCCGCCAAGCCAGCTGCTCTGTACCCCGAATAGTTTGTGCACAGAATGTTTTGCACATCCCACTGTGATGGGTTGCTCAGTTTTTGATTTCTGATTTGTATACCAGGTAGTCCTCGACTTATGACCACAGTTGGGACTGGAATTTCCATCGTAAGTCAAGTCACCATGTGACCAGACCCAATTTTACAACCATTTTTACAGTGGTTGTTAAGCGAATCACAGGTCATTAAGTGAATCACTGCAGTCGTTAAGTGAATCCAGCTTCCCCGATGGGTGTTTTTTTTTTTTTTTTTTTTTTGGCAGGAAAACAGCAAAAAATGTGCAAAATGCGATCTTGTGCCTGTGACGCTGCAACCAGTCATAAATGTGAGCCGGTTGCCAAGCGCCCAAAATGTGATCATGTGACCGCAGGGGTGTGACATTTTGCGATGCTCAGCAGTGCTTTACAGGCCATAAAGCACCCATTCCAAGACTTGTAACTTCAGACAGTCGTTAAACGAATGGTCGTAAGTCGAGGACTACCTGTACAAGCAACAGTTCCTCTCCTCAAATATTAGAAGACTCAAACTAACAAAACAGGGGCAGGGAGGAACTTTTCAGGTGAAAGAACCTGAGCTCTGGGATTGAAAACACTGTTGGGCCATGTTAGTTGTTAGTTGTTAGCCCCACAACCGCTTCCAGTTGGTGGCCTTTGATGTTCCAGTACAAAACGGCGACTAGAATCTCCTGGGCTTGAAATCCACCTGCCCTTCCTCTAAGCATCCTTTCATCCCACGGATGTGCCTTTTCCGCAGCTGGCCAGGAGCCCACAAACGGGGGATGATCTCAGCAGCCTGGTTTTGCTCATCATCCTCGGCACCAGCTGTGCCTCGACAGACACCCGCTGATTCTATGCCTCTCGGTCGCCAGTGACCTGTGGTTGAGTTTCTGGGTTTCTGATGCTTCTGCAGACGCCTGGATGAATGAAGCCCTCGTGTGGAAGGACTGTGATTTCCTGCAGCCTGTTCACTTGATGTCTGTAGCATGCTTTGCTGCCCTGCCCTGCCCTGCCCTGCCCTGCCCTGCCCTGCCCTGCCCTGCCCTTCCCTCTCGGCCAGTGTTTCTCAACCTCGGCCCCTTTAAGATGGGCGGACTTCAACTCCCAGAATTCCCCAGCCAGCCTGGCTGGCTGGGGAATTCTGGGAGTTGAAGTCCGCCCATCTTAAAGGGGCCGAGGTTGAGAAACGCTGCTCTAGGCTCCAAAATCTTCCTCATCAGCCTTGGCAAAAGACCCTCTTTTATCTTCCAGTGGCTCTCCCACGGGGCGGACTCCAACGGCAGTGGGGTTGCGGTGCTCTTAGAACTCGCCAGGTTGTTCTCCCGGCTCTACACGTACAAGAGGACCCACGCTGCGTAAGGAAGGGGTCGGCTCCGGGGTAGGGAGGATGTGAACGAGGCAAAGTGGGTGCGCCCCCACCCCCCAGTCTAAGTGTGCCCATTGCCTCTGTTCCCTACGCAGATACAACTTGCTGTTCTTTGCATCCGGAGGTGGGAAGTTTAACTATCAGGGGACCAAGCGGTGGCTGGAAGACAATCTGGATCACACAGGTGTGGCAGGGTTTGTGGGGAAAGTTTTGGCCCTGCTGATGAGATAGCCAGGGGGAGGAAAGGGGCTGTTCGATAGCTGCCTGGCAACCTGCTCTGGGCAGCAGGAGGGGGTAAGAGGGTCTAGCTTGGCCTGTATTAGCTATTTATGGGCCCGGGTACAATCCCTGCTATTCCTTTTTCAATTATTGATTTCTATGGCTGCCCATCTCGCCATGGTGACTCTGGGGGGCTGACAGTGGATTAAAGCACCATGCCAAATAAGAACCAAAAACCACCAATATATACAGCCTGTAATGACCCTTCGGGAGGCCCTGTTCACTGACACCTATGCCTTCGTGACCTCTTATCTGGACTACTGCAATGCGTTCTACATAGGGCTGCCCTTGAACACCATTTGGAAGCTCCAGCTGGTGCAGAATGAGGCAGCGCGGGTAGTAAACGGCGCTGGTTATTCGGCGCATTTAGCACCTCTACTACATGAGCTGCATTGGTTGCCGGTGTGCTTCTGGGTGCAATTCAAGGTGCTGGTTGTCACCTTTAAAGCCCTCATGGCTTGGGGCCGGATTACTGGAGGGACCACCTTCTCCCAGTTGTCTCTACCCATCCAGTCTAGTCAGGCAGAACGGACATGCTCTGGATCCCGTCTGCTAAGAAATGCAGGTTGACAGGGCCCAGGAGGTATGCCTTTTCTTCCATAGCACCCTCCCCGTGGAATGTTCTCCATCCAGAGATCAGGATGGCCCCGATCCTGCTGGCTTTTCCCAAGGCCCTAAAGACCTGGCTCTGTGCCCGGGCCCCTGAGTGAGTGCAGGGACCCATGTCTTGGTTGCGTTAGTGTTTAGGGACTACGACACTTTCCTGGCTGCTATGTATTTTAATTCTTGTCTTGTAACTGCTTCTATTTTATTTTAATTTTGTTTGCTGCCCAGAGTCACTTTTGGAGATGGCAGCTGTGCAAATTGAACAGATCAGTCAGTCAGTCAGTCAGTCTCGGGGGTGAATGGTGTGCCAAAGGGCAGGCATTGCAACAGAGAAGGCCCCTTTTCATGCAGGGTGAAAAGTGATCACCCAGCACGGTTCTACTTCCTGCATAATCCTTATTAGTCCCCCTAGATGTCAATAATTGTGTACAGGTAGTCCGTGTTTAATGACCATGATTGAGACCGGAATTTTGGTTGCTAAGCAGAGCTGTCATTAGGCAAATCAAACCGGATTTATGACCTTTTTGTGGCGATCATTAATGAATCACTGTGGTCATTAAGCAAACCATGTGGTCGTTAAGCGGATCATGCGATTCCCTGTTGATTTTGCTTGCCAGAAGCTGGCCAGGCAGGTGAAAACGGTGATCACGTGACCATGGGATGCTGCAACGGTCATAAATGCAAACCGGTTGCCAAGCACCCAAATCGTGAGCACCTGACCACGGGGACGCTGCGACGGTTGTAAATGCGAGCTCCGATTGTAAGTTGGATTTTTCAGCACTGTCGTAAGTCTGAACCATCACTAAATGAATGGTTGTTAAGTGAGGACTACCTGTAGCCTATATCTAATTCCAGATTTCAGTCTGCTGCAGGATAATGTGGCTTTTGTCCTCTGCCTGGACACTCTGGGAAGAGGGAACAGTCTTCACCTCCACGTGTCAAAGCCTCCCAAAGATGGGACCCTTCAGCATACCTTTTTGAAGGAGCTGGAACAGGTAAAGGGGGGCTGGGGTCCCTTTGGGGTGACAGCTGAAGGCAGAGAAGGTCGCCTTCTTCCCCAGACTGGGTTTCTGGAACTCCCTCCCCATCCCCCCATCTTCCGGGAAGCTGGATGGAGTGAGGCAAGTCTCTTCGGAGCCAGCAGGGTCTTTAAAGCAGTTGTGCCAGAGCAGTAGTGCCCTCTGCTGGCTGCATAAAGAAGGAAGGACACTCAGCTCTTCATAGATCTTCGATGAGCCTTCTGCAACCTGGCATCTTCTGGGTGGCCACTTTGCTCCTTCCAGCTAGCTTGGGAGGGCTGGACACAGGGCTCCAGGCCCTAAAAGACCTCACCCGTGGTTGAGATTTCTACATCTTTTCATATTTGTGTCCTTTCGGTATTAATATTAAATGTTATTCACTAGGTGGTTGGTAGGTAAATTTTATGATGGTCCATAGGCCAAGTTCATAAAACGTATAAGCATATCCAATAAAGGTGTATACAGCAGCAGTACACGTTGGAAAAGGAGTAAAAGAATAGATAAAAATATGCAAATAAATGCTGAGCAAATAAAACTTTCTCATGGGGCCATAAGCCCGAATCCTACAACAACAACAATTGGTAACCAGATAGTGAAAGTATAGATTACAATCAGTCAAGCCACGTTTATGGCTTGCCATTTTATTTATTTATTTATTTCAATTCCCATAGCCGGCCCTCTCAGCCAAGTGACTCTGGGCGGCAAACAGTTTATAAAGACAATTAAAGCATTTAGTCTAACCTCACAGGCTGCAGTGTGGAACTGAGCCACCTGCTTAGCAAGAGCCGGGCGCTCAGACTGGGCATGCCATGCGTAAACCCCCAGAACATCGCTCTGTGACACAGCAGGAAATGCAGACGCCGCCTCTGGCGAGTTCGTTAAAGCCGCTGCGTGCGTGGGTACTTTTTAAGCCGGTTGCTGCTAAATAAAAACCCTGAGGTCTGGAAGGACGTGGGGCTGCACCGCTTCCTGTCTTGACCCCGTTGCCAAACTTCTGTTCCTCCAGGTGGTTGCCCACCATTTCCCGGAGGTGAGGTTCTCCATGGTGCACAAGAAGATCAACCTCGCGGAAGACATGCTGGCCTGGGAGCACGAGCGCTTTGCCATCCGGCGCCTCCCTGCCTTCACGGTTTCCCACCTGGAGAGCCACCGCGACGGCCTGCGCAACAGCATCATGGACGTCAGGTCAGCTGCTGGGTGAGGAGGCGCTGCACGGACTGATGCCTTGGCAGGGGGTGGGGTGGGAAGGCTTCGTGCTGCCCTTCTCCTTCCACTTACAGGTAGTCCTCGCTTAACGACTGTTTGTTTAACGACAGTCCGAAGTTACGACAGCCTCCGAAGAAGTGCTTTATGACCTGTGCTCACACTTACGACCGTCGCAAGCCGTCATACCACCCCCCACAGTCACGTGATCACAGCACTTGGCAGCCAGCTGATATTTATGACCAGTTGCAGCGTTCTGCGGTCATGCGATCAGGATTTATGGCCTTTCTTTGCCAGTTTCTGGAAAAAAATGTCAATTGGAGAGGCTGGATTCGCTTAGCGACCACGGGATTTGCTTAATGAGCCATGATTCGCTTAATGACTGTCATAAAAATGGTCGCAAAATCAGGTCTGGTCATGTGACTCACTTAACAACTGCGCCACTTAACCAATTTTCCAGGCCCTATTGTGGTCGTTAAGTGAGGACTGCCTGTGTTGTCTGAGAAATGCACTCTCCCCTGGAGGCACATCAGATGAAAAAGGCCCAGCGTTCGGTCGCCTGTTTCCTCTGTTTCCTTTCATCTCCCCAAGACGGGAGGCTGGGAAAAAGTAGAATAGCAGCCGTGCTGTCTTGCTGCCAAAGCCCCCATTTCAGCATTCTGGGCCTGTAGCGGTGGCTGGGCTATCCCAGGGAGCGAGAGCGTGAAGGCCACTGACCGCTCTGGGTCCAGGCCTCTGAGCTGGGCTGCCTGTGCGGGTGCCTCCGATCCCAGCTGTGCGTGGCTCGGAAAGCACAAAGCGCTAGCACCTTTCGTAGCTGTGTGGCAGAAGTTGTGGGTTTCCTCCAGTTTCACCTCCTAAAATCCACTTTCTTTTTCACTTCTCTCCATGTTGCCCATGAATTTACCCAGTCCTGCCAGAACTGCCTTTTCTGGATCAGAGAAAGTCATTTCTGACCAGTCAGAACCACACCCCTCCTGGAAGCTCAAAGGGCCACGGTTTTGTCTCCCCCCCCCGCCACTCCCCCCCGCCCCGTTATTTGGCCATCTGCTTTTGGTACTGATTCTGAACACAGTCAGATCCGATTCTGAATCTAACTGCGTAAGGGAAGACAAATTTGCATTGCCGCCTAAAGAAACGACAACGTGCTCGTTCGCTGGGGCGGTGAATTGCACAAGTTCTTCTTCGGGAAAACAGCATGTTAACAGTGTAGAGCTTGCCTTCGTGTCTCTCCATCCTTGGGCACAAAAATTCCGAGGAGCATTGGGTGAGTAGGAAGGACACGATGGTCAGGAGTTTCAAAATGCTCCATTTCTTGGGGCTGGAAACAAATGCCTTGTTCTCATTTCATGCGGCCTCTGGCTGGGGCATGCTGGGAGTTGAAGTCCCCACATCTTAAAGTGGCCGAGGTTGAGAAACACTGCTTTAGAGGTAGTTAATCGAATGGGGGGATTACACTGGGGAGATGAAAGAAATCATTCAGAGGAAAATGTACTTAATATGGAAGAGAGTTAGGATTGTGCATGCTCTGAAAATATGACCCTGAAAGAAAGAGGTGGCTGCTTTAAAGAGCTGCAGCACCTCTCTTCCTGCACGTTCCAAAATACCCCTTCTGAACAATTTTCAAGGCCAGCGCTTTATACAGACAGGCTGGCGGGGTATCACCCAAACATTGAACCAGTTGCCTAAACCGGGATCGATCGTGCGTGTGTGTGAGTGGGCGAAATGCTGTCGGCGCAGGAGCGTTGTGTCAGCATCACGTCGACGTCTCTCCTTCCCGAGGAAAGCTCGTTCTGACGCAGCCGCTGTGTTCCCTCTTGCAGGCCACGGGTTAACCTCCAAATTCTAACCCGAAACACCCGGATCATCGTGGAGGCGCTGACCCGGGTGATCTACAACCTCACAGAGAAGGTGAGTCTTTTCTTCGGGTGGATAGAGGGGCTGCTGGGAACGCCTGCAAAGGATGAAACTGACACACGTGAACAGTTCCAGTTTTGGACATAGAATGAGACCCTTTAGATATTCCTAGTGGGCACTAATAGCAGACTCAGTGAGGACAGCTCTGGAGGCAGAACACGGCTACTGGAAGGCTTTGGTCCTGAATTTCCAGAGTTATCCAGCTGGAGCAAAGTCCCTACAGGTATAAATCTTCCACCTTCCAAAAAAACAGACCGGTGGGAATTGAAGGAACACATCAGCTGCACTGTGGTAAAACACCCCGGAGAATGAAAATAGACCCTGGGAGCAGGCTGCTCAAGAGCGCTCACACACTGCAGGGTTTATTAGTAGTAGTAGTAGTAGTATTTTGCGAACCTCATCATCACAACTATTGTTCTCCCTATAAAATGCCCATGAGCATGCATCCCTTCTTCCTTTCTCCTCTGCAACATTTTTCATTTTAAATTGTGTCTGATTATGAGCGATAGGCAGGTGCAATTCAAGGTGCTGGTTGCCACCTTTGAAGCCCTTCATGGCTTGGGACTGGGTTACCTAAGGGACCGTCTTCTCCCAGTTGTTTCTGCCTGTCCAATTCAGTCTAGTAGGATGGGCATGCTCCGGGTCCCGTCAGCCAGGGAGTGTCGGCCGGCAGGGACTAGAAGGCGGGCCTTCTCTGCTGTGGCCCCTGCCCTCTGGAACGTCCTCCCCTCAGAGGTCAGGATGACCCTGATCCTGTTGGCCTTCCGTAAGGCCATGAAGACCCGGTTATGCTCCTGGGCCTGGGGCCCCAAGTGTGTTAAGGGCCCTGTTTCTTGGTTATACTAACATCTATGGCATTGGTTTACTTGGCGAACATATATATTTATTTTGTACTTTTAATTGTTTTTAATTATTTGAACTTTCTAATGGTTTTTATGATTGTAAGCCGCCCAGAGTCACTTGTTGGAGATGGGCGGCTATAGAAATGAAATGAAATGGAAAAAAAATAGGCTTCTCAGCCAGCTCTCTTGTTCCTTCCTTCCCTCGCTAGGGTGTGCCTGCTGACCTCCAAATCTTCACTGAGCACATGGTAAGCCCCTGGCCAGCAGGGGATGTGGGGAAGCCCCGAAGGATGTTTAGGGGTTTTAATCTGCGGACCTGGCCGACTTCCTCTCCCCGCCTTGCCTGTTCCTGCAGCAGATTCAGCAGGAGCAGATGGAGTCGGTGATGGACTGGCTCAGCAGTCAACCGCGGGCGGCCCAGCTGGTCGACAAAGACAGCACTTTCATCAACACCCTGGAATATTACATGAGCCGCTACCTGAAGGACGTCAGGCAACATTATGTGAAGGCAGACAAGCGGTAAGGACAGGGAGAGGGTTCCCAGGTGTGCAACAGGCCACCCATTTCCCTGTTACGGCTGTTTTTTTTTCTATTATGTAGCTCTTTTCCACTTAAGTCTTCCCCTTAATACTTAATTGCCTGCTTTTTTGCCAATGCACAAAAAACCAGGACTGGCCCAGAAGACAGAGGCCGAAATTGTGATGGTGGGGAGGGAGGGCTGAGGACCACATGTTTGCTCCGAGACTGATTAAGAGGTTTTCTTCTGTCCTTTGTGATTTCTCTGCCTCTTGGCGAGGTGCGTTTTTGCCTTTCGAGCGAGCAAAAAATTGCCCACTTCAGAGCTCTAGCAGTGCAGTGCTTTCTCTTGCCCAATTACTGGTAAAAGGCCCTTAAAGGAGGTGCTTCCCTTCCCAGCAATGCTGCCTTTCAAGAACTTAACAATAGCTTCTTTGGAGTAATGGTGGTGGCAGAGTGATTATGACGTGGGATCATTTTAAAGAAAAGATGCTTGATACAGGTTTGTGGAATATAGTGATTTTCAGAAGCTCTTTACTGCAGCCTGATTGATTGATTGATTAATGACATGCCATCAAGTCAGTGTTGATTCTTAGCAACCACGTGGATAGGTTTTCTGTATTTTAGTGAATGTGGTTTTCTTGGTAAAATACAGGGGCGGCCTTTTGCCATTGTCACTAGGGTGATCATCCACCCCTAGCATCTTCCTCATTGCTACTGCCCTATAGAGGTGCTTGCTTGCTTTAGCTGGGCAGCTGGGACGAGCGTCACGCCTTGGCTGACCCTGCAGGGAGTATTTACGGTTGGCACACACTCCCATCTTTCTTCACTCATCCCTCCCAGGAATACCTCTCTGCCACAATGGGGCAGCACAGCAGGGCTTGGAAGGGGATTGCAACGTGAGAGAGGATTGATAAATAAATTTGGGCCGGGATATACTTGCCTGTTAGTATGAAACCCAGGATTTAGGGAGGCTGTAGGTCAGTCACAGACCATCTACCTGTGTGTTCCTGGAGCGGTTGGAGCATGGTAGCGTTGGAAAAAGGCCCCTGTGTGCTGTTGGTGAATTTCAGCCAGGCAGAGTGGCCGGAACTGGGCTAAGCCCAAAGCTTCTTTTGGGGGGCGGGTGTAGATAGCGACATAGCAGGGGATCCCTCCCACTTGTGGAAGACCCCACCCTTCCTGTAATGGGATTCCTTGGAAACATATGATCTCAAGTTCCTCTTCAGTTAAAAGGATCTCGGATTTTTAAAGAGCACTAATTGCTTTCTAAGAGGGAAAATACCCCCTGGGCCAGAAGTGTGTCCTCACTTGGTATAAGGTGGTTATACCGGGTTTTCAGTTCTGCCTTTAAAAAACTCAACTCTTTTAAACATTAAGATCTTTTTTTTGTTGTTACTTTCTTTCCCTTTAAACAAATCAATAGGGATCCTGAGTTCGTTTTCTACGACCAGCTGAAGCAAGTAATGAATGCATATAGGTAAGTGCAGAGCAATGGCAATATTATTTTGGAGCTTAACTGGTCCTGGGCCATCCCTTCAGGACTTGGGGTACAGAAGAAAAGACTTACTGATTTCAACCTTACAGGTAGTCCTCGATATACAACCACAATTGGGACTGGAACTTCCATCACAAATCATTGCAGTTGTAACTCGAGTCACCATGTGATTGCACCCAATTTTACAGCCATTTTTATGGCGTCTGTTAAGTGAATCATGGGTTGTTAAGTGAATCCGGCTTCCCTAATGGGTGTTTTTTGCCGGAAAAAGGCAAAAAAGTCGCAAAATGTGATCACTTGACCGTGGGACACTGCAACCAGTGGTGAATGTGAGCCAGTTGCCAAGTGCCCAACATGCGATCGTGTGACTGCAGGAGGGGTGCAACATTTTGTGACGCTCAGAAGTGCTTTACAGGCCGTAAAGCGCCCATTCCAAGGCTGTCGTAACTTTGGACTGTCATTAAACAAATGGTTGTAAGTTGAGGATTACCTGTATAGATCAAGGGCAGAGTAGGGGCATGGATGATGCAAACTCCCTTGGGCCCTTCCTGATTTTGAGGTGATGGGGCAAATACAGGCTGGATTCACATGATGCGCTAAGCCTAAACCAGACAGACTATGTGTTGGCTTGCTTTTATACCTTACATTTGACGGTTTGTTTGATTTTTGTTCAGGAGCTCAGGGTAACACCTAGCATGCTCTCTTCTCAGAGTCGCAGACAATAACCCTGTGAGGTGGGCTGGGCTGAGATACCCAATTAATTCCTGAGGCCAAAGGTAGACTTAAACCTGGGTCTCCCCAGTGCCTGTTCCAACATGTAGCACTACACCACGCTGGCTCTTATCGATAGAGGGTACGGAGCAGGAATCTGCAGGAGATAGGTGGCCTTTCTTGATCCTGAACATAGCTGAGAATTGCTGAGTAAAACCTGGAGGCGGATGCAATGATGGTGACGGTGATGATGTATTAGCCCTGTATGCTGCCTGTCTCTCTGGGTGGCTCCCAACAATCAAAGCTTCCCCTGTCGTTTGGGGGTGGGGGCATTCTGGAAGAGGTGGTGGAAGAGGGAGGCCCTTCTGAGTAACAGCCACGTGAACGAGCAGCTCGGAGGGAAGGGAGAGGCTGGTGCCTAATGACTGTGTGTTTGTGTTCTTCAGGGTCAAGCCGGCCATCTTCGACCTCCTCCTGGCCCTCTGCATAGCAGCCTACCTTGGGGTGGCTTACATTGCTGTCCAGGTGAGTGCCAACAGATGGTGGCTTGCCACAGCATTTTTGCAGCGTAAAACGAAGCTAAGAATATAGGAATGGCCCTGCTGGGTTAGGCTAAAGGCAGTCTTGGTCCAGCATTTTCTTTTGCCCAGTGACCAGCCAGATGCCTCTGTGGGGCTCACAAGGAGGAGGTAGAGATTCCCCCCTCCCACCATGGTTCCCACGTGCTGCCCACTGAATCTTAGGACTTAACAACCCTCGGAGAATTCAATCCAAATCCATTCATGTATCCAGAAGCCCTATAAGGCCACCCAGGTTAGTGTCTGCTATCTTGTCTCATGGTCACAAACTCCACTTATTAGTGATGTATTATTCCATACAAGATGGACTGCTAATCGAGAGACGCATGCCAACATATTGTTACATTCTGCCAGCTAGAAGATAGAGGCAGCATTCTGACACATACCCAGGATGAGGAATTTTTCCAATCCTCTTTTAAAGCCTGCTGAGACTAATTTAGCGAATTGAATTCGTGCCTACTGCTTACTGGCAGTGAAAGGGGACTAAGCATGCTTGCTTTGGCCCTTTCCTGCCAGAGTTCATGTTCTTTATTTTATACCTTTTTCTTCCTAAAACCCCATAATCCAGTAGCACCGTTAATCAATAACGTGTGAAGAAGACGAATGTCAACCTACGCTAAGGAAATCTGTATACTGGTTCCAGACTGACGTGTTTTATTGTGGCATAAACTCCCGTTACGATAACTTAAGATGCATTGAAGTGCTACAGAAGCTCTTGATTTTGCTTTGCACGGCTCTGGGGAATTCTGGGAGTTGAAGTCCACCTGTCTTAAAGTTGCCACGTTTGAGGAACGCTGTTCCAGACCCAGGGCTGTGCTCACTCACTCTGCCTTTTTCTCTGCCTTTTTAGCACTTCAGCCTCCTTTACAAGCTGGTCCAGAGGCTGTCTCGGAAATCCAAACAGCAATGAAAGGACAATGCAGGACACCCGCTGGGGGCCATTCCTTCTTCCATTGGATATTGCTTCTGTTCTTCCTGCTCTCATTTCCTGCAGGGGCAGGACGCAAAAGCCGAGATGGTAAACAAACAAACAAACAGACAAACAGAAACCCACAACAACAACACTCTCCCACATCCTTGCATTTCTGCAGAGCTGCATTTCTTCCCTCTCCCACACTTTCCCTGGGACAGAACTGCCGATCGACTCTACTCCTTTCTGACCGATTAAACCTCGGACACGATTTCTCCCACTACAGATGGAAATCTTCTCCGGATAAAAGACTTTTCCATCAACCCGTTGCTGCTGGTTGAGAAACAACATGTGCCATAACAATAAGCTGAGGGCAGAAATCTGGGTTGGGGAGGGGCCCCAGGCCTGCCTGTCAGGAGAACTTGAAGGGGAAGTGGTTGATATTTTTTTAAAATGTGCACATGTAAATTAAACTATTACAAAAACCATTGTCTGCAAGCTTGCCTGATTTTAATGTAACTTCCAGCTCAGATGACTGAAAAAATGAAATGAGCGGGGGGGGGAAGTTTCCCCCAATGAGGTAGCTTTAGGGACTAGTTCGAAGAGCAGTTCTATCTTTCCAGTCCGGCCTTCTCCACCAGATGCCCCCAAGATGCATTAGATTCCATGGCTGGCTGGGGGATTCTGGGAGTTGAAGTCCAGACATCTTAAAGCTGCCAAGGTTGAGAAACACTGACATCCTACCTTTCTAGCCCTACAAGTCCTTGTTTCTGCCACTGCCATCCACAGTTTCACGCACTGCAGTTTTAAAAGGCAAGACAAGTGGTAAAGGAAAGAACACAGCTATTTTACCCCATTAAAAAAAAACGAGCAAAATTTGTTGGCAAATACAAGCCACTGGCCCCAGGCTGCCTCTGGATCCTGCAAAAATGCAGCTGTTAGGTGTACCTTCAAACGGTCTGTGGCTGGCTGGTGAGAGCTTAAACCACAGTTTCCAGCTTTGCATATCACTCAGACTGTGGCTTAACAGACCACAAAGTCGCCATGTCAGGAAACACTGAAATGTTAGCCACATTCTCCAATTTGCACGTTTATAATAAACATGTTGCAGATGCTGGGAAAGCCTTTAGCCCAGGAGAGGTCAAAAAAGTCACACACCAAGCATTTCTATAAAAATAATTTATTTACAGAAAACAAAAACAAAAGCAAAACATTTAAAGGACCTAGCTCCCTTTTTGGAGCAAGCCTTGCTGAGCTACATTTCCAGCAGAGAGAAAAAGAAGAAGTGAGAACAAGTCCGGGCAGGTCCTCCCCCCAGGCTATTTTGCATGAAGCACGTGAGAGGAGACAATCAAATGCAACCCCTTCACCTGGCCAAATGATTAGGTACAATAGCAGTCTTAATCTGTTAGTAGGAAAAACCTCAACACTCCCCTTTTTACACTACAGATTAAGATGCAAACAATCTTCTCTGACTTTATATGTCTTTCCATTCACATTACCATTATCTCCCCTTTGGTTTAACAGAAAGTTACCATTTTTCTTCCTGTGTTTTTCCAAACCTAGGTTGTTATAATTCCAAGGCTTTTTTAATGTGAAATGGCTTTTCATGCAGGCTTCAAAATCAAGCCTTTGTTTTTCTGTTGATGTGAATAGCAGCAAATCATCAACATAAATGCACAGATACATACAGCCTTGTTTGTCCTTCTTCATATATACACAGGGATCTGCTTTTCCTTTTTCAAAACCAAAATTCTGCAGTTTTTCATCTACTTTTTGGTTCCAGGATCTAGCAGCTTGTTTTAACCCATAGATTGACTTCTGCAGTTCACAGACTAGATTCTCCCCTTTTTCATAGCCAGGGGGTTGCTGCATGTATAATCTGTGGTCTAAATCACCATAGAGAAATGCAGTTTGAATGTCATAGTGGTTAACTGACATTCCCTTGAGTGCAGCAACTTTTAACAGTAATCTAATTGATTCACCTTTAGTAACTGGTGCAAAAGTCTTGTCAAAGTCTAAATCTTTCCTTTGAGTGAACCCTTTTGCAACCAACCTTGCTTTATATTTTTGGATTTTGCCATCAGCATCCCTTTTCAGTTTGAAAACCCACCTACAACCCAGACAGCGTTCATTGGGAGGTAGATTTACCAGTTTCCATGTTTTATTTTCTTTCAAGGATGCTAATTCCTGTTGCATGGCAGAATGCCAATTTTGTGCAATCTCAGGTGGTAAAGCATTCACTTGTTCTAAAGACTCAGGTTCTGTGAATATGTGAAAAGCCTTTACTGTTTCAGCCTGAAAACGTGATGGAGGAACGCCTTTATTACTCCTCTGAGATCTGCGAGGTAATACAGGGCTTAAATTTTGACTCCTATCACTTTCCTGAGAAGCATCTGTCTCATCAGACAGATCTTCAGTTTGCTTTTCTGGTTTAATGTCCTCATCAGGCAAAAGATCACCATCAGCAAGTCCTTGCTGTTCTCTTGTGGTGGTCAGTTCAACTGGAGAGCTAGAATTTAATCTCCCCCAGTTTTGTTCAGCAAAAGATGCGCTTTTGCTAATTATTAATTTCTCTCCCATTATGAACCTGTAGCTCCTCTGGCTTTGTTCATAGCCAACAAAGATGGCTTTCTTTGTTGTGGGGCCTCCTTTCCTTCTCTGCTGTTTTGGAATGTGAACCCATGCAGTGCTACCAAACACTCTAAGATGGCTTACCTTTGGTTTCACACCATAAAACAAATGGAATGGAGTGTCCTGAATCATAGAGTTATACAACCTGTTCTGAACATAACAAGCAGTCGATAAAGCTTCTCCCCAGAACTTAAAACATAATCGTGAATCTTTTAACATGCATTCCATCGCATTTTGCAAGGTTCTGCCCTTTCTTTCAGCAACACCATTTTGCTGAGGGGTGTACGGGTTAGAAAGAATTTGTTCTATCCCTTTTTCCACTAGGAACCTTCTGAATTTGTGAGAAAGGTATTCTCCTCCTCTATCACATTGGAGTGCAGATACAGGCCTAGGGAATTTTCCATTTGCCCATGTCACAAAACTTTTAAATTTCTCAAATGCCTCATCTTTATGTTTTAAGATGTAGATAAATGTGTATCTTGAGAAATCATCAATGATGGTCATTGCATACCTTGCTTGTCCAAGACTTGGAGCAAAAGGACCAATAATATCAGAGTGTACAATTTCCAAAGGTCTAGTTGTAACTCTGTCACTGTGCTTACTCACAGGAGCTTTTAGTGTTTTGCATTCTTTGCAAACTACACAATCTAAGTATTTATCACAGGGTTTTATCTTTAGGTCAGCACACAGCTGTGGCATTTGTGCTATATACTTGATATTAGCATGACCAAGTCTCCTGTGCATCAGGTGTACACATTGGTCATGATATGGTGTGTTGCCAACTGCAGCCTTGCAGCTTGGCTTCCTTGCATTTTGCACAATGTACAAGGAGTCTTTTAACATACCAGTAGCACACAATTTCCCATTTTTACGTATCTCACAACCATTTTTCTTAAATGTTATGATATACCCTGTTGCAGCCAATTGTGCCACAGATAAAAGGTTTGATTGTAAATTTGGCACATACAACACACCTTTTACAGTTTCTCCTAAGCAGGATAAATACAAGTCACCTTGTCCCATAATTTTGGTCACAGACCCATCAGCCAAAGATACACTTTGTCTTTCAGTTTTAGACAGTGACACAAAAGAGCTTTTACAATTACATAAATGACAACTGGCCCCAGAATCTAACACCCATACATCAGAATTACCCTTCTCAGCAACCTGTGCAATTTGGGTTGTCTGAAGAGCCTTCTTCTGTGTTGCCCTTGTGTTCTTCTGCTTTTTCTTTCTACTCTTGGGTCTCATGGCACAGTCTCTTTGCAAATGTCCAGCTGAACCACAAGTGAAGCATCGCTGGCTTGCTAGTGCTGTGGCCTCAGGTTCCTTTCCCTTCTTTTCCCTCATTTTCTGGTCTTGCAGCTTTCCAGAAGAGATGGGGGGGGATCTTTCCTCTCTCTTCTCCCATTCAGCGAGTAAGCGCTGTGTAACATACGATGGGGTGAGGTCTGCTTCAGGCATAGCCTCCAGGGTACAAATCAGCGTGTCCCACGTTTCATTCAGTGAGGACAGGAGGATATAGGATTTTGTGAGAGGTGTAAATTCCATTCCTCTCTCCTGCAACTCAACAAACAGCTGCTGAATATAATGCAGGTGCTCAGGAAGGCTTTCTCCTTCTGCAAGGTAGGCTCTGTACAGCTTTTTCGTCAGAGTAACTTTACTCCCTGCTGTTGCCTTTACATATAAGTCTCTCAAAGCGTCCCAAAGTTGCTTTGCAGACTGCATGCCTCGCACGTGGACTAGCTGATTGTCCTCAACTCCCAAGATAATGGTGGCTCTAGCCCGCTCATCCTGTCTCAGCCATTCAGCATTGGGATTTTGGGGGGTTTGCTCACCAATTGGCAGCCAAAGATTCTCTCTGCGAAGATACATCTCCATCTTCAGGGCCCAATTCAAATAGTTGGTCTCTGATAGGCGCTCCAGAGGCATCGCTGAGGGCTGGGAGGTAGCCATGGCTTCTTCCTTCTTTTGCAAGTCACCTCAGCTAGCTTCTAAGTCCTGCAGACCGGCAGTTGCTGGAAAATCTCCAGGTGGCTCCAAAGAAAATCTTCACAGGTCTTTGCTACCTGCCTTTAAATTGTGCATGAGGTGTGGAGCTGACCTCTCTTTTCTCTCTGGGTTTTACTGCGTTGTTTACTGGGCACATAACCTGTTGCAGATGCTGGGAAAGCCTTTAGCCCAGGAGAGGTCAAAAAAGTCACACACCAAGCATTTCTATAAAAATAATTTATTTACAGAAAACAAAAACAAAAGCAAAACATTTAAAGGACCTAGCTCCCTTTTTGGAGCAAGCCTTGCTGAGCTACATTTCCAGTGAGAGAAAAAGAGGAAGTGAAGAACAAGTCCGGGCAGGTCCTCCCCCCAGGCTATTTTGCATGAAGCACGTGAGAGGAGACAATCAAATGCAACCCCTTCACCTGGCCAAATGATTAGGTACAATAGCAGTCTTAATCTGTTAGTAGGAAAAACCTCAACAAAACAGCCCTTGGGGGAAGTGGGGAAGAAACACCCATTTTTACCCTTTAAGCAACCAGAGGTGGGAAATCCACCCACATCCTCAGCTAGTGGCCAACTTTGCACAATGTGACTAGTGCATGGTTCGTTGGTTTGGGCAAAGCAGAGCGTCTGGGGGGAGTCAAAAAAGTCAAAATGGTGGCCACAGCTGCACAATTAAAGCACCACCTCTTTTTTTCTTTGCCCACTGTAATAGAAATCGATTTAATTTTTATGTGCATCATACACATGCGTGTAAAAAAGGGGCAACACTTTGTGCAACTGCACGTGCTATCTTTACTCTTTGGACCCTCTCCCCCCCAGACCCTTTTGCCTTCCTGGATGGTTATCTTACAGTGCTGAAGGGACTTGCACATTGCTCTCTTCCAGAAGAGTCACCTACAACGTGAAGATCATAAAAAAGACTCATCTATATATTATCCATTGCAGAAGGAAACAGGAACATGCTCCAAGGTGATCAAATGGGAATTCACAGCCAGGGCACATTCACACAATACTGGAAGATTAACTCCCTGGAAGGATTCAATCATCCACCAGGGAAGAGCAGAGGGAAATCTTGTGTAGCACTGATGTTTGTGCACTCGGGGGGTCCTCTTGCATGAGGCCAGGAGGGCCTTTGCACAACTCCACCTGGTGTGAGTTGCACCCTTGCTGGATCAGGAGGCCCTTCAGACAGTCACTCATGCCCTAGTCACCTCACAGCTTGACTACTGCAATGTGCTCTGTATTAGGGCTGCCCTTGAAGACTGCTCAGAAGCTTCAGCTGGTCCAGAATGCAGCAGTGCGGGCAGTGATGGGCACACCTTGGTGTGCCCATGTAACACCCCCCCACTTCATGAGCTGCACTGGCTGCCAGTGTGCTTCCAGGTGTGATTCAGGGTGGTGATCGTCACCTATTAAGACCTTCATGGCATAGGGAGAGTATATTCGACGGACCCTCTGTCTCCTGTGGTTTTCTGCCTGGTTGGTAAAGTAAAGGTAAAGGTTTCCCTTGACGTAAAGTCCAGTCGTGTCCGACTCTAGGGGGCGGTGCTCATCTCCGTTTCTAAGCCTTAGAGCCGGCGTTGTCCGTAGACATTTTCTGGGTCATGTGGCCAGCATGACGACACGGAACGCCGTTACCTTCCCGCCGAAGCGGTACCTATTGATCTACTCACATTTGCATGTTTTCGAACTGCTAGGTGAGCAGGAGCTGGGACTAGCAACGGGAGCTCACCCTGCCGCGCGGTTTCAAACCACCGACCTTCCAATCAGCAGCTCAGCGGTTTAACCCGCAGCACCACCGCTGGTACATGATGGCAAAGTTGGCATGCTCCAGGTTCCTATACGCTGGGCTAAATCAGCATTCTTCAAGTACCATCAATTATTCGACAGCATCACCTGAGGGGATCCAGGAAGAGGGCTTCTTCAAATGCAGTGCCTGCTGCCTTCTGAATGATGTCCCTCCCCCCAGATTTCTGTACCCCCAACCATATTTAAGCCACGCCTTAAAGCCTGGCTTCTCCTAAAAGCTTTGGGCTAAAGTAGTTGGTGGTTCCCTTGTGGGAAGCTTGTGTTGATGGTGCTAGTTTTTTCCTAGACATTTGTCCTGAAGGATCTTTGTTTTTACTTTATTTTACTTTATTTTATATTGTACTTTATTCTATTTTATTTTAATTATCTTATGTTGTATGCCACTCAAGGCTGGGTGGTGTTGGGCAACCTATAAACTTAATAAACAAATAAATAAATGTGTGAACCAAGTCGTCGTGGTTACGTGTTGCATTGACCAGCAAATTGTGGTTTATACAACTAACCATTATTTCGCACAGTATGTGAAGTTAATCCAGAAAACTGGCTTCTCTGTCATATTAAACCACATGTGTGTTATCTGGTTTATAACTGAGTCATTGTATGAACTGACCCAATGGAGATTTATGAAGTAAACCATGATTAATCAAATCAAGATTGAGTGTGGTGAGAAGCCATTGCATATGGTACAGCATCTGAAGACTTCTTCCATCAAAGCAGATTATAACTGACCACGCACACCAGATATGCACAGTACCAAAGGCCAAAATGTGGTTGGCAACTTTGGGAATCTAGCTTGCAAGGATTGTTGTTGTCAGTTGCCGCTGAGTCATTTACGACTCATGGTGACCCCACGTATAACAGAACGAAATGCTGTTTGGTCTTGCGCCATGTGCCTGACTGTTCCAATGTTTGCATCCTTTGTGGCTGTGACTGTATCAATCCATCGCATCGAAGGCCTTCCTCTTTTCCGCTGGTCCTCGACTTTACCAAACACGATGTCCTTTTCAAGAGCTTGGTCTTTCCTGACGATGTGCCCAAAATATGAGAGTCTAAGCCTAGTTATCTTCACCTCTAGGGAACATTCTGGTTGTATTCCTTCTAAAACTTATTTGTTTGTTCTTCTGGCAGTCCCTGGTATTTTCAATAATCTTTGCCACCCCCACAATTTGAATGCATCGATTCTTCTTCTGTCTTCCTTTTTTAATCTCTTCCTTCCAACTTCCACAGGCACATGTGGCAATTGGGAAGACCATGGCGTGAGTCAGACACACCTTTGTTTTTAAACTGACCTCTTCACTTCTGAAAACTTTAGATGGGTCTTTGAGGGCAGATTTTCCCAGCGTGATACGTCATTTAATTTCTTGATTACTACTTCCCTTGGCGTTGATCCAAGTAGAATGAAATTGTTGACGACTTCAATTTCTTCTCCATTTATTGTTTATTGGTCTATTTGTGAGAATCTTCATCTTCTTCACATTCAGGTGTAGTCCGTATTGCTGACTACAATCTTTTTTTAAATCTTTTTTTAATCTTTTTTTTAAATTCTGCATATTGATTCAATTATGCTGGCTTGCATATCTTGGTGAAATATAAATGCCACTGTAAATAAAATGAATGGGGAACATTTCACAAGGTCATTCAAGCCCTCTTCTGCACATCAGTGAAATTGAAGCAAAATAATTTTATTTTTAAAAGTGCAGCCCTATTAAATAGACATCTGCTGCAAAACCCAGTTAGCAGAGATTTGCAACAGCTTGTATTATTAAGGCATGGGGAGATTTCTTTCTTACAGTTTTGCAGACTCCTCTTCTGAGCTACTCTTCTTATAGATTTTTTTTTATTATAAGAACTTTTCTCAATTCCTGTTCAGTTGGTAATGATACAGTAGGCTATTGATAATCATCTGCATATTAAAAACTAACACATACGTTTTAATTCTTATAGATTTGATGCAGAAATATCCAAGAATGAAGCCTATCAAATGGCTACAGATTTTCTCACCCCACCTTGGGCAGAAAAGGGGTTTCAGACAGTTTATCTACACTCTAGCTTTTACGCAGGATGAGCTGAAGCTTTTTTAGCTGTACTTTTTAAAATCTATACTGAGTTGACTTTTTGCAGTTTATTATTGCTTTTAATGATTAATGTTCCTAGCCAAATCAATCTAGGTTGCTCTGCCCCTTCTTACTAGTCTGTGCAAGAAATGGGCAATTGTCGGATAGTTTGAGCATTGCTTAGCATCAGCCTTTTTTGGCAGTGAAATATAAATTCATCTTTTCCAATCCCTTGGCCCCTGTTGTGTTTTCTAAACCTGTTTACAGACCACAAGTAATGCTTTAAATGTGTCCTGCAGCTGTGTTCTTAGCAATGTTTTCTAGGACCCATGTAACTGGACTTTTCAAAATACCTGTCAACCAGATCTTCATCCGTAGTACAGATTCTGGGATATTTTTGTACCGTTATTCTGTCTATTTGTTCCATTTCTCCTTTGTGCCAATTATTCTTCAACTGATTTTTCTTGTCTTTGACTTTTATACTGCCTGTACTTGCATCAAAGTTTCCCTTGATTTCTCTAATATTCTTAAATAAAGCTGTTCTCTGTAACATTGCATTGTTATCCTTAATTCCTTTGCACTGCTTGTTTAAATAGCTTTCTTGTTCTGCTGAGTTTCTACTCTGAAACTCAGCAATTTCACATCTGTTGATTTTGGTGATACACACACACACAAACATATTTTATTTAATTCAATTTAGGCACCGCCCAACTCCAAACCAATTCTGGGCACCTTACACTATAATAAACAGCATGAACTCAATTCAGAATAAAGCAGTATGGGCTCTGATCAGTATGGAAACAGAGATAAATACAGACAGTCCTCATTTAGTGACTGCCTCATTTAGTGACTGTTCACAGTTACGACAGTGATGAAAAAGTAAATCTCTTTTGGGGGAGATGGGCAGTAATTAAATTTGAATAATAAATAAATAAACTTTGCAACCTGTCCTTGCATTTATGACCTTCACAGGTCTGTAAAGCAAAGGAAAGCTGAAGTCATACTGTCAGTTGCTAAGTGATTGGTTTCACTTAGCAAGTGTGTCACTTAATGACTGAGTTGCTGCAGCCCCTTGTAGAGGCTCCCAACATGAAGTGACCAAAGCTGAGTGATCGTCTGAAGGGCATCCTGGTCCAGTGATGGTACCTGGCCCCCCATCATCATACTGATGCTACCTGGCCCCCCCATCATCATACTGCTGGTACCTGGCCCCCAGCCAATGGACCACCACACCCAGGGGCCTCATGTAGATGTTAAACAGGAGAGGTGAGAGCCCTGAGCCCTGAGGCCCCCCTGAAACCACAGCAGCCAATCCCACCCTTTCACCCTCTGCTGAGTGTGAAGAAGCCTCTCTTCTCCAGGTGTGAAATCTGTCAAAGGATGACCTCAGGTTCTCACATTGTGAAAGAGGGAGAAAAAGGGCTCTCTTGTGATCTCGGCCACTTATGCATTTCACAGTTTTTTAGAGCCGGCCCCAACCCAAGGCATCTGCCCGGGTGCCACAGAGTGGAAAGATCAAATATATAAAAGGAGAGAACCTGTCAGAGATGAAGACCATCCACCAAGGTGAAAAGGCCGGCCAAATAACACGGGTCCCATTGCTTTACGCAACGCTAGAAGGGGGTGGTAGAGTTTCACTCATGATTGCACGTGTTTGCAGCAAAGACCCCCAACTGCTAAGCTCCTTTTTGGTTCACGCTTCTACTCTGCAAGATTGATGTTAGCTGCTTGGAGTTCTTTTATTAACCTTTAAAAACTCCATCACTGCTGGAGTCTTTTCTCCAGGGGGGCTGCTCAGCCCTCACATCACTTTGCTGTTCTATGTTTAGCACCCTCCCCAGCTCGAAAATGCCCTTTTGATCTTACAGGGACCAAAACACCCAATTCTCCAAGTGGGGCCTCACCGTAGATTGGCATAATGGGATGATTATACGGAATATAGTTTAAATTCGCTTCCTCGTGACTCCAAGCATGGGATTTTCCTGTTTTTCCCCCCAGCAACCAATCACTGGGTTGTCCTTTGCATCAAGATCTTCGCCTTCTTGACTCCAAAGTCCTTTTCTGGATGCCCCTGATGACTTTTGGATTTTCTGGGCCAACGAGCATCCCTTCACTCCGCCTGGGCTACTGGAAGCCCCATTTGGATGGTGGGAGCCAGGGCCGCTGCCGGATCTCCTTGCAATTATTCTCCTTTTTTCCCCCTTCATTTTACCACCCGGAAGTGTTTGGTGTCACCCCCAAACCCCTCCGTGCTCCCCCCCCCGTCCAGCACCTCCTTTAACAGGCAGCTCAAAGGCGCCTGTGTTGGGGACTCCCTTTGTGCCCCTCTTTCTGAACGGCTTTCGGTTTCCTGGGCTTCAACCCGTTGTCAATCCACGGGAGCAGCTGTCCCCTTCCGGCAGGGCTCTTAGGAGCCTTCGCTAGCCCCAACTAAGCCTCGCTGGTCGTGTGAACGCCGTGGGAGCGGCCGCTTCTCTCGCTGCCCCGGGGAACCCACCCTGCCCCGCTCCGGCGCGACCCGCAGTTCCGCGGCCGGCCAGGCGGCGTCGCTGCCGAGCGTCCGCCTTTTGTGGTCCTGATGCTGCGAGCGCCACTTCGCCTCCGTCTCCATCTCTGGTCGCCGCCCGCCGCTCGCTTCTTCCCGCCAGCATCCTCCCGTGCGCAGCCCGCCCGCCCGCGCCGGGACCCGGGGCATGGCCAGACTGCCGGCGAGCGAGCCCAGGCGGCAGGCGCAGCCTCAGCAGCAGCCGCCCCGCGCCTCCCCCATGAGCGGCGGCTCCGACCCGGAGGGCATGAAGGATCTGGATGCCATCAAGCTGTTCGTGGGCCAGATCCCCCGCAACCTGGAGGAGAGGGACCTCAAGCCCCTCTTCGAGCAGTTCGGCCAGATCTACGAGCTCACCGTCCTCAAGGACCGCTACACCGGCATGCACAAAGGTAGGGCGCCGGCCCCCTGCCGCCCCCCCCCGCGCCATCGCTCCCCCCCCCCTCGCCTTCCGCCTCGCCTGGGTTTCCCACAGCCCGGCCTTTCTCCCCAAATCTGGCGCCCTCCTTCTGCTGCCAGACGGGCCGGACTACAACTCCCATCGCGATGGGAGCTGTAGTCCGACACACTTGGGTGAAGGAGCCCCAGGTTGGAGAACAGGCGCTCCCCTCCATCCCGTGCTCTCTGCTTCCCTCCCCGCCACCGGTCCCCGTTCCAGTTGGGTTTCCTCAATCCCTTCTTCCCGGGCGCCTCCCGGGGTGTTTCTCCATCTTTTTCTCCACCCCCACTTTCCGATCTTCCCGTTTCCTCCTGATTCTTTCTCCCCGGATCCTTCCTTTCACTCCGGCCACCCGGCTTGCTTCTCACCGGCTCCACACACGTGCGTGCACACACCAGCATGTGCGCGTCCTCCCTCCCTCTCTCTCTCTCTCACACACACACATCCCCCCTCCCATTTCGCTGCTCTCGGGCCCATCCAACTGTTATTCCAAGGTGCTCCCATCCTTCTTCCTTCCTTCAACCTCCGAACCTTCTTTCCAGCCATTTTCTTTCTGATTTTCCCCACCCCATGGCCAGCTCCTGGGGTGCAGGAGGCATGACATGGTCAGACTCCCAGTGTGTCCCCCCCACACACACCCTGCACACCAGGCCTGCCACCCTGATTTTTTCTGCCATGTTTTTAAGAAGCTGCCAAGCGGCTGGAGAAGGAAATCTTCCTGTTGTGGGCCTGCCTCCTTGCAGATTAAAGATGGGGGGAGGGAAGGCCCTGGATCTGGTGTCAGCTGGGCTTTCTTGTTTCCCATCCCCAAACCATCTCCTTGTGGTGTTCCCTCCGGAGGTCCTTCTCCCAGCACCTCTGCCTCAGTCTTTTCCATCATCTTCTCCCTGTTCTTTCTTCCTGCACTGAAATTCCATCTCTCCCCCCCCCCCCCCACTCCTGCCATTGCTGCCAGCCTGTCTCATTTTAATTTTTCTGGCCTGCAGGCAACTCCCTTCTGACCCTCCCCCTTTCCTTCAATTTGTTTTTAAAAATAATCATAATAATGATAATAGACAGAAAGATCTGGAGGTCTGTGAAAGTGGAGGGAATGTGGTTTCATTAAAAAAAATTTTTTTTTTTGATGTTAAACAAACAAATGCAAATTTGGGAAAGTGATCCTGGTAGCTGACCCAGCAGATTGGAGCAAAGTGCAAGTGTTTTTAAAGGGGAGTTTTAAACAAGTACTAAAGGGGGTCCAGGTCTTAGGGTCAACTGTATGAGCAGCCAGGCCCACAACATTGCATCGAAGGAACCAGGTGTCTGTAGGCATGTGTGGATGCATGCACACTTACACACATGAATGATGTGTGTGACAGATGTGACTAAGAAAAGGTGCTTTCATTGAGAAAATGGTTCTGAAAAAGAAGACGTTAGTGTGGGTTTCAATCTGCAAATGACAATGAAAAGGTGAGGAAACTGGATACTGTGGGCTTGTACAAGAGAAGATTGGGGGGGATGGTGGAATTAATGGTGGAAAGGCAGACCTGATAGCATTCTTCAGATCATGGTAGGACTTTCACATAAAACAGGGCAAAGATGGTTTGTCTGCTGCCATAGACTGCAGGAACTAAGGGAGTTAAATTCCTAGGGTTTTTAGAAGGACATAGAGATCCTTCATAATCATATGAAGATTAGGACATTAGGAGATCCTTCATAATCATATGAAGATTAGGATGTTAGGAGATCCTTCATAATCAGTTGGAAGATGGAGCTGAATACCAGCAAGGAAAGTGGCATATCCTCTAGCACAGTGTTCCTCAACCTTGGCAACTTGAAGACCTGTGGACTTCAACTCCCAGAATTCCACAGCCAGCATGGCTGGCTGGGGAATTCTGGGAGTTGAAGTCCACAGGTCTTCAAGTTGCCGAGGTTGAGAAACAATGTCTAGGAGGAGCCATTCAAGAGAGGTTGGATGTCCTGTTTGAGAAGCTCGATTTTTATTTTTCTACTTTGAAGGTGAACTTGGCCTAGAAGATTTTAGCCTGGTTGCCATCAGGTATGGAGCTGGCCACCAAGAAAGGCAATTTTAAAACTGACTGCAAAAAAGTCACAAAGGTAGGGCTATCACTGGCTTAGAGTCATGAAAGCTGTTTGCTCCTTCCTAAATCCCAGAGAGTAGGCCTTAAATTCCAGCTGTTGGGGTGGCGCCAAATAAGAAGATGGCCTTCTGGCCAACTTCTCACCTCAACAGGTTGGTCACCCTGAATTCCTGAATGCTGTGCCTAGTCATGAATCAACAGCTGAACTCCCTGAATATCAACTGTTGGATAGTGGAGGGACCGTGGAGAGGTCAATCTTCCATGTTTGGGTGGGTGTCCCAAGCTGGTAAGGCTTGTGATGTGATGTGTGGCATAAAATGCTAGAGTAGAGAGACCTTTGGCCTGATCCAAGCCATCACTGCAGATGCATAGGTTGGACTGGTGTGACACCCTTAACCTGCTTACTAGAATAATCCATTTTCATCTGCAGGGGGGGTCAAAAAAATCAAGATGGCAGCCATGGGATTGAACCCCACCTTTATACACATGTGTGTTAAAAAGGTGTGAGGTTTTGAATGCACAGTTGTGACGGCCAGCCTGCTTTTGACCCTACCCCACCTGCAGATGCCCCGCCTTCAAAAATGGGAGAAGGATCAGGGGAAAAAAGACTGATGAGGAGAGTTAAGATATATCTTCAAAACCTTTAAAGAGCAGCCAAAGTGGAGGGAGGATGCTGAAATGGTAAAGTGGCCAAAATAGAGGGAAGCTGACATCCCATCTTTCATTAGTTTATTTTTAAATGTGTGTGCTTTGTAGAAGCTTTTTTAAAACTCTGTCAGCAGTGGCTTTTTAATTTGATTCTATCCTTTTAAAGTATTGGGTTTATCTACAGGCACACCCACCAAGCAAATAACAGTAGACCACAAAAATCATAGATCTGGCACAAATAAGGGAAAGGAAATATAGCTAGAATGGTTTTCCATCAACACCGTTTGTTACACATCTCCATACCTTTCTATCCTAGTCAGGGTGGCCCACAGGTGTGGTCAGAGAAATCAAGATGGCGGCCACAGATGGCAGCTCTGCCTGCGTTTTGTGGATATCACACATGAGGAGCTTTGCCTGCACTGTTGGGGCCACCATCTTGACTTTTTTGACCCACCCCTGCAACACCCTTGAATTTCCTTGGCAGCTATCCTTGCTTCCATCCATCATGTCCATCTACCACTTTCTACATCAGTGTTTCTCAACCTTGGCAATTTTAAGACATGTGGACTTCAACTCCCAGAATTCCCGAGCCAGCCATCTTAAAGCGGCTGAGGTTGAGAAACACTGCTTTAGAAAAACCGCATATTCTTTTGAGGGAAGAGGCCTCAAAGGAGGAAAATGGGAGGAAAAGGAGGGCATACTAACTCAGTTTTCTCAGGCTTGGC
Organism: Candoia aspera; assembly: GCF_035149785.1. Lineage (NCBI taxonomy): Eukaryota > Metazoa > Chordata > Lepidosauria > Squamata > Candoiidae > Candoia > Candoia aspera. The sequence goes on from NC_086153.1 coordinate 338,347,559, forward strand.
AACTTTAAGACGTGTAGACTTCAACTCCCAGAATTCCCTAGCTAGCCAGCCTGGCTGGCTGGGGAATTCTGGGAGTTGAAGTCCACACGTCTTAAAGTTGCCAAGGTTGAGAAATGCTGTTCTACATTGCCTTTTCCTAATTAAACTTCTCCTTTCTCCCTTTCAAGGAACAAACCAAAGTCAACCAACCAGGTCTCTCCTTGTCTTCCTCTTGACTCGTTCACTGTATTTGTTTTACAGATGGATCCTCATTCATTCCAATTTCCATTTCTATTGACCACTCCATTTCGTATTATCCAGCACCCATTCAATCTTACCCTGATCTCTTCTGATTTTACCAGACACAGTATGTACCCCATCTACACTCACAGCCTTCCCATTTTTTTCCCCACATTCTCCCAGTATTTATGACTTCCTTTTCATCCATTTTTACCTGGACATCACTTTTTAGGGGATTCATTTCAATTCCCCTCTTTGACAGATCAACGTAATTCCCTTGCCAGTCTCTAAAATACTCCAGTTTCACCCCAAATAATCTCATCACTTTTATTTTTAAAATTCCATTTATTTTGATGGAAGCTCCTTGTTCAGGTCTTTTTACCCGCTTCCAAAACATGCCATAACTGCAGTTGTTTTCTCTGATTCCTTTAATCTTACCTGTTCCTTGCTCTCTTTGATTACAATCCAGTGCAACTATCTTTTTCTCTATATAGACATTACATCACACCTTTCTCTCACCTACATTTTTGCACCAACTATTCCCTTAAATATGCAATCGCCAAGGGTCAGATGCGACTGAATGGATGATTCGATTCAACTCTCTTTAAAGGCCTTTTTTCCTCATCCGTGGGCTTTTTCACCTGTTCTTCCCACTGACCTTTTCCATCCACCCCATCAGCATAATTCCACCTATTTTTGTGGCACTGTGACATAATTCTTTTCACTGTTTCCAACATCAGCCTTGCGAGGTTGCAATGTCAGCCTTCTGAGACTTTTGCCACACCCCATTCCTTCTGTGAGCTCAGCCTCCTCTTATCTAACCCTTGTGTAGTCTCAGTTCTTCTTCCTGTCTCCCACGGTCATTCCCACACACCATTACGCCCAAGCAGCTTCCACATCCTCTTTCTTTGCACCCATTCCTTCCGTTGGGAGATTAATAATCTCATAATACTGTACATTCCACGTAGAATGAAAATTTCTCTTCCTGTGAATGTTCTACTTTCCCTGTATTTTCTTTCACATCTTTTCTTCCATGCCCGTTTTTTCACAAGATCCACCCCTGGCACCACCAAGACATGGTCTGTCCAGCATTCAGATCCTCTCATCAGCCTTGCAACCTTTGCTAAATCTTTCAGCAGAAGCCACCAAGTCAATCATGCTTTTGGGTCGATATTCATTCCTTTGCCTATGTACAAATGAATACTGTAGATTAGAACTTTGTGCTTGAAACCAACCAACTTTTTCTAAGCTAATACTCACTAAATAGTCATCATTGTCAAGGTTTCCTTGGTCTCTGGCCCAATCCCCTTTTCTGCACTCTTTCATCTCATTACCACACATTCATTCATTCACATCTAGCAATAACATTTTTTCCTCTGGATGACATTCATGGAGAACGTTGCCCAATTTCCCCCAGACTCACTCCTGGTTCTTCCATTTATCACCATTCTCTGGAACTTATCATGAAACTCCCAGCAATCTACGGATTCTGACTTTGGTCCCCACCCACAACAATCTAGATCCCACAAATTCATGCTTCTGGACATGCATCTTAGCTCTTTCGTTCATAATTCAACCCACACTTTCACTTCCTCACACGTATTCAGCCACTCCGCAGGATCCAACAACCCTCATTCAGATCTGCGACCTCCTTCCCCTTTCTCTTAGTTCACAGACCCACAACACAGCTCTTTCTCTTTCTCTTATTTAATTTATGAACTCGTGTTCTTGATCTTTTCCCAGTGTTAAATGACAGCATCCTGGCTCACACTCAGAATGCCGGCTTATTTGATTATGCATTCTAATTCTTATTCAGCATTTTTATGCTACTGTGTTAATGCATTGCAAGACATCCTGGGCTAAACTTGGGTTTGAAGAATGGCATACACCTTTTTGAAAAGAAAAAGAAAAAAGGAAGAAACTGCTGATCAGCTGAAAGCTGGACATCCCTATGGCTCATCCTGATGTCCATAGAATGAAGATCTCTCACTAACTCTTTTTAGAGGGTGGGTTGTCCTCATGGATGTGGTCTGAGTTTCGTTCCCTGCCATGCCAAAGACCGCCTACATTTATCCTTAGTGATTCCCATTTTAAAGTAATACTTTCTGTCAATGGCTAGTGGTCCCTGGCCATTTTGGCTTCTGCTGCAGGAGAAATGGGACACGGGTAGAGCCATCTGCCCATGGAATGCTGAACATGGCATTAACAAAGCCCCATTCAGACATGACACAGGTTCCTTATGGAATACCAGTCTTCTGGAAGACCACTAGACCCGTTTTTAAACAAATCTGCCTTTAAAAAAAAAAGTGTGTCTGTGTGAGAGAGAGAGTCCATTTAAACTGGGAAAGAGATCTATGTATGTTACATATTCAATGGTCTTTTGTAAGACCAATAAATCTGCCTGTTAAAAAAAAAAAAAGTGTGTGTGTGTCTGTGTATGTTATGTGTGTGTGTGTTATGTGTGTCAGTCCATTTAAACTGGGGAAGAGATCTATGCATGTTACTTACTTACTTACTTACTTACTTACTTACTTACTTATTTATTTATGCCTTTTGCCTACCATAGGACCATTTTATGTCCCCCATGGGATGCTTCGTGTGTTGGGACCTGTGGCCGCTTGCTACCAGTTCTGCAATTCTCTTGGCAGGACTGATCACTTTGGGATATTTAGGCATGGGGGTGAAATTGAGGAGGATTCTTCCTCTTCCTCTTCTAATCCAAGTGACAGGAAGGCTGGTGAACCTGTCTACAGGTCTTCTAGAAGACCACTGAACCTCTGTTCAAAAATAGCCCAGCTGAAACGTCATTAGAGTGGCGGACAGGCCAGGATGGTGGAAGGGAGCTCTCGCAGTGCATCATGGGAGCTCTCTCCTGCTTCACCCCAACGATCTTCCAGAAGACCGGTGGACCCATGTTAGAAACAGATGAAGTGACAGGTTACCGATATGGAGCGCCTTGGCACTTTGTGAACTTGGCACCAGTGACCTTCCACTCAGGATCAATTCTCCCACCCAGGCATCTGCTACCCTTGGGAGAGCGATGGTGGTGGTTTTTCCTGCCAGCTGGTGGTGTTAAGTAGAAGTCCCAATCCCTGCCTTTAAATTGTCCCCCAGGAATGCTGCAGAGGTAGGATCACTCACAAACAGTGTGGCTGCTGCTGATCAGAGCTTGGCTGTTGGACAGGTGCACATTATGCTGATATAAACACAACCACCTTGCTCCTGAATATGGTGCCATGTGCTTCCACTGCCCTTCCTTGGGAAAAGATGCTCTGTTGAGGTTGAACTTCCAGGGATGGAAAATTTGCACCGCAGTAGACATGGAAAGATGGAGGAGAACCAGGTTGAGGTGACAAAGCCTGGGTTCAAATTCCACTTCACTGTGTAGCTCCCTACATATGTTTGAGCCAGTCACTTTTTCTCAGCCCAATCTACTTCACAGAGTTGTTGAGGATAAAATGGGGGGTGACCACCCTCTATGCCAGTGTTTTTCAAATTTGGCCACTTTAATCTGTGTGGACTTCAACTCCCAGAATTCTGGCTGGGGAAGTCCACATATCCTGGCTGGGGAGTTCTGAGAATTGAAATCCACACATCCTGGCTGAGGAATTCTGGGAGTTGAAGTCCACACATCTTAAAGTGGCCAAGTTTGAAAAACACTGATTTGTGCCATCCTGGGCAACTTAGAGAGAAGACATCATAAAAATGTAGTAAATGTATAAGTAAATAATGGGGTCAGATAATTTGTGGCCAGAGGATGTGGTGGGAATGCAGCTGGTCTTAGCATGTTTTATGAATCAGACCATCACATAAAACTTTAAGAAGTTTGCTTATTTGGGCATAAGTATGTTATATGGACACAACCATTGTGTTTTGTTAACCAGGGTTTAGGCTTAAGAGTCTTGTGTGAACTCAGCCAGTGAGCTACTCTAACCCACAATCCACACTGCGGCCATTGCTGCATCTTGTGGCAATGAATTCCACAGGCTAATTGTATACCCTGCATCAAACGGAACGTTAGGAAGAGTCAGTATTTGGAAGTTGGCATTGCAGCTGTTAATTTTATCACCTTCCCCCAGCACTTGAAATCCTAATTTTGGCCCGCCATCCTGGTTCATTCACACCCTATTCCGCGGTCCCAGTTGGGTGTTGTAAAGCACCCAGGAGTGGGTTGAGTGGCTTGGGAGCTGCAATGCGTGTGGCAGGTGGGCTGACTTTGCCTTGCAAATTCTGCAGACTTGTTGAGTGTGTCATGTGTGCAGAGGAAAAACCATGAGTAATTTTTCCTCTGGAGAATTCCTGTCTGCTATCCATGACTTTCTTCTAATCCTTTCCAACCCAACAGAATGTTGGAAGGAAATTATGCAAAGGGGGGTCAGAATTTTAGTCAGCACGACAGCTTCCCCCAAATTGAATGCAACGGGACCCAACCAGCATGCAGGAAGAAGCTGGCGAAAAAGATATCAGGGTTGCAAATGGACCAGATCCAGCTAGGGGCTACGCAAAAAAAAAATCCAGGGGAAAAAAAATTCCCCAATCTATCCCATCTTTTTCAGAAGTTTGCCATGGCACCTTCTTAGGGATGCCAGAGAGGGACAGGCCCAAGATCACCCAGCTGGCTTTGTGCTTAAGGCAGGACTTTTTAGAGAAAGTGTACAGGTGGTCTTCAAGTTTAGATGGCAATTGGGACCGGAATTTCTGTTGTTAAGTGATACGGTCATAAAGCGTGATGTCACGTGACTGCATTGCTTAGCAAATGGCAATCCCAGCCCTTTGCTTGTGGGAAGCCAGCAGGGAAGGACACAAATGGAGATCATGTGACTGTGGGATCCTGCAACCATCATACAGTAAGTGTGAGCTGGTTGCCAAGGACCCAGATTGTGATCACATGACCAAGGGGGTGCTAGAATGGCCAGAACTTCGAGGATCAGTCGTAACCACCACTTATTCAGCACTGTCATAACTTTGAACAGTTGCTGAACGAGTGGTCGTTAACTGAGGACTACCTCGGTACACAAACACAAATAGAAAATAGAAAACAGATAAAGAAAATAAAAGAAGAAAGGACAAATGAGTAAACAATGGATCTAAAAAATGTGAAGGAGGTTATTTTCTGGCATATCATTAGTGAATTGATGAATTTACTAATGAATGAATACTAACAAGTGAATAAATCGCTTTAAGTGACTAAAAATCACCACTGAGATTTAAACAAGGTTTAATATCAAGAACCAGGGTCAATGTATTTCAAATCACCACATATAATCATAAAGTGCAATCAGTTGAATCAACACTAAGAATCTGTTCTGCTTTAAATATCACAGGAAATTGAGGTACGAACTTTATAAATAAAACTTCTAAATTTTAGATAGGGCACCAATCCATGTAATTAAATTACGGTCCAGGAATGGTTTCCACTTTGAATTAAATTCTATGTCGGATTTACTTTTAAGGTATGACTTCACCATACTCCCGCAGTTTGGAATTCAGCTTTTAACATTTGTTTCCTTCTAGTATGGATCATTTTCCAGAACTTTACAACCTTGCCATCCAATATGCAAAATCTGCTCATTACATTTCCAGCAATTTTTAGAGAATGAATTACCTATTTTAGTAATTAAGTTTGGAGTGACATACCAGCGATAAAACATCATGTAGCAATTCTTTCTGATATTCTGAGTAAATTTAACGTGTTTTCTTTCACTGAAATTCCCATTGTTGCATTGCTACTACTGCATTCCAATTCTGCAGCCATTCAATCTTGCCATCATTGACTTGTACAGTTTCTGGGTCATATTTCACCGACAGTTATCAGGCCCAGCAAAAGTTCTGAATTGTGTATTATAAGACTTTCTTATTCAGTCAATTCCCGCTTCTTTCTGCATTTTTTCTAGTACCATGTTACTTATTTGAAGATACTGAAACCAGTCAGGTCAACTAGATGTGAATTAAGAGTCTCAAAAAAAGATTTATCTTCGTCTTATTGATAATTAAATCTTTATTTATTTATTTTGAGCCAGTTTGGTCTGGTGGTTTTAAGGCAATGGGCTAGAAACCAGGGGGCGGTGAGTTCTAGTCCCGCCTTAGGCATGAAAGCCGGCTGGGTGTCCTTGAGCCAGTCCCTGTCTCTCAGCCCAAGAGCCAATCAGGCGTGGTAGGAGAGTTCTAGTCCCGCCTTAGGCATGAAAGGTGGCTGGGTGACCTTGGGCCAGTCCCTGTCTCTCAGCCCAAGAGCCAGTCAGGCGTGGTAGGAGAGTTCTAGTCCCGCCTTAGGCATGACAGCCAGCTGGGTGGCCTTGGCCCAGCCACTCTCTCTCAGCCCAAGAGCCAATCAGGCGTGGTATGGGAGTTCTAGTCCTGCCTCAGGCATGAAAGCCGGCTGGGTGGCCTTGGCCCAGCCACTCTCTCTCAGCCCAAGAGCCAATCAGGCGTGGTATGGGAGTTCTAGTTCTGCCTTAGGCATGACAGCCGGCTGGGTGACCTTGGGCCAGCCACTCTCTCTCAGCCCAAGAGCCAATCAGGTGTGGTAGGAGAGTTCTAGTCCCGCCTGAGGCACGGGAGCTGGCTGGGTGACCTTGGGCCAGTCCCTCTCTCTCAGCCCAACCCACCTCACAGGGTTGTTGTGGGGAAAATAGGAGGAAGGAGTAGTAGGCATGTTCGCCACCTTAAGTCATTTATAAAAATAATAAAGGCGGGATAGAAAATAAATAAACAAATAAATAAATAACATCTTGCCATCCAAACAAGTTATTAACTTTCCACTGATTACATTTCTTAGCGCTTTCCTCTTCATATAAGTAGCTGTATATAACAAAGCAGGAGGGGCAATGTGGTTTTTTTCTAACTGTGCATTTTGCTTTCATTTTATGGCTGCCTGCTACCCAGCGTGCTTTGGGGCTGATTGATTATCTGCCATCAAGTCAGTGTGAACTCAGCAATCACACAGATAGATTTTTCTCCACGATGGTCTGTCCCCAACCTGGTCCTGCAGGTTTTCCTTAGAGATAGGAGCGAGCTATAAGCAGTGTAAAATAATTAAAGTAGATAAAATAAAAATCTGGGTAGTTCCATTTTGCCCCTCCCTCCCCAGCTGTTTGTAAGAGTGGTATCTGTTTTGACACAATGGGGGCAGCTTTTTGACTATCCAACTGGCATTTAATCTGGGCTTGCTCGACATGCGGCCCTTGACTTGACTCGGTGTAGTTTTCTTTGCAACGATACAGACCTGCTTTTCCATGCTATCTTCCAAGATGCTTGCTAATTTCCCCATCAGACTTACAGCTCTGGATTTCTTGGTGAGCTCCCTTCTAACCAGTTTTGACCCTACTTAGCTTTTGAAGATCACCAATGTTGGTGAGATGTTGCCACCTAAGCAACTGTTCTTCAAGTTGAGTTGACTCATGGTGACAAGTCCACATCCATGTAGTTTTCTTGCCATTATACAGAAGTGGATTGCCATGGCTTTCTTCTGGCATAGTTTAGATTTCCCAGTCTAGCTCTCAACCTTAAACTTTCCTGGTCGTCCCCCATCCAAGTTCTCACCAGACATGAGCCTGCTTCACTTCCAAGCATAGGCAATATGGCCGCAGGGTTCGGTTCTCTCCCCTCTCCTTTTTAACATCTACATGAAACCGCTGGGCGAGATCATCCGTCACCACGGGGTGAGGTATCATCAATATGCAGATGATACCCAGTTATACATCTCCATTCCGGGTGAAGTAAGTGATGCTGTGGCCACCCTTTCCGAGTGCCTGGGGGCTGTGGGGGCCTGGATGGGGGACCACAGGTTGCGGCTGAACCCAGGGAAGACGGAGTGGCTGTGGATTAAGGGCTCCTCGATTTCTGGGAAATTGTCATCTTTAGTTCTGGATGGGGTGGCACTGCCCCAGACAGACCCGGTGCATAACTTGGGGGTCCTCCTGGACTCACGGCTCCTGCTCGAAGAGCAGGTGGCAGCCGTGGATAGGAGGGCCTTTGTGCAACTTCGGGTTGTGCGCCAGTTACGCCCCTTCCTGGAGCGAGAGGCCCTTTGAACAGTCACTCATGCCCTGGTTATCTCCCATATAGACTACTGCAATGCGCTCTACACGGGGCTACCCTTGAAGAGTATCCGGAAGCTTCAGCTGGTGCAAAATGCAGCCGTGCGGGCGATCTTGGGTTTCCCAAGATCAGCACATGTCACCCCTTTGCTTCACAAGCTGCATTGGTTGCCAGTATGCTTCCGGGTCCAATTCAAAGTGTTGGTTATCATCTTTAAAGCCCTACATGGCACAGGTCCAGGTTACCTGAGGGACCGTCTCCTCCCCATCACATCAACCCATCCCACCCGGTCGTGCAGAGAGGGCCTGCTGCGGACCCCGTCTGCAAGAGAACTCCATCTGGCGGGGTCCAGGAGGCGGGCCTGCTCTGCAACAGCCCCTGCCCTTTGGAATATCCTTCCCCCGGAAGTGAGATTGGCCCCCTCCCTCCTGGACTTTAGGAAACAGCTAAAGACCTGGTTCTGTACTTATGCCTGGGGCGGGAGGGAGAGTAGCCATTCCTGGGGATGGCTAGTTTCTTAGAAGGACCTGTTCTGCCTGCAAATCATAAAGAACTTCCAGCCATCGAGGGTTTTATTATGTTTATTTTATTGTGAATTGTAGTGTTTTACAGTTTTATATTTTTATTTATGTTTTACTGTAAACCGCCCAGAGTCCCTTTTGGGAGAAGGGTGGTGATAAATTTGATAGATAGATAGATAGATAGATAGATAGATAGATAGATAGATAGATAGATAGATAGATAGATAGATAGGCAATACCAGCTGGGTTGACTTCACTCAAATGGGATTCGATTATTTGTGGTTCCATGTTATTGAAATGATCCATTATCTTAACACGTCAGATAAAACAAGCAGTCATATTAAGCCATGGTTTATTTGATTTGGGATAGCATAGGATATGAACACAGCAATGCACTTAGATTTGCAGTTTAGTACGTTGTGTGAACTCAGTGCTAAAGCTGGACTTTAGACTGAGCTGACTCCTCCTTCTCTTAAAGAAAACCCAAAGTAGTGGTTAATATAGCATCTTGTGGCAGTGAGTTTCACAGGCTACTGGACTATATTTCGGCTCTGAAATCGGCACTGGGTGTGGTATGTCTGTGGGGGCAACAGAGAAACTTGCAACCTCCTTCAGCTGTCACAGCTTCTTGCTATTGTTCAAGATGAAAAGCCTCCTGGGGCAGATAAATCAATAACACCTCCCTTTTTGCAGCTGGGTGTTTGTTAGGCATGTGCGAGGACAGCCTTGCACATCCATGATAATGTAACAATTATGGCAGATGCTTCAGCTGGACCCCATTCTTCCTGGAAGAAACTTAAAGCAGAATACAAAATTGTTCCCCAGTTTATTGTCACAACAACCCTGCGAGGCGGGACGGGCTGAGAGGTAATTAAGCAGCATTGGGGAAGCTCTGTGTCCATTTGTATCTGGGATTCTGTGCTTTTCCTGACTCTGGAAAAGCAGGCAGACAATTTTCAGCGTGTGTGTGTGTGTGTGTGTGTGTGTAAGTCCCTGGGCTATGTCAATAGAAGAGAGGTGGGGGTGAATGTACCTGGACTAGTTACTTGTGCACACAACCTCTAACTGCCAGAGAGTCTGCAGGGAGGGGGTCAAAAAAGTCAAAATGGCAGCTGCAGCCATGCAGTTGGAGTTCTGCTCACACAACACATGTATAACAGGAGCAGGGCTCCCAACTGCATGGTTACGGATGCCAACTTGACTTTTTTGACCCACTTCCTTGCAGCCCCTCCCCTGCCAACTGCCATCCCATGCCCAGACTCAACCAAACTTCATAGAACAGTCTGTTCCCTCCCCACCTCCAAAGAAAAAATTCTCTGAATCCCCGGCCATTTCTCTCCCCCTTCGATTTTCAACATCTCTCTGCGGTGCCGGCTCCAGCTGGTGAGTAGGTTGCACTTTTCACAGATGGTGCCGCACAAACACATGGAACAACAGGAGAAGAAAAAAGTGTGTGTTCCATTTCTCGTGTCTGTAAACTGTCCCCGTTCAGGAAACAGGAGGGGGAAGAGAGACAGAGCAAGGAAGGAACAGGGGCTGTCTCCCATCCAAACACTGAGGAGGTCTGACCATGCTTAGCTTTTTGCAATCGGAGAAGGCGGGCTTGGTGTTCTAGGACAGTGTTTCTCAACCTTGGCAACTTTAAGATATGTGGACTTCAAATCCCAGAATGCCCCAGCCAGCTTCTGTGGACTTCACCTCCCAGAATTCCCTAGCCAGCTTGCTGGTAGGGAATTCTGGGAGGTGAAGTCCACACATCTTAAAGTTGCCAAGGTTGAGAAATACTGATCTAGGAGGAAGTTATTCCTCTTCCTGCCCACAGATGCCCATCTCTCACATTTCCCTGCCTGAAAAGTTTGGGAGGAAATCCTTCTTAAGCTACTCTTTCCAGTGCTGGTGCTCTCTTGATGAGTTGAGACTACAGTGCCCATAACTCTCAGGCACTAGGAGTTGTAGTCCCAATTTACCTGGAAGGTGCTGGGGAGATGGGACTTTTTTAAATGAACGCATGGAATATTCTTCCTCTCCATTAAGGTAAAGGTAAAGGTTTCCCTTGACATTAAGTCCAGCTGTGTCCAACTCTAGGGGGCGGTGCTCATCTCCGCTTCAAAGCCGAAGAGCCGGCGTTTGTCCGTAGACACTTCCGTGGTCATGTGGCCAGCATGACTACTCGGAACGCCGTTACCTGCCTTCCGAAGCGGTACCTATTAATCTACTCACATTGGCATGTTTTTGAACTGCTAGGTTGGCAGGAGCTGGGACTAGCAACGGGAGCTCACCCCGTCACGCGAGAGAAATTCACAGGCTGGGTTTTCATGACCAGCTGAACTTGAACTGACCCATTTGCTGGGTTTGTGCAACCTGCTTACAGCTCCCCACACACATACACATAAATGTAGTCCTCGACTTACGACCACAAGTGGGACCAGAACTTCTGTTGCTAAGCGAGGCAGTCATTTAGTGAGTCATGCCTGAATTTACTTTTTTTCTGTGGTCGTTAAGCAAATCACTGTGGTCATTAAGTGAATCATGTGGTCATTAAGCAAATCTGGCTTCCTCCATTGACTTTGCTTGTCGGAAGCCAGTTGGGAAGGTTGTAAATGGTCATCACATGACCCTGGGACACTGCAACCGTCATAAATACATGCTGGCTACCAAGTGCTTGAATTTTGATCACATGATTGTGGGGATGCGGCGATGGTCATAGGTGCAGGGACTGATGGCAAGTAACTTCGAATGGTTGCTAAATGAATGGTCGTAAGTCGAGGACTACCTGTATGTAGACAGACACAAACCTAATTGAGATTAACCAAGTTTCATACTGGTGCAAATGTAGCTAGCTGCTCAAGCTTTACCTGGTCTGGAGGAACATGTAGTCCAAATACTGTACAGCTAGAATTTTGCCAAGGCAGAGGAAGTGACCAAAAGGGGCGGGTCCTGCGTTAGCCCCACCCACATTTTGGCTTCGGCCCCACCCTCTTCCAGGAGGCAACTCCCCCTCCCACAAGTTTGGCCTCGCAGGTATATCAGTGGCTGAAATCCATGAACTTCCAAGGAAGTGTCCAGAGTCAAGCCACAAGCGGGGTCTGCAACAAATTGTCGTAGTGCATCCGTGCTTCTTATGGGGGGGAGGTAGCTTTCTTTCACAGGCCAACCCCATGTGGTCAGCTCCATTTTTTAACTTCCACTCTGCACTCAACATTTTGTGCTTTGTGGGCAAGTTGTGAACCCTTGACCGGGCTATATAAGATGATTTGGCCTTTTTTTATCTGGAGGTGGGGTATTTATTATTTGGTACAGCTGAGGAAGCCAACCACTTTGGGGCACTTGTGAAATTCTGGCCGCATGGCGGGAGGCATCAGATGATCAAAACTGGCACCGTGGTGGGTTTTTAAGCCCTCGGAGCATGCCTTGACAAGGCCTCACGCTGACCCTTCCCTCGCTGTCTTGTTCAAAGCGGATTTCGGGAGAGGAGGTGGTCAGATTCTCCGTGGAGAAGCGGCTTCACAGAGACATCCCCTTCACCCTCTGCAAGGCCCCAGGGACTTTGAATGAAAACAGTCTTACTTACCGCTAAAAGGATCAACTGGTGAACTTGAACCAGAAACACCCAGGAGGCTTATGAATAATCAGAGTTAAGGATTTCAATCAGAGTGCCATGAATACCTCTGGGGTAGGATGGTTAAATGGATGCCTGGGGTGGGGTGGGGGCATAGCATCAAAAAACTGGAAGAGACATTGAGCTCCGCAGTTGGAATAATGTCAAATCTATAGCAGGTTGTTCAGCTACAGCATCCGGTGCTGCCTTCACACGCCCGCTTGAACGTGGCTATTGAGTTAACCCTTTTTTCCGATTCCAGTAGAAGAGAATCTCTGTAGCTCAAGGTTGAACTGTGGGGTCCTTGGTGCCCTCTGAGCTTGGTCATTGGCTTGCAGTTTCATTACCCAACTAGGAAACATCATCAGTGCCAGCCAGATATGCTCTTTGTACAGAGCAGTGTTTCTCAACCTTGGCAACTTTAAGATGTGTGGACTTCATCTCCCAGAATTCCCCAGCCAGCTATGCTGGGAGATGAAGTCCACACATCTTAAAGTTGCCAAGGTTGAGTAACACTGGTATAGAAAGTGCATTCCATCTGCCAATTTATTCCCCTTCCCCCAACAGATACACCATTTTTCACGGCTATTGAACTAGAGAACATCATCTGGCATTGATGATGTTACCTGGTTGGGTAATGAAATGTCTGCAAGCAAGCAACCAAGCTCAGAGAGCACCAAGGACTTCACTTTTTTTCTTGACACTGAGCCATAAACCAAGAAACCAAGGCTGGGTTCAAGAAGGCATAAGAGTTAACCAGGATTAACCAAGGTTCACCATGCACAGACATCTGCTAGATTTTTACCAGGCCAGGTTAATGGAGGGAGGGGGGCTGAAATGGTTGGGGAAGAGGGCTTGGAAGGGATGGACGGGGTGAGCAAAAATTAATCCTCCTGGAGATTTTTCAGGGTTTTTTTTAGGGCTTAGTTATATAAAACAAGAACACCCAATTTGGTGTAGTGGTGAAGGCATCAGGCTAGAAACCGGGAGGCTGTGAGTTCTAGTCCCACCTTAGGCACGAAGCCAGTGTATGACTTTGTCAGCCACCCTCTCTCAGCCCTGGGAAGGAGGCAACGGCAAACCACTTCTGAAAAACCTTGCCAAGAAAACTGTAGGCACTTGTCCAGGCAGTCTCCAGGAATCAGAGGGGGATTAAAAAGAGAGGACGGGCCTTAGAGTCATGGCTGAGGCAAAATGCTCTCTGCGCCTAGAGACGAGATGATGCACTTGACGTTCATTCTACTTCCATTTCAGGTTGTGCTTTTCTTACCTATTGTGCCCGAGATTCTGCTATCAAAGCTCAGACGGCCTTGCACGAACAGAAAACGCTTCCAGGGGTAAGTGTCGGCATCCGATACCTTTGCCCCGCAGCCTGAGGGGAGGCTCTCCTATTGGAAGGTCTGTTTTGCACCATGCGCCAAAGTGTGCTGGGAGAACAGATGAAAGCTTTTGCTCCTTTTCTGCTTTTCCACTTGTGTTAGCCCTGCGAGGTAGTCCAGACAAGAAGCACAACCAGGAGTCCTAGCTCTACCTTTATTGTAAGGTTACATTAACAGAATCTTGCAAGACTGAAAGTATTTCTCCCCTCCTTTCCTTTTACTCTCTGGAAAACTCGGGAGGGTCCCTTCTGAGACGCTACCCACGCCCCCTCTCCTTTGGTGGGCCAAAATACATGACAGTTTTCTAGTCTGCGGCTCTTCCTCCCGTCTCCCAGGGTCATTCCCACATCCCATTGCAGCTTGTGCCATTCCTTCCATAATAACATTTGTAGGCTGTTGGTGTTAGGGCCTGAAATGCATCTTTTCTGAAGCTTTTCAAGTCCACCATCCATGCACTTTCTGAAGACACTTCATTCCAGCTTTCTTTTTTTTTAATCTGTTCAGTCGTGTCCAATTCTCGGAGACTGCCTGGACAAGTCCCTGCAGTTTTCTTGGCTGGTTTTTCAGAAGTGATTTGCCATTGCCTCCTTCCCAGGGCTGAGAGAGAGGGACTGGCCCAGGGTCACCCAGCTGGCTTTGTCCCTGATGTGGGACTAGAACTCACGGCCTCCCGGTTTCTAGCCTGGTGCTTTCACCATGACACCAGACCGGTTCTCCTCATTTCAGCTAGTCAGACCTTTATCCTCTTCTATCACCCTGGCCCACTAAGCATACTCAGGTTTTCTTGGACTGTTTTGCCGTGAGATTTTCTCCTGTTGTCATCTGCCCCGCAGTCAAAGAAATCTTCTTGGACTTTCCCAAATCTTCCCTTTGGTGTCTTTGTGGTTCTCTTTTGGTGGCTGATAATTTAGAGGTATAAAGGCAGATTTAGAAATCATACTCATAATGCAATACCTCTTTTGCTAAGCTGGAGGATGGTGACCTCTGCTCTTTCAAGGTTTCAGTTCAAAACATGGATTAAGCTTGGGAATGGAAGAAGGCGTGAGAAAGAAACTCAAGATGGCTGGCCTTGACTCTCTTTGGCATAAGAGAGATGGACGGGGAAATGCTGTCAGGCTTTCAAGATGCTGTTCCTATAGCTCAGTGTTGCTCAGCCTCAGCAACTCTCTGGACTTCAACTCCCAGAATTCCCCAGCCAGCATGGGGAATTCTGGGAGTTGAAGTCCACACACCTTAAAGTTGCCAAGGTTGAGAAACACTGACCTCTATCAGTAGAGTTCCAATACTCCTTGTGAGGTCTCTTTCCTGACTTGGCCTGCCTCGAAGGGCTGAGAAGAATAACAGAATCTTGAAAGCCTGCCCAACTTTTTCTCCATTTCATCTTATACAAAAGAAAATCAAGGCGGGGTTATTTTGAGTTTCTTTCTCACACGTGCTTCAACCCCTGGATGATGTAATCTTTTCTCCAAGTCCCTCCTTAGTAGCTCTCTCAACCCTTCCCCATGGTCAGCTCTAAATGCCTGCACAGACTTGAGCCACAAATTGGAGTCTGACCCATGCAGAATGGAGTGGACTTATTACTCCCTGTGATTTGGAAATTAAACCCCTGTTGATGCTGCCAAAAACTGCATTTGATTTTTAGCAGCCCCGTCACGCCGCTGACTCATAGTCAGCTTGTGATCAACTATAATTCCAAATTCTTTTCTACACACACTGTTACTAAGCCAGGCCTCTCCAATGCACAGCATGCCTCTGATTTCTCCTTCCTTTGCATTTACCTCTGTTCAATTTCATTCTGTTCTTTTCAGGCAGTTTCTCCAGCCTAGAGAGGTAATTTTGAATTTTGTTTCCGCCTTTTCTAGTATTAACAATCCTGTACTGTTTTCTGCAAATTTGATCACAGTTCCCACCATGTCTTCATCCACATCATTAATGAAAATGTTAAAGAGTTCAAGGACCAGACACAAATTCTGTGTTACTCTGTTTGATTGATTGATTATTTGATTGGTTGGTTGGTTGATGGTTGTTAATGTACCATAAAGTTGGTGCTGTCTCTTAGTGGCCACATAGATAGGTTTTTTTCCATTACAATCTATCCCTAACCTGGTTGATACCTCACTTCAACTGGATGAGGAATAGTTGAGCATTCTTTAAATGTGGTTTTCAAGCTTGCTGGGGATATCGTCCAGCTCTGTTTAACTAGCTTGCTAATCAAAAACTCCTGGGCTCCTTTGTCAGCTGCTTTGTTGAAGACAAGATATATTACATCAATGGCATTCCCACCATCTACTTAGGAAGTTATTTTATTTTAAAAATGAGATAAGGTTAATTTGGTAAGACTAGTTCTCAACAAATTCTTGTTTTCAAGTACTTATAGATCTGTTCTGGATCTACTCTATAATGTTTCCAGAAATAAATGTCAGGCTGGTCTTGTATCCTCTTTTGCCCTCTTTATCAAGCACATAGATTGAAAAGAATATCACTTTTTTTCAGCAGATGGAACAAGAAAGAAACCCTTCACACTTTCTTCATTCTTCCTTTCCCTCTCCTCCCACTCCTTTATAAATACTGCAGAGCAGAGGCTGTATTCAAGACCAGCAGAATGTTGTAAAAAGCATACTGAATCAATGGAAATTAAGAACTTAGCAAACTTTATTTTAGGAATGCATATACCTCCCCTCAAACGATTAGTATGTTTCCAAGAACTGCTCCAATTCTTTTCCCCCAAATTGCAATATTTATTATGAATAATGAATAAAGTCTCAGCAGGTGACAGCAACTAGTTGAGCTCATAAAACCAAACTGGATGGATGGGGGATCAGTAGGAGATCCTAAGGCTGTGGGTTAGACTCCCATCACTTTCATCATAAATCAGTTTCAATTTTATTAATGCCATTTTGGTTTTAACCTAGCCCCACCCAATTTTTTGTTTTGACCCACCTACTTTTTGGAGTGCAGCCTCCTCACACCCCTCTTTTAGCTGGTTTACAGCAAAGCAGATAAATCAAGCCAAGTCAACAGGACCGCTTTCAAGCAGAATTCCTTCCCAGCCATGATCTTAGCTTCTTGTCTTTTTGCACGTGGATGGTTTTAAGCTATTTTCATTTTGCTTTGTTTTGGATTGTTAGCGGAGATGAGAGCCCTGGTTGGTAGAAAAACAGGCTGTTAATGGAAATAGTCAGTAAAGAAACATATTTGGGATCTGGGAACCAGGTTGTCTCTTTACTGTCAAAGCTGTGCAGAGGACAGGCCAGGATGGATCTCCACCAGGATGGGGGAAACTTTCCTGCAGTGTGAAAATGGTGCATGCGCGTGTGCACGCCCCAACTTTCAGTGGAAGTGTGGAAGAAAAATGTTGCAAGAATCGCTTCTCATCCAGTTGAATGGAGTAGGACTTATCAAAACCATCAACAAATTGAATCAGCTCCTCTCTTTCACAAAACAGACAACTCTCCTTCCTCCTAAAAAATTGGAAAATCAGGGGCTACCAAGAGTTTGGCCACTTGGCCTTGCCTGTGTATATATAGGTTTCCCATTTGAAAGCAGACACTTGCTGGAATTCTTGTATGACAACCTTTAGGTAAAGGTAAAGGTTTCCCTTGACATTAAGTCCAGCCGTGTCTGACTCTAGGGGGCGGTGCTCATCTCCGTTTCAAAGCCGAAGAGCTGACGTTTGTCCATAGACACTTCCTCTGTGGTCATGTGGCTGGTATGACTAAACAGAATGCCGTTACCTGGCCGCTGAAGCGGTACCTATTAATCTACTCACATTTGCATGTTTTCGAACTGCTAGGTTGGCAGGAGCTGGGACTAGCAACGGGCGCTCACCCCGCCACGTGGATTCGAACCACCAATCTTCCGATCAGCAAGCTCAGCAGCTCAGCGGTTTAACCCGCAGCGCCACCACGTCCCTATATGACAACCTTTATCTTCCTCCAAATAAAGACTGTTGATCAGAGCTCCCAGATGGTTGTTCCTGACAGTTTTCTGTCCAAAAGGAAGTCTTATGCACATGGGCAGGATTGTTTCCAACTGAGTTTCTGAGTAGTGGCTGTGGGTGTTTGGGCCACCCAGATCTGAGGATACAGGTAATCCTCACTTAACAACCATTCGTTTAGTGATGGTTTGGACTTACAATGGTGTTGAAAAAAGCAACTTATGACCCGTTCTCACACTTACGACTGCTGCTGTGTCCCCAGGGCCATATGATCATGATTTGGGTGCTTGGCAACTGGTTCGCATTTATGACCGTCGCAACATCCCGTGATCACATGATTGCCATTTCCAACCTTCCTGGCTGGCTTCTGGCAAGCAAAATCAGTGGGGAACCACATGATTTGCTTAATAACCCTGTGGTTCACTTAATGCCTGTGGTGATTCGCTTAACGAGTGCTGCAAAAAAGGTCATAAAATCGGGTCAGATTTGCATAATGACTACTTTGCTCAGCAACTGAAATTCCGGTCTCAATTGTGGTTGTTAAGTGCGGACTACCTGTATTCTATCTTTGGCATTGGATGGGGTTGCGTTTCCCCTTTCAAGGATGGTGCACAATTTGGAGGTCTTCCTGGGCTTGTAGCTCCTGATTGAAGAGCAGGTGGCAGCTGTGGCCAGGAAGGCCTTTGCACAGCTTCATCTGGTCCGCCAGTTGCGCCCTTTCCTAGATTGGGGGGCCCTTCGGACAGTCACTCATGTCCTGGTCACCTCATGGTTTGACTACCGCAATGTGCTTTACATGGGGCTGCCCTTGAAGACCACCTGGAAGCTTCAACTGGTCCAGAATGAGGCAGTGCAGGCAGTGATGGGCATGCCTTGCTATGCCCATGGAACACCTCTGCTTTGCGGGCTGCACTGGTTGCCAGTTTGCTTCTGGGTGCGAGTCAGTTTGCTGGTTGCTACCTGTAAAGCTCACCCCTCATGAAACCTGATATTGCCCCTTTGACTCGGGTGCCAAAGAAACCCGGGCTCACGTTCTTTCGTATTGTCCGTTCTACAGCGACGTGTGCCATCAGCTGATTACCCCTCTTTTATTTAAATTTCCGGGGCACTCTGATACTTTTTATTTGCATTGCTGGTTAGACAACCAGGATAAACCTCTCTCTCTAAAAGGAGCAAAATTCTGCTACATCATGTGCAAGCCACACCCACAAATGGTTGCCGACAGTTATTGGTGCCAGGGGTTAACTTTGCTTTATTTGTTTCACTAAATGTATTTTAACTGGCCAAGGACCGAAATAAAGTTTCTGTCCGTCTGTCTGTGCTGTAGAGCTCTCCACGGCAGAGGGCCTGGTTGCTTGAGGGACCAGCTGTCTCCCATAACATCTGCCCAGCCGATTCGATCCTGCAGGGTTGGCGCGTGCCAGGTTCCTTTGATTAAACAATGTCATTTATTGGGACTTCAAAAGTGTACTGTTGGCCTCGCGGGGTAAACCAGACAGGAAACACGACCAGATAAGCTACTTCTACTTTACTGTAAGGCTACATAGTCAGAATCTTGCAAGTCTGAAAGTACCAATCTCCCGTCGTCTCTTTTACACCCAAGAAACTAGGGAGGGCCCCTTCTGAGACTTTTGCCCCATCCATTATGCAGCTGCAGGCTAGGCCCTCTCTTTTCTGACCGTTCCCTAGGCAGCATCTCTTTGCCCCGTCTCCCAAGGTCTTTCCCACATAGCATTACACGCACCTTCTCTGTAGCAGCGCCTGCCCTCTGGGACAATGTTCCCCCCAAGACCCAGATGGCCCCCACTCCGCTGTTGTTCGGAAGACTGTGAAAACCCGGCTCTTCACCCTGGCCTTCAGTGTGGGATGGTGAGTCCCCTCACTTCGTTGCACTTGCCTTCTTTTATTGGTTTATTGTGATTTCTTTGTTTGATTGTTGTGAGCCACTCATGGGGAGTCGGGCGGCATGCAAGTTTAATGAATCATTATTATTAGTCCAAGGGAGAAACGTGGCACCACACTGAATGTAGCCATGGGTGTCCTTGGGGAGAGGAAGGGGGCCAAGTGACATCCCATGCACCATGACATCATCACACAAATGGCATGAATTATGCAACACTATGCGTTATTCATGCAATGATATCATGGTGTATATGATGTCATCGCATCTGTCACTAGTTGCTTCCATTTTTTGCTGCGTACCTTCAAAGTAACATACCTTCCAGTTCCTTAAGGAGCATAGGATTTGTAGTTTGGCAACATCTGGGGAATTACAGGAAGTCCTCAGTTAATGACTGTCCTGTTTAGCGACTGTTTGAAATTACAACAGTGCTGAAAAAGTAACTTTACAACTGGTTCTTGCACTTATGACCATCCCAGCATCCCTGTGGTCACATGATTGTGATTCGGGTGCTTCACAACCAGTGTGCATTTATGATGGTCACAGCATCCTGCGGTCACGTGATCGCCATTTGCACACTCCGCAGCCAGCTTCGAACAATAGAGAAGCTGGCAGTAACATCGCAAGTTGCGGTCACGTGACGTCTTGCTTAATGACTGCAGGTGAGTTGCTTAACGACCTTGGTGGGAGTGACTTTGTACATCCAGCATGGTGACATGATGTTTCACTTAGCAACGGCGTTGCTCAGCCACGGAATTGCTGGTCTCAATTGTGGCTGTTAAGTGAGGGCTACCTGTGCTACAGAGTTGCCTGTTCTTGAGGACTTCCTGCCATGGATTATTATATTCCTGATTTCCTATTTGTGCAAAGATCAAGTTTTGCTAATCGTTCAATCTGTACGGGAGGTGGATCAAAAGCAGAACTCAGATTTCATTTAACTAATCATCATCACCATCAACAACTAGCAAAAGGGTTTGGCCTTCCCTTCCCCTGCAGCTTTCCTGGTTTGATCTGCCGCATTCACAATCGTTGTCCACCACAGTGCAATCACTAAAGCTGATGGGAGGTGCAGTCCAAATTACCTGGCCAGGATCCGGTCTGGGAAAGGCCGTTCTAAAGCAGCTGGCTGTTTCTTGCAACGGTTTGCAAGAAGCTCCTTCCAACTCCTGCAGAAATACCAAATAGTTATTTTTTCCTTCTAAAGCTCAGCTCCATCCGCAGCTATTTGTTAAGGCAAAGGTGAAACAGACAAGGAGGAAGACCATTAACCTTTCACCTCCACCATTTCTAAAAAATTTATCTCCGGCTTTGTCCTCCGGTATCCGTTGGGAAAAAAAATCACCGCAACCTCACGGAGGTGCCACCTGTGGGGGCACAGGGGAAATGGAAAATGTCAGATCCACGTTCTGTGGTTTCAAAAATAAAATCCCTGAATCTGTGTGTGGGTGCATCTTCCCTCAAACTCCCTTGCATGCAGACACTGAGGCTCCTTTTGTGAAATTTGAGAGTTTGTGTTTCTAAGTGCACAAGACCACCTGCTCCCTTTGTCCTCATTTTAACTTTACGACAGCCCTGTGAGGTTGTTTAACTCAGTGTTTCTCAACCTCAGCAACTTTAAGATGTGTGGACTTCAATGCTGGCTGGGGAATTCTGGGAAAATGCTGGCTGGAGAATTCTGGGAGTTGAAGTCCACACATCTTAAAGTCGCTGAGTTGAAAAACACTGGTTTAGCTGAAAGAGATTGGCCAGGTTCACTCATCGTGGCAAACCATGAAGCTGGGTTGTTGTGTTGCACAACGCCCAAACCAATGAACCACCTTATGGTTTAACATGCTGGCTTGATTCATGCAACACGTTAAGAAAACAGTTAAGTTTAAGGCAGCATTTCTCAAAGCTGGCTGGGGAATTCTGGGAGTTGAAGTCCACACCTCTTCAAGTTGCCAAGGTTGAGAGACACTTATTTAAGGCATTTCAGCTTGGCCTAGAGTGTTAGCAAATACTACCATGAAAAGACGCCTAGTGAGCATCATGTCTGAGTAATTAGAACTCGGAGATCTTCCAGACTGACACTCAAAGGACCATCAAGCGGAGGGTACCTTGAGATCATCTTTCCAACTCCCAACTTGAGCTAGGTATGTTACTGTCTAGAGGCCCCCCACTACAAAAAAAAACCCTAGCCCCCCTCTAGGTAACTGGTTCTATCAAATTGTTCTAACTACTGAAAATTGTTCTTCCAACGTTAAACCAAAATCTGCCATCCTTGTGACTCATAGTCACTCTGAGCCTGCCTCCTAGGGCAGTAAAAATAAATATATTGTCCTCTTTGTGACAGTCCTTAAGGAATTTGAAATGGACTGGCCTATCAGGGCTAGGGGTAAGACCAGAAAATGGAAAAAGTGTGAGGGGAAGACATCAGCCAGCCTCTTTCAAAACATCCTCTGTATCTCTCCACGCAGTCACAAGCTTGACTTGGGGGAGATTTAACTCCAGTAAAACCATCAGGAGGCAGGTCCTAATCGGCCTCTGCTGATCTCCAAAAGCTGAGCAGTGTCAGGACAGGTTAGTATGTAGATAGGAGGCCACCAGGAGAGCCCAGACCTATAGGCTGGACTGGGGTATGGCAGTAAGCATCCCTAAAGAAAGCAGCTGAGCTATTTTTGCAGGCAAAAAACCATTGTGGACGACTCCTTGAAGCCCCTGGGAGCCAAGCTTGGCTCAAAAGAGACCCCCAAATTATAACGTCCCACAAGAAACTGCCTTGCCCCCCCAAAACAGCTCTTCAGATGTTAGCCACCAGGTTCCCCAGATCCCCACTGAGCAAGGAAGCCAGCTCGCAACCATCTTCTTTCTGGCTTAATTACCGTAATTTGGGGGTGGCAAGTGGGGCTCGGCTAATTGAATGTTCTCTCTTGTCGAAGGAGGGGCAGGTGCTGGCATTCTCCACTTGGCCTTGCACAGCCCTTGATTCACACTACAGTTCTCATGGCAACTCCTGGCCTGAGTGACAGCGCGTCGGTTTTCTTCGGGCACTCTGCGAATCCACGAGGGTGTGTGTGTGTGTGTGCGTGTGTGTGAAGGTCTGGGTTGCCTGTGGGTATATATTTCAGCTGGCCCAATTTTTATCCTCCACTTTGCTTCGCTTCCTGAAAGCTTTGTCTCCATTTGCGTCTGCTAAATGCTGAACGAGGTGCTGAATCTATGGGAACGGGCTGGTGCAGAGCGTGACGGTGTGCAATGCCCCACGTCGGCCAACTTTACACACTCAGTTTGAGTGCAAAAGCACAGAACAAGAGGGCTCCCTCTTGTACACATTACTGATGGTGCTTTGGACCCCAAAGGATGGGGCGTTTCCTTGGCTTATGCACTGCGCATTGCTTGCTGGAGAATGGAAGGCAGTGTTGCAGCACCCAGAGAAGGGAGTAAGTGCAATGGTAGCAGAAAGATTGGCTCCATGATGTACTAGCCCTGGTGTGGGTCTGAAGGCAGTTTGTGGACAGCACCTTCTTTTTTTTAAGCAGCGGGGTCTGTGCACCCATAAGGACTTGCGTAATAAGTAGGTGCATACAGGTAGTCCGCACTTAACGACCACAATTGGGACCAGAATGTTGGTTGCCAAGCAAAGCGGTCATTAAGCAAATCTGACCAATTTTACCACCTTTTTTGCGGCAGTCATTAAGCAAATCACACATGATTCCCCATTGATTTTGCTTGCCAGAAGCCGGCCGGGAAGGTTGAAAATGGCGATCACATGACCGTGGGATGCTGCAATGGTCATAAATGCGAACTGGTTGCCAAGCACCCAAATTGTGATCACCGGACTGCCGGGACGCTGCAATGGTTGTAAGTGAGAGGACCGTTTGTAAGTTGGTTTTTCCAGCACTGTTGTAAGTCCGAACCATCTCTAAACAAATGGTTGTTAAGTGAGGATTACCTGTACACGGGGCCTCCTCCATTCGTGGCACCTGCCCTCTGGAACACTACTCCACCCAAGATTTGTACCACCCACCCCCTGGCCCTGTTTAAGTGAGCCCTCAAAACCTGCCTCCAAGGGGTGTCTGCAGGGTGTGGTCAAAAAAGTCAAAATGGGGGTTGCGATGGTGCGATCAAGACAGACACCACTGTGATGGCTCCATCTGGGTTAGAAGGAGTGTTAAGATTCTTCGTGAGATGTTTAAGTTGTTCAGCTGAGTATTTTCCTCTAGGTCAGTGTTTCTTCAATTTTTTTGTCTCAGGATCCCTTCCCAGTTTTAAAAATTATGGAGAGCTTTTCTTTGTATGGATTGTATTTATCAATACAGTATTTACCATATTAAAAATTAAAATTGACGCATTTGCTGCCGCTACCGCTTCTCACGATTGTTTGATGGGATTTTAATGTGGTATTATTCTTCAACATAGGCTGGCAAATAATTTTGAGTTTGAGGACCCCTGAGAGGGATTGCGGGACCCCTGGGGTCCTAGGATCACACTTGAAGAAACACTGCTCTGCACGTTCTTTTGGCTTATATATTCTGTCTTTTTTAAGGTTTTATTGTTGCATACTGTAAGCTGCCCAGACTCATATGGATTGAGTTGGTCTATACATTTAATGGATGGATGGACAGATGGATGGGTAGATAGATGGACAGACAGATAGAGATAATGGGGAGAGAGATGGATACATCAAAATGGATCAATACTGTACATAGGCAGTCAGAGAGATAAAATGGATGGATGGATGGATGGATGGATGGATAAGGTAGGAAGCTGGGTAGGTAGGTGGATAGATAGATAGATGATAGATGATAGATGGATGGATGGATGGATGGATGGATGGATGGTAGACAGACAGACAGACAGACAGACAGACAGAGCAAGCAGCATTTTATGTTGTATGTTGTATACACTGTATGTTGTATATCTGGGGTATTGTTACAGTTCTTACCTGGTGTTAAAGCAGCACAGGGACAGCAGATTTTTTTCCTAATATTGTCCATGAGGTATCACCTTAATAAACTTAATCTCATATTAAAAAAAACAGAAGGCAGGGAGGAGATGCATGCATTTTGCAGATGCAAAGCAAACATGCATTTTGCTGTAGTGTTGGCGTGAGCCTTAAGGCAGCACAGAGACGGTGGCTGTTTTTTTATAGTGTGTCTGCCTGTATTGTCAAGGTCCAATTTATGTAACGAGGGAGCAAATACCAGATCGTGACTGGAATTTGCCATAGTAGAACACAGGTGGTTGTTACAGCATTGCAATCTACCCAAGATAGCGCATGGAAGGGGGTCTACATTTTGTAGCATCCTGTGTGTGAGCATGCTCCCTGCTTCGTACACAATGGCAGGGCTATCCTGGAGCAGCGTCACGCATGCACACATGCCAGTTTGTCCTGCAAGAGAAGATGTATCTCAGCTATCGACTGCAGTCCCCCAACAGGCTTAAATCTGTTGCAAATCCAGCAGTGGCATTCATACAGTATGGTAATCCAATCCAGGTTAATGTTTTGTGGTTGGCTGTGATTTACATATTTTGCAAAGCCAGCAAGTGGTGGATTCAGGAAATAAGTTAAGGGATTGAGTGAATTCAGTCTACAGCAGATGTATCTGGACAGGGCCGCAACTAGGGTCTGTGTCACCCGGGGCAAACATGGATTCCGCGCCAATTTTGGCACCCCACCAGCACGGCGCCCGGGGCACATGCCCCGGTTGCCCCCCACCCCCCATTGCAGCCCTGTATCTGGATTGTAAATCTTGGAAGGGATGGCAGAGGTCTTGTAAAACCAGCATAGTATAGTGGCTAAGGAGTTGTGCTAGAATGACAAAGATCCAGGTCCAATTCTACCAGCAGTCATGGAAATTAGCCTCCTGGAGTCACTGGTCTAAGAGGGGCGGCTATATAAATTGAATGAATGAATGAATGAATGAATGAATGAATGAATGAATGAATGAATGAATGAATGAATGAACAAACAAATTTACTGGGTGACTTGGGGCAGTTAGTCTCTCTCAATCCAACCTACCTCATACAGTTGTTTTTTTTTTAATGTTCATTTATTTATTTAGCAAATCTATATAGCTGACCATCTCACGAAAAGCGACTCCAGGCGGCTTGCAAGCAGAATACCAATTAAAACCGTATCACCACCTAAAAAAAAAAATCAAACATAAACAACAACAAAAATAAAACGTAAAAACGTAAAAGAATAAAAACATAAAAGAACCCCAAGATAGTGGGAGAACAGCCGTCGTTTAGCCTCATACAACCACTTTGCAGGTTCGCCAGGGGACCCCCAAGATTGATGGAAGAACCATGTGGGGAGTCAGGCAGCATACAGATTTGATAAATAAAGAAAATAGGGTTCTTTCTGGTGGGAAAAATTGTGGAGGATTTTTTGGTGAGGAAATACTGCGTACGCTGCCTTAAACGCAAGAACGAAAGGTGAGATATACATTAATGAATAAAATTTAAAAACATTCAGGCCTTAGATCTGCAGAAAGAAAAGATAAAAAGAAATAGAAAGCAGCAGCTTCCAGTTTGCTTTGCAAGAAATGCTGGTATGATTACCAAGTTGTCTCTTATTGTATGGTTGCAAAATAAAGCTCACTTTTTTCTATTATTTAATTGTCTTTCTAATCACCAAAACCACAAGTGTGTGTTTTTTTGGTTTGTTTCATGCAAAAAGTCCATATGGGGGCTTCTACTCCAGTCCTCTGCTTGAATTTTGATTTTTACCCTTGCCCTGCATCTGTCTGTTATGTGCTTCCTAGAAATTGGTCATATTTTGTTTACAGACCAGAATTCTCCCTCTCTAAAACATCAAACACCAAACAATCACTGCAATAAAATTAGAACAGTAAGACGGGAGAGATAATGGTCTTCTGATGGGGAAACCTTCTATCAGAACTTCATTATACCCAGGGATTCCCTACAGCAATCATGACTGAGCACTATTTTGCCAATATTTAGGAGATTTTGAAGGAGTTCCCTGCCAACAGCAAAAAATTGTATTCTCTCCCATAGTAGAGTTGGAGTGATTTACACGGAAGGGGGAAATTAATTCACAGCAGAACATGTGACGTTAGTTCAGTGATGCCTTCAATGCAAGGACAGATTTGAGGACATTATTCTCCCTTCCAGATCCCTTGGTGGCAAAGCTATATAAATCGATTACATAAAAATAAAATATATAAAATAAAGCATTACATCGGGAGGGAGTACAGGTAGCTTAACTACCACAATTGTGACCAGAATTTTGGTTGCTAAGCGAAGCGGTCATTAAGTGAATCCGACCCAATTTTATGACCTTTTGTGGCCATCATTAAGTGAATCATGTGGTCATTAAGTGAATCATGTGGTTTCCCCATTGATTTGGCTTACTGGAAGCTGGCTGGGAAGGTCAAAAATGGTGATCATGTGACCGCAGGATGCTGCAACAGTTGTAAATGTGAACCAGTTGCCAAGCGCCCAAATTGTGATCATATGACCATGGGGACGCTGTGATGGTCATAAGTGCAAGGACTGGTTGCAAGTTGGTTTCTTCAGCACCATCATAAGTCCGAACCATCACTAAACGAATGGTTGTTAAGCAAGGACTACCTGCGAATGCTCTGCTTTGAGGAACAGAGCAAAAACGGTATAAAATACTTCGAATAAAAACTGTTCCCAGGACTAGGGTTACCAGATGTCCAGCAAAAGATGATGTCCCTTTTGTCTTCATGTCCTCCATCCAGCAGGCACAGCCTTAATATCACATATCGTCCAGCTTTTTGAGCGTCCAAGTTTTTTTTTTTTTTTGGACTTTGCACAACAGTAGTCATTCAAACTTCCGTGTCTTGTGACCTTGTAAATTGTCTGCTTCTTTCTTTCCCTCGTCTGTCTCCAAGCTAGATTTACATTATTTATTTCCTGATTCCAGCACGTGGCTTCGGTCCAGCCCCTTCAAATCTACGATCACTGTAGATCCCACGTCGTACGTTGCTATGGTGAAATTTGGTGAAATGTGAAAAGCACATTGTTGATTCTATATTATTGCTAGCATGTGTTCTTGAAAAGAAAGATGTGTTGGAAAAATATTGCGATTGAAAAAACCTATCTTTCTGATGCTGGAAAAAATATATCTGTAGGCCTAAGTAGATTTTTTTTTTTTGCAGTTTTTCACTGTAATTTTCGTCATGGATGCCAAGACATTTAAATAGTACAGTGTTTCTCAGCCTTGGCAACTTTTAAGATGGGTGGACTTCAACTCCCAAAATGCTGGCTGGGGAATTCTGGGAGTTGAAGTCCACCCATCTTAAAGCATGCTGGCTGGGGAATTCTGGGAGTTGAAGTCCACCCATCTTAAAGCATGCTGGCTGGGGGATTCTGGGAGTTGAAGTCCACCCATCTTAAAGTTGCCATGGTTGAGAAACACTAAGTTAGTATGTCCCCCCATTTTCCTCCTTTACAATTATCTGTGCCCTCCTGTGGTTGACTAGCATGTCCAATGGGGGTGGGATGACCGTTGTGTTTGATGGTTGGGTGGCTGGGGTGACCAATGGTGGGGGGGTGACTGTTATGACTGACCCATGTCAGGTGACTGTTGAGACTGATGGTGGTCTGATCACAAGGGTCACTCTGTCCAATATTTATCCAATTTTTTCCTTCCTTCTCCTCCTTCCCCCCACAAAGCATTTAATGCAAGCAAATACAGAAGCATTTAAAAAAAAATCCTGCCCCTTTACTTGGTTGCTCACAATGTCACCCAACTCTGATTTCTTTGCAGCAGGACAGTGAGTCGTCCAGCCCACTTCAGAAGAATAAGTATCTGTCCCAAACTGTCCCACATGGAAAATTCCTTAGAACATAATGAAAAATATTTATGGCAATGTACATTACAAACTATTAAAACGTTAAAACCATAATCTAAAATACACAAGGACATCTAAAAATATTATAGCAGCAAAGTAAAACATATGTTGCTGAAAAATAAAAGAAAAAAACTAACTAGTAGCAGCAATTAAAGCTGACAGCTGCTAAATGCCAGCTATAAATACTTTTCCAAAGAATTTTGGAAGAAGTAAAATTTTAAGGCCTGTTTTGGAGATAGAGGAGGCCAGGCTGGCACATGGTGGGAATTTTGAGGGGCCAGGGGTGCAATCACAGCAAAGTCCCTGCTTCTAATCTAGCTTAATACCTCTTGAAGATAGATATGCAAAAACAGCCAGCAGTTAATTTTAGCCCAGAGAGGCTGACAGAGCTGAAGAGAACTTTTCAAATAACTTGCTTCAAAATTATTGCGTAAAATTATTTTACAGTTACTGAGCCAAGCAGTAGATCAGTGTTTCTCAGCCTCTGCAAGTTTAAGCTGGGTGGGCCTCAACTCCCAGAATTCCCCCAGCCAGCTGGCTGAGAAACACTGCAGTAGATATTCCTGGGTTCTAACTGTATTTACATCTTGCTGTAATCCTGCTAAGGATTTCGGGAGAGGTGGGCGGTGACAGAAATTCGATAAATAAACAAATACATAAATAAAATAAGGACTCTCGGATGCTATAAAGCACACAAAGGTTGTTCACGTGGTATCTGGCAGCAACTTTTTAAACCCGATGTGCGTTTCTGGGGTGGGGGGGATCCTGCCCATCCCAGGATAAGATGCGTTTGGTTTTAGGAGGTGCAGAGAAATGGTAAATGAATGACCCCCTCCAGGTTGCAAGTCCCCTTTTGAATTTGGAGAGCGAACAGCTCCGGTATCACAACCCTGGTTCCAACTAGCAAATTGATTGATTGATTGATTGATTGATTGGATTTCTCAACCACCCAACTCGTATACGATGACTCTGGGCGGTTTACAATAATAAGAATAACGTATCATTCAACATACAATGTAATAAACATAAAAATATATACGTATAATATACATATAAAAATACAAATATCAACTATCAATACAAGATGGCAAATCAAGATCTTACTGTTGGCACCATCACGGTGCCAGCCACCTCCATGTTTGGCTACTGCCCCTCCCACCCCAAGCCAGGTGGCATAACCAGGTTTTAACCCCCTTCCTGAAGGCCAGGAGAGTGGGGGCCAGTCTTAGCTCCGGGGCTAGCTTATTCCAAAGGGCGGGTGCCACGGCAGAGAAGGCCCTCCTCCTGGACCCTGCCAATCGGCAATCCCTCATGGACAGGGTCTGTAGCATGCCCTCTCTGCCTGACCGGCTGGGACGGGTTGACATCACGGGGCTGAGCTCCAACCGACAAATTTAAATGTCTACCCTTCCCTCTGCCAGTGCTACTGGCTGGCAGGCTGTGGCAACATGGCATAATGGAAAGGGCTAGAATCTGAGGAATCAGGGAGAGAAGTTCTCAGAGATGTATCTTTCTTCCATTAGCAATGATGACAACGACGACGACGTGCCATCGAGTCATTATTGACTCTTAACGACCACATAGATTTTCTCCATATCAATCTGTCCCCATCCTGGTCCTTCAGGCCTTCAAACAGTGCACCCAACGCTGCTATAACTGAGCCCCCCCCCCCGCTGCTAGTCATCCTTTTCTTCTCCTTCCTTCCACCCTTCCCAGCATTAGAGCCTTCTCCATTAGCTATAGGCAAAGAAAATCCTCACCGAAGGGCCTCCATAGAATAAATACCCAGTTTAATCTTTAATGCTCCTTTAAATCATTGATGGTTGGAAGTCTTCAGGGCCAAGCATCTGGTTTGCGGCCAGGAAGGAGAAGAACTTCTGAGGAAAGGATGTTTGTGACGGGTATATGAAGTTATGGTTGTGTGTCTCCTTTGGCAGATACAGCTGGTGTGATCCACTGAGGCCTGTAAGAGGTCAACCCATATTTTTCAGACCAGTGGTGTAAAGGAATTTAGAGCAGATGTTGAGGAAGATATGAATGAGCCTTTCAGGTGGGACTTGGAGACTGAGGCACGCATGAGAAAGAAACAAAATAATCCCATCTTGATTTTGCTTGGTGTAGGATGGGGCAGAAAAATTCAGATGGGCTTTCGAAATTCTGTTATTCTACCCTACAACAATAAACTAGCATTTCCAGAGTCCCTGGCGGGTCTGCTACTTGACCCGGCCTATTTTGAAGGGCTGCTGGGTGTCCACCTTTGATCCTGGCTTGTTAGGTGAGATTCATTCATGGCTCAGGGGCATCAAGCAAACTAGAAAATTGGGCAGAGGTTACGATGATTAAGTTGACTGTGGACAAGCCACATGAAACAGCTAATGAGGTCTAGGGACAGTTTGTGAGTTATGACAATGCCATTGTTATTATTTTCTTTCTCCCTCTTTCACAAGTGAAGAGTGCCAGCAGGAGGGGAAAAAATTGGGGGGTTTAGAGGGGCTCAGATAAATGTAGGGCCACAGGGATGAGTTTTATCCCAGATGCTAGAATGTCAAAATAGACATCATGCCATATCTCCTATTATAATTCCCATCCTAAATATGATTTCTTTGGAAAAGAGATTGGTTGATTTTTGGTGGAGTTAAATTTTCAAGCGGGGGGCTACAGATGGCCCATATATTCCATTTTCTGTTTTTCTTTGATTTGTCTGGGAATTGGTCTGTTCCTTGAGGAGAATCCAAGAATCCAGCAAGGGGGGACATTGAGAAAAAGAGAACAGTAATTTTGGGGTGTGTGTGTGTTTTCCATGCCCCCCCCTCCACTGATTCAAGTTTTTATAGCAGGCAAGAAAGCATAGAAAAGTTTTCCATGAAGGACAAATACCACAATAGGTTGCTTGGATGTTATGTGTTGCAATTTGCTAATCTAGATTTAGGGGAGTGGTTTCCTGTTGCTGTCTTGGGTCTTTTTCTTGTTTTCAGTTTCCAGACCCCTGGATCTCCTGGTGGTCTACCATCCAGGATTGATTTCAGTAGAGATTTATCTAATTCATACTGGGCAAAACCTAGTCAGGTTGTGTGGATGAAGATCAGCTTTGCCTTTTGGTCTCCAGTCCCCACCCCGTGGACACTGGCCAAGAGTGATGGATGTTGTAGTCTAGAGCATTCCAAAGCTGCCTTCCATGGGCATGCACAACTTTTGCACCGTGGGCAGTCAGAGGAGACCACCTGTTTGATCAGTGTGCACAAGTGTTGCGACCCACACGGGCAAAACCACTTTGCAGATTGGAAGGACTGCAAAATTGGAAATTTAAAAACCAATTTCAAACCGACCTCATCCTGGATCAAACCTGAATATTCAACTCCTTCTTTCATCCTCCCCCACATCAATCCCCGTACCACTCCAGAGGGGAAGTTCCCCCCATCCCCAAGAAAATCCAGTTGCCACGGCAACCCACAAATGTCAGGCGCCATGTGGTGCATAGCTGTTGCCACGGTAACCGTTTCCCTTTTCGGGTTTTTTAACAAGCAGAAAGAGAGGCCTTCTTGAAGAGAGGGCAGAAATGGGCTCAGGGCTTTTGGGGGGGGGGCATGGGGGGAGTCCAGCAATTTTTTTAGGGAAAGAGGAAATGATGGAGCAGGGGGCGGGATTCATATGCATTTTAGCAAAGAAAGAAAAGAAAAAAAAATCAGGAGCATTATTGCTAGCAGTTTCTGTTTAACAGGGAGCTCCCCATTTTCCACAATTTGTCCCTCGCAAAAATCCTTGCTTTCTTTTTCCTTCGGGGATGATAGCAGAGAATGCTCTTGTTAAGGATGTCTGTGCAGTGTGTTGGACAGCAGAGATACCCCGAGGGCCTGTGCACATGAATACATTGGTGTGTGTATGTTGAGGGTGCATGTGTGCGCCCACAAACATATGCATGCATCAGAGAAAACCAGGGAAAACCTTAAAATCCCGAAATGTGCATGCAGGCATCCTAAAACCATTGCAAACCGACTGATCGATTGATTGCAAAGATTTGCAGGTGGCCGTATTCACCTGACTCTACCTAGCTTGCATAGATAAAAACTGTAGCAACAACCTAAACTGGTGTTTCTCAGTCTCAGCCGCTTTAAGATGTGTGGACTTCAACTCCCAGAATTCCCCAGCCGGGGGAATTCTGGGAGTTGAAGTCCACACATCTTAAAGCGGCTGAGATTGAGAAAAACTGGTCTAAATGATGAATTAAATTTAAATTAAAACTTGGTAGCCCCTATACCGGTCTCCATGATGAAAACCCTCCCTGCAGGACTGTTTTCACAGCTCTTCTGAAGGATAGCAAGGGGATGCCAAGCTGACTTAGAGGACAAGCTGTTCCATAATGGGGGGGCTACCACAGTAAAGGCCATCCTCTGAAGGGTTTTTTCTCCTAAGACAGCTAATGTCACTCAACAGAAGACAAGGCACTTTCTGTGCCAGCTGCAGCTCCTGAGTCTTCTTTAGGGGCCGCCCCACATACAGCCAGTTGCAGTATAGGTAGTCCTCACTTAATGACCATTTGTTTAGCGATGGTTCAGACTTATGACGGTGCTGAAAAAACAGAACTTACAACCAGTCCTCACACTTACCATCACAGCATTCCCACGGTCATGTAATCACGATTTGGGCACTTGGCAACCAGTTTGCATTTATGACTGTCGTGACATCCCGTGGTCATGTGATCGCCACTTTTGACCTTCCCGGATGGCTTCTAGCAAGCAAAACCCATGGGAACTGCATGATTCGCTTAATGACAACTGCAAAAAAGGTTGTAAAATTGAGTCGGATTCACTTAATGACCGCTTGGCTTAGAAAATTCTTGTTTGAATTGTGGGCATTAAGCGAGGACTACCTGTAATCTAACTGGGAGATGGCCAGGGTGCAAATCACTGCCTTCAGCATCTCCAGGCCCAAGAAAGATTGCAAGAGGCAGACCAGCTGGACCAGAAACTGGCCAAAAGGAATTAAACTTTGCCGATCTAAATTTCAAAGCTCTCCTCAAAATGCCTTGGCAAAGGGGGGTCATTTTAATTTGGCTAAGTAGCCCCTCCCCTGTGGGTGGGAATGGCTGACAATATTTGCTTGTGCACCAAGAGATGTGGTGGAATTTTTGCAATATTGTGATTTACTCTCTTTAGAATTGAAATCTCTAAAAGAACATGTCATGTACACAGAGGGACATCCTGAGTTCCAGGTAGGTTTTGGACTCCAATTCCTATCAGGCTGATCCAGCACTGGCAGTGGCTAGGAATGATGAGTGCCGTAGTTCGAAATCTTCTGAAGTTACATTCACTGGTATGCACCATTTTTACATAGCTTGGGAACAGATACAGTTTTTGATTGATTTCTTATGTGCCATTAAGTTGGTGTCGTCTCTTAGATAGACCTTCAACTTGGTCCTTCAGGTCTTCCAACGGTGCCCCCATCACTCCTGTAACTGAGTCCATCCGCCTTGCTGCTGGCCACCTCTTCCCTCCTCCTCCTTCCACCTTTCCCAGCATTAGAGCCTTCTTCAGAGAACTGGATGCGGTGTCCGAAGTAGGACAATTTGAGCCCGGTCATTTGTGCCACCTTGAGCGAGAACTCTGGGTTGATTTGTTTGGTGATCCATCCGTTTGTTTTCCTGGCCGTCCGTGGTATCACCTCAGGCGTCTTCTCCAACACCAGAGTTCAAGAGCATCAATGCTCTTCCTGTCCTGCTTCTTCAGAGTCCAACTTTGGATTCCATAGAGGGTCACCAGGAAGACCACGGCTTGCACGATTCCAGTCACTGTAGGAACAGACACACCCCGGCATCTGAGTATCTTTCCCAAGGCTTCCGTAGAGTGCTAGTCTGGCGTATTTCTTGACTGCTTGTTCCTTCACTCTTGCTGGTTGATCCTAAAAGACAGAAGCCACCCACCACTTCAGTATCTTCATTCCCACTTCTTGCTGTATCTGTTGTCACTTACCCTACTTTTTCACTGTGCGCCAGGAGTTTCACTACTACAGCTTAAAGACCATTTGCATTTTCAGCTGTCAGAGGAGGTTCATCTGCAAGAATAGTATTTGTCTTAAAACACACATATATCACACATGGGCAGAACTGCTTGACTTTCCTTATACGTGGCCTGATTGCCAAATTTTAAAATTCAATGTGTCTGAGGTGATTCTGCCACCTCCTAACATCTGGATTGTACATGAATGTTAAATATATTCTTTCTCCCCGCTCCAGTAAAATTCCCATGGCTGCTCCAAAGTGGAGGGTACCCCCTCCTCTTCTTGATTTGCTTGAACCACACCATACCATTAAGCCACAATAGGACTTCTTTGGCCCTCCCTCCCTTCTTCTATTTTCTCCTCCCTCCCTTCCCCTTCCCCTTTCCCTTCCCTCCTTCCTTCCCTTTCCTCTCCCCTCCCTCCTCCCCACCCCTCCCCTTCCCCTTCCCCTTCCTGCCTTCCTTCCCTCCTCTTTCTCCCTCCCCTCTCCTCCCCTGTCCTCCCCTCCCCTTCCCTCCTCTCCCCTCCCCCTCCCCTTTCCTCCCTCCCTCCCTTCCTTTTTCCCTTCCCTCCCTCCCTTCCTTCCTTCCTTCCTTCCTTCCCCCTCCCCTCCCCTCCCCTCTCTTCCTTCCTTCCTTCCTTCCCTCTCCCCTCCCCTCCCTGCCCCTGCCCCTCCCCCTTCCCCTTACTTCCTCTAAATTTAGTTTTACAAAATGTGAAAGATAAGTGAAAGCCGGACTCTATGGCATGATGCTTTACCCAATTAAGGAAGGTGTTGACCAGGGTCTAGCTGGCAAATCAAAAATCATCTAGTGGCTGAGCCCACAGAAATGGCAAATTTGGCAGCTGCAGAATACTAAGCTTGCTGGGTGAGCGTCACTGCCTCCTCCCAGTTTCTTTCCGGGGGGGGGGGCAATTTAAAGGGCTGGTTATCACTTTCAATGCCCTGCATGGCACGGGGTGGGGGGGCAGGTTATTTGCAGGACTGCCTCTCCCTGAGGGTATCCGTGCGTCCTACCAGGTGGGATAGGAAGTCACGCCCCAGGTCCCTTCCCTTAAATGTTGCCCTCTAGTGGGACCTAGGAGCGTGCCTTTTCCGTAGCAGCCCTTGCTCTTCCCCTTGAAATCCGTCAGGCCCCCAGCCTCTTAACCCTCTGGAAAGCAGTAAAAAGCTGGCTTTTCCCCAGGCCCTGGGATGGTAAGGTTGGCACCCGAGGATTGCATTGATGAATGGATGGAGTTGATAGATTAGGCCAGTGTTTCTCAACCTCGGCAGCTTGAAGATGTGTGGACTCCAACTCCCAGAATTCCCCAGCCAGCCATGCATAGATAAATACATAAATACATAGAGGAAACAGATGGGAGAGGTGGAATGGAGTATCCTGGAATGGGACATTCTGGAAGCCAGAACATAAGGAATTCTGACCGTAGTATTTAGTTTCAGGCCCTAATTGCTGGGATGTCCTTATTAGAAAGAACAGAACCCCTTCCTTAGCCTTTCTGTACCGTTGCGAAATGCGCAAAGCGTGGCTAACCTTTGGCGTCTCTCCTTCTTGCTCCCTGCAGATGGCCCGGCCGATCCAGGTGAAGCCTGCAGACAGCGAGAGCCGTGGAGGTAGTTGTCATCAATCCTTATTTTTGATGGTCACCCTGTTGGAAAATCCTCTGTAGGGTCGCCTGAGCTCTGATTTGCAAAGCTCAGGACCCACTGGGGCATCCGAGAGGGTGGGTGGAGGCTTAAATATACTAGAAAGTGGAAGAATTTGGGATGGACTGAGATAGAGTGACGGGAAGTGGGCAGACAAGATCCAGAAAGACTTGAATTGAAATATAGGAATCGATGGGAGGGGCAGAGAGAGAGTGACGTGTCACGCGAAGCCAAAATATTAGATCCACATTTGTCCCAGAGTGTGTGGTATGAACCCAGGCGTTCTGGTGTGTAAACCAGGTTTTCTGGTCAGTTTTAAGCCACCTAATGTGTTTTATTCAATAAACCATGGTTAAATTATGGCTTGGCAGGCTGGGTAAAACCAATCCTCTCCCTTCCTCTGAGCCTGACCTACTTCGCAGGTTTGTTCTTAAGGGAAAATGTGGATGGGGAGGAAAATGATCAGAACACCGCAATAAATGTTGTGAATGGAGGAAAGGATAGAGATATAATTACAGGTAGTCCTCGATTTATGACCACAATCAGGACCAGAACTTTTGTCGCTAAGTGAGGTGGGCATTAAGTGACTCACGTCTGATTTTACGACCTTTTGTTCCGTGGTCATTAAGTGAATCACTGAGATAATTAAGTGAATCACATGGTCATTAAGTGAATCTGGCTTTGATTTTGGTTGTTGGAAGCCAGCTGGGAAGGTCGCAAATGGCAATCATGTAACCCCAGGATGCTGCAACTGTTGTAAATACACTTGCCGGTTGCCAAGCACCTGAATTTTGATCATGTGACCGCAGGGACCCTGTGACAGTCATAAGTGCAAGGACTAGTTGTAAGTCCCTTCCTTTAGTACCGTCGTAACTTTGAAAGGTTGCTAAATGAATGGTCATAAGTCAAGGACTACCTGTAATGCATAATTACCTGCCCCTTTGTGTTTGTGTGTGTGTCCACATGCCCATGCATGGAAATATTTATGGTTATGTGTATAATACCCAAGCACCTTTGGAATTCATAAACAATAAAAACAACCCCCCCAGCCCCATTTCATTCCACATTATAAGTCACATCTATTTTTTTTTTAATGCCACCGTTTGACATAGTTTTTTCCCTAACCTTCTCAATCAGTCATTTAAATAGCCATGACATTCATCGAATTTATCATGGGAACAAAACTAAACATTATCTAAGCCATGTATTACTTCTACTTTGAAGTATGGAGGGGCGGTGGCGGGGAGGGGGTAAATCTTTGCCAAACGACATCCCAGAATAAGTTCAGGTTGGCCTCCCTTCCCTCAATTTGTTTGATTTTTTTAAAATGCCAGCAGGTCTATTGGGCATCATCATGTATTCCTCTGAATTCCTGAGCTTACCAAAACTCCATTGCTGTTGTCTAAACCAGTGTTTCTGAAGCTTGGCAACTTGAAGATGGGTGGACTTCAACTCCCAGAATTCCCCAGCCAGCATGGGGAATTCTGGGAGTTGAAGTCCACCCATCTTCAAGTTGCCAAGCTTCAGAAACACCGGTCTATGCTGATGTTAATACTGTGTGGGGGGGGTTTTAGGTGGTGGGGGGAGTCAATCAATTCGTGGCTGGGGCAGGGGTTGCATTTAAATCTCTTAGGATGATATAAACTGAATTTAGATGAAGAGCTGGCATTTTCTGTTAGTGGCCAGATGGGGGAAAGCTTGTTTTTTCATTTATTCCTTTAAAAAAAGACTAAGAATTTATTTTAGCGGTAACACTATCAGTTCTTACATACTATGAGACCCCTTTTCAGCAATTTTGCAACCAAATGGCAGAAGCGAGGTGAACAACATGCCAGGGGACTGCAAGAACCGAAAGATTAGAATGCAAATTCTGTCTTTTGGCCTGATGGTTTAAGGTCCAAAGCACAGGTGTGGGCCATCTGCTTTGCAGATGGAAAGTTCCAAGTTTAATCCTATCCCTTCCTGACATTAAAAAAAAAATGGAATCAAAAAACAGAAAATGAACAGGAAGTTTATTTTCCCCTGCTTGAAATTCTAGAAAAGATGCCAGGCAGAGTCCATTTAAAGCCATTCTTCCTAATTTCATAAAATCTTTTATCTCGGGGATGATCTGTTAGTAAAACCGTTTACCAGTTTTTGGTGGCCAAAGGCTTGTTGTTTTTTTTAATTAAAGATTTATTAATTTTTTCAACAAATACATAAAAACTACAAGAAATGAAATAAAGAATGCTGCAAGAAGAAAAGAATTAAAAAGTATGAAAATACCAAAAAAAAACCCTACTACATATTGGCTTCCAACTTTCTATAACAAAGGTATAGATAACCCAGTATCAATCTTTCACTCTGATTTAAACTGGAATAAACATTACTTCTTTTAAAGTACATTCTTTTAAAGGTTTAGACAGGTGTTTTTGTTTTTGGGACAATTAATTTATTTTGGGCAAAAGGATATTAATAAGGTTATTGTTTAAATATCTAATGGTGGAGATATAATGTTTAACTATATAAATGCTTTGGTTAGGAGTAAAATTGTAATGAAGAAGGATAATATTTGATTATCTGTCTAGTGGGGGGAAAATTATGTTATAAAATGTTTGTTTTATATATTCAACTTGAGGGAAAAATAATGTTTTAGAGGAAATTTTATTTTGAGAATGGAAATGCTTTATAGAAATAATGTTTATTCCGGTGGCCAACGATTTGTTGAGGCAATGAGGCCAACTGGGTGGAAGTAAATTTTCCCTGGTTTTGGAGAGAGCTTTAAAAATTCTGTTAAGGCTACTTAAGGCACCCCTGTTTTCATGAACTTCCTGTCTGAAAAGGGGGAGAAAATATGCCCCCAGGGTTGAGCAAAAGGGAGCAGCCTTGATGTCCCACATTGTCCACAGCTGTTCTAAGAAGGTTGACAAACTACCGTGGTACTTTTAAACAGCAGTTCACGATGCATATTGGATTGGATGTTAGGGGAGATGTGATGGAAGCACACAGAATCTTGCCTGGGGTGAAAAGGAGGATGGATAGAATTCTTCCCTCTCTTTTGGAAGTTGAACATGGGGTCACCCCTTGAACATATAAGTGGAAATGCTTTGGACATTTTTAGATCACAAAAGACAGTGTGGAAGTACAGCAGGGAAGGGGCTGGACTAAGAGGGGGGAGACCCCGGTTCTAGTCCTTCTTCAGCCGCAGAAGCTCATTGGCTGTCTCTGGGCCAGTCCCTCCCTCTCAGCCCAGGAGCCAATCAGTTGTGGTGGGGAAGGGGCTGGACTAGGAGGGGAGAGACCCGGGTTCTAGTCCATCTTCAGCCGCAGAAGCTCATTGGCTGTCTCTGGGCCAGTCCCTCCCTCTCAGCCCAGGAGCCAATCAGTTGTGATGGGGAAGGGGCTGGACTAGGAGGGGAGAGACCCGGGTTCTAGTCCATCTTCAGCCACAGAAGCTCATTGGCTGTCTCTGGGCCAGTCCCTCCCTCTCAACCTAGGAGCCAATCAGTTGTGGTGGGGAAGGGGCTGGACTAGGAGGGGAGAGACCTGGGTTCTAGTCCATCTTCAGCCGCAGAAGCTCATTGGCTGTCTCTGGGCCAGTCCCTCCCTCTCAGCCCCAAAACCAAGGTTCAAATCATCCCCACCCTCAACCATGGAAATTCACTGTGTGACTTTGGATTAGTCACTTTCACAGGGCTGTGGTGATACAACAGAGACCCCAATGTCAGTTGTTATGGGTTCCTGAAGGAACAGCAAAATGATGATGATGATGGTGATGAAGGTGATGATGATGAAGAAGAAGAAGTGGGCTAGTTGCTCGGAAATAGTTGCTCTGTATAAAAATTTTTTGAGGCTTCCCAGAGCATTTGGTTGGACTGGAGCCCTCATCCTTCTCCTTCTTATGAAGGCTTCCCTTTCTCCTTGCCCATGTTTTTTTTTTATTATTATTGTTATTTTTAAACCTCTCCTTTCACATAGCTAGCTAGCATAGCAGCTTCTAGGATCCTGAAGACCTAGCTTTCTAACAGCAGGGTGGCTATAGTCTTGCCTGGTTCAGTGAATCTCACCCGATTTTACAACCTTTTTCTGGTGGTTGTTAAGTGAATCACTGTGATTGTTAAACAAATCACACGGTTCCCCATTGAGTTGGCTTGCCGGAAGCTGGCCGGGAAGGTCGAAAATGGCAATCACATCACCGTGGGATGCTGCAATGGTCGTAAATGCAAACCAGTTGCCAAGAGCCCAAATCATGATCTTGTGACTGCGTGGATGCCGCGATGGCTGTAAGTGTGAGGACTGGTCATAAGTCGTTTTTTCCAGCACCGTCATAAGTCCGAACCATCGCTAAACGAATGGTCATTAAACAAGGACTACCTGTATCTACGTGGTCACTAGGAGTCATACTCCATCTGAGTAGCTAGACGGATGATTTCCAATTAAGTGGAACCCCCCCCCCCTTTGTTATTATGGAGGAAAGCCATCCGTTGCTTTATGCTGGAGGCATCTGCTCCCCAGCTGAGGGAGCCTGGAGGTGAAGCTTTGTGCCTTCCTGCGGAAAGATGTGTTGCGTTACCACCCAGAGTTCCCCCTCCCTATGTATCCAACCTCCATATCTAACTGTCCTTGCCAAGGGGCATTTTGCTAATAATAAATCATAACGGCAGGGAGAGCCCGTGATGGGTGTACGGATCAGCCCGGCAACCCCTGCTGGAAGGAACGGTGTGGTCAAATCGGGTGATGCTGATTATTTCCAGCAGGCATTTCAGCCTGGGGCTCAAAGCACCCGCAATGGTTTGCCTTAATCAGAGAGAAAAACCGCAAAGCGTTCGTTCAAGCAATGTGGCGGTTCGCCCAAATTCTGTGGGATAGTCTCATTTTCGCCGTGTTTAAAATTGATTTATGAAGTTCCTAACTTAAATTAATTTAACTTGCCGGGTTTCTAAAAGTGCTTTGAAGCTGGCCTAAGTACACAGAGCCATAGCTGCTATCTTGACACACATTCCTGCCCCCTGGAAGATGGGAGGTGGGTTTTATTTTGTTTTTTGTTTGTTTGTTTTGCCTGCCTGGCCCCCCAAGATCCTGGGAGGGCATTCCACAGGTAGGCCCTGCATCTGTCAGCCCTTTGAGGTAGACCAGATCAGGAAAGAGACTGGCATTACTGAAACTCTACTTCATTGTTGCAGGGTATGATAACCAAATCTTGGAAGCCTATCAAAGTTTCCCTATGCCCCCTCTTACACCATATAACAGTGTTTCTCAACCTTAACAGCTTGAAGATGTGTGGACTTCAACTCCCAGAATTCCCCAGCCAGCATGGCTGGCTGGGGAATTCTGGGAGTTGAAGTCCACACATCTTCAAGCTGCCAACGTTGAGAAACACTGCCATACAGAATCAAGATCGGATTATCTTGACTTTCTTTCTCACCCCTTGTTCTTTCTCAGGACTTAGTTAATGTTTACTTAACAATTCTTACATTCCTTGGGACTTTGAAGAAGCAGGATAGAAAGGGTATTAATGCTTTTGAACTTTGGTGTTGGAGAAGACTCCTGAGAATCCCATGGACATCCAAGAAAACAAACTGATGGTCATTAAACAAATCAACCAGAGTTCTCACTTGAGGGACCAATGACCAGGCTCAAATTATCCTACTTCAGACACATGTTGCAAAGACCCAGCTCTCTGGAGGAGGCTCTGATGCTGGGAAAGGTGGAAGGAAAGAGAAGAAGAGGAGGAC
This sequence comes from Candoia aspera, assembly GCF_035149785.1. Classification (NCBI taxonomy): domain Eukaryota; kingdom Metazoa; phylum Chordata; class Lepidosauria; order Squamata; family Candoiidae; genus Candoia; species Candoia aspera. The sequence continues at coordinate 338,389,337 of NC_086153.1, forward strand.
CAGCAGCAAGGGAGATGGACTCAGTTACAGCAAGACCCGAAGGGCCAAGTTGGGATGGATCATCCTGGAGAAGGTCTATCTATGGGGCCCCTAAGACTTGCCACCAACTTAGTGGCACATAATCAGTCAATCAACATGAACACCTCACTCTGTTGAGAAGTCTATAATGATTGGAAACCTGGAAGGGAATTGAAGAAGAGGAGGACCAGCAGCAAGGAGGATGGACTCAGTTACAGGGCGATGGGGGCACCCTTGGAAGACCTGAAGGTCCAGGTTAGGGACAGATCTTTCTGGAGAAGGTCTATCTATGCGGTTGCTAAGAGTCAATACCGACTTGATGGTACATAATCAGTTAGAAAAATTTTTTGAATTCCTTCCCCAAGGTAATTCTGTATTCCTCTAAAGCAACAGAGAAAGCTCTTTCGCTTGTTCTACCTGCTTCACTTCTCTTAGTGGTGTTCATCAGAGGAAAGCCTCCAAAAATAGCTGAAGGATAAGAGCAGGCAGATAGAGAGGCTTTCCTATAGCAACTTTGGGTCCAAAGTAGTCAAAATGTGGATTAGTGCCAATATTTTATACCGGCGACACTGCAACAGACCTAGATTCCTGTCTGACCTGGACTTGATAAAAGGCTGGTGTTTACAGCTCTGGATCCATGTTTCTTAAAGCCCCCCATTGTCGGTCTTACCAAGAACCAGATCATGAATCCGCTCTAATCCGGCACGCTGCAGAGGACATTTCACTTAGGAAGATTTGTGCTTGGCAGTTGTGCAAAAGATTCACCCTGGCTTTGTTTCTTCTTAAAGTATCTGCCTGTGAGAAATTTCATTCATGGCCAATTCCCTCACTTGGCTCTTTGCAAAGATCCAGGAGTGCAGTCCCCAAATTTCTCCAGCATCATGGTTGAGTCAGCGTGTAGACCCCATTGAGAAAAAATTGCATTGGAGGGAGAAGGCGATGGGGAGAGAAGGTCCAGATCCTTTACCCAGTTCCACCAGAAGTGGAATCTTATCAGCACAATATAGTTGGGAATCTCCTGGTCCTTCATGGAGGTGAAGGATGTCATTTCGATTATGACTAAGGAGAAAAGCATCAGTGTTTAACCCAAACTAAACATCCCTCCGGGGGCTTTTCGAAGAAGAAAACCTCACTTGAGATTTTAAATTCCTCCTGGTGCTTCAGCCTTACCCCAGCCTTGCCAAGAAGGATACAGACAGTGTTCTTCCTCCCTGCCTGTCTGCCACCCACTCTCCTACATCGGATCTGCCTTGCCTGTCCCTGGCATGCCGACAACATGCCAGTGTTGAGATAGACCCATCCTTTCTGAAGCTTAGGTGCACCTTTTCCTTGGCCTCTTTGCCTTCCCAACTTCTGGCTGTTTTACCTCACTGTTGGCGATGCCTGGCTTACACAATTCTGTTTAACTTTCCTGACCTGCTAAAACACACCAAAGAGACACACTGGCAATTCCATTCAGAATATTAAAGGTCTAAATGTTATGGTGTGTGTGTGTGTGTGTGTGTGTGTGTGGCAGTGTTGAGATGGGATATTTTGGGAATTTTGAGATTCTGTGGTGGGCGCATTCACAAAATGGCTGCCGGGGAAGGGGTGGCCAGACCCCAAAATACCCATGTGCTCGAAGGCAAACAAGTTTAGGTAGCTCTTTATCAAGTCTTGCTGAGACCGAATGCTGCAACTAAATGCGAAAATAAAGGTTGGTATTTCTCTCCTGCAGCATGCCAGCTTCCTTTCTGTCTTCACGTTTTTAAGTAAAATCGCTGGGCAAGGAACCAATTGGCACCAAGGGAGGTGTCTGGGGGCATCTAAGGGACTCTGGGCACCCCACTGCTTATTTCTGGCTTTCTCTCAACTTTCTCATGGAGGAGATTTCTGTCTGCACAGAAAATAAAACCAAGTTTTTTTCACCAGCTGTGATCCAATTTTTGCACTTCATCTCCTTGAAGAGATGCAGCAGAAACCCCCATCGGTAGAAGGGACCTTCCACTCAACCTTTTCCTAACAATTCTATCGCTAGTGAAAGGGTTGGACCAGAAGAAGGGAAACCCATGTTCCTTCCCTCTCTGTCCCTCCCTATCAGCCTACCTCATAAGACTGTTGTTAGATTCAGACAGGGGAGAGCTGGGTTCTAGTCCTCCCTCAGCCACAGAAGCCAGTTTGGCGACTGGACCAGTCCCTCCCTCTCAGCCCAAGAGGCAGTGTTGGGTAGTGGTGAAAGGCCAATACTAGGCGTGGGGAGACCCAGGTTCTAATCCTTAGCCATTGGGGATGTTGTGGTGGTGGATTCCTGCACTCGGAAGTCAGACTAGATGATCTCCAAGGTTTCGCCAAACCTTACCTCTTAGGAGTCTACAAAATTACAAGGAAATAGATTTTGGTTGGACTTTAAGAAGAATTTCCTAACTGTACAAGCCATTCCACAGGGGAGGTGATGGACTGTCCTCTTCTGCAGGGCCATCTGTTGTGCATGCTGTAGTTGTGGGTTTCTGCACTGGGTTGGACTAGCTGGTCTCCAATGCTTCCATTCAAGGATTTGAGGATGCCAGAGGGCAATAAAGAGGGAGAGAATACTGTAACTCTTTGGTGCCTTCTAGTGACCACCCAGGTTTTTGCCAAATGGATGTGGTAGGACTAGGTAGTCACAGTGGCCTTGGGTTTATACAGGTAGTCCTCGGGTTACAACAGTGCTTCGGGAATGGGATTACCATCACTAAGTGATGCGCTCATAAAGCACGATGTCATGTGACCGCATCGCTTAATCCTGGCAGTCCTGATTGCCATCATAACCCCAAGATACATTAAGCAGGAAAACAGCGGGAGTCCCGAGTAAGGAGGATGGGGGTGCTGTGAGGGGGAGAGCGTGCCACAGAGGGATGCTGTGAGGGGGTGGGCGAGGCCAGGGGAGACCCTGGGAGGCCCGGTGCAGGCTGTGAGTTGGGGGAGGCCGGGGGAGGTGGCGCTGTGGCGTGGCACGAGCATAGGGAGGCCTGGGGGACTTACCAGAGTGACTTGTGACCTTCCCTGCCGGCTTCCCCATTGACTTTGCTTGTGGGAAGCTGGCAGGGAAGGTCGCAAATGGCAATCACGTGGCCATGGGACGCTGCAACCGTCGTAAGTGTGACCCGGTGGCCAAGCACCTGAATCGCAATCACATGACCCCAGGGGTGCTGCAACAGCCAGAACTTTGAGGACCGGTCATACGTCCCCCTCGTTCAGTGCCATGACAACTTCAAATGGTCGCTGAATGAGTGGTCGGTAAGCGAGGACTATCTATACAAGATTGGCTGCACACGGCCGGTCATCAGCTAGCACCCTGGACAGCTCCATATGAAGTTCAGGCTGGCGAGTCCTACAGACAGGATCCCTTCTTGCTTTAGCAACAGGCAGTTCCGAGTAGAGATCTTAATAGGCTTGGCTTTGAGGTCAGCTCTGCCCATCTCCTGCAGTTATCCTTGTCGCAGGATAATCACAGCTCTCTCAGAGGATGGTTGAACAAGCTCTTCAGCCTGCACGGGGGCCGCAATTTGGGATCCTAATTCAAAGGGACTTTGAGGAGAGAAGAGTGGGAAAGGAGATCCATTCCCTAGAGGTGATCCTTTCAGATCTACTCTTTCACCATCCAAAAGATGGAGAGATTTACTGTATGTCGGGTTAGGACATAGATAGCAAGCTTTAGAACAGCTTTTTTCAAACACGGCCACTTTAAGATGTGTGAACCAGAATTCCCCAGCCAGTTGCCAGGTTTGAAAAAAACACTGATCTAGATATTCATCCAGATAGTGTGGATATCCAAAATGAAACTTCAGCAGATACTTATGGTTCATTCAGTCTTTTGCTGTGATGTTCGGTTGGGACCGAGATCTTTTTATAGCTCATCTCTCCATCATGTAGGGAGTTGTGTCCAAGAACGTGTGTGAATTGGAAGGCCACCAATGTAATTTTTCGTGTCCACCTATTGTCAGGTAAACATATATCTGATGCTAGTTTTTATGCTGCCTTTGGGGTTAGTCCATCATTAAATTCCCTCATTTTTGATTTGATCTCTGAGAACTTCAGCATTCCTCTTTCCCATTGCCTGCTGCTTGTCCTGAAGCTTTTCTGCATCTCATTTCTGTAAATTCACATTCTCTATATTTACTCTCTTAAAGATGGGGGACACCAGAGCAGAAACCAATCACACAGAATTATCCTTCCAATATGGAACCAGCTTCCCTATCTTTCTGTGCAAGTCACCCAGGGTGTATCCTGTGATTGGAAAAAGAGGTTCAAATGGGCTTTCCTGAAGATACATTGTTCTACCGCATTTGAAAAGCAGTTCAGTTGATCAGTTCTGCAAGGAGATCCAGCAGAATAGCCTGCCTCCTCCAAGTTTATAGCAAAAAGTTGTGCCAAGTTACTTTCGGGGTGCTTTGACATGATAGAAAGATTGAAATTAGCTGATTCCTATGTATTAGACCAGTCTTTCTCAACCTTTGCCACCTTAAGATGCGCGGACTTCAACTCCCAGAAATCCTGGGAGTTGAAGTCCACCCATCTTAAAGTGGCCAAGGTTGAGAAACACTGTATTAGACAGATACAAACATGCACAACCTTAAACATCAAATGTAGGAAAATCAATAGAGGAAATCATACAGAGGTATTCCATGCATCTTCCTTTGGCATTCAGCCCTGATGGATCAAAGGAGGCTTTTATAATTTTTGCAAACTAAATGAACGGTTTCCTTGCAGGATGAAATTTGGGGATGACCACTCGCTGTTCCTTCTGTCGTTCATAGTCTTCTTCCCGAGAAAGGTTTTTCAGATGATTGCATTCTTCAATGCATAATGCCATCCTCAAATTGCTTCTGAGACATGTCAGGTTAAATTACTTTCTCTTTTGAGCAAATCCCTCTGATCCTGTCATTTACAATAAGGAAGCTTCTTATGAAGCCGTTTAGGAGCTATGGATTGGCACAATCTTGGCAGTTCTCACCACCCAGGGGCCCTATGAGATCTCCTTTTGGGTATGTGACATTTCACATTTAATCCTTCACATTAAGATGACCCCTCCATTTGGAAAACCTTGTCCTCCCTTATGAACTGTCATGTGCTTTGAAATCTCAGGATGTTTTGCTTCAATCTTGCCTAGTCACAACAGCCTGAGCTCTTTTTTGATAAAGCCAAAAGCAGAAATCCAAAGGGGTTTGTTTGTTTATTTATTTATATGTCAACTTTGTCACCACCCATCTCCTTCCACCAGAGGGACTCTGGGCGGTTTACAACAAAATAATCAACAAATTACAATATATAAAAATACAATACAATATAAATATAAATATATTGTATAAAATACAATATCCAAAAATACAATTACAGATAAACAATAAATTACAGATAAAAATAAAATCCAAATGGCAGATGATCTAACTCAGTCCTTGCATGTGACGAGTGCTCTAGGGCACAAGCCATTCCCAAACTTGACGATTATAAAAACAGAACATGACGGTTATAAAAACAAAAGTCTCTTTATTAACACAACACAGAGAAGATTTAGCAGACAGCTGTAGTGTAATCGGAGACTCCACTTTGACAAAGTGTTAAGCCGTTAACCATCACAGGGAAAACTGGGTGCCATAATTTAAGCAAAAGAGACATAAGTCCTTTCTCCAAATCTTATAATCTAAGAATCAAAATATATGTTACGGAGGGAGGTTCTGAAAAGGGTGTCTGCAGGGGAAGGTCAAAAAATCAACATGGCATCCACAACCACATGATCAAAGCTATGCCCCCTTTTTATGTGGGTCATGACACCACTGTGGACCCTGCTAGTTTTTACTAGAATTTCCTCAAGGAAAAAAAACCCAGTCTTTATTCCATGCTAGATCGCTGCCTTGCAACTTGCTCTTATTCATCAAGGAAAACAAACTTGTTGGAAGTTCAGAATTTAAGCGGGCACATTTTCCGTCAGTGGGTGATAGCAATTCTCAAGAGGCCAGGAAATCTGTAGTCCATGTCACCTGTCTCATAGAGAGACTGTGAGCAACTGGAAGCTTGGGTCCACATGTGTAGGGAGCCAGGGAGCTGACCTTGGAGAAGGAATCCAGAAGCTGTAGGAGAACATCAGGTGCAGAAGAAACGTTAAGTCCAGAGCGGTGGGAAAGTGTTACAAAGAGATTATTGCCCCCTACCCCCCATCCTGACTCCCTGGAGCAGATTGATTGATGGTTGACTGATTATGTGCCATCAAGTTATTGTCAGCTCTTAGTGGCCCCATAGACAGATTTTCTCCATGATGATCTGTCCCTAACCTGGTCCTTCAGATCTTCCAGTGGTGCCCCCATCACCACTGTAAATGAATCTATCTCCCTGGATGCTGATTGTCCTCTTCTTCTCTCTCATTCCACCTTTCCCAGTTTTAGAGTCTTCTCCATAGAGCTGTGTCTTCGCACAACAGGTCCAAAGTAGGATAACTCAAATCTGGTCATTTGTGCCTCAAGGGAGAACTCTGGTTTGATGATCCATTGGTTTGTTTTCTTCTGTCCGTGGGATTCTCAGGAGTCTTCTCCAATGTCAAAGTTCAAAAGAGTCAATATTCTTTCTCTCCTGCTTCTTTAAAGTCCAACTTTCGCTTCCGTAGAGGGTCACCGGGAAGACCGTGGCTTGCACGATTCTGATCTTTGTAGGAACAGACACATCATGGCATTTGAATATCTTTTTCAAGGACTTCATGGCTGCTGGTACCAAGTGCTAGTCTGTGGCGTATTTCTTGGCCCTGGAGTAGAAGAAGGAGGGAAGGGAAGACGCCGTCAGACGGGCAAGATTCTGTTGTTATGGTCTATTTCAATAAAGTAGAGTTCTAGTCTTCCTGTAGAGTCGGTTTTCTGATCTGGTCTACCTCATAGGGCTGACAATATGGCCCCCTGTAAATCAGTGAGTGTTTTCCAGGATGAAACTCCAACTGAATACCATAGGGCTCAGTCTCACGTAAATGTGTAGAGAATGACAGGGGTGTTCGTACGGGGGTGTAAATCCAAAACCTTGCTGGAAACACGGACTTCAGTGAAAAAGAGGGCTGTCATCACTAGACAGCTAAAGCCCATTTAATTTCTATGGCGCCTGCAAAACCTTCGGTAGGAACTGTGATTCTATAAAACTGTCATGGGGTCTCTAAAAGCTAAGTTATCATCAGCCAGGTTTCTAGTCCTGGTGACCCCATGGACAAATTCTCACTCTCGTGGTTTGTCTCGTAGGAGGACTTCCAAGGATGCTTGGCTATCACAATGGCTATCACTTTATCCATTGTCTTCCCCTTCTTCTGCTTCCCTCAAGCTTGCCAAGCATAGCCATGTTTGCGGTTAGCATCCCATGCCCAAAGTGTGTGAGTTTCTGTTTGCCGACTATCACTTCAGGCAAACGATCAACCTTCACTTCAAAGTTCTTTCTTTTAGTCCATGGTGCACTTAGTAACCAACTCCAGGTTTAACATTTACGGGTGGTCCTTGACTTACAACCACAACTGGGACTGGAAAACTCATCGTTAAGTGGTACGGTCATTAAGTGAGGCATCACGTGACCACACCTGATTTTACAATCTTTTTTGCCATGGTTGTTAAGCGAATCCAGCTTCCCCATTGAACTTGCTTGTCAGAAGCCAGCTGAGAAGGTGGCAAATGGTGATTATGTGACTCTGGGACACTACAACTGTCATATATGCATGCCGGTTGCCACGTGCCCGAATTGCAATCATGTGAGCACGGGGACACTACAACGATTGTAAGAGCAAGGGCTGGTCATAAGTCACTTTTTTCAGCGCTGTTGTAACTTCAAACGGTTTCAAATGATCGTAAATCGAGGACTACCTGTACTTTTACTTGTGAGATTGATAACCCATAATAACGCTCCATCTGATCATTTTTCTCAAGTACAACCCTGTGAGGAGAGAATAATCCAAAGGCCTCCAGGGACCTTCCGTGGCTGAAGTGGGATTAGAGTCTGGGTCTCCCCATTTCTGGTCTAGCACCTTCACCAATGGAACATCCTGGCTCTTGGGCTGAGAGGGAGAGAATGGCTTAAATCCAGCCAATGAGCTTCTGTGGCTGAGAGAGGATTAGAACCTGGGTCTCCCTCCTCCTAAACCAGCCCCTTCCCCACCACACCTGATTGGCTTTTGGGCTGAGAGGGAGGGACTGGCCCAGAGTCAGCCAATGAGATTCTATGCCTATGGGGGGACTAGAACCTGGGTCTCCCCTCTCCTAATCCAGCCCCTTCCCTACCACACCTGATTGGTTCTTGAGCTGAGAGGGAGGGACTGGGCCAAAATCAGCCAATGAGCTTCTGTGGCTGACGGGAAACTGGACTCTGGGTCCCCCTGTTCTGACTCCAGTGCCTTAAACCACTACACCACATCAACTTTCCTTCCTTGCTTCTCAGTGTTGGTCTTTCCTAGCCACTGGAAAGGCCATTCTGGTCCAATCTGCTCAATATGGTTCTAAAAGTCCAGCGGAAAGGCAACCTCACTTTTACGACAAAGACTTGTGGAAACGAAGCGGCTCTCTGTGATGCGTCCCTGTGTTTTTGCACATCCCTTTGGCGTCATTCCTTCTTCTGGGCACACTGCAAGAAGAAAATTCTTTCCTTCCCATTGCAAATGGTGTGGGAAGCAGCCCTGAATTGTAGCTTTAAAAAAAAAAAAGATCTGTTCAATCATGTCCAATTCTTGGAGACTGCCTGGACTAGTCTTTCAGAAGCAGTTTGCCATTGCCTCCTTCCTAGGGCTGAGAGAGAGTGGCTGGCCCAAAGTCCCCCAGCTGGCTTTGTGCCTAAGACAGGACTTGAACTCACGGCCTCCCGGTTTCTAGCCTGGTGCCTTCACCACCACACCAAACTGGCCCTCCTAAGTTCATTTAGGGGCTGGGTTTTTCCCTTTCTATTTTTCCCAGCCCTCGGTGACCTACAGAAAGTTGATGGTTCTGTGTCCGTTGTTTTCTCCTAGGAGATCGGAAGCTCTTCGTGGGCATGTTGAATAAACAGCAGTCTGAAGAAGACATTCTGTGCCTCTTTGAGCCTTTTGGGGTCATCGATGAATGCACTGTGCTTAGAGGTCCGGACGGCAATAGCAAAGGTCAGTTTAACCTCTTCGATCCCACCGCAGCTCTCGTTTGCACGATGGCCATAGCGTTGTGCTGTTGTGCTGTAGGCTGTTGTCACTTCAGGGTGTGTGTGCAGTGCTGCAACAGTGTAGAAAAAGAGCGGGGCCTGCATTTCAATGCTGCGATCTGCCTGCCTTCCTTTGCCCGCCCACCCCCCCGTAGACCCCTGGAGCAACTTGATCTGCTTCTGAAGGGTTTGTCTACGCTCAAGTCCCATCCCCTTTTCAAAGTGGTTTAATTCTCAAGCCATCTGTGACGATTGGCTGTTAGAAGTGTCAACTGAAGCATGGTAATTCGTGGCACCTCCTCCCAGTTTATGTTCTGTGGGGTGGGGAAGACTATGGAGTGGGGCTTCTGGGATATTGAGTGAAGGGAGGGCCCAGAGGGAACCCCAGGATCTAACCCCAGGAAATTCCTCCTTGGTCAGAGCTGCCGATCTATGAATATTTAGTTAGTTAGTTAGTTAGTTAGTAAGGGTTAGCAAAGGGACGCGGTGGTGCGGCGAGTTAAACCGCTGAGCTGCTGAGCTTGCTGATTGGAAGGTCGGCAGTTCGAATCCGCGTGATGGGGTGAGCGCCCGTTGCTAGTCCCAGCTCCTGCCAACCTAGCAGTTCGAAAGCATGCCAGTGTAAGTAGATTAATAGACACCGCTTCGGCGGGCAGGTAACGGCGTTCCGTGTAGTCATGCCGGCCACATGACCACGGAGGAAGTGTCTTCGGACAAATGCCGGCTCTTCGGCTTTGAAACGGAGATGAGCACTACCCCCTAGAGTCGGACACGACTGGACTTAATGTCAAGGGAAACCTTTACCTTTACTAAGGGTTAGCAACCTCATTATGGTTGATCGCGCAGCCAGCCAGATGTTTAGCCTGGATTTGGCATTTTAGTCTACCTATCGAGTCCTTCCCAAGGACCTGGGATAGGCAGATGTTGTTGCTTAATGATATTAAAGGTATCGTCGCAGGAGGTAAGCTGTTCCAAGTAAAGCTGCCTTTTGCAATTGACCGATGGTGATTTTGTCAGTGCCGGTGGTGTTCAAGGGGTGCTCCAGATGTTTTGGAATTGCACCCAAGGGGCCTATGGCTATTGGTCCTACCTTTGCTTTCTTTTGCCACAGTCGTTCTACTTCTGTTTGCAGGTCTTTGCAAATATTATTTTAAATAATTTAAATTTAGTGTAAAAAATATTATTATTATTATTATCATCATCATCATTATCATTATTACTATTCCTATTATATTCTAATATTAAGCGAATCTCCTTGCAACCCCTTTTAAGTTACTTAATCAGCATTAACGTTTTGTGTGTTAACCAAGTGACTATGCTGTCCTATATCTTCCCCATGTTTCAGCTAGTCACGTTACTTTGGAGACATAAAGGAGGAAAACAAAAGAAGGTCTAAATCCAGAAAAAGGTTACTGCAGGCAGCGAGACTAACTGATCCTTCAGAACCCTTCCAGAATTCATGGGATATATTTTTCTATTATTCTTAACTCAAAGGTGACAGAGAAAATTAAACAGGTCTGAAATTGGTGTGAAGTGTTGGTGCAACCTCAGGCACAACGGTTTTCAAGGTCTCACCTCTTGGCCACCACAGCTACAAAATTATATATTTCATTTTGCAGTTACACAGGAATAATCCATAATCAGATTTGACTGGCAGGACAGATGTTGAATGACTTCTCTTTCTATGCTTAAAACAACTGTAGCAACACTCTGGGTAATTAAAAAAACTCCTTATTTTGCTTTGGATTTACTTGAAGCACATAGATTTGCACTCAGGGTGCCGCATTCTGCTTTGCCATTGTTTTGGGTTGGAAACAGTGCGCTTATGGAAAAATAAAGACGGTTCTTTTCCAATGGAGAAGAAAAGATTTAATTGTCCCTCCAGGGACATCTGTGCACAAAAGTCAAGATGGTGGCCACAACTGCATGACAGAAGCCTGCACCTTTTTATGTGTACATAACCCATACAGAAAAGGGGCAAGGCTTTGACTGCATGGTTCTGGCTGCCATCTTGACTTTTTTGACTCCAGCTGCCTCCCATGTCCCACTATGGCCCCTCTCTGCTCTAACTGTGAGAAAGTGTGCCAAAGTGCACAGGGAAAATTCTTGCTAAGTCAAAGCACAGGGAGATGTGCGATCCTCTTCCCCCTTTTCATTTGCTGCTTCTCTGTCTTAATCCTTGTTTAATTCTATCCCTTTCCAGGTTGTGCCTTTGTTAAATTTTCCTCGCACAACGAGGCCCAAGCAGCGATCCATGCTCTCCACGGCAGCCAAACCATGCCCGTGAGTAAAAAATCCAAGGTGTTGACACAAGTTAGAGAAGGGAAATTGGCATCTCAGATGGATAATTTAGCATCTTCACCATCTGGGCAAATTGAAATTGGACACTGGCAAACCTCCAGCTAGGGAGTTGAATAGGATTGTGGCCGCAACGTAGGAACCCTGCTTGCGTTTTTTAAAAATAGTTTTTATTAAAAGATTTTAGATAGATAATTAGAAATACAGTCAAAGAAAAGAAAAAATATATATAGTAAAGTAAATGTGAAAAATAGAAGAGACAAAGAGAAAAGAAGATAGTGGAAAGAAAAAGAAAATGAAAGAACAGAAAACAAGATAGATAGATAGATAGATAGATAGATAGATAGATAGATAGATAGATAGATAGATAGATAGACAGACAGACAGACAGACAGATGATAGAAAGAAAGAAAGATGATAGATAGATAGATAGATAGATAGATAGATAGATAGATAGATAGATGATAGAAAGAAAGAAAGAAAGAAAGATGATAGATAGATAATAGAAAGAAAGAAAGATAGATGATAGATAGATGATAGATATAGATATAGATAGAAAGAAAGAAAGAAATATAGATAGATGATAGATAGATAGATATAGATAGATAGATCGATATAGATAGAAAGAAATATAGATGATAGATAGATAGATGATAGATATAGATAGATAGATAGATAGATAGATAGATAGATAGATGAAAGAAAGACAGGAAGATGATAGATAGATAGATGACAGAGATAGATGGATAGATAGGGTTTCTGATCTTCCTCTCCGCAGTTATACATACAATTCTAATCAAACCTCTCTCTCTCAGATTTCATGATAATTCCCTTCTTTCTATAACCTCTTCTTCCTAATCATCAAAACCATAAGTCTCAAAATCTTTTTCTTTCTTACGCAAAGAGTCCAGAAGGGGTTTCCAGTCATTGATGAATGTCAATCAATAGCCTGCTTTGGGTTTCAAAATGCGGCAAGGCCGTGAGAAATTTGGAAGGGTATCGTGGAGCCAATTCTGCCCTGCCCCCCGATTTGAAAGTAGAGTCGTGGCCTGAAACTTGGTGGTGAGGGGGCCTAAGGATCTCAGGGAAAAAGAGATTTAATACTGAACCGCCTGGGCCTCCCTGTTTTCTGTGTGCATTGGGTGGATTTTTTAGGTGCATCGTGTGCATTGCACATAGAAAATAAGCAGAACTTGGATTCCACTACCTTGACTTTTTTTACCACTTTTTTGACCAGTTAGCAACTGGATCCGATGGAAGTACTCTTTCCCCTCCTCCTTGTAACAAGAAATAGCCATTAAAACCAGGACTTTCTGCTGATACATAGAAAGCAGGCAGAGCTCCGATCGCACGGTTGTGGCTGCCATTTTTACTTTTTTGACCACACCTTGGGGGAACCCCAGCCCTCATTGCTCTTGTTTCAAAATTAAGGAAAAGAGCCCAGGAGAAAACACCTCCTTGGCATGGAAAGGTTGCAGATGCAACCCCCAAGGTCTCCAAGGAAGGTAAATGGCTTCCTGTGCATTAATAATCCGGAACGAGACCGTCCGATGGCCTGGCTTGTTCTAACGCAGCTTTGCGGGTTCCTTTGATCCCACCGCTGGGACCGTCGTCTTGACTTTTTTGACCCCAACGGGGGATGAAAGCATACACCATTGCAAAATTCTGCGCACTAGAATTTAGCATCTGAGTGGCCCCCAGTCGGTCCTCTGTTTGCCCACCCCGAGCTTGCATTTCTCCCCACCAGGGTGCCTCTTCCAGCCTCGTGGTGAAATTCGCGGACACGGACAAGGAGCGGACTCTCCGTCGTGTGCAGCAGATGGTGGGGCAGCTTGGCATCCTCACCCCCTCCTTCGCCCTGCCGTTCAGCCCGTACAGCGCATATGCTCAGGCGGTGAGTATCAACGGGATAAAGGCCAGCTTTCTTCCTGTCCCAACTGGGAAGTGGGGGCTGCAACAGGGCCGCCAAAGCTGGCCTGGTGCGTGAGCAGAGGCCTTCCGGCAAGAATTGGCAACAACTACAGCAAAAAGAAAAACAGGGAGAAGCATGCAATAAATGTTGCAGTCTTTAATGCTCCTGTTTGGAACGCCAGCTTTACCCTCTTCCACCATATTCCTTTTAGTGCCCGTTTGTTGTAAAATCGGGTTGGATTCGCTTAATGACCCCTTTGCTTAGCAACTGAAATTGTGGTCTCAATTGTGGTCGTTAAGTGAGGACTACCAGTAACCTATGCCTACTCTTGCTGAAAATTAGAAGCATTGTTCTTCATTACTGAGGCAGGAAACACCCCCAAATTGTAGTCTAAACCCTCAAATAAGTTTAATGTTTATTCCAACACAGAAATCCTACCAATATCGTCATGTGTGAAAGGGCCATGTCCATTTTGTAATTTTTGCCAGCTGTTGCAGCCCACCACATCCCACAATTTTCAATACACCCCCCCCCCATGTTGACTTGTTCTGTGAAAGCAAATAAACCAAGTTGGGCATCCAATTTCTCAACATTCTTGAGCGACTTCCTACTGCCAAATTCTACTGGCAGGGCAAGATGCTTTGGACGTGCTCAGAAGCACTCTCTCCTTCACAACAGCTTTTTCATTTAGTCTGGGGGCAGAGTCCTGGCATTGTCATAATGAGGTATGCTGGTGTTAGTGGATCAGGTGCTCCATTCTCTCTGTGTCCTTTGCCAACTCCTTCACACACACTGTGTGTGATATTGTTAGTTTCAAAATGCAGAGGTTTCAGAAGGCAATAACTTATTGCAGTGTTTCTCAACCTCAGCAACTTTAAGATGTGTGGACTTCAATGCTGGCTGGGGAATTCTGGGAAAATGCTGGCTGGAGAATTCTGGGAGTTGAAGTCCACAAATGCTGGCTGGGGAATTCTGGGAGTTGAAGTCCACACATCTTAAAGTCGCTGAGTTAAAAAACACTGGTTTAGCTGAAAGAGATTGGCCAGGTTCACTCATCGTGGCAAACCTTGAAGCTGGGTTGTTGTGTTGCACAATGCCCAAACCAATGAACCACCTTATGGTTTAACATGCTGGCTTGATTCATGCAACACGTTAAGAAAACAGTTAAGTTTAAGGCAGCATTTCTCAAAGCTGGCTGGGGAATTCTGGGAGTTGAAGTCCACACCTCTTCAGGTTGCCAAGGTTGAGGGACACTGACCTACTGAGATTTTTTTTTCTGTCTCTAGAAAATATTTGGATATATGGAACTGCGTAATTGAACTGCATGCTTCTGAGTGTCGGCCATTCTGTCTCCCAGAGTCTTTGAGTGAGACAGGATCCTTGCGTGCAAGCTCGACAGAATTTATTTTCCCTTACTCCAGGACTATTTGTGTCATTTGCTATTATAAACTCAAGCTTTCATCGGAAAGAGGTTTTTCCTTAGGCTTTATTTTTATTTTTTCTTGATTTTTGTTTTCAGTTTTTTTTTCTCTTCCTCAGCTTATGCTCAGATTTTAATTGGGGCCGCAAACTGACGGTGGCTTGGAGCTGCTAGAAGAACTTTCTATTTGGTGAGGTGATAGGATAGAGGGCTTGAAATGTAAGAGCTGCTGTGTGATTAAAAATAGATGCTCAGTTTATTTCTGGTTTATGTCTGTTTCGCCACAGTTAAATACTCAGTTCAACTTTTTTCCCCATTCGGTAACCTTCTGAATTTTTGAAAAAGTGCCTGAAATTTTGCATTATTTTCCAATGCCTTCCCCATAATATACAAAAAATAAATGCTGCATGCATTTTACAGAAAACATGATTTTTCTGTGCTTGTTCCTGCAATGCCA
Source organism: Candoia aspera (assembly GCF_035149785.1). NCBI lineage: Eukaryota > Metazoa > Chordata > Lepidosauria > Squamata > Candoiidae > Candoia > Candoia aspera. The sequence goes on from NC_086153.1 coordinate 338,404,577, forward strand.
ATTTTTTCCATGCTTTTCAACCTATATAACTGGATTTTATAGCTATACTTTTTTTTAGCTGAGGAAAAAATTAAATCTCTTTCCAGCTGAGCTCACCTTCTGCAGACACATCTGTGCAGTTTTCGTAGCAGAAAATGTTTTACCGTTGTTTTGTAGTGTTTTTTTTAATTCCCCAAACACCTCCTGGTGGTCCCCCATCCCAATCTTTACAAGGTCCACCCTGGGTTTTAGTTTTTCTCAGGATCAACCAAGGTTAGCTAGCTGCTGCCAACCTTGTACATCCTTGTAAAATTCACAGGAGTTTGGAAACTAAAGACCACTGCATTCCAATTCCTTATTAGCCCAGGAAGTATTAGTTCAATTAAAATGCAATCCAGACAAAATCATCTCGTATGACTTACCCTATGAGGTCACACAATTTTCAAAAGAGATCAGATGGTTAACTATGAGAATTTTTTTAAAAGCCTCCATGTTCATGGGCAGTGTACCTGAGTACTGGTTTCAAGACCACATAGGAAGAAAGGACTACAGGTCGTCCTCATTTAGGGACTGCCTCGTATAATGACTGTTCACAGTTACAACGGTGATGAAAAAATGTGACCAATCCTCACATTTACGACCTTTGCAGGTCTGTAAAGCAAAGAAAAGTTGAAGTCCTATCTTAAGCACAGCCGTGCTTCACTTAAGGACCAAGTTGATGGTCCCAATGGTGGTTGCTAAACAAGGACTACCTGTAATCTCTTGGTATTCTGATGGCTGGCTTTCCTGGTGAATATCTGGATATTAGGGATGCTGAACTAGGAGGACATTGGAGCTATATGGGCCCAACTTGCTATATCCTAAATCTGTGTAAACTAAACCCAATTGCCCAGCAGACATGCTTTTGTTTTGTTTTTGTGCCGTGTTGACTCCTGGCGACTGCCTGGACAAGTCCCTGCAGTTTTCTTGGCAAGGTTTTTCAGAAGGGGTTTGCCACTGCCTCCTTCCTAGGGCTGAGAGAGAGAGGCTGGCCCAGGGTTGCCCAGCTGGCTTTGTGCCCAGGGCGGGACTGGAACTCAGGGCCTTCCGGTTTCTAGCCGATGCCTTCACCACTGCACCACACTGGCTCTATGCTTCCTCTTGCACCCATCAAACACGCTGCACCCCCATGGCATTCTGTCAATTCTCCTGCCCACCCCCCTTAACATCTTCTTTGCAAAGTTTGTTTTTCACTTCCATGCACCTCTGAATTCTCCCAGTCCCTTGTTGGATACAGCAGCCCCCACAGACCCAAGCTCACCATTTGCCTTGGAACGGCTTTTTTTTCTCTCTGGCAGCTGATGCAGCAACAGACGGTCCTCTCGGCATCCCACGGCAGCTTTCTCAGCCCCAGCCTCACCTTTTCGCCGTGCCACATCCAGCAAATTGGCACCGTCAGCTTGAACGGCCTCCCAGCCGCTCCGATTGCTCCGACCTCAGGTACGCAGCTGCAGGGGTGAACCCAAAAGCATGTGCGCGCGTGTGTGTGTGTGTGTGTGTGTGTGCTGAAATACACTTGCCCAAGGGAACAAGGCTGCAGGTTTCGTTTCGTTTCATTGATTTGAGTTGGACCCTTCCATGCCCACCGGGAGATGCCAGGGGGTACACAGACACTTTTCTGCGTGCGGGACACCCAGGTAGGGGATTTTCCTTAGAAAACACCCAAAAATTCTAATGCGTGTGGCTCTGGAGGAAGAAAACTATTGATGTGAGTCAGACTATAGGAAGCCTTCATGCAGGCTGTTGGCTCCCTCGCTGGGGGTACTCCAGGCAAGTGAAGCCCAGCTTTTGGGAGGGCCAACAGGCAGAACAGGGAGATCACTAAAATTTTGAGATGCCCTTTTCTGTGCTTCCTCCCCCCCCCACCCCGGTGGACTGAGATATGTGCTTTCAGAAGTAAAAATATTCCCTGCCCTTTGGCTAGACTAGAGAGATATTCCATCTGGCAGAAAAGCCTCCCCAAGGAGGAAAGAGACATTTGCTTGGAGCACAGACTCCGGATCCGTCCCACAGGAGGGAGGGAGGGAGGGAGGGAGGGAGGGAGGGAGAAAAAAGAGAAGAGGAAGAGGGGAGGGAGCTGGGATGGATGCATGGAAAGGCAAGGTTAAGATTAATAAAGGGAGGGAGGGAGGAATTGAGAAAGGCAGAGTGGAAGAGACAACGGAAAGACAGAAGGGAGGAAAAGAAAGAAAATGGAGGGAGAAGAAAAAAAGGGGTGGGGAAGGGGATGAAGTGGAAGAGAGGAAGGAAGGAAGGAAGGAAGGAAGGAAGGAAGGAAGGAAGGAAGGAAGGAAGGAGAGAGATGGAAAGAAAAGGAAAGAGAATAAATGGATGAAAGGAAGGTAAGAAGGAATAGAGAGAGAAATGATGAAAAGGAAGGGAAAAGAAGGAGAGAGAGAAAAAGAAAGAAAGAGAAAAGAAAAAAGGGAGGAAGAGGAAGAGAGAGAGGAAGGTTGGAGAAAAAGAAAAAGAGAGAGAGAGAGGGAGAGGGAGGGAGGACCCTTCTCTTCTTCCTTTCTTCTTCCGTCTCTGTTCTGCAGGGCTACACTCACCTCCTCTGCTGGGCACAGCTGCTGTCCCAGGACTGGTCACCCCCATCAGCAACAGCTTTGCCGGCATGGTGGCCATTCCCAGCAGCCATCCGACCCTGGAGACGGTTTATGCAAATGGGCTGGTCCCCTGCACAGGTAGGACCGAAGTGGAGAGGCTGCAGGGTGGCCAGTTTCCCCAGCCTGGGCTCGTTGCGAGGGCTGCTGGGAACGGAGAGTTGGCCTGTGTCTTTCGGGGAAATGGGGAAGGGGCTGGACTAGGAGTGGGGAGACCTGGGTTCTAGTCCCCACTCAGCCATGGAAGCCCCCTGTGGGGCTCCGGAACAGTCGCTTTTTTTAGCATAACCTACCTCAAAGGGTTGGTGTGATGAAAAGGAACTGGGAGGAGGGAATTCTGTAACCAACACATACATAAATGGAGAAGGCAAATGGGAGAAATGGAGAAGGCAAAATGGGAGAGCTGGAGACCCAGGGCAGCAGAGGTTCAGAGCTTACGTGCAGCCCTGGACTAAAACTGCAGGGGGATTCTGGGAAAAGGAAGTCTTTCATGCTTGCCCTCCCCGCCTCTGTGCCCTCACAGCAAATGGGGAATGGCGGGCTTGCCAGTAGCAGCTTTCCCCAGGCAACAGTGGGGGCCCATGGCCACAGGGCATCATGTCAAGAACCTGCCCGATGCCCGGCTGGGCCAAGTCACCCCTCTGCCCAGCCAGACCTCTTCAATAATCAGCGCCAGGATACATGTATTGTCCATTTTTCCCAAGATGCATAAAATAGTTGCTGTGCAACAAAATATTAATTTGCACTTGTTAGATGCCACACTGACTGCAGCAAAACACTGTAAAGCTAAAGTACAGGTTGAAAAATGAACATAGCAGCAAATAATCTTGAAAAAGTTTTAAATTAAAGATGGTTTTGTTCACCCTTGGTCTTTGGTTTTTAAAATCAAAAGGATATTTGCAAAGGTAGAGTTAATTTCTATTCCTGTGAGGAATTAACTCATTGATATGAGTTAATTTCCAGTAGGAATAGAAATTACCTCTATATTTACAAATATCCTTTTGGAGAGAAATATTAAACAGGGATGTTTAAATTTGTGTATCTGTGTATCTAACAGCATTTCTGTATCCTCCCAAACGATGTGTGCATTCTTGTTTGGGTTTGGTTAATGTTATTTTTAATTTGCAGTGTTTTGTTCAAAACTTTTTTAAAAATAACGAAGTGTTGGAATTCCAAACCCATTGGTTTTGATTTTCCCCTTCATTTTCTTCTTCCACCCCGTTCTTGTCAATTTCTCTAATCCTTGAAAAAAACAGAAACGAAATCTCTCTTGTTTTAGCCCAAAACTCATCCGTTGCAGAGACCTTGCACCCAACTTTCCCTGGAGTCCAGCAATATGCAGGTACCTTTGCTGAAGTCATCCTGCTTAATGATTTCCTCGGGCTGTAAATGTTGGGGAGAAGAGGGGTAAATGGTCAAGTGCCCGTGGGATGGGGTCAAGACAGGCTACAAAGAAACGGAGAAAGATCTGAGCCTCTTTGGGAAGAACCCTGAAGTTTGCAGAATTGACAGAAATTTTTAAGGAAAGAGCGAGGCCCTCTTTTAAACAACAATAAAAGGAGCCCATAGAGAATTTAGATAGTATCTGAATCGTTAAGGAATAAGAAATAGGGAAAAAAAGGGAAGGTGTGAACTGCCTTGGCCAAAGCAGTTTGGATGCAAACTTAGAGGGGGCATCACTTTTACAGGTAGTCCTCGACTTATGACCACAATTAGGAACAGAGCTTCCATTGCTAAGTGAGGAGGCCATTAAGTGAGTCATGCCCGACTTTACAACCTGTTTGGCCATGGTCATTAAGTGAATCACCATGGTCATTAAGTGAATCACGTGCTGTTAAGCAAATCTGGCTTCCCTCATTGACTTTGCTTGTCAGAAGCCAGCTGGGAAGGTCATAAATGGTGATCACGTGACCCTGGGACGCAGCAACTATCATAATACACACCAGTTGCCAAGTGCCTGAATTTTGATCATGTGACTACAGGGACGCTGTGATGGTCGTAAGTGCAAGGGCCGGTCGCAAGTCACATTTTCCAGTGCCGTTGAGACTTCAAACGGTCACTGAATGAATGATCGTAAGTCGAGGACTACCTATAGAGGAGTGGCATTAATATACTACAGCATTTTGTGACAGTAAATTCAGATGGTTTATGGGGACAGGATTAGAGGCAATGTGAGGCCTCTGAGAAGCAAGATGGGGTGATCCTATGCTTGGGAGGGCTGTGCTGAAACACAAGAGCCCACCCCTACCCCAATTTTCTTGTGAAGGGCTGAATGTGCTCACTGAACTCTGGATGCCACAGAATGTTCACCAACAGTCTGGAAAGCAGGATGGACATCTGAGAATGGGAATGAACAGACATGACAAACTGTTATGTGGAATTCCCTTCAAGTTGAGCCTGACCCCTGGTGAGGATAGGAGCATATCCTGGCATTCATTTTGGCAAGGGTGCAGACATCACTTGTCATAACTTTTTTCTGGGTCGTGACCCCGGAGGAGTGTCCTGGTGGTCTCCCATCCAAATACCAAGCAGATCTAGCTTGCTGAGCATTTAGAAAGACTCCCTTGAGTTTAGCTCAACACTTGGAGACACATCCAGGAGGTTTTCTTGGCCAGAGCACGGAAGTGACTTTGTCACTGCCTTCCTCCATGATAGTTTTTCACCCTCACAGTCTAACCCATTGCCCTGTGATTTCCTAGTGGTCTCTCATCCCAGGTCTAAGCAAGTTTGATGCTGTTTAGCTTTTTCAACATCAGCTGAAGTTGACTAGATGCTTCCATTTTCACAGATTGTGTGGGAAAATATAGCTTTCATAATAATGACAGGGAGGTTGGATATGTCCCATTTCCATGATTCAAGCACATCCAGGGAGTAGGCAATATAAATACCTGGAAGTCACTGTTCAAGTCAACTATTGCAGTTGCTCCAGATGATGGTGTAATGCAGTGTTTCCCAACCTTGGCAACTTGGAGATGTGTGGACTTCAACTCCCAGAATTCTCCAGCCAGCATGCTGGCTGGGGATTCTGGGAGTTGAAGTCCACACACCTTTATGTTGCCAAGGTTGAAAAACACTGTTTTAGCAGGATATTAAAAAGGAACATCTTTCTTCAATTCAGCTCCATCATTATATAAAGAGACCCAGTCTGGAGTAGTAGTTAAAGGCCCTAGACTAGAAACCAGAAGGCTGCAAGTTCTAGTCCTGCCTTAGGCACAAAGCCAGCTGGGTGAATTTGGACCAGTCCCTCTCTCTCAGCCCAAAGAAGAAGAATGCGAGGTCAAACCACATCCAAAAATGTTGCCAAGAAAACTGCAGGGGCTTGTCCAGGCAGCTTCCGGGAGTCAAGACTGACATGAAGGCCAAAATATATCAGTGTCTTGAGTCTAATGGTTCAAACAAGGTGGGTGCATCAGGATGGCTAGAATACCCCCACCCAGTCCAGAGAGGTGGATTAGCCTCACATTAACCCGAGACTTTCCCGATAGCTGGCCAGATCTCCAAACTTCAGCACACCTTTCTCTGACGCCAAAACCAGAGCACATACCAATTTATACCCATTGCAGCTAAAGAGCTGAGATCTCGATAGGCTGGATGTTCTGCTAAGCCAGCAAGGAAGGGGGACATGTTTGTAAACCTTTGCTTGGAGAAGACTTTGGCTGCTGTCTCAGGAGCAAAAGTGACTTTCGCAACAAGAATTCAGATTGATTGATCGATCAATTGATTGCCATCAAATCATTTTCAACTCCGGGCAACCACCTAGATGGATTTTCTCCGTGAAAAGGGAGGTTCTCATGAAGATTCTTGAAGGTTCTCATGCAGCCTTCATTCACAAGCTTTAGGGAGCTGAAAAACAAATGGGAATTGATTGACCTCGTGACCTCAGCCTCTTTTGTGTCACCCCTTGCAGCTGTCTATCCTGCCACTGCCATCACCCCAGTTGCGCAGGCCATTCCTCAGCCTCTTCCAATAATTCAGCAGCAACAGCGAGAAGGTAAGTAGGTCTTCTCCTGCATGAACATGATGGAAGGAGCAGGCAACCTGCATCTTCAATACTCATGGAAAAAGTGTGGCCTCCTGCACTATCTATGGCAGTGTTTCTCAACCCTGGCAACTTTAAGATGTGTGGACTTCAACTCCCAGAATTCCCCAGCCAGCATGCTGGCTGGGGAACTCTGGGAGTTGAAGTCCATGAATGTTGGCTGGAGAATTCTGGGAGTTGAAGTCCATACATCTTAGAGTTGCTGAGGTTGAGCAACACTGATCAAGCCAAATGAAGTCTTCCCAGCTGGTGTGATGGAATTGTAAGTCCCAGAATTACCAAGCAGGAAGGGCATCCGGTTGGGGGAAGTTGATTTAAAGAAATATGGGATTGGAGCTGTTGTATCAACAATACCTGGGCACTAACGAAGCCAATTTTGAGCTGGTTCTGTTGGGTCAGTGGAGAGATGCCTTGAGTAGAACTCAGGGCAGATGACCAGATCCTATTAGATGACCACAGCAACTCCTGGGGGCCGCTGGAAGTGATCTGAAGCTGAGCAGTTGCCTGGCAGAGCCCCACTGGATGTACAGTAATTGCCCTAAATCTGCGCTCTTTCTAAGATGTTTTGGACAACATTTCCCACAACCCCATGGCATTGACTGCTGGTGGGAGTTGATGTTCAGAGCATCTAGAGGTGGCAAGATACTTTCCTTTCCCAAAAAAGGAGGAGACCAAGGACAAACACCTCAGATGCATTGGGGGTGGGACTCAAAAACTCAAGATGGCTGCCACCTCTGTGTAATCAAACCTCTACCCTTTACATGGGTTGGGCATCATACCACTTGCACTTCCTAGAGGTTTTTCCTTTTTTTAGTTGAAATCCTCCACCATGCTGGCTGGGGCATTCTGGGAGTTGAAGTCCACCCATCTTAAAGTGGCCAAGGTTCAGAAACACTGGTTTAAACCATATCTGGATGCCATCTTTTTCTCTTGAAGCTAAGCCTACTCAATTCTAACCAATAATGCACACTGTCTTTCCAACTACAGGCCCAGAAGGGTGCAATCTCTTCATCTACCATCTGCCTCAAGAGTTTGGGGACAACGAGCTGATGCAAATGTTTCTTCCCTTTGGGAATATCATCTCCTCCAAAGTGTTTATGGATCGGGCCACAAACCAGAGCAAATGTTTCGGTGAGTGAGCTGCGAGAAAGGAGGGAAGGATCTGGGATGCTGTGGGGAAATAACATTAAGGCTTTGTTGTGTAGCTTTGCAAAACAAAAATCTGTGCAGATCGTTGAAAAGAGAGAGGAACTAGAGGCACGCTAAATATTTTGAGGTCAGAATGTCCCAACTTTGGAACATAAGAATAGCCCTGGTGGATTGGCCAAGGTCCCTCTTAGTCCAGTGGTTTGTGTATCTCAGGGGCCAACCAGATCCATCTGGGGTGCTTGCAAGCAAGAGGTGTTAACTTAATCCCTCTTCCACCATTATTCTCCTACAACTGGTCTCGGGAGTCATGCAGATTTCTAGCACTGACTCTCCAAGACCAATAGACTTTGGCAGACCTGCCTTCCATGAATTTATCCAATGCCCTTTGGAAGCCATCTGTCATGTTCCCTGATTCAATGTAGTTTATACGTCGTAACGTTTCCCATGCCATGGCGCTGACGCGCGTTTCTGTTTGGGAGGGAGCTGCTGTGAGACCTTGTGCCAAGCTCTGTATGTGGAATCAGGAGAATGGAATGTGTTTGGGTTATGTTCTCTGCTCAAGGCCTTTTCCCGCAGACCCTCAGAAGCCGTTAGGAGCACCTGGGATTGTGGACTTGAGAAGATTCTACGGGGGGAGGGATTTCATTTGCACCGAGGGTTTTTAGTTTGAATTTGGCGCGCTTTCATCATTCTCAGCTTTCTTTCCGATCCTGCATGCTATTCTTCAATAAATCAGGTATCTTTGAAACCCTGCTTATGAGCCTGATATCCATTAGAATAGGCAATCATTACACCATCCAAGTTAGTGACCATCACCATATATCCTGTGGCAGTGAGTTCAACCAGCCATCTGAAGACCCTCCTGTTCTGGCTTCAGAACAGCCGTTCGGGGTCTGACCTAACCAGCAGCGCCCAGCCTCGACACGTGATGTTCCAACCTGCACCCCGCGGTTGGAATGGCCCATTTGAAGTCCATTCCATAGTTCTGGTGAAGTTGGGATGAGAAGGGCGGGTGGCTGTGTTCAGATCAGGATGTTTTGGAGTTGCCACGTTCCCATCTCAAAGACCTTTTACATGTCTCTGATGTGAATTCTTTGAACAAAGTTGTGTTCCTGGAAATCCAGACATAATTGAGTTGTACCAGATCAACACGTAGGAAGACTATATTTTCATGCTTGCTTGCTTGTTTGCTTTGGGATGACATGTGTAGAAAAACATTTGGTTTAGCACTGCTGTATATTTTGCAGTGCAATATTAGAGGGACAGGGACGCGGTGGCGCTGCGGGTTAAACCGCTGAGCTGCCGATTGGAAGGTCGGCGGTTCGAAACCGCGCGGCGGTGTGAGCTCCCGTTGCTCGTCCCAGCTCCTGCTCACCTAGCAGTTCGAAAACATGCAAATGTGAGTAGATTAATTGGTACCGCTTCGGCGGGAAGGTAACGGCGTTCCGTGTCGTCATGCTGGCCACATGACCCGGAAGTGTCTATGGACAACGCCGGCTCTAAGGCTTAGAAACAGAGATGAGCACCGCCCCCTAGAGTCGGACACGACTGGACTTTACGTCAAGGGAAACCTTTACCTTTACTAATATTAGAGGGAGATGCATTCAGATTCTGAGTTTGCTACCCACAATGACACCATTTCCACTATTAAGACATTCAGATGGTGATGAGGGCCAGCAGAAAAACTCTGAGCAGCTTTTAGCCCTAGGCACAGACCTGAAAAATATATTTCCATGAGGATTGACTATTTACCTTTATTTATATTATTTATTATTGTATTTTTATACTGTGTGTTTTATGGTTGTTTTTAATCGATTGTTGTAAACTGCCCAGAGTCCCCCCAACGGGAGGAGATGGGTGGGGACAAATTAGATAGATAAATAAATAAATAAATAAATATTCAATACAGGCAGTCCTCTTTTAGCAACTGCCTCATTTAGCAACCATTTGCAGTTACAGCAGTGATGAAAAAGTAACTTTGCAACCAGTCCTCGCATTTACGACCTCCTCCTCCTCTTTTATGCATTACGCTCACCCCTGTTCAAACAGGCTTGCCAAGTTCTTGAAACAAAACAAAACTTAGTTGGAACCTAGCTAAAAATGGCCCACTTCTTCTTTGAGCCACCTGCGGCAGAGTAAAACATTGATTATGTGCCATTGAGTTGATTTTGACTCCTAGTGACCACATAAATGGACCTTCTCCAGAAGAAATACTCTAGCAAAATATTAAAAAGGGTGCTAAATAAGGACCTTATTCAGTGTTCCTGTTCAGGGATCCCCCCAGCTGGCTAGACAAGCATGCTTTTTTCTATTTATTTTCCAATTGTCTCCCAACAGCCAGGTGATAACCTGCCACAAGCTGTATTTTGAACATATTGGGGCATTTTAGAGGCTTTAGAGGGTTTTCCCTCAAGCTTCAGCATTTTATATTTTTGTAAACTTTGCTCTCTCTCCCAGCCTTTGAACACTTCTGTCTCATGCAGGGATGGTGAGCTACATAATAATATTTGGAAAATGGATCCCACCGTTAGTATTACATGGCATATAAACTGAAAACTGAAGAAAAGGGGTGGTGGAGGTGTCATCCTTGTTCAATTGCACCAGTGTTTTCTCGACTGGATAGGGGATATTCTGAATCCCAAAGATTTGGCATGCTTTGGAGTAGAAATAGACAGAAAAAAGTAAATTTCAGTTCAGAATAGACCTGGCTTGGGAGCAGGGGTGTCTGCTGTGGGGTCAAAAAAGTCAAGATGCAATGCATGTAACAAAGAGGGGTTCAATTGCATGGTTGCAAGATTGCATTCAATCTTGACTTTTTTGACCGCCCTCCTCCTGTGGGCCCTCCTGCCTGGGAGAGAAGGGCTTTGCAGTTTTTAAATCATTCGGTGAATACCTGCAAACACCCAGACACACAAGCACACAGGGGGTTGCTAAACTGATCCTTTCCTTCTGTCAAGGCTTTGTGAGTTTCGACAATCCCTCCAGTGCCCAGACGGCCATCCAGGCCATGAACGGATTCCAGATTGGTATGAAAAGACTGAAGGTGCAGTTGAAACGGCCGAAGGATGCCGGCCAGCCGTACTGACAGGTGAATGGGTTGGTATGTGCAAGGAAGCCGGTGTTCCTGCAGGTAAAACAAGGGGCTTTAATGCCCTGACAAATCTGCTGAAAACTTATTTTCCTGCCCTTAACATTTGCACACAATGGAAGCAAAGGAACGGGGCTAAAAAATGGGGTTTCAACAGTTGCCTGACATTCTGGAGAGGGACATGTGACTCGGAAGGCTATCCGTTAGCCTGTTCCTTGAATATCCAGCATTTCCTCCCCAAACCAGCCATTACCCCCTCTAGATCCATTGAGACCTGGACAGGCTTCCTTTTGAATACTTGAATTAGCAATCCACAGCAATATTTCATTGGCTTTCCTGCACACTGCCAAGGGTTGGATGAGATGATCCTCAGGGTCTCTTCCACCTCAGTGGTTTTATGACTCTATGAACTAGTGTGTAAATTGGAAACAGCAACCTCCAGATTAAGAAAGCAGGCTTTAAGAAAGCCTCCATTTTTCTGTGCTAGCAGCATCCAACTTCATCGCTGTAGGAAGGCAGCACAGGGCAGCCTTCGCTCTTGTCCATACCATGTCCTCAAGGAACTGGGGTTCCTAGCATAGTGTCTTCGATTGATTGATTGATTGATTGATTGATCCTGTGCCATCAAGTTGGGGTCAATTCTGAGCAACCACATAGATCAGGGTTTTTCAAACTTGGCAACTTTAAGATGTGTGGACTTCAACTCCCAGAATCCCCCAGCCAGCACGCATCGACTTCAACTCCCAGAATCCATAAATAATCTTTTCACGGTTGGCTTCGTAAGCCATGCATAAGCAGCAGTTAGGCCCAGTAGATAGATCTAGATAAGTGTATTTCGACCTTGTCATCTTTAAGATGGGTGGACTTCAACTCTCGGAATTCTGGGAGTTGAAGTCCACCCAACTTAAAGCATGCTGGCTGGGGAATTCTGGGAGTTGTAGTCCTCGCATCTTAAAGCATGCTGGCTGGGGAATTCTGGGAGTTGAAGTCCACCCATCTTAAAGCATGCTGGCTGGGGAATTCTGGGAGTTGTAGTCCTTGCATCTTAAAGCATGCTGGCTGGGGAATTCCAGGAGTTGAAGTCCACCCATCTTAAAGCATGCTGGCTGGGGAATTCTGGGAGTTGTAGTCCTTGCATCTTAAAGCATGCTGGCTGGGGAATTCTGGGAGTTGAAGTCCACCCATCTGAAAGTTGACAAGTTTGAAAAACGGTGACATAGATTTTCTTTAGTAATTATGATAATCTATACCATCCTAACATCTAAAATGTCCTCTTCCTAGCCACTCACACCTTCCTTGAGAATGTATCTCCTCTTTTCAACCTCCTCCGTTAGTCACTATCCCCACTATCTCCACCTTTTCTTGCCAACAGAATAAGATTTCCTTTTACTTCCCAGTCTTGTCTGCAGTCTTGAGATTTCCTCGTGATTTCTCCGACTTCGAAGTAGGATTAACTTAGACAAGGCTATCCAAGTGCTGCCACCAGCTGAGACACCTCATGGTTAAAAAAATTGCATTTAGGATGAAGCAAGGTTTTGCCCCTTCGTTATTCCGCTCAGACACCAACACTGAGTCCGGTTTTAAGACAATCAGAATAAAACGAAGTGAAACGTTGTAAAAACATGGAAGATAAGCATGAATAAATGACGGTAAATTGGTTACTGGTTCCTGATTGCGGATGACGGATGGCCCCTGCTACCGTCTCCATTTTCTCTGGGCCATGCAGATTGTGATTTCACACACCTCTATCCTGCCTTCCCTTAATTGCCTTTTTTCTTGAGATGAAACCTCCCGAGCACTGCAGCTTTCTTTCCATGGAGCAGCTTCTTCCGAGCCTTTCACCCTTTTCGGCATTTTTTTCCCCGGTCCTTCTGGTGTCACAGGGACTAGAACCCTGGGCTGGATCAGTGCCCTTTACATGAATGGCAGTCCCAGGTTTTCCAGATAGGGGAAGACTGCTGGAAAGCCATAACTCTCTGGGGTTTTTGATTTTCGGTTCTTTCCCCAGTGAGGCCTGTTGTGAAAAGGGCCTTTCTGTGGCTCAGCTGTTTCCGTTCTCCACCTGAGGCTTTCCTGGATCTGCCTCAACGGGCTCTGTTGGCATAATTGGGCAGTTGGAATGGCTTGTGGATCCCCACCCCTCCCGCAGAAGGCTGGAGAGAATCTTGCCTCTTATGCCCAACCTCTTTTCCCCTCAGCCTTATCAGGTAAACCCAACAGGAAAGACGACCAGAGGAGCTGATTCTACTTTATTGTAAGGCTACGCTGACAGACTCTTGCAAGTCTGAAAGTGCAAATTTCCCGCCCTCCCTATTTACCGCCTGAGTGGTCAGGGTGGGCCCTTCCTAAGGTTCTTCCTCCGGCCGTTATTCTGTTGTGGGCTCCTTCCTCTTTTATCTGATTGCTCCCTTGGCGGCATCTCTCCCCACCACCCCGGTCTTCCAAGGCCACCCTCACATTCCATCATACTACCCCAGTTTGTGCCATTGGCAGTCCTGGATGAGAATCCTACTCTGAGCTACTTAACATAATGAGCTTTACATCACATTGCTTCCTCCCTCCGTCCCATTTTCTCCTCCCTCCCTCCCATTTTCTCCTCCCTCCCTCCCTCCCTTCCCACTTGCTCTCCTTCCTTCTCCTCCCTCCCTCCCTCCCTCCCTCCCATTTTCTCCTTCCTTCCCTCCTTCCCTCCTTCTTTCCCCTCCCTCCCTCTTTCCTTCTTCCTTCCTTCCTTCCTTCCTTCCTTCCCCTCCCTCCCTCCCTCCCTCCCTCCCTCCCTCCCTCCTTCCTTCCTTCCTTCCCTCCCTCCCTCCCTCCCTCCCTCCCTCCCTTCCTTCCTTCCTCCCTCCCTTTTTCACCAGTTTGTTCACTGCTCTTTCCTTCCTTCTGCATATTCCTCTCGTTCAGGCCCCCTCTGGTGGCTTTCAGCAACGCACATGTATTTTAAGAACAGTGACACCCACGTGGGAGCTGCCTCCCCTGACCTCCCTTCAGTGTGCTTCTGAACCTCCTTTGGCAGTTGTTGTCCAAGGCGCAGGAGTCCGTGGCAGGCCCTGCAGCTGAATACCTGCTGTTTTGAAAGTGAACACGAGGCACACCCAGAGCGTGCAATCCATTAGATGCAAAAAGGAAAAAAAAAGCTGTATGTTATAACAGTCCAGCAGTTTTGCAGTTGATAGCCCTGGCCTCTGGTGCTTATGTTCAATATTTACTTACCTAAACAGAGAAACAGAATGACCATGGGCAGGCAAAAAAAGCAGTGGGAGCGGGAGCAAAGTCCAACTTCCTGCCGGCTTCCCCGCTGGCTTTGCTTGTGGGAAGCCGGCAGGGAGCGTCGGACACCACGATCACGTGACCACGGGGACGGTGCAACGGCCCCAACTCTGCAAATAAAACTGGTCTGAATATTGTGGAAATTCCAATCTCTGAGGAGTAATGGGTCCCAGATTTTTTACGCATTCTTTGAGTTAGCAGATTTTGGGTACCTTGATTCAAAAATGGTCGCGGTACAATGCACCGTTTGGGCTAACTCGAGGGCACAAACAGACAACCAGACAAACACAATGGGAGTTGTAGCAGTCTAGAGATTTAAGAAACTCAGCCCCGGGAATAGAGCAACCTGGCGCCCCCATGAATAACTCAGCACCCACGAATCCCAGTCCCCGTGGCCCCCAATTAGAGCTGAAGTCCAAAGCACTGCACCCTCTCAGATGACCTGCATCTGGCTGACTTTCCTGCCTGCAACAGGGATGCAGGAGCATAGCGCCACTGCAGGAACCTAGTCTGCACTGAGCTGGCTCCTGATGGGATCTTTCTCCGAAGAGAAGCTGTGAGCTCAAGGGTTGTGTTTAACCGATGTCTGTGTTGCACTGGCAAGGGTCAGCCCTGAATCTTGTTTCCTCTTCTTGTTCTTTTTTCCAGGGCTCCGGCCTCGACTTCCTTCCTTTCTTTTGATTGCAAGAAGAACTTTCCAGAGTTGCTTCTCATCTTCTTTGTGCCAAGGGGTGGGGTGGGAGGGGGTTGGGGAGGGAGGGAGGGAGGGCGGGTGGGCAAGAACACACCAGTCACCACCGCCAGCATCTACTGGGAAAAAGAAAGAAGTAAATCAATCCGCAGGGGTGTGAAAACAGGGTCATTTGACGTTGCAAACAGCTCCTCCCCTCCGGGAGCGAAGTGTTTGGACCAGTCGGACCTTTTGCTGGACCAACCTGAGCAGTCCTTGAATGCCAGCCTATTAATTTAAAACAAATGTATATAGGAATAGAAAGATTATATATATACATATATAGCATATATAAATATATATTACAGCCGCTCTATTTTTTTTAAACGTTGGAGACGAGAAAAAAAAAACCAACAATCACAGGGACCAAACTCTTCATTTTTTTCCTTCAGCCGCCAGCTGAGGACCGGTAGAAATGGGACCATGGTTAGCGCTCAGCCTTTGCACAACATCGAGGCTGGCCTGCTCTTGGAAAAGGATATTTCTGCAGCTTCAGAACGGAGGAGAAGTCTCTCCCCAGCTCTTTCTCCAGGCCCTTGCGCCTTGCCAGGGGCCGGGTCGTGGCAAACCCAGCATCGCTTTCTCCGTGTCTAAGTGAAAATTGGACGATGCCCAGCTTGGTGGTTTCGGAAGCTTTGCAGATGGGAAGAAAGTGCCTTTGCGGCAGCAAAATCGTGGCTTTGCCCAAACAGATTTTTTTTTTCTTTTTCTTTTGGAAGAAAAAAGGCTCCGTTTTTCTCAGTAGCCAAATATTCCTGACCAAATGGAGGGCTAACCGCTAAACTCTTTCAGCGTGTCGAGAAGCCAACACAGATCAAACTCACAAGACTTGTAACACTGCCTTGAGGAACAGGCACCGAACTTTGGGGACTGTTCCGCAGATCGTCCCATGTTCCCGGCACGTGTGCGCGTGCACCAACTCCTTAATCCAAGAAGATGCAGGCAAAAGGGCCTCACACCACTTCTGCTCTTCAACGGATGTGTTAACAGTATGCAACAGATGCTATTTGTATGTATGTATCTATCCACACAACACAGCATAGAGACTTGCACAGGTTCTTTGGAAATGGATGACTGAAATGACAGAACCACCCACCCCATGTTCCTCCCCATTTTAATTGCACGCTGCACCTTCTCCCTGCTCACTTCTGGCTCTACTCACCCATCACTCCAAGATTCCCCTATTTTCCCTGCTTTTTTTTTTCCACTCCAGTCCCCCCTTCCTTCGATATTCCATTGCCCCAAAGTCCAGCCAGTTTCCAATGAAGCCCACTTCTGGGGTATGCGCAAGCAGCAGGACATCAAAAGAAGAGGCCTCCCTTCTTTCTCAGCTACCCAGAGGTAGCGTGCCTCTGCCATGGAGGTTCTGTTTAGCTGGTAGGCCCAAGAGCTGCAAACACCCCTTTCCCATCAATGTTTTTTTTAAGCAAACAAAAACTCTGCAATCCTTTTCCTTATATATATATATATATTTTTAAACCTTTGGATCTGCCTCTTAAATCTAACTGTGCAGTGGTACCAGCCTAAATGCTCGGCTGAATCACATAAAGGGTTTGGCTAACCCTAAAAGGGACATGAGAGAAATGGATGAAATGTTAATCCTTTTTTAATCCACACTGCCTCTCCTAAGGGTTTTTCCATCCTGTCCCATCTCTAAGCATGCATTTTTGCTATCTTCTTGTTCCCAATTGCCTGTCTCCCTCCATGGGGACAATACACCTGGACCCATTTTTCCTCCCCTTAGCTTTCCTCCTGCCCACCCCTGCCCACATCTCAACCCCAAGACTTATTTCAGATGTAAAGCACATTAAAAATAGAGCTTAGCGTCTACTGCAGGAGATCTCATCTGACATACCAAGGGGAGCCATTTGACCAAAAAAGTTTCTCTTTTTTTCCCCCCTTCCTTTCTTTTTTTAATTGCTACACATGATCTCCTGTTGAGCTGGTTTGAAGTATGCCAGAATTGAACTATATACTTAAGACATTCCTGTTATATTGTGTGTGTATATGTGCGCTTGAGTGGATGTTTGCGTGGATGGGAGAGAATAAGGGTGGTGGTGTGGTGTTGCTGAGTATGAAAACCAACATTCAGAAGCTCTGAGGGCCTGCAGAGTGCAAAGGAGATTTGCAAAGCTATTGGCTTTAAATTTGGATTTTATGTCTGGTGTGCTGACTTGCAATGGTTCTCCAAGGCTAACTGTAGGTGAGGGTTTCGCATCCAGGACCGGGCAAGGTTCTGTTTGGGAGACAAGAGGACTCAGGAGAGCGGCCCCTAATCCTTAGCTCTGGCATTTATCTCTTAAGAATGGAAAAAGCCTGAGGGGAGCTCCTCCTTTTCATTTCCCATAATGCCCCAGATGGAATGTCACTGCAAAGCACTGTTGGAATTGGAACAGATGATGATGGTGACGATTGTATTTATTTATTTTAGTTATTTTCTATCCCGCCTTTATTATTTTTATAAATAACTCATACCTAATACTCCTTCCTCCTCCTGTTTTCCCCACAACAACAGCCCTGCGAGGTGGGTTGGGCTGAGAGAGAGGGACTGGCCCAAGGTCACCCAGCTGGCTTTCATGCCCAAGGCAGGACTAGAACTCTCATGCCACACCTGATTGGCTCTTGGGCTGAGAGAGAGAGACTGGCCCAGGGTCACCCAGCTGGCTTTCATGCCCAAGGCGGGACTAGAACTCTCATGCCACACCTGATTGGCTCTTGGGCTGAGAGAGAGAGACTGGCCCAAGGTCACCCAGCCAGCTTTCATGCCCAAAGCGGGACTAGAACTCTCATGCCACACCTGATTGGCTCTTGGGCTGAGAGAGAGAGACTGGCTCAAGGTCACCCAGCCAGCTTTCATGCCCAAGGTGGGACTAGAACTCTCATGCCACACCTGATTGGCTCTTGGGCTGAGAGGGAGGGACTGACCCAAGGTCACCCAGCCAGGTTTCATACCTGAGGCAGGACTAGAACTCACAGCCTCCGGGTTTCTAGCCTGGATTCTTAACCACTAGGCCAGACTGGCTCTGGCTCTGGTGACGTAATGATCTGTGGAGTCCTTGGTGCTCTCTGAGCTTGTTTGTCTGTCTGCAGACGTTTCATCACCCCGCTAGGTAACATAATCAGAAATCCAACACAGTTTGGACTGCAGTGACTTAATGAGGGAGAACTTTCCAGCTGAAGTTGGTGGTTTCCTTAGGAGGTGTTATTTCCGAGGAAAAGAAAAAAATGAATAAATAACCCACGGGCACTGGAGCTCCTATCCGGAAGCTGAGCACTGAGCACGTTAAAGAGAGGCTCGGCCAACAAGCCCCGGGGTCTGGCGGCTGCGTTCTGACCACCGTTCGTACGGGATGCTGAACCGCAAAGTCACCTCCCTCATTTTAGCCTAATCAAGCAGGCGGGGTGAGCCCAGTCAGTGATGGCCTTACATTCCTGTCTGGCCCACCGTTAGGAAGGAAGGTTGCAGAGCCAGAAATGGGAAATGGACATTCTGCGTTGGTCATGTCTTATGTCTAAAGCATCTTCCTCTTGAGCAAGGAAAGGCAACCTCGTATTTGGCAGGACGCCTGCTTTCCCGGCAGGGGGTTCAGATTCAGTCAAGCAGCTGATTTGGGGGAAAGATTTCTCCTCTTTGCTTTGGTGCTGGGGAATCATTGATAGCCAGAATTAGACCCTCTTGAACTAGGATAGGCTCAGTGGGCCTACATTAACCGCACTCCCCTATTTTTCCATCCCATGAGGACTGGAAGCTTAATTCAATTTGGAAAAAAGACCGTTGCTCAGGCATAGGTGATCTGCTTTGCAGGTAAAAGGTCTCCCAAGTGAAATCTTGGTTGTTTCTGAATAGGGTGGAAAAGATGGAAACCTGGTGTTGTGTTTCCAGGATGCACTTACCCATAAAGTACTGAACACAATGTAACCAATTCTGTGTCTGGGGCTCGCACAGCACATATAACCATAAACTAAGTAGATAATCTGGGTTTGCAAAACACAGTAGGGTAGAATCTGGTTGGCCCTTACAGGTAGTCCTCACTTAAAAGCCATTTGTTTAGTGACAGTTTGGACTTACAATGGTGCTGAAAAAACTGACTTGCGACCGGTCCTCACACTTATGACCATCACAGCATCCCCGCGGTCACGTGATCATGATTTGGGTGCTTGGCAATCAGTTCTCACTTATGACCATTGCAGCGTCCTGTGGTCACGCAATCACCATTTTTAACCTTCCCAGCCAGTTTCTGGCAAGCAAAATCAATGGGGAGCCATGTGATTCGCTTAACGACCATGTGGTTTGCTTAATGCCCACAGTGATTCGCTTAACAACCACTGCAAAAAAGGGCGTAACATTGGGTCGGATTCACTTAATGACTGCTTCGCTTGGCAGTCAGAATTCCAGTCCCAATTGTGGTCGTTAAGCGAGGACTGCTTGTATGGTGCTCTGGGTTATGTGACTTCTGCTCTTAGAATTGCATGCATATAACTATGCAAGAGGTACTGAATGCACAACTCAGAATAATTCCGTCTTCCTAGGGCATCCAACTGCAAGACCTCTTAAAACGGGACCTTGTGACAGAGGTGGGAAGCTGGCAGGGCGACCCTATGCATGTCTATTCAGCAGTACCAAGAGGAAGATAAGTTGGCAGGCCTTTGGGGCACCCTCTTGTACAATTGTAGTATCTTGACAAGATCTTTTTTCCAGTCCAGAGGAGGTAAGACTGCATTACATTTTAGCACTAGCCTTACTCATTACTGGGATGGCATCGGTGGTTCTTTTTTTTTTTTTTTTGAGGGCTGCTTTTCCTAATAAATGCCAGCCATTATCATCCTAGCCTAGAGAACTGCCTAGAGCTTAAGGCAGTTCTGCAGAGGGGCAGGAAGGGTGAGGGGAAATGAAATTCCGTTTAAAAAAGTCATCCCACGTTACAGCACGTTCCTGGCCCTGAAGTTGCAACGGTTACCCTTGGGGGAAGAAGGCCGTGCCAGCCAAAACGTGGAAAGCAGGGACAGTTGTCATGCTGAGTTTGATTTATTGAGATTCTCCTTTCTGGGACAGTTCCCTGCATTTTACAAGCCCATAACATTTGGGATGCCACCTTCTAAATCAGGGTGCCTGCAGGATTTCAGCTCTAGCGTCCTCTCTCCTCCCAGCTTGGAATCAAATGGCGTAAAATCATTTTTAAATGATAGGAGAGGGAAAAAAGCATCTGTGAAAGTGGCCCTTGGTAGCCCCAGTTCAGCCCAAGACATGGGCCTCGGTTCTCGCTTTTCCATCAGTGAGATGAACAGGCGTTTCAAACAGGGTTCTGTGAGGACTTGATGGGGTTGGGCGAAAGTTTAAGGAACAAAAGAAGCGCAGCCTCGTTTCTATCGCTCGAGCAGTGCTTCTCAACCTTGGCCGCTTGAAGACGTGTGGACTTCAACTCCCAGAATTCCCCAGCCCACATAGAATTCTGGGAGTTGAAGTCCACACGTCTTCAAGCGGCCAAGGTTCAGAAACGCTGCTGTAGAATCTTGCCTCTGGATCGGGAGTCCCAGGAATATTTTTAACAGGTTCCCTGGCCCGAAAAAGTTTGAAAACCTGTGCTCTACGGCAACTTTATTTATTTATTTTAGATTTTTAAAATCTATTATTTTTATAAATAGCTCAAGGTGGCGAACATACCTCATACTCCTTCCTCCTCCTCTTTTCCCCACAACAACTACCCTGTGAGGCGATTTGGGCTGAGAGAGACCGACTGGCCCAAAGACGCACAGCTGGCTTTCATCATCATTATTATTATTATTATTATTATTATTATTAATTATATACATAGTCAACTCAAGACAGTGAATATACGTAATACTCCTGCCTCCTATTTTCCCCATAACAACAACCCTGTGAGGTGCACTGGGCTCCAAACTGATCTCCCTGCCAGGAACCAATATGGTGGAATTCTCAACATGGATTTCTTTAAACTGCCTTTTTTCTACCCACCCACCCACTAGAATCAGTTTTTGGAAGTGCCTTTCTTATCAAATGTTTCCTAGACCAGAGCGTTAGCGAGGAGGGGTAGTGCTGGACCAAGCAAGTCCATTGTTCCTGTGGCACCAGAAGCAAGAGATCAAGTTTTCAGATATTATTATTACTATTACTATTATTATTATTATTTTGTACACAAGCATTTTGGTTTGTGTCAAACCCTGATCCATGGTGAGAAAAAGCTACCCGTCTATGCACACAGACTTGGGAAAATTCTAGTGGTGTGGAGCTACTTCTGAGTTGATAGGCTTGTATCGATATAGCCGATCTATCATTAACCGTTCAATTTGTATGGATCAGCTTCAAAGGAAGATGGTTGGTCACACTGCAGTAGCAGTGAGGTACTTTGGATTTGCAAAATAGAAAAAAAATCAGCCATGCTCGGTCAAAATACATGCCAATAAAAAATCCCAAAGCCAGTTAAATTTTGATCTGTTCACACAATAGATTTGTGTGGTTGTAACTTACTGAATTGTGGGAACCCAGCATGGTGGCTTGCCAACCATCATTTCTAGCTTAGTGGATTGTTTGGATTCAACTGATTGAGACTGATTATTTAAACCACGGTTAAGCAAATACAGTAGCAGCTTAGCATATTGCCCAGACTCGGTCTTTGTGAGGCAAATGGCGAAAAAAAAATACAGGTAGCCCTCACTTAATGACCATTTGTTTAGTGGTGGTTCAGACTTATGACAATGCTGAAAAACCGACTTACAACTGGTGCTCACACTTACGGCCGTGGCAGTATCTCCATGGTCACATGGTCATGATTTGGTCGTTGGGCAACCGGTTCGCATTTATGACCGTCGCAGCATCCTGTAGTCACATGATTGCCATTTTTTACCTTCCTGGCTGGCTTCTGGCAAGTAGAATCGATGGGGAATCATGTGATTTGCTTAATGACCACATGGTTCGCTTAACAGCCATGGTGATTTGCTTAATGACCACTGCAAAAAAGGTCAAAAAATTGGATCAGATTTGCTTACTGACCGCTTCACTTAGCAACTGAAATTCCAGACCCAGTTGTGACCGTTAGGCAAGGACCTGTAGTTAATTGGTTTCATGCACCATGCTGAAGGAAATTTCAGAAAGGATTAAGACCTCCCAAGCTGCTAGATCTCAGTGAGAATGCACACTGCAAGTCAGTATACACCAGCTCTATGCAATCTGTTTACTGATCAGCTGGAGGCGAACGTGTGTATTTGGCGCTTTGGCTTTGCAGAAGTGCAAAATGGAAAGAGAGAGGCTTGTATGAACGGTGTGAATGACATGCAAGAGTGCTGTTTGGTTCTTGTCTTTTTTCTTCCCTGAAGTCCACGTTTACAGTTGTAAATACAGGTCTTTTATACTTAACTGTCAATTCTGTATGTGATTTGTACAATGTTGTTCTATTCTGCTATGGAGTACTTTCATGATGGCCGAACCTTAATTTTGAATTTGAAAAATAAATATATATCTATATCTATATATCCACCTATAATTTCCTCCCCGTTGCTGACCGAAAAGGACATTTCAAATATTGTCAAACGAAAGAAAGAGGAAAATAAGCACATGGCAAGATGAGATTTTCCCTGTCCTCCCTAGTCCTCCTGCTTCCATTGAAATTCTTCACTGCAACGGTTTCAAATATTTGCAGGTTGAAATATTCCAGAATCCATCTGGCATCCAGCTCCTTGCTGTGGTCTTAACAATCTGATGACTTTTATTGAATAAACTGGAACTTATTTGAATAAATCCAGACTGGGAAAACATTTTATTTGCTTCAATTTAAACTCCCTGCCCTCATCGGCCTCTAAGCATGAAGGTTTTTCAGCAGCCCCACCTTACAAGTGAAATTGTAGACTGAATTTGGAATAGCCCACTAAGGTGGCAGCATCTTCGCTGATCCTCAAAAGCTCAATACAGGTAGTCCTCGATTAGCGACTGCCTCGTACAGTGACCGTTCACAGTTATGACGGTGATAAAAAGGTAACTTTGGGACCAATCCTTGCATTTATGACCTTCTCAGTTCATGGGTAGTGTACCTCTAAGTACTGGTTTCAGGACCACACAGGGAGAAAGGACTACAGGTCATCCTCATTTAGCGACTGCCTCATACAGCGACCATTCACAGTTATGATGGTGATGAAAAAGTAACCTTGCAACCAATCCTCACATTTACGACTTTCACAGTCTGTAAAGCAAAGGAAAGCTGAAGTAAAATCATAAGCACAGTTGTGGTTTCACTTAGCGACCGCTTCACTTAACAACTGGGTTGACGGTCCCAATTGTGGTTGCTAAATGAGGACTGCCTGTAGCAGAATCCAACCTAGTTCGCCTTGGATCTACCAGAAGTGCCCAGGGCAGAAGGCTAGCTAGGATCTTAGAAGACAGCCATGGCCAGCCACTTCTGCATTGCTGCTGAGAAAATCCATGGAGATTATTGAGGTAGCCACCAAACCCACCCAGCTTGACTCCAAAGTTAACTTTAACTGAACAGTGGCTTTCTCTTTTCCACTAATTGCGACAGCAATGCCTAAACAGGGGCTCCTCTTTTTGATGACAATGGCGGACAGATTAGTGTCTGCTTTTGAGAAAGTCTAGCTTATTAGAAGCCAGCTCAAAGTTCCTTCTAAGTTGAAGAGGAGAGCTTGAGAACATGAGAAAGATGGATCTAGCCAGCATGCAGTCACACACTGTGGCCTATCAACAACTAGGACAGTGTTTCTAACCTCGGCCACTTTAAAATGTGTGGACTTCAACTCCCAGAATTCCCCCACCAGCATGGCTGGCTGGGGAGTTCTGGGAGTTGAAGTCCACACATCTTAAAGTGGCCAAGGTTAGAAACACTGATCAAGGAAGTCCACAAATCAGACTTTAAGGCGTCTCTCTTCTCCCTCCATTGCCCCCATGCACCTGGTTTGTAGAGGCAGAATCAGTCTAGTTACACCTTGACATAGCATGTTCCAGAGGCAGATTACATGCTACATGAAGAAATATTTCCTGTTACCAATTTTCATTCTTATTCTTCACTCCGTCTTTACCATGCATAATTTTATCAGCCTCCATCATATCCTTGTCAGTAACTTTTCTCTGAGTTAAATTGCCCCAACTGATGCATCCTGTCCTCATACGGAAGGCACCCAAGCCCCCTTGATCATCTCTCCAAGCCCTTTTGACCATCCACAGTTGCAGTTTTGCTTAGCGGCCGCTTCACATAACGACCAAGTTGATGGTCCCAATTGCCTCTTTCTGCCCCTTCACCAGCTCCTCAAAATTCCTCTGGAGATGTGGTGACTTTTCCCCTTCCTTGTCCTTCAAAGCTCTTTGAATTGATGGGCACTTTCAGCAGCCACTACCTAACCTTGGCTGTTCTTGAAAAGCAGCCAAGGTTAGTGCTTGGATGGGAGACCAGCACAAAATGTTCTGGTTGTTCAAAAGGATGCAGATCTCTCCATGAAATCATCCAGAATCAAGCTTGACTTTTCAAGCTTGAAAATAAGGTGGCAACATCTAGCTGACCTTGGCTGCTCTCAGAAAGATAGACGGTCTGTTAACCTGGTTGGTCCTTGGATGGGAGACGAGCAGAATTCCCAGGACTGTAGTCGAGATTGTTGAACAGATACCCTAGAAGAAGCTTTTAAAAAGCCCCTCCTGTATTTTTACCAAGATAAGCCACCCGTCCATGAAGGCACCAGGAGTCCAGCTCAACTTGCAGGGGTCTTTATTTATTTTGAGATTATTCAGTCCCCAGTTTGGAAAACCCAAACTGAAAAATCCATTTTAGCAAACAAACACAACAGCAAAACCTGAGAAAAACAGCACATCTTGGCGCGATAATAGCTCCAAAGAACCAGCATGGATGTTGCAGGTGTGAAATTGTGCAAAACCACTTTCAAAGGGTAGATGAGAACATGGTGATGCAGATTCTGATTCTATCGTCTGGCCAACCTTCAGCAAGCCGCACCATATTTAGGACCATGGTGCCGGTTCACCATATTTCACTAAATATAGAGGTTTCATTGTGTGAACAGTGGGATGCTCACAAGGATACGGCTGTGCCCTTATAACTGATGGGCCTTTAAACGAATTTAATGAGATTTATTCCCAACTAAACCAGCTTGTGACTTACGTCTTTTGGGGCCAAAAGAGGGCAGTCTCCATTTACAGAAACTGTCATAAACCTACATAAAATGTTCAATACTTCTGATCTCCTCCAGCGTGGCCCACAACGTGGCAGCTTCTGTAAATACCCAGTTCTGTTGAAAAACCTTGTTGTTTATTCGTTTAGTCGCTTCTGACTCTTCGTGACTTCATGGACCAGCCCACGCCAGAGCTTCCTGTCGGTCGTCAACACCCCCAGCTCCCCCAGGGACGAGTCCGTCCCCTCTAGAATGTCATCCGTCCACCTTGCCCTTGGTCGGCCCCTCTTCCTTTTGCCCTCCACTCTCCCTAGCATCAGCATCTTCTCCAGGGTGTCCTGTCTTCTCATTGTGTGGCCAAAGTATTTCAGTTTTGCCTTGAATATCATTCCCTCAAGTGAGCAGTCTGGCTTTATTTCCTGGAGGATGGACTGGTTTGATCTTCTTGCAGTCCAAGGCACTCTCAGAATTTTCCTCCAACACCACAGTTCCAAAGCATCTATCTTTCTTCTCCCAGCCTTCCTTATGGTCCAGCTCTCGCAGCCATATGTTACTACGGGGAACACCATTGCTTTAACTATGCGGACCTTTGTTGTCAGTGTGATGTCTCTGCTCTTAACTATTTTATCGAGATTGGCCATTGCTCTTCTCCCAAGGATTAAGCGTCTTCTGATTTCCTGACTGCAGTCAGTATCTGCAGTAATCTTCGCACCTAGAAATACAAAGTCTTTCACTGTTTCTACATTTTCTCCCTCTATTTGCCAGTTATCAATCAAGCTGGTTGCCATAATCTTGGTTTTTTTGAGGTTTAGCTGCAAGCCAGCTTTTGCACTTTCTTCTTTCACCTTCATCATAAGGCTCCTCAGTTCCTCTTCGCTTTCAGCCATCAAAGTGGTATAATCTGCATATCTGAGATTGTTAATGTTTCTTCCAGCGATTTTAACTCCAGCCTTGGATTCCTCAAGCCCAGCATGTCGCATGATGTGTTCTGCATACAAGTTGAATAGGTAGGGTGAGAGTATACAGCCCTGCCGTACTCCTTTCCCAATCTTAAACCAGTCCGTTGTTCCGTGGTCTGTTCTTACTGTTGCTACTTGGTCGTTATACAGATTCTTCAGGAGGCATACAAGATGACTTGGTATCCCCATACCACTAAGAACTTGCCACAATTTGTTATGGTCCACACAGTCAAAGGCTTTAGAATAGTCAAGAAAACAGAAATAGATGGTTTTCTGAAACTCCCTGGCTTTGTCCATTATCCAGCGGATATTGGCAATTTGGTCCCTAGTTCCTCTGCCTTTTCTAAACCCAGCTTGTACATCTGGCAATTCTCGCTCCATGAGTTGCTGAAGTCTACCTTGCAGGATCTTGAGCATTACCTTACTGGCATGTGAAATGAGTGCCACTGTTCGATAGTTTGAACATTCTTTAGTGTTCCCCTTTTTTGGTATAGGGATATAAGTTGATTTTTTCCAGTCTGATGGCCATTCTTGTGTTTTCCAAATTTGCTGGCATATAGCATGCATTACCTTGACAGCATCATCTTGCAAGATTTTGAACAGTTCAGCTGGGATGCCGTCGTCTCCTGCTGCCTTGTTATTAGCAATGCTTCTCAAGGCCCATTCAACTTCACTCTTCAGGATGTCTGGCTCAAGCTCACCGACCACACCGTCAAAGCTATCTCCGATATTGTTATCCTTCCTATACAGGTCTTCTGTATATTCTCTGTTAGGTCCTTACCATCTTTGTTTTTGATCATACCCATTTTGGCCTGAAATTTACCTCCGATGTTTCTAATTTTCTGGAAGATGTCTCTTGTCCTTCCTATTCTATTGTCTTCTTCCACTTCCGCGCATTGCTTGTTTAAAAATAATTCCTTATCTCTTCTGGCTAACCTCTGGAATTTTGCATTTAATTGGGCATATCTCCCCCTATCACTGTTGCCTTTTCCTTTCCTTCTTTCTTGGGCTACTTCTAGTGTCTCAGCAGACAACCACTTTGCCTTCTCGGTTTTCTCTTTCTTTGGGATGTATTTTGTTGCTGCCTCCTGAACAATGTTGCAAACTTCTGTCCAGAGTTCTTCCGGGACCCTATCTACTAAGTCCAGTCCCTTAAATCGATTCTTCACCTCCACTGCATATTCCTTAGGAATATTAGTGAGCTCATATCTAGCTGATCTGTGGGTCTTCCCTAATCTCTTTAGTCTGATCCTCAATTGTGCAAGAAGAAGTTCGTGATCTGAACTACAGTCAGTTCCAGGTCTTGTTTTTACCGACTGTATAGATGTCCGCCACCTTTGGCTGCAGAGGATGTAGTCAATCTGATTTCGGTGTTGTCCATCTGGGGAAGTCCATGTATAAAGCCGTCTCTTAGGTTGTTGGAAGAGAGTGTTTGTTATGCAGAGTGAATTGTCTTGGCAAAATTCTATCAGCCTATGTCCTGCTTCATTTTGTTCTCCCAGGCCAGGCTTACCTGTAATTCCAGGTGTCATTTGACTGCCCACCTTAGCATTCCAGTCTCCCGTGATGAAAATAACATCTCTTTTAGGCGTGTTGTCCAGTAGGTGCTGCAGATCCTCATAGA
This sequence comes from Candoia aspera, assembly GCF_035149785.1. Taxonomy (NCBI): domain Eukaryota; kingdom Metazoa; phylum Chordata; class Lepidosauria; order Squamata; family Candoiidae; genus Candoia; species Candoia aspera. The sequence goes on from NC_086153.1 coordinate 338,432,203, forward strand.
ACTGCTCTACTTCAGCTTCTTCAGCATCTGTGGTTGGGGCATAAATTTGGATCACTGTGATGTTAGATGGCTTGCCCTGAATTCGAATTGAGATCATTCTATCGTTTTTTGGATTGTATCCAAGCACTGCTTTAGCCACTTTACTATTAATTATGAAGGCTACTCCATTTCTTCTGTGGTCCTCTTGTCCACAGTAGTAGATCTGGTGGTCATCTGAAGTGGCCCATTCCAGTCCATTTCAGTTCACTGACGCCCAGAATGTCTATCTTTAATCTTGACATCTCACCAATAACCACATCCAATTTGCTCTGGCTCATAGATCTTACATTCCAGGTTCCGATGGTGTGTTGATCCTTAGAACATCGGATTCGCCATTCACCACCAGCACCGTCGGCCGCTAGCCGTCCTTTCGGCTTTGAGCTAGCTGCGTCATCACGTCTGGGGCTAGTTGAACTCATCCTCTGTTCCTCCCCAGTAGCATTTTGACCATCTTCCGACCTGGGGGTCTCATCTTCCGATGGTATACCGACATATCTCTGGTTGTACTGATCCATTGAGTTTTCACGGCAAGAATACTGGGGTGGGTTGCCATTACCTTCCCCAGGGATCGCGTTTAGTCTGACCTCTCTGTCACGACCTTCCCGTCTTGGGTGGCCCTTCACAGTTTAGCTCATGGCGTGATTGAGGTGCTCAAGCTCCAGCACCATGGCAAGGTAACGATCCTTTGCTGAAGGTTGAAAAACCTACAGCTACAATTTTCTTTCAAATGTATTTCAGAGCATGAAAAGGAAATCCCAGAGAAAATGTTTTCTGTCCCAAAGCTCTGTAACGGGAGATTAAAGTCAATTAACTTGTGTCCACCTGATGAGAACGATAAAAATAAATGGGAAAGGATGCAAATTCTGCAGATATTATGGACATTCCTAGTTTTACCCACAAATGATACTTCCAAGTTCGTTTTAGATCAGTGTTTCTTAAAGTGTGGTCCTAGGACCCCTGGGGGTCCCCTAAGACCCTCTCAGGGGTCCACAAAATCAAAATTATTTGCCAGCCTATGTTGAACAATAATACAGTATTAAAATCCCATCCAACAACTGTGAGAAGCAGTGGTGGGAAAGAATGCATCAGTTTTAATTTTTATTACGGTAAATCTAGATCAATATAACCCACACAAGCAAAAAGCTCTTTTGGGGTCCTCAATAATTTTTAAAGGTGGGAAGTTGTCCAAAGACCAAAAAGTTTAAGTAAGATTGTTTAGATAAAAGTTCACAGGTGACTGTTGTAGAACAGAAATCGACTATCTCAGCAGATGAGGGGTTCTATTTTTTATTACTTTATTTTATAACAAGTTTAAAAGAGCGTACAAAAAGAAAAAACAAAGGAACTCACAGCAGAAAAATAAAAAACAAACTATAAATAGACAAAAAATAGAGAAAGGAAAAATACAATGACAAACAACAGCAAATCTAAACATATCACCTGTTTATCAACTGATACAAAAAGTAAAAAAAAAAATCTGCTCTGGTCTGCTTTAACCATTCAGTCGTGTCTGGCTCTTGGTGACGTTATAAACAAGAGAAAATCAGAATGATAAAAAAAGAAAGGAAAAAAAGAAAACTCTGTTGTCATAAAATATCACGAAATCTGTGCCAAAGGGAGGCATATCTGATGCTTAGTAGAAAAGGTTGCTTTTTTAAAAATAGATAAATTTCACATGTCCTGAATCCAAGCAGAGACTAGATTTTCAGTGTCAGTATTGGATTAAGATTGTGTTCCCCATGGAGCAAAAACCTGGATTAAATCAGGGATTACCTCTTTTTTTGTTATGGCAAATCCTTGATACCATTTAGATCAGCTGATAAAAAACAGCAAAGGGTCCTCCCATTTGAGACACGAAAAATACAAAAGCGAGAGCCAGTAAGACTGTCTAAAAAACAAAATGTGTTTTGCCAATGTGTTTTGCCACTGGCCACTGCATGGTTTGTACTGAATTTTTTTTCCCAGCTTCCAAGGACCTGACATGAATACAGTGATATCCCCAGAGTGTTGGGGAAACAGACCGGAAAAATAAAGCTGTATTATGCTTCTCTGAGGCTCAGCACATCGACTTAAGGCCTTATGGCATCAAAACGCGGCAACAAATTGTGCCACCCAAAATCTGTGATTCGCCACCAAATGTTGGCGATGACAATTTGGGACTGATGTGATTGCAGGTAGTGCAAATGTGCAGGGGTGCTACTGTTTATGTCAGTGTTTCTCAACCTCAGCAGCATTAAGAGGTGTGGACTTCAACTCCCAGAATTCCCCAGCCAGTTGAAGTCCACACATCTTAAAGTTGCCAAGCTTGAAAAACCCTGATTTACATCATTTGCACAATGATGTCATGCCATGGGTGATGTCACATGCCCCATCTTCCCCCCACAGGCCATAGGAAGTCTAGGGAAATTCAGGACTGGGATAAGACAGAAACAAAGTGGGGGAGGGGGGAGGAATGGGTGTGCAATCAGCCAAGTGCAAGAAGGAAGTTTGCAGGTGGGTCAAAAAAGTCAAGATGACGGCCACAAGTGTGTAACTAAAACCCCACCCCTATTTTACATCACAATGCCCTGTAAAAAAGGGTGGGTGTTCAATTGCATGCTGTGCCCAGCACCTTGACTTTTTTGACATACCTGAAAAGGGTGGGGCTTCGATCGCATGCATGTGGCCGCCATCTTGACTTTTTTGACCCCCCGCAGAAATGCAGCCTGAGCATGCTCCGTCGAGGTTGAAAGCTGAGCTAGGGAAGGGAGGTAGCATTGGAAGGATGGTGTTTCGTTTCAAAGTGTTACTAGTTTAAGTGGTTAAGGGAACTAAACATTGCGTACTCCGCCCTAGCAAGCAAGCCAACCATGCCAGCAGTGATAGCTCCGTGTGATGGTCTGGCTCACTCATGCTGGGCACGGGCAGGGTTCCCACGACACGCTGAACCCCAGCCGACCCAACCCAGGTCTAGCACGTCGTATGAACCAGGGAGTGCTCTTTAGAGAGCAGTAGAAAGGAATAATACAGCATTAGCAATGCACGGCGATCTCCGGTTTGGAGAGGCTGAGCTCGCGGGCGCCAGGTTGGGGAGGGACAGGCAAGCGAAAGCGTTGCCAGGGCAACGCCGGCGGCCGCCGCCGCGCCGCTCGCCTGCCCGCCCCTCCGGCCTACAATTCCCGAAAGGTCCCGCGAGAGGAGGCGGCGGCGGCGGCGCGGCCGGGCGCAGGGCTGCCCTTGGAAGAGGCCTCGCGCAGCCATGGCGCCCCGTGCGTTCCCTTTGGTCAAGTGAGTCGGGCGGGCTGAGGAGGGTTTTGCAGGGGAAAAGAAGCGGGGCGGGGGCGCGAAGAGGTCGGACCCCTCCCCGGCTTCGGTGCCGGGGGCTTTCTCGGGCTTGAGGCCCTCCTTAGTTCCGCTGAGCCCCCCCAGCCCCCCACCCATCACATGCCCTAGCTCAGGGTTCCTCAACCTTGGCCATTCTAAAAGGTGTGCGGACTTCAACTCCCAGAATTCCGTGCATTTCCGTCGTCTAAATCAGGGTTCCTCAACCTTGGCCACTCTAAGCTGTGTGGACTTCAACTCCCAGCATTCCCCAGCCAGTAAAGGAATTGCCTCCCCCCTCCCCACCTTAAGACCCAGAGGGGCTGATTTCTCGCCCCCCCCGCCCCATGCACACTTCCCTAGGAAGACCTCGGGACAAACCGTTTGCACAATTCCCCGGTCTCTCCAGTCCGCCTCCGCCGCCCCATTCAATCCTAGCCAGTTATTGCTGTTTGTTAGGTGCTCAGGCTCCAGGCGAGGTTTGGACGGAGCGTGAGCAAAGATTGCGCTTCCTTTGCAGGCCGGCAGAGCTTTCCCTGTTGAATTTGCGCCCACTTCTCGCCCAAATCACCGAGCAGGTTTGCTCCTCTCGGTTAACCACGTTTCTGGGGCTCCGGGGCCAAGGGCTGGGTTAAACCACATCAGTTGAAACCCTAATCCTATCAGGCTCCTGATTTTGGGCCAGGATGGACCAACACAGCGGTCTGCATCCGGTAGCGCCTCTTCCTGGTTGGCATCCTTCTTACAGGGTAAAATAGGGTAAAATAGACCAGGATATCACCTTGCAATTTTGGTGGGAATCATACTGAAGTGGCTTGGCATGGTTTTCTTCCTGGATGCTTCTCTGTTTCTCAAACAGCCTTGGGATCTCCTGGTGGTCTTCCCCCCAAACATCAACCAGGTTGAGATTTTTTTGAGAACAGCTAGGCCTGGCCACCTCGCTCATTTGCTTAAAAAAAAGTCTCCTTTGAGTCAAGTGGACTTGTGGTGGTCTCGCCAGCCTCTGCGCCTTGGTCTTTTAGCAACTGCATGCAAGTGGTTTGCCATTGTTATTTCCCAGGGTAGGTTTTAAACCCCTTCCTGAGGTTTCCTGGTGGTGCCCCATCCAAATCTGACCTTGTTTAGCTTTTTAAGATTGGCTAGCTCAGTGTTCAACCTTGGCAATTTTGTGTGGACTTCAGCTCCAAGAATTCCCTTGCTGGCTGCTGGGAATTCTGGGAGTTGAAGTCCACAGATGCTGGCTGGGGAAGTCTGGGAGTTGAGGTCCTTTGGATGCGGTCTCCCAAAGGTGCTATGGGACACGCAGGTGTGTGCATGCCTGACTGGTCTGCATCCCCTTAAAGCAGCCGCATCTTTTCCAAATGACTGCTGCTGTATTATCCTGGGGAAGGATGTGGCTGCTTTCAAGGGTGGCAACAGGTGCTGCATTTCGAGGCCAGAGTAAACCAATGCATCTTTTTGAAGACTTGGGGGGTCATCCACAGACCTTGCCCCGCTTCAAGGCAGTCCCCTTAACTTGATCGAGGACACATCCTCACAACAGAGCCTCGGTTGCATTGCCAGCCAAAGCTGGATTAAGCTGATCAGGCAGGTAAGTGGAATAAGACCTCCCATGGGGATATTCTAGCTCAAGGTTTCTCAACCAGGGTTCTGTGAGAGGTCACGAGGGGTTCCCTGGGAGATCACGATTTATCTAAAAAATTATTTCCAATTCGGGCAACTTCACACCTTAAGCTTCATTCTTTATTTTTAGTTTAAGAACACTGTGAACGCATATATACAGGCCTACCCATGAAATGAATACAGTAATTTGGTAACTCCTGGCCTGTATTTGAGCCTGAATGTTCAGGGGTTCCCCGAGGCCTGAAAAATATTTCAAGGGTTCCTCCGGGGTCAAAAAAAATTGAGAAAGGCTGGTCTAGCTTGAATGGAAGAACCATTTTGGAGGGCTGGTGACTGGGCTCCAATTTCCCTCTGTGCGGTTTTTCCTTCCTTTTTACCTGCTGGATTCAGTTCCTTTGTGGCCATTTCTGCAAAGAGAGCAGAATTTTACCCTGCAAGTATTTTTGGCCTGTTTTGTTTTGTTTTGTTTTAGACGGGGGAACATCAATCTTGCGGAAGACGGAATAGCGGTCTTTCACAACAGCGATATTTCCCTGTTCAGTCATCATTATTGCTCATTATTAGCAACCTTTTTTTCAATGACTTAATATATATAATTCTTGGTAATTTTTTCTTTTGTTGCCCAAGGACAGGAAATGGATCGGTGTTTCTCGAACTTGGCCACTTGAAGATGTGTGGACTTCAACTCCCAGAATGCCCCAGCCAGCATGAAGAAGTCCACATGCCTTAGTTCGAAAAATACTGAAATTGATTGATTATTATATTATATTTATAATTATATTATAATTAATTATGAAATTGAAATTAGATCAGTGTTTGTCAGCTGGCTGGTGAATTCTGGGAGTTGAAGTCCACACACCTTCAAGTGGCCAAGCTTGAGAAACACTGATTTAGATCAATTGGTTTCCGTTTCCGTTTTGCTAGTTTGCCCCAGACACTTCCAGCTTTCTCCCGACCAATCACGGCCCCCAAAGTAATCCATCTTACTTTCTGTATGGACAGCGACACCCCAGCCTCGTTCCCAAAGCACGTGGAGCAATGCTATGGTGGTCCCTGTTTCAAAATTGATGTAGTCTTCGCCCATCTCCAGGAGAGGAGAGAAGTGCATTCCCACCGCTGTGAAGATGAGCCCAGAATCCCAAACATCACATGGCCCTCCCCATCCTGCAAATTTGCATGTAATTATAATTATTTGAATGCAGGTCAGCTGATTTTTTTAAAGATAAACCTACTTTGGAGTCGAATTCTGTTCCTGACTTGGAACATTTCTCAGCAGCACTTTGGCTTGTGCTGATCTTGAGCTGGGGTGCTTTTGAGATTCCCTGTGAGCCTAACTCTGTGGGGTTTCCTTGTGGTCTCCTTTCCAACCATTAAGCAGACCTCATGCGGTTCAGCTCCTGTTCAGGGTCTGCCAAGTGCTAGCTGACCACCTCTTTGCTCCTGGATATTGTGGTTGTAATGTAATAAATTGTGTAATAATTTAATAAATGCATTAACATTCTTATTTATTACATTGGTGATGGCCTCCCCACTCCAAAGGATTCCGAACAGCTTGCAACTTCATCCCCCCACACGCTTCTTTCATAGGAAAATGTTCAACAGGCTGGCAACTTTGGACGGGGACATCTTGGGGATCCAAGCCAGCAGACTTCCAAGGGACCTCTCTGTCTTCTTGTGCAGGTTGATGACTAAGGCAGGCGTGGCTGGCGGTGCTCTTTATGTGGTTTACTCCCAGGGGCTGCTGGGTGGCAGCGAACAGGGTGCCCAAGCCCTCCATAAGGCCAAGGCAGCTGTTCTGCCAGCTGTGGAAGAATGGACCACGTATTTTGGCTGGCAGGTGAGCCCAGAGCAGCGTGTCGGTTCATCCTCTGGACTGATATGGATCATGGACCCAGCTAGGACCTGCTTATCCGGGGGCAGGTCTCCAAAGTGGGGTGCACCCACCACCAGAGTTTGCAAAATGATCCAATAGAGCAGGGTTTCTCAACCTTGGCAACTTAGGCCAAGATGTGTGGACTTCAACTCCCAGAATTTATAAATATAAATGTAGATTAACCTCTTACTCTATGGTTACAGCATTGCTTACATTTCTTTCTATAATCTATTTTTGTTTTTGTTTTTTTCCTAATTATCAAAATTACATCAGAATTTCATTTTTTTTTCTGTTCACGCAAATAATCAGTAAGGGGTTTCCAATCAGCATTAAACGTAGACAAAGTTTTTGTGTTATCTCTAATTAAAGCGGTCAACTTGGCCATCTCAGCAAGTCGTCCTTAGCTCCTTGCTGACGTAACCCTTTTCCAGCAAATATCTCAATATGTTTATGTCTTTTCATTTCTGCAGATTCCACCGATTCCAAAAACTGATTTTTCCCTGTGCAATGCCTGGAACTCAGGTACGATTGACTTTTTGAACCAATCCTTTTTCTGCATTTGATTGCAGCCATTTTTTAATTGGTTTTTTTTTAAAGAAAAGTGGGGACTGAGATAAAAACTGTGGCTGGAGAAAGATGATCACGGGTGTGAGGGTGATGGGCCTGCACATGTTTCACCTTGTTTGCTGTTATCCTTGCAACCAACCACCAGGTGTAATGGCCTCTAACTATGATGAGTGTGAATGTAGCCAATTATGGCTTATTCAGTAACCGTGCTTAAGCAAATCACGACTTAGTATGGACCCCACTTGTTCATGCAGGGTAAAGGTAACTCCCAGCCAAGTCCAGCCGAAAACTTTTTGCTCCTTGAGACGAAGTACATGAGATCCTTCTTAGAATCTTAGAGTCGGAAGAGATGATAGAAGTCATCTCCTTCAGCCCTCTGCTCAGTGCAGGATCTGTGAAAGAATTTTGGAGAGATGGCTATCCAGCCTCTGGAGCAGTCTTTCTCAACGGGGGCAACTTTAAGACGTGTAGACATCAACTGTGCATACAGCAGCTGAATGTTGAGCAGGAACAAAAAATTTTTGAGGGTCGGCTTATCCACAGGTGATGCGTTTTTCACGGTATTTTGTTTGAAATTTCAAAGGTCAGCTTGTCCGCGAATGGGCTTATCTAGTGTACATGGTAAGTTCTCCAAGGGAATGGAGCTTTTGCCGGCATAAAGAGGAAGGGGGAAAAAAGGAATGCTGTTAAGAATTACAATTTGAGGTCTGTCAACTCAGGGGGAGCTGGGGGTGGCGACGACCGAGAGGAAGCTCTGGCGTGGGCTGGTCCATGAAGTCACGAAGAGTCGGAAGCGACTGAACAAATAAACAACAAAACAACTCAGGCCTGATTCAAGCTATCAGCTGATGGGGTCAATATGGAGCCAGAATTTTAAAAATGCAACATCTTTGATTATATGGAGAAATCAAGAGTTGAAATGAAACAGGTTTTTGATTCCTGTTTTTTTAAAAAAAATAATTTTTATTGAAGGTGTTTTTTACAAAGTAAAAACAGTACAAATTTAAAGAAAGAAAGTAAAGTAAAAAAAGTGATAAATAAAGAGAAAAGAAATGAACAAAAGAAAGGAGGAAGGGAAGGAAGGAAGAAGTGAAGAAAGGAAAGGGAGGGAGGAAAAAGTGAGAAAGAGAGGGAAAGAAAGGAAGGAAAAGGAAGGAAGGGGAGGGAGGGAGGAAGGAAGGAAAAAGTGAGAAAGGAAAGGGAGGAAGGAAAAAGTGAGAAAAAAAAAGGAAAGAGGAAGGGAAGGAAGGAAAGAAAGAAAGAAAGAAAGAAAGAAAGAGAAGACGGGAAGGGAAGGAAGGAAGGAAATGGCTTCCAATCTTCTTTACAGCAGTTATAAATGCATTTATATTTTATCCTCTCTCTCTAAGGTTACATCATGGCTCCCTTCTTTCCACATTCTACCCTTCCTAATCATCAAACCCATAAATCACAAGTTCCTGGAACAGGTCGTTGATTCCTGCTGGGGTTGAACTCTATTATTTCCCTTTTTTCACAGGGGTTCGTACCGCCATAAGTGCTCTTTCAGCAGCCCCCATCAAGAGCTGCGACTACACACAGCAAGGATGGAAGTACATCAAGGAACTTATGAAATGAAGCCATCTGGAGCAGCGTCGCGTCCTCTGGCCATTGAGCAGAGATACCTGCGTTGCAGAGAATAGCCCTGATTCTATCAGGGTCATAAAAGAGCCACCAGAGAGCCAATTTTTCACCAACCTGTTCTGGCTCTCTGTTTCTCGTGAAAAGTCAATGTGAGTTCAGGTTAAAGCGGTTGGGCCCCACCTCTTGGCCGTGCTGCCAAATTAAAGTCGGAATGTGTGGATTTGCGAGCGAAGAGTCACCCGTTTGTTTCAAGGACCCGAGAACTGGCTGATCAATCCAGGTGGTGGATTTGGAAACGGGGGTGGGATTTGGCTGTCGGTTGGTTTTGAGACGGGGCTGGTGGTACCCAGGAGTGTGCCCCGTTGCGGGCACCGGGCTTGAGAAGGATCCAGAGACGTCGGAAGAGATTCAGAGGAGGACAAAGAGGACGATTGGGGGTTGGAAATGACCCACAGCTTTGCTGGCTGGGGAATTCTGGGAGTTGGAGTCCACACATCTTAACATTGCTAAGGTTGAGAAACACTGGTTTAGATGGCTTCAGGGACCCTGACTAAGTTTACGGGTACCTTCACAAAGTTGTTACTGGGACGATAAAAGTGGGGAGGAATAATTAACAGAAGCTAAGGCAGATTCCAGCTGAAAGTTCGAACCACCTCAGGAGGAGGATGAGTTTGGTTTGGAACCAGGAGGTGGTGCATCTGAAAGGTGGATGGAGAGCCATCTGAACAGGGTGCTTAATTTGGACCCCTGCACCGAGCAAAGGGTCGGCCTTGGAGGATTCTGTTTCCCCCTCGTTTTACCGTTGCCTCGGTTGCCGCTGCGAGGTTGTGGCATGCTTGTAAACGTGCCAACTTTGCGTGAAAGTGGTGAACTTAACTGACATGCAGGCGGAAGAAAGAGAAGCAGCAGAAACAGGTGCTTTAACTGACGCCCTCTTCTCTTGCACAGATGAGCCAAAATGGTTTGGTTCCGGGTGCAGATTATACAGGTTGCTTTCCCGAATCGGTTAGGCGAGAATTCAACAGCAGGAGTGTCGTACCTTCCATTTATGAAGAAAGAGCAGGACTGATAACTCTCTGAAAACTCCAATCCCTACAGTGTGTGGTCTGGAAAGCCGGTCAGAACTGCTTATGAAGTATTGGGCCATGAAAAGTTTATTTTTCCGTTCAGAAAAGGGTTGGTAACAGTTTCCAAACCCTCCTATTGACGCTTTTAATTCAGATTATGGAACAACCGAGCACAGAAAGAACTCGCTTAACCAAGAGCACACTTCTGCAAGAGGGAATAGTTTTCCACAGGCTCTGGATGGCAGTGACCAAAAAACAGGCTTTTTTCCACAAGCACCTCCTTATTTTATTTCTCGTCCCAGATTGGGTTGCTCTTACTAGGTGGTGTACCGTAAAATTCCAGGGTTTCTGCTTGGGTGGGGGGACAAAGCAAAGCCACTGGGGTCCGTATGCAGGTTTTCTGATACTCCCTTTATTTTAATAAGCTATTAGGAATGCGGCTCAAACCATCTTTGCTTCATCTTTTGAGCCTGTGCTGTGGGGTGGCACTTGGCTGACACTGACTGAGCCCAGAAGCTAAACTAAGCATGGGTAGTGTCTTGGAGGTCCCTAATTTAAGGTCTGGCTTTGGAGTCTCCTTCCTGTGTCTGTCTCCTCCAGTTCCCTCCATCATCAGCCAACTAAAGCTCTCCTTTAAACGTGAGCGTGAGCTAACCGTGTGCTGCATCGGCCAAAAGGGCCAATGCAATTCCGGGCGACCTCAACAGCAAGATAATGTCAAGATCACCGGAAGTGATATTCCACCTTGTGTTACTCTGATCCAGCCCTCCAAGGTCCCCTCCAAGCCCAGGACTCTGTGATTCTGAGAAATAAACTGGGGAGAGGGAAGTAAAGGTGAGAGATGGATCCCACTGTTGATTTATAAAATAATGCGGAGTCACCAGAACTCAAAGCTTTGAAAATACTGTAAAACTTGATCTTCAACCAGCAACATTCAATCAGCACAGGAAGAAGGCATTCAGGTAGTCCTCAGGTAGTGACTACAATTGGGACCAGCAACTGTCGCTAAGCGAAGCGGTTACTAAGCAAAACGCCTGACCATGACAGACATACATCACTTCCCCTTCAGTCATTAAGTGGATCATCTGTGATCATTAAGCAAAACATCACGACTGACAGACTTACAACATCACTTCCCCTTCAGTCATTAAGAGAATCACTGCAGTCACTAAGTGAAACATGCCCACGACTTGTGATTCTACTGCCAGCTTCTCTGTTGACTGCTTGTTGGAAGCCAGTTGCAAAGAGCCTGAATGTCAGTCACGTGATGGTGGGACACTGACAGTCATAAATGCAAGGACCGGTAGTAAAGTTACTCTCTTAGTGCTGTCATAACTTCAAATAGTCACTAAACAGGGCAGTCACTAAGCGAGGTCTACCTGTATTTAAAACCATTCAGTGAAATAAAGTCTTAAATAGTCCAGCTAAAACTAAAGTTAATCGTGTGGGAATGGACAGTTGGGGCCACCACAGAGGTGACCCCATTTTGTGTTCCCACCAACTCAGCCTCTTTCAGTCCTGAGACAGACAGGCATCCAAAGCCATTTTTTAAATCACTTTTATTATTTTTTATTTTAATTAATCATTTTTTTAAAAAAGAAAAGCAAAACAAGGGGAAAAAGAAAAATAACGGAGATCATATCAGTAAGCAAATCTTTATAGTTGCTAAAATTTTCCCATCCTCTGCTCTGGCTCAGTGCAGCATTGCCTCCCCTTGGACCCAGCTGTCTTGCATTGTCTTCTGGCTTGCACTCGAGTGCGATTGGTTGTGGGAAAACCACGCCACAACAGCAAGTGTGGGGTTGGCAGATGCCTCTTGCTGGAAGCTGAGCCAAAAGCCCACAGCACTAGAGCACAGCCTCACGGTCCCGATGCGTGGTTTTGATGCAAATCTCCTTTTCCCAGGAAAAGGAAGTCTGATGTTTCTCCCTCTGGTGTTCAACAGATCCCACCTTGTCAGAGATCCTCATGGATTTTTCATCTGCGGGGAATTAAAATATTTGACCTGAGTCTACTTCTTAAAGAAGGTGTGCCTGCCACCTAGATGTGGTCTCAGAACATCCTGGTCCAAAGCAATTTAATCTGGGGAAATCCTTTGTTGGCAGCAATTCCTGGACCAGATACGGTCCCTACGTAACCATGCATCTATCAGAATAGTTATACGCTGTCCACCTGAGAGCAGATAGATGCAGACGTTACATTACAGTATGTCCCCAAGTACAATGTTCTATATGACTTCCACCTTGCCTTTTGAAGGGGAGGGGAATGCATCTACCAGGGGCAGGTGCTGCAAGACCTGTTTAATCCTACATGCTGCCCAGAGTCGTCATGTACCAGATGGGCGGCAGAGAAATTTGACAAACAAATAAATAAATTGGAGACTCATCAGAGGACATGGCCGGATATGATCCCATGGAGTTCAAAGCCTCCACCAGCAATTGAACTCACGGACCTTTCCCCTTGAGAGGACTCTGTACCAGTATTTCTCAACCGTGGTAACTTTAAGGTGCGTCTCAAAGTTGCCAAGGTTGAAAAACACTGCTCCGTACATGTAGCGATTGCCTATCCAAAATCACCATCAGACTCACACAGGGCTTTCATGGATATCTGATTAATAATGAATAGTTTGCAGGATCACAGGCAAAGCTGAGAATAGTGAAAGCGCGGGATGTCTCCCAATGAAACCCCAAGCAACTTCCAGTCCCTCCCCCCAAAGTCAGTACAATTCCATGCCCTGCAGGTGCCCCTAACGGTTCCTGCCGGTCTGCGGGAAACGTCCTTGACAAGGCGAGATTACCCAAACATGCATTCCCCATTCTTCCCTCCTCCCATCGCAGCCTGGTGCAAGGAACAGAAGCAGCCCCCTCCAGTACAGCAACTCGTGTCAGCCCCATGGCATGGGAACCCGTTACGATGTTTTCCAGGAACATTGGAACAGGGACCATGACAATACAGTGCATTAGCCTTATGTATTATCCAGCAGTGTTTCAGGAAAGAATATGCAGATTCTACCAGTATGATATAGAGGTAGTCCTCGACTTACGACCACAACTGGGACTGGAACTTCTGTTGCTAAGCAAGGTGGTCATTAAGCGAGTCAGGCCTGATTTTACAACTTTTTGCCGCAGTCATTAAGCAAATCACTGTGGTCATTAAGTGAATCATACAGTTAAGCAAATCCAGCTTCCCCCATTGACTTTGTCGGAAGCCGGCTGGGAAGGTCGCAAATGGCAATCGTGACCCTGGGATGCTGCAATCGTTGTGAACACATGCTGGTTGCCAAGTGCCTAAATTTTGATCGTGTGACTGCAAGGGCGCTGCGACGGTCATAAGTGTGAGCACCGGTTGTAAGTCGCTTTTTCCAGCACTGTCGTAACTTTGAATGGTAGCTAAACTAACTGTCATAAGTCGAGGACTACCTGTATTCAAAAAATTCTCCATCCTCCCAAGTTTTGGGGAGAAGGAGTCATATTAAGTCCCATACATGGGGCATGACATAATCAAACACCTGAAATCTTATCACTGTATGTATGCCATTTATATAAGAAATATGTCACAGACTAGCATTTGGTAGAGCAGCCATGAAGGCCTTGGAAAAGATTCAAATGTCGAGATGTGTCTCTGCCCACAATGATCAGAATCACGCAAGCCATGGGATTCCCTGTGACCCTCTATAGAAGTGCAAGTTGGACTTTAAAGAAGCAGGATAGAAGCAGTGTTGACTCTTTTGAACTTTGGTGTTGGAGAAGACTCCTGAGAGTACCATGGATGGCCAGGAAAACGAACCAATGGATCATCAAACAAATCAGCCCAGACTCGAGGCACCAATGACCAGGCTCAAATTATCCTACTTCGGATACATGATGCGAAGATCCAGCTCTCTGGAGGGGGCTCTGATGCTGGGAAAGGTGGAAGGAAAGAGAAGAAGAGGAGGACCAGCAGCCAGGGGGAGGGACTCAGTTACAGCAAGACCTGAAGGGCCAAGTTCTCCAAAGATCCTCCTGGGGAAGGTCTATCTATGGGGCCTCTAAGAACCACCACCAACTTGATGGCACATAATCAGTCAATCAGTCTGAACACCTTGTTCTGTTGAGAAGCCCATAATGCTGGGAAAGGTGGAGGGAAAGGGAAGAGGGGGATGATCAGCAGCCAGGGGGAGGGACTCAGTTACAGGGGCAGTGGGTGCACTCTTGGGAAACCTGAAGTACCAGGTTGGGGACAGATCGTCATGGGGAAAATCTATCCATGTGGTCGGTAGGAGTAAAAAAGGACTAGATGGCACATAATCAAATATGTGTGTATGAATGTATACATACCAGGGTGGGTTGGTTCACACAACATGCTTGGTTGGTTCACACAACCCTCTTGGATTTTATACTTATTATCTTATTTATGTTTTTAGATTGAAACTTTGGTTTATATGTTTTTATTACTGCTTTTATTGTAAACCGCCCAGAGTCCCCCACTGGGGGAGATGGGCGGTGATATAAATTTAAATAATAAATAAAATAAATAAATGCTACGACCATACCGTTTAGCCTAGCAAAGCATGTTGTGCAAATTTTAAAACCTAGTTAACAAAAGACCCTTTGGCTGTGTTTGTGTGGCACAAATGGCCGGTGTTCCTTTTCCCAGGAAATCAATATACAGTACTTCTGGAGCCAGCCGCCTGAGACACAGGCTGGCAGAGTCCTTTCTTTAGTCCTGTCCCTCCACACTTCCTGCCGTTTAATTCCCGGCCACCCCCATTTGTGGGATTAAAATAATGAAAAAATCTCTCCAAATCTCAGTGATGCTGTTGGAGTTGGCCCCACTCTGGGCAGGCGGGGTCTTTTGAGAATTAAATGTAAACTAACTGAGTTAGTTCAGTAACTCCCTGTCTGAGTTAAAGAGTTCGCCCAACACAATTACACACACCCATTGTATGAACAATACCTTTCTGTGGTCATATAGCATGCATGCCCAAGCCAATAAGCCAGATGATGGCTTAGTGTGACCATCTTGGTTAAGCAATATTGCTGGAGTCACACTAACTGCTCACCCTTGTCCTAGCCAAGTCTGGTGAATAATAAGCTAACATGGTTCCCCCAAGTTACCTGTTTCGCTGCTGACCGTCCTTCCGAAGAAGAACACTGTGCCAGCCATCATGGCTGGCAAGGTAAAAACCACTAGAAGGATAGCACACCAATGCGCCTGTAGAGAGAAACCACACACAGACACATGGGCACAATTAGTGTCGCGCCATTAGACAGGGGTACGTAAAGCCAGACCTCCGGGGCCAGTCTTTCAGACCATACTCCTTGGGAATTAAAATCTCAGCTGGGTCTGCTTGATCAACTGACCAGTGAAAGGCCAAAGAGGAGAAGCTTGGCAGATGTTTCTGCTCCTTCCCAACCCCTGTGGGGCATTGCAACCAGGGTGGGGTCAAAACAATTTCCATGTACCAAAGGGAGGACTACCTGGGTTAACCAGATAGGGTCAGTTGAAAAAAAAAAATCTGGAGTGCCGGGATTTGAATCTAGGATATTTTATGAGCTATGGACAACGTTTGAATGTTTCTCTCCAATGCAGGGTGTCCTTACCTTCATCCAGGTGGCCAGGTCATCCATTTCAATGAAGTCCAAGATGAAGTTCTTCACCCTTGCGATGGGCCCGTCTTCATCTACAAAACGGCAGACGTGGAATTTGTCACAGTAGCCGTTCTTGTTGGCGCAGGGTGAGCCTGGGATTAGCGGGATGTCTGAACCATTGAAGAAATGGTCCCATATCTTTGAGGAGGTGCTGGCGCAGGTTTCAGCTTGTCCTAGAGAAGCCATGGGGGTGGGGGGTGGGGGGAGAGAAAGAATAAATGCGTAGGGTTGGACTTTCCCAAGGCAAAGACAACACGGCTGAAGCTTCCCAGGATCTTGGCCCGACACAGCAAAGACTAACACATTACTCTGAATGGTTGTCATTACAGCTGGCAATATCTGACCATTGGAGCTGATTTCCAGTCTTACATCTTACTGGATTCAAAAACTGTACCCTCTCCCTTCCTTCCTTTTTCCTCTACAGCAGCCTGTCTCAACCTTCTGACCCTGGAGGAACCCTTGAAATATTTTTTTTCAAGCCTTGGGGAACCTCTGCACCTTCAGGCTCAAACATAGGCCAAAAGTCACAAAATTATTCTATTTGTTTCATGGGTAGGCCTGCCTATATGCATTGATAGTGTCCGCTGCGATTGGTAACAGCGTTCTTAAACTAAAAACAAAGAATGAAACTTACCTGTTTAATGTGAAGTTGCCTGCATTGGAAATAATTTTTTAAATAAATCATGATCTCCCAGGGAACCCCTAGTGACCTCTCGCGGAACCTGAGGGTGCCACGGAACCCTGGTTTAATGTGAAACCCTGGTCTATAGAATAGAAAGCTGGCCTTTTCCCCCCCACACTTACTGGTGAGTGCTGCCTGTTTACATTCTTTGCAGTCCTCCCTTATTTGGCTCTTAGGCAGCTGCCTCAACCAAAAACAATTCTTCTTTAACAAGATTTATGGAGATTTAAAGAGGTTAGGTTACAAGAATTTCAGCGACTAAACTATTTCCAATTGAGAACTAATTCATCCCTCAATACACCAAGCAGAAACTTTTATAGTTTCTTTCTAATAACTTTCCTGGGAATTCTCAAGGAGACAGTTCCTTTCACCAAAATTGGAAGAACTTGCAGGTGCCTGTTTATAAAACCATCTTCTGAATTTATTTATTTACAGGACTTATATGGCCACCTAATAGGCTACAGTGACCATGCGTCCTTTATTATAAAGGACAGTCCTTTATTTCAGAAAGCTGTCCTTTAGATTTGTTTATTTTTCAAAAACCCACGTTTGCCCTTGATTTTGATCATTTAACTTTTATCATACGAATGGTACCACTATTTTTCACTATTCATGTGAAAAATAATGGCACTTGAATTGCCTTTTTAAAATAAATTTACATATACAGTTTGATTTTAGGTATTTTTATTAGACTATGCATTTTTGTAAGGTTTTGCTTGGTTTTGCTCTTGAAGTTTCCTTTGTAAAGCCAAGTTATAAACATAAAAAATTAGCATTTTTCCTTATGAGCCTCATTCACATTTGCCCCTTTTTCAATTTGTCCTTTATTTTTTCCAAGAAAATAGGGTCACCGTATTCTAGGCGGCTCACAACTATCCATAAAAATATAATCAAAAACAAACGTGCACTTCCTCCCAGGTGCCAGATCAAACATCTTCCCAGCTCAACCCCCCAAGATTGAATTCTATCAAACTTGTGAACTGACTATTACAAAATTTCTAGCCAGGAATGAAAGCCTGTCACTTAGCGTTGAATGAGTAATGTTTTTGACAGGCTCTTTTCTGACCATCCAGAGTCTCAAATGTTTGGGGCACGAGTGAGCTTAGAAATTGACCTGTCAGCTGGCAGCAGAGTTGGCATCTCCCTCGCAAGGAACTGGAGGCACAGTGGCATTCTTCCAACCCATGCTGGATGCAGAGGGACCCCTCGCAGAGCTGAAAGGCAGAAGATGAAAGAAAGGACTTTTAGAAGGTGATGTACCAATGGTATATCACCTTGAGTGAGATGGGCAGTGGTGAAATTTGAAATATAAATAAATATGACGCTGGCTAAACTGTTGGAAATGTATAAAGGAATATCAAACTGAGATCTGATCTGTAAGTGTCCAAAAGAAGATTAAAGAATGAAAAATGCAACTTTTGGGTTAGATTTGGTCCAGGAGCTGCTAGATCAGGTTTTGCAACAGCTTGAAAACTTTGAACCTTTATCGCAATGTTTCTCAGCCTTGGCAACTTCAAGATGTGTGGACTTCAACTCCCAGAATGCCCCAACCAGCATTTGTGGACTTCCAGAATGCCCCAACCAGCATTTGTGGACTTTAGCTCCCAGAATGCCCCATCAAGCATGCTGGCTGGGGCATTCTGGGAGTTGAAGTCCACATATCTTAAAGTTGCTGAGGTTGAGAAATACTGCTTTATTTGATCAGGACAAAATTTTTCCTCCAATGGCATCTTGTTTCCAACAGCATTCTCCAAAGAAACATTTTCTACCCTGTTTTCCCCACCGTCATTCTTAGCATCTAGTTCTCTGTGGTAGAGTGCTCCTGAGCCTGGAGGCTCCATTTAGATGCAAAGGTCACATTGCTGTTCCTGGATGGCCTCCACGGGACTCACCCCGTTCAAACACAGGCGGAGCCCAACGGCACAGGGGGTGAAGTTGGCTTTCGGAATGGGCTCTGGACACATGGCAGTCGATCCCGTGCAAACGCTTTCCCAAGCACAGTCACTCTCTTCCTGGCACAGTTCTCCCGGGGGTTTAAGGACACAATTCTGGTTACAACAGAGTCCCTGACTGGGGCTGTGAAAGCAATGAGTCAAACAGTTAAGATGGAGCCTCCAAAGACAGCACGTTTCCCTTTGAGAGGGTGGGTTTTTGCAAACGATCTTTTTTGTGACTTCCAAAGAGCAGTGGGTGGCTTTCAAGGTTGAATTTGCTGCTGCTTTTCAGCCAAAGGGCAGAGGGCCACACTGCCAGGCCAACAAGTCCCACAAATGTAGAAAAAGGAATCTGATCAACATTTTGATGATGAAGATGATGGTGAAAATGATGATGATGATGATGATATTTCCTCCAACAGCACCTTGTTTCTAACAACAGTCTCCAAAGAACCATTTTCTACCCTATACCCCCATCAAGCCTGTCTTCCCCACCCTCATTCTTAGCATCTAGTTCTCTGTGGTAGACTTCTCCTGGACCTGGAGGCTCCATTTGGATGCAAAGGTCACATCGCCGTTCCTGGATGGCCTCCACAGGACTCATCCCGTTCAAACACAGGCAAAGCCCAATGCTGCAGGGGGTGAAGTTGGCTTTCAGAAACATTCCCCTAAAATGTTTCTGCAAAGAGGAGAATTTTACCTTGGACCCCCAAAGGTTGTACCGATGGGGGCAGTGTGTCAAATTACGGGCCGCCCACTTTATAGATATATGAAGTTTCTCTCAAAGAGGATTGTAGGAATGGGTATAAGCAACTAGCAAGCTAGGACGGTCCGCAGGCTCTCCTTTCAGTATTCTATGGATCTTCCTACGAAGTGGATTCAGCTAAGGGTAAAAGGTAGAGAAGGCCTGTGGCGGAATTACTGACCAGTTACATCCAATGGGTGGTGTGTTTGAACTCTCTGCAATGAGAAAGCTAGCTCTTTTCCCTGATGGGCTAGACTTCTCTACATAAGGGAGATATTTCCTATGATGGGGAATGGAAAAATTGGGCTCCTTTCTCAGCCTCATCAAAAAACGCACCGAATTTCTAGTAGTATCTAGGCCAATCAGTCTCAGCAACTTTAAGATGTGTAGACTTCAACTTCCAGAATTCCAGGGAATTCTGGGAGTTGAAGTCTACACATCTTAAAGTTGCTGAGATTGAGGAACACTGGTATAGAAAAAATCCCTGTGCAGTTCACTCGAGCGTGATTTTGCCTCTGCATTATTCAAAGCTGTTTATATTTTGATCCTTGTGGACTAGCCTCTTTTCTAACTAATAAATTATATTTAAAAGCGTATTTTATTAAAAAGCCTTTTAATAAAAATGGTTACAGTAGTCGGAAAAGCGGCTCCCAGACACCTAACAATGAGGACTGGAAGCTTGAAGCGAGCCCAGGAGCTTTCCCTGCCTATAATGCTGAACAAATCAATTTGTCGCCATTACCTGCACATTGCTCCTGGTTTCAACCGACACTGGATTCCGCTCGGCTCCCCAGCACCATAGCAGCATGCATCCACCTCCTCACTGCCAATGTCACATTCTTCCCCAGGATCCACAATCTGGTTTCCGCAGATGGGGCGGTCTGTTTCTGGAAAGGAGGAAGAAGAAATGCTGGAGAGGGGAAAACCCAGTTATTTCCAGGGGAAGTTTGCACAGAGCTGAATCATTTGGGATTCAGTACAGGTAGTCCTCGCTTAACGACCACAACTGCGACCAACATTTTGGTTGCTAAGCGAAGCGGTCATTAAGCAAATCCAATCTGATTTCACGATCTTTTTTGCGGCGGTCATTAAGGGAATCACTGCAAGCATTAAGCAAACCACATGGTCATTAAGCAAGTCATGCAGTTCCCCATTAATTTTTCTTGCCAGAAGCCAGCTGGAAAGGTTGAAAATGGTGATCATGGGACCACAGGATGCCGTGACCGTCATAAATGTGAACTGGCAGCCAATTGCCCATATCATGATCACGTGACCGCGGGGATGCTGCAATGGTCGTAAGTGTGGGTTCCAGTCGTAAGTCGGTTTTTTCAGCACCGTTGTAAGTCTGAACCATCACTAAAGAAATGGTTGTTAAGCGAGGACTACATGTATGGAGCATGAGTCAGGCCGTCCTGTATCTGCTGCAGTTAGCAGTGATAGCACAGTGGAACCTTTGTGCTCTACGGCAGTCTACCTGGAAGCCCTGTTGCGTGGGCTCAACAGCCGAAAAGGGAGGTTTACTTTCATAGCCTGCTTCTGGGCTTCTCAAAAGCCCGTGGTTGGGCACTGTGAAAAAAACACTATGGAGCCTCCCCGTGCAGAGAAGGTCTACTTTTGAACCCCCATTGTCACGAACCCTAGTGGAGCCTCCCTGTGCAGAGGAAGTCTACCAGTTTTTGTGAGCCAACAGCAGGTTGAGGACCATTGCCTTCATGCTTGGCATCACGTTGGCCACCGTGGGAAACGGGCTTAGATAACACCTTAGTTCTGATTCACTCTGAAGAGCAAAATGGAACCTCCATGCAGAAGAAGACTGTCTTATACTACTACACGATAGAGACAAAGATTGGCCACCATGAGGAATTGAATACAGCAGAGCATTGTTTTTCAACCTTGGCCACTTTAAGATGGGTGGACTTCGACTCCCAGAATTCTGGGAGTTGAAGCCCACATGCCATAACGTGGCCAAGTCTGAGAAACACTGATCTCACCACTGCCACTGAGAACCTAATCCAGGATCCTTGGAACTCCCAACCACCAGAAATCTTATTTTTCACAATAGACTTTTCAGCAATAAAGGACTCCAGCAATCCATCACATCTAGGCCCCCACCCCACCCCAAATGAAAGGGAAACCAGAGGCCGATTCTCTAACCGGCAAAGCAACGGTCCTTCTTGTGCTGCAGAATATTTGAAATATAGGCGACGCTGCATGGGGAGAATTTGTCATTATTGAATTCGCTCCCATCGGTGGCATAGCTGTACATCAGGTATTTTCCCCGGGTGGTGTTGATGTCAAAATGGGAACATTCTTTGCTCTCGTCATGCTAAAAGAAAAAATGGCAAAGAAAAACCAAGGGTGGACATTTGGCTGGAGTGAGAAACTCTAAACTTTCAGAATTTCCAGGATCCTGATCCAGAAAGACTCACATAAGCCCCCAGGCTGTGCCCAAATTCATGCGCAAGCGTAACGTGGATCATCCTTGGAGGGAGAAGTTGACCGTATTTCTGTAGTGTGATCAGCCCAGTGTTCAGAGAGGCCTCTTTGCCCTGGAAATGCTGGTATTTTGAGCAAATTCCTCCAGAGTCACCTGCAAACAATTACAGTGAAGAAAGAAGATGGCTCAGTTGTCACAGCCAGCAATCCCAAGCAATGCAGAACCTGGAGACCTGATAGGAAGGGATGCAAATTTCATCTGCTGTGGCAGAAGGTGGTTTTTCATGTCTGTCTAGTACATGAATTGATGGAAGTCAAAGGTGGAAGAAAGGAGAAGAAGACGATGATCAGCAGTAAGGTGGGTGGAATTGATTACAGCAGTGATGGGTTGGAAGACCTGAAGGGTGAGATTGCCTTGAAGAAAATCTGTCTATGCAGTCAGTAAGATTCAACACTGACTTGATGGCACATAATTGGTTGGTCAACATGAAGACCTAGCTCTCTTGAGAATTTTATAATGCTGGGAAAGTTGGAAGGAGAGAGAAGAAGAGGATACCAGCAACAAGGGGGATGGACTCAGTGACAGCAGCGATGGGTGCGCCTTTGGAAGACTTGAAGGACCAGGTTAGGGACAGATCTTCCTGGAGAAAATCTATCACTGTGGTCACTAAGAGTGACACCAACTGGATGGCAAATAATCAATCAATCAATGCAAAGACCAAGCTTCCTTGAGAAGTCCATAACGTTGGGAAAGGTGGAAGGGAAGAGAAGAGGATGAACTCAGTTATAGCAGGGATGGGGGATGACTAAAACAGGATGTCCAGAAGATGAATGAGAAGAAGAAGAGAAGAAGATGGATGAGAAGGAGACGAGGATGACCAGAAGATGGATGTCCAGAAGATGAATGAGGAGAAGAAGATGGATGAGAAGAAGAGGAGCATGATCAAAAGATGGATGAACTCTGTTATAGCAGTGATGGGGGATGACCAGAAGAGGATGATCAGAAGA
Source organism: Candoia aspera (assembly GCF_035149785.1). Taxonomy (NCBI): domain Eukaryota; kingdom Metazoa; phylum Chordata; class Lepidosauria; order Squamata; family Candoiidae; genus Candoia; species Candoia aspera. Next base: position 338,454,709 of record NC_086153.1, read on the forward strand.
TGGATGAGAAGAAGAAGAGAAGAAGGTGGATGAGAAGGAGACGAGGATGACCAGAAGATGGATGTCCAGAAGATGAATGAGGAGAAGAAGATGGATGAGAAGAAGAGGAGCATGATCAAAAGATGGATGAACTCAGTTATAGCAGTGACAAGCACACTGTTGGAAGACCTGAAGGACCAGGTTAGGGACAGATGTCATGGAGAAGATCTGTGTGTGCGGTCGCTAAGAGTCAAAAATGACTTGGTGGCACATAATCAATCAATCAATCAATCGATTTTCAAGTTGGAAGTCCAGAGATCCAGGGATCAGGAGATGGAGAAGAACATCTTCTTCATAAGACACTGGGCAAACCACATAGCATCAGACCACTGACTTGTGGGGCAAGGAACATTCATAACATAATTGGGCCAGTGGGCATGGCCACTCAAAAAACCTCTAATTGCTTTTGGGCAAAATGGTAAATTGGCTTTCCATTTTCTTCTTTTATTTGTAAAGATGCTTCTCACCCCTCCAGCATACCTGCATCTTTTTTCACGCCCATGCCCATGCCCAAGCCAAATTGCCAATGTGTGTGTGTGTGAGGGGGTGTTCCCTCTTTTTTCTGTCTTCAGAACGCGACCTATTTTTTCCTACATTGGCAAACAAAATTCAGGAACAAAGAGGGCAAGGATCTTCCTGACTCAGTGTTTCTCAACCTTGGCAACTTGAAGATGTGTGGACTTCAACTCCCAGAATTCCCCAGCCAGCAAAGCTGAAGTCCACACAACTTAAAGTTACCAGGGTTGAGAAACACTGTCCTGACTCATGTGAGTTGGTCATGTCCCATCACGGCTCCTTTCGTTTTAAAGTTATTATGTAGGCCAGAGTTTCTCAACCTCAGCCATGCAAGCTGGGGCATTCTGGGAGCTGAAGTCCACACATCTTAAAATGGCCATGATTGAGAAACACTTCTGTAGGCTAATATAGCCTTGGGGGAAAATATAGAGAAGTTAAGGAGGTAAACATGATGCTGAGTTATGCAAAATATTCAATTCAACGTTTTATGAAGAACTCTGGATTTATCGAGCCGGGGACTCAGCAAAGTGAATTATTTTACCCAAATGAGAAGACATGGATTTCCCTGGTGTTTAGGAATGGATCCAAGAGATGCTTTGCTGATCATTTTTTGACACATTTTTATCTTGCAAAAATGAGAAGATAGAGCAATTTATTTCTATGTGGTCTGGATTTCACAGGTTTAAGGGTTGAACTAATTTTATATGGATCTAATGCTTTTCCCCCTTAGTCTCCTTTTGTCATGGTTCCTGTTCCAATGTTCCTGAAACATCGTAACATGTTCCCATGCCGTGCTGGTGCTGACACGTGTTGCTGGACAGGAGGGGGCTGCTGCTAGCTTATGCCAGGCAGGGAGGTGAATGATGTGAGTGCGAAGGAATTCATGTTTGGGCCGTCTTGCTTGGCCAAGGTCGTTACCCGGAGATTGCCAGCAACCATTTTGAACACCTGCAGAGGAATGGAATTGTACTGACACTGTGGGGAGGGGTCTGGGATTGCTTGTGGTTTAATTGGGAGAGATCCCACGCTTTCGGTATTCTCAGCTTTGCCTGTGATCCTGCATACTATTCATCATTAAATTAGATTTCCATAGACTTCTGCGTGAGTCTGACTGTTGATTTGGATAGGCAGTCGTTACATCTTTTTTCTTTTTCTCCTTTTCAGTTGTTCTCTGTATTGTAATACATGTCATTTCTTATTGTAGTGAGGATGCCTGTGGCACCCAAAATATATTTTTAACTGTAGATAATTCTGGAGGTTGTGGTTTCGTTTTGTTTTGCTTTGCTTTGCTTTGCTTTGCTTTGCTTTGTAACTGGTCTCCATGTCATTTAGTGTATTAAAAATATTCAGTGATATCAGTAGGGTCTGGTCAAAAAAGTCAAGATGGCAGCCACAATGGTGTGATTGAAGTCCATATTATTTTATGTGCCTTGCGCCTGCAACATGCATACAAAAAACAGGTGGAGTGTCAGTTACATCATCATAGCCGCCACCTTTCCTTTTTTTGACTGTACCCTGCAGACACTCCTGAAAACATTACATCTGATGGATTTGGGATTGTGGTGCGGGCACTTTGCTGCTGATCTTTCTGACTTTCCTCTGTTCCTGTATAAAACCATCCCTGTTTTCAGAACCATGAGGACTAGAATCTTACTTTTGGAGGCAAAGAGGCAGTAGCTCAATGCCAGGACCTTTTCCTTTGGGAGTTAGAAGTTCCAGTGGGCAGATGATGGGAAAGAAAGGCCTTTCAAGGACCTAGATCCTGCTACCCATTGGAATCCTGCAGGTGTCTCACCTGGTTGCCCGTTGAAAGCAATGCCAAGAATGCCACTGTAATCCCGGTCGGTCAACAGGTAAGATAAGCAGTAACTGTTCCAGTTGGCTTTCGAATGCAGCATAAGAAGCATCTCTGGACTGAGGAAAGGAGGACTTGAAGGGTCCTCTTCTTGGAGGATCTGCAGAAGAGGGATAATCCCAAAATGCCATTGGATGAGACATGCTTGCTGGCCAGATTTTCATACATGTTTGCCTTTTTAATGGTATGTGAGAAAGAGCTTGGGAAACAGGACGAAGAAATCCTGCCTAGGGAACGGTCAGATAAGGGAGGGCATAGCCCACTGCTGCATAATGGGTGGAGCAAGAGACTCAGAAGGGACCCTCCCTAACTCAGGCTGTAAAGGAGACACAGGAGATTTGTACTTTCAGACTTGCAAGATTCTGTTAGTGTGGCCCTACAATAAAATAAAGAACCTTGATTTTTCAGCTCTTCTTTCTCCCCATCCTGACAGATTAGATAAGCAAACAGGTCAATTTACTAGTGTTACCAAACTGAGTTGCAATGTTCCAGATGACCACTAGATGGTGGCAAAAAGTTGGAGGTGTCTGTGTCTCTTTGCTGCCCTCTAGCGACGCTCTGAGTTTTGACAGCCAGATCTGGCCACCCTAAATTTACTGGGTCTTGGTGTCCCTACAGTCTGATTGACAGCTTAACTCAGTATCTTGTAGGATTTGTTTAGAGCTAAGCCCAACTATCCAAGAATTAGTTAACCGGCATTCTGTAAATCCAGTCAAGCCGAGGAAAGGGAACTTGCAACTCTCCAGATATGCTGTGACCCCAAGTTCCATCATTCCCAACCAGCCTGGCACAGGAACAAGAGGGCCCACAACATGTCAAGTCACAGCTTCCTCATTGCTAAGCCAGAGAAATCATTCTGCAGTGAAGAATACAAATTGCTTTCCCAACTAAAATTTATAGTTATATTTTATAACTAAAATGTATGTTTATATGTTACGTATTTTATGTGGTTTTATTGTATTTTAATTTTTTAGCTTTATTGTAAACCGCCCAGAGTCCCTCTCTTGGGAGAAGATGGGTGGTGGCGAAATTTGATAAATAAAATAAATAAACTACCGTCCATTGTGTCTTCCCATTTCAAGATTTAATTACTTTTTAATGGAAATCCTAATGACAGATTCCCCATAACTGTGCTCAAGAGGAGCTGAGACTTACTTCGATTGTCTTCACTTTGAATTCAATGTTCCTGATCTGGCCAAATTCAGCCGCTTCGTAAATGGTGTTCACAGCTTTTACATAGCTGGAAATCTAGGGGAAAAGGAAATATCCAGGGACATCTCTCGGCTGGGTTCACACAACACCTGGATTCTTGGGGCCACATTAACACACCATGCCAAACAGATAGACCATAATACAGCTTTTTAGTTACTTCACCTCTTAGATCAGTGTTTCTCAACTTTGTCTACTTTAAGATGGGTGGACTTCAACTCCCAGAATTCCCCAGCCAGCATGGGTGGCTGGGGAAGTTGAAGTCCACCAATCCTGGCTGCGGAATTCTGGGAGTTGAAGTCCACCCATCTTAAAGTGGCCAAGTTTGAAAAACACTGGTATAGCCCATCTCAACAGAGTTCCAGTATTCTTTGTGGTGCCTGTTTCCTGACCTGGCCTACCTCGCAGGGCTGGCATCAATCTTCTACTTTCTGTGAAAAGAGGCAGAGAATCTTAGCTTGGATTGTAGATTTGACCCTCAGGGCACACCATCTGCGAACTTCTTGCTGCAGCATTCTTGCAACTGTTTGTGCCTAGGTTCTCCAAAGTCATCTCTGTGGCTCTGTATACTACACCAACCCCATTTAGGCCAGTTTAGCATCTTGTGTGAATGCAACTGCAGAACCCACCTATCATTCCACAGAAGGACCAAACCAGAGATTAGGGTGGCAGGAAGGGGCAGGTATGCCCTGGAAGAGGAGAAGCTTTGCAAAATCCAACCCCCCAAAATTTCATAGAAATTCACCAAAGGCAGGGCTATGCAAAGAGGTACCTGTCCTAGCTCCACCTACTTTTATCTTGGCCCTCCCCTTCATCCTTTTTTCAGAAATAGAGGATTTGCATACCTGGGCAATCACAGTTTCCACAGAGCCGAACCGTTGGTAGAAAAGGTGGTCTGCTTGAAGATGAAGCAGACAAGAAGTCTTTGAATAATTCAAGCCCCTCTTGGGCCGATGCGTGTGGATTGCCTGCGGAGATACGATGGAGCAGGTGGGTGGGAAAAGAAATAGAGCAAAAGAAGGTTAGAAGAGCCCAGTTGGATCAGGCTAAATGCTTGACATCCTATTGCCTTGCCGTTCTGGAGAACTGGAGATGCCACCACCATAACTGGTCAATTCCTTGGAAGGATCTTGCCCAGGGCTCCAAGAAAACAAACCGATGGATCATCAAACAAATGAATCCAGACTTCTCCCTGGAGGCACCAATGACCAGACTCAATTTATCCCACTTTGGACCCATGATGTGAAGCCCCAGCTCTCTGGAGAAGGCTCTGATGCTGGGAAAGGTGGAAGGAAAGAGAAGAAGAGGAGGACCATGGCACATAATCAGTCAATCAATATGAACACCTCGCTCTGTTGAGAAGTCTTTAATGATTGGAAAGATGGAAAGAAAGAGGAGAAGGGGACAACCAGCAGCAAGGGAGATGCACTCAATTACAGGGGCAATGGATGTACTGTTGGAAGACCTGAAGGACCAGGTTAAGGAGAGATGGTCAGGGACAGATCATCATGAAGAAAATCTATCTATGTGGTCACTAAGAATTGACAACAACTTGATGGAACATAATCAATCAATCAATCAATCAATCAGCATAAATAAGGACTATTTTCCATCTCCCCTCAATCTACACTTATCTTCCACAGGCTGACCCATAGTAACCATCCTCCTAATTTTTCAATTGCATCATTGCAGATGTTCTTCTCTTACTTGTTGGTTAAGAAGCAGTGAAAACACATGCATGGGAGGAAGCAGAGGTTGAGTTAGTACAACATATTAGACCAGCCTCAAATAGGGCTATCTGGTTAGTGATTCAGTGGTGTGGGGACTCCTCCAACCCTTGTTTTACCATTCTTTACCGTTGCTGTTAGCTCCTGTTGAAAATCTTGCAGTTGCTGGTGCAGCTTCTGAGCCAAAACTGCTGATCCGGAGTCATGCAGAAGTTCATAATCTACAGCAAGATAAATCCTTTACCAATTGCTGTGCAGTATGAAGTTGGCGCAATTTTTATTTCAACAACAACAACAACCCTCTCCTAAGGGGTACAAGGACCATATACTGTAGGTTAGCTAACATCAATGGAGATTAAAAAAAAAACACAGACCATTTAATAGTGAAGCCAAAGAAAGATTCAAAACAATACGGATAATTAATCAAACTCATCTAACTGGCAAGCATTTACACTGTCTTGGGAAGGAATCACTTGGCCCTAAAAATAAAGGTTTTGACCTGTGGGCCAAAGGGGATACCAATACAGGAAAGTCTGATATTTTAGAGGCAATCATAAAGGGGTTTTTTTCCCTTACTGAACATGCAGTAAATCCTTCATGGAGCAAAAACTCACCCACAAACAAAAACAGGATAATCTCAGTCAATGATCTGATGCTGGTCATTCTTCCTTGACTGGTCTCCTAGACCTGTTGGAATTAACACCCCCGAATTGCCAGCCCCAATGTTGGGGTTGTAGTTCCAAGGCAGTGGGGGTTACTCAGCCAAGGAAGAACTGCTATGAAATAATCCACAGTAGAGAACTGGGGGTCAGTTTGATGGCAGGCAGGAGAGAATAGGAGGAGGAGGGAGGGAGGGAGGGAGGAGAGAAGGAAGGAGAGAATGGGAGGGAGGGAGGGAAGAGAGAAGGAAGGAGAGAATGGGAGGGAGGGAGGAGAGAATGGGAGGGAGGGAGGAGAGAATGGGAGGGAGGGAGGAGAGAAGGAAGGAGAGAATGGGAGGGAGGGAGGGAGGGAGGAGAGAAGGAAGGAGAGAATGGGAGGGAGGGAGGGAGAGAGGGAGGAGAGAAGGAAGGAGAGAATGGGAGGGAGGGAGGGAGAGAAGGAAGGAGAGAATGGGAGGGAGGGAGGAGAGAAGGAAGGAGAGAATGGGAGGGAGGGAGGAGAGAAGGAAGGAGAGAATGGGAGGGAGGAGAAAAGGAAGGAATTTCTTTCTTGTTTCTCTCTCTCTTATTTTCTGTCTTTGTTCTTCTTTGCTTTGTATATTTTACTACACTGAAAAATTCTAGTAAGAAATATATAAAAGAAAACAGAAATATCCTGGGATATTTCACTGCGGTCTTGCAGACCAAACCAGCCCCAACTCATTAGAACTGACCATCGCTGAGATCCAGGAAACTCTGTTTAAGAAATTTAATTCAATTCAATTGAAGTCTTTATTTGCAAAGGATTTCCCAGTCACCCTTTTCTGTCTTGTTAAAATTACAGTTTGGTGGCAACTTTCGGAGGGCCCTGGGGGTGCATCTAATGCTCTGAAGGGTGCGGAGCTTACAGTATTTGGCCCCTGAGCTTCAGCTTGTATTTCTCTGTCCTATTTCAAAGGAAGTTTCAGCTTAAGTGACCTGCCAAACTAAGTTGGTAATGGAAAGAGAAAGGGCATTTGTTTTCTGTTGCGGAGCTGTGGCCTGACCCTTGTGAGAAAAAGGGATAACAACGTTGTTTTCACAATAGTTATTTCTGCGATAGAAGAGAACTTGCCTTTTCAGTAAATTGCCACATGAAGCTTGCTTTCCAGTAAATTGCAAAACTAGGCTTGCTTGTCTGTATACTGAGGATGTGGGATATGTGGTTGGCGAACAGGAGCCCGTATCTCCATATTGGCAGGTGTAAAAGAAATAAGCTGCCTAACCAATGCTGAAAATATGCCCAACACCAGTCCTAGCGAACTTTGTGGTCAGACACGACCCTGACCTACTTACTCCAAGGGGGCTAGCTGCCTTGTAAGGAAAAGAATAAATAGGGGACTGGGGGAGGTAAAAAGTGAGGAACGGGAGATATAAACAGAGGTGAGACTTCCCGTGGTATTTGAGGAGTTTTGGATAGGCTGTGAACTCCCAAGTACCTATCCAATGGGGGACAGGAGGAGGGATTTCACCGGCCGGGGGTAGAGAATAAAACTGGATGGTTTGTGGGAAGGGGTGTGCCTGTTTTGGCTGGGCACCTGTCCTTGCAAGGACGTTAATAAAACTTTTTGCTGCTTCTCAAGGCTTCGTCAAATTTATTCAGCAAGGGGCTTTTCTCACACCCGCGCAAGAGAAGATTGCTCACCTAAGTCTCTCTGGTGGTAGATCAGGGAATGGGCTTCCGAAGGCTGTCTGGCCACAGCAGCAGGTTCAATGTAATAGGTGCCATTCTGGGACCGGATAAATCCCTCAAAGAGACCATTGAGGATGAACCCGTGGCAGAAGGAAGCTGCGTCTCCTGTTTAAAAGTCACCTTAGCCATTTCAGATAAAGCGAAAGCCGAACCAGATTGATCATCCTGTCAAGAAAGTCAGAAAGCTGCGCATCTTTGCTGATATTTGCATAAAAGCTTGTTTTGTTTCTCGAGCAGAGAGGCTGCGCCAATCACCATCAACCGTGGAAATACCCAACTCCATAAATCACGTTCAGATCAAAACAGAAATTACAATAATGCAGTAAAAACAACAACTTAAATGAAAACATGTCTGGAAGAATATTTTCAGCACTGCTTTGAGGACTAGAAGCTTTATTTAAAAATGATTGGATGAAGGGGGAAGGGGAGGGGAGGAGAGGAGAGGGAGGGAGGGAGGGAAGAAGAGAAGAAGGAAGGAAGGAAGGAAGGAAGGAAGGAAGGAAGGAAGGAAGGAAGGAAGGAGAAGGGGAGGGGGAGGAGGGAGGGAAGGAGGAAGGGAGGGAGGGAAGAAGAGAAGAAGGAAGGAATAGAAGGAAGGAAGGAAGGAAGGAAGGAGAAGGGGAGGGGGAGGAGGGAGGGAAGGAAGGAGGAAGGGAGGGAGGGAAGAAGAGAAGAAGGAAGGAAGGAAGGAGAAGGGGAGGGGGAGGAGGGAGGGAAGGAGGAAGGGAGGGAGGGAAGAAGAGAAGAAGGAAGGAAGGAGAAGGGGAGGGGGAGGAGGGAGGGAAGGAGGAAGGGAGGGGAAGGGTTCCTGTTTGGTTTTCCCTGTCTGGAGAAAACTGCAAGTGAGGGAGGCAGCTATATAAATTGTTTGAACAGATAAATACTAGGTATGGGTGGGAAAAGAATGATGGCAAAGGGTGGACATCTTCCCAAACACCCCTCACCTTGTAGGCTGCCTGAATAAATGAAAGAGACATCAATGGGTTCCGAGGCATCCTTCACGAGAATCTCAGCGTCCCTAGCAAAAACACTCCGGTCCTTCCAGAGCTGCAACCTGAAGATCCTGCAAAAGGGATGATTACAGCACGCCGTGAGAAGGGATGCAGTAAAAACCTTGGAAGTCCTTTTGTTTGTTTTTGAAATGCTCAGACAAATGCAAGGAGAATAGGTTTTCTCTCGGCCAACAGCTACCTCCATCGTCCAACTCAAAACATCTTGCTTTCATTGCAGAAAAAAAATGAGTTGCGGTGTGTGTGTGTGTGTGTGTGTGTGTGGAGTATCCTTCATGCTGGATTTCTCTAAATGCAAGTCACGTTATCAGTTTTGTATTATCACTCCCATCGTCAAAGTTGCCTTTCTCTGGGGTTTTCACACCTCACTGAAATTGGTGTAAGAAAATTAGCTGCTGAGAATTCTTTCAAAGCAGGCAAGAACTTCAGTGAAATTCTTATGGGTCAAGGGTGGTCTTCCACATCCTTATGGGGCGATGAGGTCTGTGAAAGGCAAAGTCCTAGCTTTTGTGGTACAGTCCTCCCTCCAGGGGCCTGCAACCTGCCTGGCTTCCCAGCCCTCTATGAAGAAAGATGCCAAGAGGACACTTTCTGCAAGGGAATTTGCCGATTGGGAAAAGTGGGCAGCCAGGCAAGGATCAGGGGCTGCAGAGAAGTATAACAAGTAGCTATAACATCAGCTGTAGTAAAGGTATTCCTCACTTAACAACCATTCATTTAGTGACAGTTGGGACTTACAACAGTGCTGAAAAAAACAACTTATGGCCGGTCCTCACACTTACAACCATTGCCGCATCACTGCGGTCACGTGATCACAATTTGAGCGCTTGGCAACTGGTTCACATTTATGACTGTCGCAGCATCCCGTGGTCACGTGATCGCCATGTTCGACCTTCCTGGCTGGCTTCTGGCAAGCAAAATCAGTGGAGAACCACATGGTTCATTTAACCACGTGGTTTGCTTAACGCCCATGGTGATTTGCTTAATGACTGAGGCAAAGAAGTCATAAAATTGGGTCAGATTCACTTAATAAACCACTTCGCTTAGCAACCAAAATTCTAGTCCCAGTTGTGGTCATTAAGCAAGGACTACCTGTAGCACCAAAGCTGAAGCATACTGAGAAGGAAGTAAAAAACCAAAAAGCCTGTTTTGCAGGCAAGAAGGAAAGTTTCTGAGACAGTGAAATTGGAATTAGTCTCTAGCATTGAAAATCTCGCAGTGGGATGGAGATCAAGCCATACTTCCAAGGAGGCTATTGGGGGACTTTGGAGAACCGACTGCCAAAATGCCTTTGTCACAGATGGTGGTCCTTTGGTGACGAAGGGATTTATGTGAGTTGGAGAGTGCATAAATCCAGGAAGGCAAATTCCCTAGTACAAGTAGTCCTTGTTTAACAATCCCAATTGGGACTGGAATTTCGGTTGCTATGCGAAGCGGCCATTAAACAAATCCAACTTGATTTGACGACCCTTTTGCAGTGGTCATTAAGTGAATCACTGCAGGCATTAAGTGATCATTAAGTGAATAAAGCAGTTCCCCATTGATTTTGCTTGGCAGAAGCTGGCCGGGAAGGTCGAAAATGGCGATCATGTGACCAGGGGACGCTGTGACAGTCATAAATGTGAACCAGTTGAGGAGCACCCAAATTGTGATTATGTGAAGGTAGGGACGCTGCGACGGTCGTAAGTGTAAGGACTGGTTGCAAGTCAGTTTTTCCAGCACCATTGCAAGTCTGAACCATCACTAAACAAATGGTTGTTAAGTGAGGACTGCCTGTATATTTTTTAAAATAGTGAAAGAAAGGAGCAGTTAAAATGGGTCAAGAGAGGGAAGATTTTATTCCCCTTTTCCAATTTTCGTTTTGGAAGTGGTGTTGTTCCTTCATCTGGCGATTCTCCCCCAGGCCAGATTTGTCGTTCGACAAGTATTTATTATTCATCAGTAAGATGAATAAGGCCGACAGACCCCATGAGGCTGCAGCCATACCTTTGAAATGCGTGGAATTCCAACCAAAGGGATCTCCTTTCTCCTCGCCTCACTTCGCGATGCATCTTCTCCAAAGCCGCTCGGTCATAAGAAAGCTTCTCATGAGACTTGACAAATGCTCGCCTGTGTCCACTTTCATTTGCTTTGGCAGAAAGAGAAACATGGGCTTGGATGGGACCTGCATCCCACCCCAGCCTGGGGCAGAGGGAGGCATGCACGGATTCCAGGAATTTGCAGTGCTCCTAAATGTTAGTGTGGTGTTTCTCAACCTTGGGAACTTTAAGATGTGTGGAGAGCCATCCCTTCCCCTCCCTTAATTTCCTCCCTCCCCTTCCTTCCTTCCTTCCTTCCTTCCTTCCTTCCTTCCTCCCTCCCTCCCTCCCTCCCTCCCTCCCTCCCCTTCCTTCCTTCCTTCCTTCCTTCCTTCCTTCCCTCCCTCCCTCCCTCCCTCCTCCTTCCTTCCTTTCTCCCCTCCCTTAATTTCTTCCCTGCCTCTCTCCCCTCCCCTCTCCTCCCTCCTCCTCCCCTCTCCTCCCTTAATTCTGGGAGGATTGGGATGGGACGGATTCATAGACAACCGACAGTCCGATTTGTAAGCCTTACAAGAATGAAATGTACGCTCAGCAACGCCGATTGCTGGGAGCATAAAAGGTTCGCATGAGAAGGCCTCACCGGAAGTTAGACAGTTTTGAGATTCCTCGTTTTAACCTCCAAATCCAATGTGACACACCCCTGATCTTGCAAGAGCTTCTAAAAGGCATTAAAAGAAATCTTTAAAAACAAAATCTTTCAGTGAACAAGAAGCCTGGAAAGTTTCTAAAGGGCTCGGGCAGCTCCTAACACAACAGAGCAGGAGGTTTGGTCTCAGGCACCCAATGAGGAGGGCAAATTCTGCACAGAGTCCCAGGAAGGTCTCTCTTCGCCAAGGGCTGGGGAAGATCCTACCTGAGCGAGTCGTCTGGGAAAGGACCGGGTTCCAGAGGGGTAAACTTAAACACCAGAAGAACATCATGGGGTCCGAAGTGCTTTTTCCCTCCTGCAAGGAAAGTGTGACGGATTCAGCCGAGATTCCTTACTGAAGGCAAAATGCATCAGAACACAGGAAGGATCTTGCACGGGCTTGTTTTACACCAAGTGTGTGTGAATCATTGGAAGCCGATGGGCCAAGTTGCAGTCAACCCCTGCCCCCGCAGGAAATTATATTGCTGTACAAAAAATGTGTTTCTCGCTAAGGTTGGACCATTCGCTTCAGGATGCAGAGAGAGACTCTCTGAGATTAAAAAGCCCTGCTCCGGGCCAATAAAAATACGGTATAAATCACTGCATATTATGAAAGACTTGCACTGTTTGAGGAGTGTCTTGACTTAGCTTTATGTGCCAATAAGCTGCCTTTCTGTTGCTTTTTTCAGGCACCTTGAGCTAAATAAAGTCCATTTATTTATAATTATTATTTATTTAAAGTCCGTCCGTCCATCCATCTTCCCCAGTGTTTCTCAAACGTGGCCACTAAGATGTTGGCTGGGGAATTCTGGGAGTTGAAGTCCACTCATCTTAAAGTTGTCAACACTGATCTACAATGTCAAATTAAGGGCCACATTAGCATAATATGTAAACCCAGCCTACATTAAGCATTCTTATTATTTTGCGCAGATTGTACGTACTGAATCCCACTGGGCCTAACCAAAGGTCCCAGATCTTGCCCATCAGCTGTCTCTTGTTGCTAAGGCTTCCCTACCTGGTGGTGCTCTTTCCTTGGCCACGCTGGCTGGAACTGCTACATCTTGAGGGCACCAGATTGGGGAAGAGCTTTCCACTTTCAGACATGAGTTGTTCTTGATATTTCCTTGGGGCGCTTAGAGGTCAAGCACAGGTCATGTCACGTATGCAACCTATCCTTTTCCTAAAGGTGGAAATTCCAGTCTTCCGGATGCTGAACAAGCTGATGTAAGTTGGACACCACCTGATAGCAAATCCTCTTGTATAAACCAGGGTCACTCTTGGCAAACCTCCAAGTCTTCTGCACCAAGGCAGGCTGTTGGCCCGTCTCGGAGAAAATTCAGTTGCCCATCTCTATGCAGAATGCTGCTGTGGTTGGTCTGCAGCAGTATTTCCCAACCATGGCAGGGTGAAGATGTGTGGACTTCAACTCCCAGAATTCCTCAGCCAGCATGGCTGGCTGGGGAATTCTGGGAGTTGAAGTCCACACATCTTCACCCTGCCAAGGTTGAGAAGCTGGTCTACAGTATTATCTGAATCAGGACCAGTTACTGAACCTAGGGTTATGTCCGGCAAATGTCCGGCAAAAGGAGGACAAGCCCTCCTTTTTGTCCTCATGTCCTTTGTCCCACAGGCATAGCCTTAAAATCCAGTATTGTCCAGCCTTTTGGGTGTCTTGGGTTTTTCTGGACTGTTTTCACAACGGTACAAGTAGTTTTCACTTAACAACTGGAATTTGGATCAGCAACTCTGTTGCTCAGCGATGCGGTTGTTAACCGAAACATCACGTGACCGTCCCAGACTTACATTAAGTTCTGCTGTGGTCATTAAGCAGCTCACCATGGGTTGTTAAGCGCAACATCACATGACCGCGGCTTGCGACTTACCGCCAGCTTCTCCATTGATTTTGCTTGTTGGAAGCTGGCTGTGAAGCTCACAAATAGCGATCACGTGACCGTGGGGCGCTGCAACAGCTTTGAGGACTGGCTGTAAAACTACTTTTTCAGAGCTGTCATAAGTTTGAATGGTCGCTAAGCAGGGCAGTCATTAACTGAGGACTACCTATAGTCAAACTTTGGGGTATTGTGACCTTGTGAATTGTCTGCTTCTTTCTTTCCCTCGTCCATCTACAGACTAGATTTGTGTTTATTTCCTGATTCCAGCAACCGGCTTCAATCCAGCTCCTTCAAATCTATGATCACTGTAGATCCCACGTCATACGTTTTTATGGTGAAACTTGAAAAGTGCATCGTTGATTTTGTATTATTGCTAGCACATGCTCTTGAAGAGTTGTCGGAAAAATATTACAACTGTAAAACTGGTCTTCCTGATGCTGGGAAGACTAATTTCATACATGTATGTAGGCCTAAGTACATCGTCTGCAGTTTTTTGCTGTAATTTTTGTTGTGGATGGCAAGAAAGCGAAACAGCACATCCTCCCTTCCCCCCTTGTCCTCCTTTCCAATTGCCCGTGTCCTCCTTTGTCTGTTGAGATATCTGGTAACCCTAAGTTGGTGGCTCCATTCTCACAACGTGCCAGACAAGTCTAAGCCAGCGCTCGGGAGCATGTTGTGGGAAATCCAGCCAGTCTGGATGATGTGACCTGGCTCCCCTTGTGCCACAGCATGCTCTGTTAACGCGGGCATGGTTTCCTTAAGCCAGATTTAGTGCCTGTGTGGCCAGGGCAGGACACACAGGTGCGCCAAGTCCCTCGTCCAAGTTCACCCGTGACTTCACTCCCCGCTGGGACTTTAAGGTGCCATATCCTCGGCTCTAAAGAAATCCGGCTCCCCCAAACTGCGGAAAGGTTAGCGAACCGCCCCGCTTAGGGTTATATCCTTACAGCCCTTTTTCTTTTTCTTTCCCAGCCTGGTGGGGACGGAGTTTCCCAGTGAGCAAAGGAAGCAGCTTCTGAGCCCATTTTTCCTAGAAAAATACGGGATTCAAACAAAAAATGAACGGAATGTGATTCAAAGAAATCCCATTATGTGCTTCTGGTCCAAAGTCCCAAGGAGGCAGCTATGGGGAGGAGGGTGCTCGGAAGCCTCTCCTGAGCCTAGGCCTTCAGCTGAAAGAGCTCTCTCCTACCGCACAGAGGAGAGAGAATTTAGCCACCAAATCACTGAACAGAGGCATGGAAAGTGCACGTCTTTGGTGCTCCCGTGCCAGCAAGTTGCCAGAGCAGTATGGAAAAATGCCTGCTTCTAAGCAGTAAATTGTTCCAGCCTTCCACACACAACCTTTTCCTTTCCTGGGAGGTGACTTAGGCAGGCAACTTCCTGAAGAGTCCTCAGAAACGGTATCAAGGTAATTGTAAATTGTACTTTTATTTATAGAAAATGGAATGCCTCGTAAAAGAAACACATTTTCTTTTGAAGGATGAGCATGTGCGGCAGCACTTACAGAAACACGTTACAAAAAAACGAATGGCTTCACATACTGAGCTAGGAAGTGAAACAATGAAGGTTAACTTAAAAGTCACAGTCAGTGGTACACCGGGTAGTAGTGTAGAGTTTCTTTGTCCCTCATCTTTGTTGCCATTTGTACAGTTAAAAACAATAAAAACATTCAATAGTGACGGCTGAACCGAGGGTCGCTGGGTCGGTTTCCCCTGTCTTGTCCTGAAAAGCCCTCTCCCTGGGCAGTCTGTTCCTGCGGGCTGCCTGGGATGAAACCTCCTTGTCTGGAAAAGAGAGGGAGAGAGGGAGAGAGAGGGAGAGAGAGAGAGAGCGCCATGAGTAGGGAAGGACAACAGGTCAGGAGGCCCTGCTCCCCTTACCACCTATGCTCCGCTGCTCCCTCCTTCTGTAACCTCAATGGAGCACTGAATTGTTCATACCAGATGGACCTTACTAAATTTGTGGACTTCCTAGACCAGGGTTTCCCAGCCATGGCAACTCTGCCAGGAAGAGTGGACTTCAACCCCGCAAATTCCCCAGCCAGGATGGGTGGACTTCAACTCCCAGAATTCCCCAGCCAGGATGGGCGGACTTCAACTCCCAGAATTCCCCAGCCAGGATGGGTGGACTTCAACTCCCAGAATTCCCCAGCCAGGATGGGCGGACTTCAACTCCCCGCCTTCCCCAGCATTCCAACAGTCTCTCCCTTCCCTCCAAGGAAAGGCAAGAAGAAAATTAAATATGCCAGGACCTAAAGGTTGAATTGGAAGAAAACCATGCATCTACAACACAGAAACAGGTCCCACAGGGCACTCTTAAGAGAGCAAGCAGCTAGATAATGCAACATTAAAACAAAAAACAAAACCCTCCAAACATTGTACTGGGAGAGGAAGGGACAGTTTGGGAAGCAGAAGGGAGACAGAGCTGTATAAAAACCATTTGGATTTGCTATTAGGTCAAATACATAATGAGAAAAGGTTAACCTTACTCTGAATTCAGAAGGCTGAAGGCTTCTTACCCAGACATTCCCCCTCGCTGCATTACGTGGCCGCGCCTTCCTCTGCCCCCACCTAGAAAGGACAGAGTGAGTCACGCCTGCAAGCCTGAACTGCTCTGAAACCACGGCTCATGTTTCCTCCACTCTGGACCCACACAGAGCAGGGAAAGGAACTCTGGGAGGATACGAATTCTGAACCCGTCAGACACTGGGAACGAAGCGACCACCCAGGGACCATCCGACTCTAAATACCACCCCCACGAGCCGTTTCAGCTGCAGCACCAGCGTTACCGACCAACGGATCTCTCTCCTTCCCCCCAAACGTTAAGAGCCCTTCCAGCAACCAGAGAAGGAAGAGCGACAGGGACCCTGCTGTGCCCCCACAGCAGGCTTGACTGCCCTGGAAGTGGAGAGCTGAAAGGACAGATTATCTGGACATTAGCCAGGGGACCCCGAGAACTATTCAGGCAAGATCACTGGCAAGAAAGGGAAGACTGGCCAGCTCAAAAGGGGAGAAATGACCCCTCATCTTCTCCTCTTCCCCTTGTGACTCCTTTCTTTTCAGAACAGTAAGGCTGAAGGAAAGTCCACTTTTCCTCCTGTTGAATTGATGTGAGCTGCTTTGGGAGACAAGAGTCTGAAGAACGGAGAACACTTAGGGAATGAAAGAATGAGCACGCACACAAGACTATTTCTTTCCATGGCCCTTCTCTTCCGCACAGAATAGATGCTAAGGCTGGCAGGCTGAACCTCGCCCACGCCCTAGGCCCAAGAGGAAAGCGACAGCCATGGAGGGAAAAATTACCTCGCCATCGGTCATGATCGCGACCTGCTGCCCCCCCATCAACGTTGCCTGGCCAGGAGCGGTCTGGGTGGCCTTCGAATTTTCTAACATGATCCCCCCAGTAACGTCCATCTCTGCAAGGAAAGGAGTTTGACGTGGATCCATTTGCGGAATTTTTTGAAAGCACACAGGTAACGCTGAAAGCTCCCAAGCCCAGGAGGTCCTAAGAACCACCCACAGAAAGCAGGGGAGCCAATAAATGTTTAATGGGCTTTAAAAAGGCTCTTTTAAAAAAAGACACAGCGGGCGGTAAGTGGCACTGTGATACGTCAGCTGTACTTATTCATCGCATTGATTCCCCAGCAGAATCCCACAGGACTTTTATATCAGCCAACATTTGTTTTGATGACCCTCCCTGCCTTCCTTTTCTCCAGTTTTGGGACTGCTAAATGCTAAAGATGCAACCATTTTCTCTGCACCATTCTCACTGAGTTTACAAACGTAAAGAATGTCAACCGCCTTCTAGAAGGCTGTCCGTAAAGCGAGGTTAATTTGGGTGGAAATCTACTGCTGAAGTTCCCATGATTTATTAGCCAAAGCAGCTATCTGCTATTTAGCAGCCATTAGTAACAGTAGTAGAGCCAGTGTGGTGCAGTGGTGAAGGCACTGGGCTAGAAACCAGAAGGCCCTGAGTTCCAGTCCCACCCTGGGCACAAAGCCAGCTGGGTGGCCTTGGGCCAGTCCCTCTCTCTCAGCCCTACGAAGGAGGCAACAGCAAACCACTTCTGAAAAACCTTGCCAAGAAAACTGTAGGGATGTATCCAGGCAGTCTCTGAGAATATGACACGACTGAACGGATAAAAAAAAAAGTGACAACGGTAAGCCGCCTTCTCTAATATAGCACCTTTCTGGATGTTCTGAGTATGACTTCAATCTTTCCTGCCTCCGGCTGCGAAAAATGGCTGAGCCCAAATCAGTTGGGGGCTCCAAAGTATGGAACACTTTTTATGATGCCTTTGGATTTTTGCATTGCCTCAAAATGTAAACATCTTAAGAGGGCAATGACAGGCTCCAATGAGACGAGACAACCCTTCATCTGTTTAACAGAGGTTTTTTTATCTTCACATCCAGGTCCCTATTAGTGGGGAAGCAGTAAAAAGCGTTTGCTGGGGGGGGGGGTCTAGTTCTCTCCTGCCGAGGATTGCTGCTAAAAGAAGCAGAGCTCTCAGCCACTGCTGGAGAAGAGTGAAGGGGCAGCCAAGACACGGGCCACTGCTACGCTCCCTGTGCAAACGCTTGAGCGGCAGAGAGAAGGAAAGAGGGAGGCTCCTACTGCCCAACATGCCAGTGGTTTTCCTGAGGTAGCACGAGCAGGGCTGCAGTGAAGGTGAATTAACTGGCTGGTTTAATCCCATTAGAAGACTGTAATTAAAAACCTGCACTGGCTCTTGAATATATAACTATTAGGAAAACATAATCCCCTCTGTGGGAGAGGACCAAAAGGAGGTTAATTTGATAAGGGGACTGCCCTAACTGTAAAAAGATGCTACCTTAAACAGTGGCTTCATTAAAATGTTATTACAAGGAGTCCTCAATCTACGACCAGTCAGCGACTGTTCCAAGTTACGATGGTGCTGAATGAATGGCGGTTACAACCGGTCCTCAGAGTTCTGGCCGTCCCAGCAACCCCGCGGTCATGTGATCACGAGCTGGGTGCTTGGCAACCTTTCACACTTACAACTGGTTGCCAAGTGCCCACAATCGCTTGACTGCTGTTTGCAACCTTCCCTACCAGCTTCCCCAGAAGGTCAATGGGGAAGCCGGCAGGGAAGGTCGCAAGTTGCTGGGGAGAGTCTCCCCTCCCTGCCCCCCCCACCAGCCCCTCTGCACTTGCACCGTGCCGGCCACTTGTGCACGCCGCCCGCCCTCCCTGACTCATGTGACGCCTCCTGTGCGCATCCCCTACCTTCCCCAACCCCTGCCTCTCATGAACCCTTGGCGAGCCATGCCTCTCGCACACCCCTCCCTGACCCGCACCTCTCATGCACCCCCTCCCTGATCCATGCAGCGCCTCCCACGCATCCTCCCCTGCACACCCCCCACCCGGCAGCAGCCACTTACCCGCAGGTTTCAGGACCCAACCCCGTTTGAATGCGCTCACCCACAAGCCTTTACGCACACTCACCGGGACGGTGGAGGTATTCTCCGCCCCTCGCTCATGCGCCTGTCCGAGCCATAGCTGCCCCAGCCGTCTCTGGAGTGGCGATCTGGATCCCTGTGGCGATCCTCTGCATAGTGCTGGAAGGGGGGAAGCAGACAAGAGGAGCAGTCACCCCCTGGGAACGTGGTGGAACACCAGACGAGGCGCAGGCGGAGATTTCCAAAGCCCACCTAGTGGGTTCCCTATTATAAGGAGACGGGGGCAGGGGAGAGGGACGGAGGCTGCGGCAGGCATTTCAACAAGCTCTTCTCTCGCCTGGCTGCTCCCTTCTCCAAAAGGAGGCACTGGAAGCCCACAAGCAACTGAAGGAAGGAGGGAGCCTGAGGCCGTGGGAATTCGAAGGCCTGCTTTCAAGAGCCGCAAAGCACTCCGGATTTGCTGTGGAGTCCTTGGTGCTCCCTGAGAGGGAGAAAATAGAAACGTGAGCAATTTCCTACCACCCTGCAAAAACACGTATTTTTTCCCCTTCTGGTTTCCTTTCTTCTTTAGAAGTGGCTTTACTGCACATGCAGATGTGGGGAGAGGCTCTGCTCAGGGCTGAAAAAACTGCGTCTGCCTGGAGACAGAAAGCTCGCTTTCGAGAAAGTGCTCCAGAGCACCAAGCGGTGTAAACACAGCACCTGTCTGTGACACCTTAACACCGTGGGGCACTTTTCCTGCTGTGTGGCGCCAGGAAGGGGTGTGACCGCTCTAAGGTGTCACACATGGGTTTTAGTGGCCTGGCACAGTTGTTGTTCCCCACTAGCCTGGGCATTCTGGGAATTGTGGACCTGCCCCATTTGGAGGCCTTAGGCTGGGGCAGACGGTGCAGAGCAGAAGGGACTCATGGAATAAAGCCGTTTGAAGGAACTGTGTTGGTCCAGGGAGGCATTACAGGATCGGTTCCTCCATTTCAAAGAAGACTGTGTTCTATGTGACGTTCAGACCGTATCTAGAGCATAGCCTTGAATCAGTGTTTCTGATCCAAAATACATGTTTTTGCAGTGTGGTTGGTAATTGTTTATCTTTCCATTTTCCCCCCTCTGATCTCATATACCATTTCTCCACTGCAGGAAAAATACCTGACAAGCATTATTTATTAGGAGATTAAAAGCCAGGCCAGCATTCAATTCATATCAGCTTCAGCAGCATACACCCCCTTCTGCACAAGCCTTTTGAATGGAGGTGCTTAGCCAACCTTCTGCTCTATTCATTTCCTTTCATAGCTCTTTCAGGTCCTCCATCTTAATCTTCCCATTAGCCAAGCTTTTACGTTCAAACATTATTTCAGTCCTCCTTGCTGCCAAAACATGCAAAAATGTCTGGAAGCTTAGACTGTAGGCACAGTACTTATTCTGAATGCAAAATGTTGAGGGGGGAGGGTTGTGAAAGAACACACATTTGTGTGAATTTTGGAGCAGCCTATTTTTGATCAGTTTTTTTCTGCTGACATAACTCAGGCTTCTTTACAAAACAGGCCACCCTTTCTAAGATGTTGTCTTAGAGAACACAAACATCTTTTAATTAATTTCACCCTATCAAATTCACAATGAATACAACTCACCTGTCTGTCTCTGTCTCCCATCATCCCTCGTGACCCTTCTCTCCTGGAAAAAAAAAACACAGTCAAGTCAAATTTTTGCCCTGGGTTGATCCCTGATACACAGAAATTATACTGTACTACTTACTCAAGACTGACTCTCACAGAGCTTCCACTTAAAATATTCAGAAGCAGAGTGTCTTTCAGGTGAGGTTCAGACAACCTTTTCACCACAAGGGATTCCTATTCAGCAAAGGGGTTCCCCCAGCTAAGCAGCAATACTTATACATCAGTATCTGTGTGGTCTGCTCGGCCCTGCAATCAGAACCTTTCTCTCTCTCCTAGCCCTAGCAACTGGGGAAAGAATTTCTTCTGGATGGACAGAAATAGTTGAAGGGGACTGATGCCAAACAGAATGCCCACAATAAAGGGGTTAATACATCGCACCTCCTCAGGAAAAAAAAATTCTTCCAAGTTTTTGCTAGAATCAGATTCAGTGCTGAAATGGGTTCATGCAGTTAATTTAAGAACTTTTCCTTAAAAAAATCACATTCACTCATGTGACAAGAAAGTTATGTTAGAATGCGAATGAAAGGTTAACTTGCCACTTCTTTCTGAGAAAAAGTGGCAGGCAAGCTAGCACGTTTCAGGAGAAAGAAAGGGGCTTATGGGAAGAGACAGGCAGCTGGACAGAACAGAGGCCAGGGGGTGGGGGAGGAAGGGAGAAGGCTAATACAGCTGGACTAAAACAACCAGAACCAAAAGGCTCAGTTTGTGACAAACAGTCATTTTCTAATGAAGCAAAACAGGTAAGAAAGGTGGCAATATTCATGTAAGCTTAAAACTCCATTTGTGAACTCAAACCGGGTGGCAGCGGGACGTCGAAGGACGCGTACCTCAGTTTAAACAAAGTGAACTTTGCGCAAATACCCCTGAAGTCTGCACCAATTCAGAATAAAAACTTCGTCAACGGCAGGGAGCACACAGAGCGCTTTGCCCACCGGCTAACCTGTCCAGGGGATGGTCCTGGTACCGCCCACGGTCCCTGTGATTGAGGTCATGGAAGCGGTCCTGGCGGCTGAAATCCGAGCGGTGGCGGTCGTCCATGGCCATCCGCTTGGCTTCTGGCCAGTACGGCTCGTCCCTCCTGCAAGCAAAACGAGACTGAGGGACCGGGGTGGAAATCTGTCCCCCGATCGCCCCGGGTGCCACCGCGCCCAAGGGAAGAAGGCGACGAGGTCGGGCCGCATGGCGGCAAACGCGACTCTCACCGGCCGTCGATGTCGTACGGCCTGCGCAGCGCCACACGCCGCTCCTGGTCGTAGCGCAGCTGCTCGTGTTGCCGCCGCAGCTCCTCCCGCTCCCGCTGGATGCGCTCCTGCTCCCGCCGCCGCTCGTGCTCGATATACATCCGCTCCCGCTCCAGCCGCTCCCGCTCCATCCGCTCCCGCTCCAGGCGCGCCCGCTCGAACTCCAGCTTCTCCCGGGTGATCTCCAGCTTCTCCCTCTCCTCCTGCTCCCAGATGGCCTGCAGGCGCTGCCTTTCTCGGCGATCGCGGGTGCTGCGGGGCAGAGGAAGACACGGGGCTCTGACCGGCAGGCCCTCGCCGCCCTCCGGCCCCCCCCGCTGCAGGAACCCCCCCGGCCAGCTCGCAAGGGGGTTCGGCCCCTGCTTGGCCAGCCTGCTTGGATGCCCGACTGTCTGGGGAGGAGGAAGCGCCACCTCCGCCCCGGCAAGGAGAGGAAGGCGGCGGAGCAGCATGGGAGTCAGAGCTTCTGTCCCTCCTTCATCAGCCTGCCATCTCACAACAGTTTGTATTAACCCAATTTTTCCCCAGAGGAACAAAAGGCCGACCTTTTCATATTAGATGGGCCTCTTATACCGAACGATCAGCCTTCCCCAAACTGGGGTGCTCCCAGTGTGCTGGACCACTACAGTCATCCCCAACCAGCAAAATGGCTGGATATGACAGGAACCGGAACCCAGAACGGAGAAGGCCGTGAGTCAACGCGGAAGAGGTAAAAAGAAAGGCAAAGGACGTGAAAACTGCCGCAGGTGAGCCTTGTCCTCTCGCCCGTGGGTCTCACCGATGTTCTTCATTCAGCCGCCTGTCTCTGACTTTGTTGAACGGCGCGGCCCCTTGTCGCTCTCGGCTCTTCTCTCTGCTCTCTGACTTGCGGTCCTGACTCTTCACGCTCTGTGTGTCAAGACACAGCACAAGGTTGCGACGTCTAGTGCGTTAAAGGGAGGCTCACGTTTGGAAAGGGAAGGAAGCTGAGCAAACTGCCATTCTGATCTTCGCGGCTCTAGAAACAACCCTGCCTCTCTGCCATACACAGTCCAGAAGACCAGTCGCCAGGCAAACTGGCCCAGCTTTGTGTGCAACGGACTTCAGAAGGGGAGACGTTTGGCACGGAACGCTCTGATTTCAAACTGTCTTTGAATGGCAGAACGTCAGCCCCTGTTTCTCCTTTTTCCCAGTCCCAGAGCAGCAGCATCGGAGATTTCTGATGAAATGGAGATCAATTATAAAATACCAGCAAACAGCACGGCTGGTTTGTGCGTCTATCATTTGGATCGGGACTCCAGAATCAGGGAACGTGTACATTGCTGCTCTAAACACACTTGGTGATAGTAATCACACGCCTAAAAGCTACTGTTTTCAGGCTATCCCTCACGGGCATCAAAGTCTAACACACCTAAAAGGTGTTACAAAACCCACGTGCTGTGTGGATTCACACGGAGTCCTCCCTCCTAACATCTTTTTCAATTTCAACTCTGCAATACTGAAAGTACTTTCATGAAAAACATACAAGGCGACAAAGTTTATTTTCACGTAATTCCTTTTGGCCAAATGAGGTGTACACAAAGGAGAAGCAGCAGGCTTCTCTGCCCCACAGGAAAATGCATGAGAAACCGATTTGAAAGGTGGAAGCAGCACAATCCAGCTGCAAAGAGTCAAAACCACTATCTCCCCAAAGAGGTTTACATACCGTGTCGTATGTTGTGCTGCTTTTGCTTAAAAGTTCAAATTAAAGTGCTGTTTTAGTCGTCATCTTTCAACAGGAATGTTCTGTATTAGGTGGTAGTTCTAAGGGTGCTACGTTCCCTGACGTAGCTACAATTAGGCTTTTAAAGTTTAAAATCACATATTCTGTTAAAAAATTTAAGTACGGACTTTTTGGAAAAGAGTTAAGAAACGTGCAAATCCCAACAGTACCTAAACTTCACCAGGTGACCAGCCTACCATCCACAGCTAAAAAAAGCGGAACACAAACTCCGGGATGTTGAAGGCTACGAAGTTATTTTATGTACCGGCATTTTTCAAGATGAAAAATCATTTTTCTTTTTAAGTAAGCTGATTTAAATTTAACACAGCACATTATCCATCAAGAACGCCAAAAAAGTCTTCAATCTTTGGTAATCGGTACCATGCAGTAAATGAAATCATGTTACTTAATATTTTTTCACAAATGTATACTATGACATCCTTTTGGTTTGCTGCCATAAAGATTTGGAGTCCGCCTAAAGACTTAATAGTCAGAATCAGCCTCAGTAAAGAATCTGAAAGTTTCACATTGATTTTGCCATTTACAATATACAGGTAGTCCTTGCTTAACAACCATTCATTTAGCGACAGTTTGGACCTACAATGGTGCTGAAAAAACCAACTTGCAACCGTTGCAGCGTCCCCACGGTCCTGTGATCACAATTTGGGTGCTTGGCCACCGGTTCACATTTATGACTGTCACAGTGCCCTGTGGTCACATGATTGCCATTTTCGACTTTCTCGGCCGGCTTCTGGCAAGCAAAATCAATGGGGAACTGTGTGATTCGCTTAACAACCACATGGCTTGCTTAACGCCCATGGTGATTCGCTGAACTGCCACCAAAGGGGTTGGATTCGCTTAATGATTGTTTTGCTTAGCAACTGAAATTCCGGTCCCAATTATGGTCATTAAGCAAGGACTACCTCTAAAGAGATTTTTACTGCTTACTATCACCAAGTTTCCAAAGCATAGAAAGATGTCAAAGTAGATCATCTTAATCCAGTTTTCCAATGATTTTTATTTCATTATTTAAGATTTTTTACAACCATGGCCAATGCACATCTCCAAAATGAAGATTAGGGGGAAAAGGCTTGATGTTTCTTTTCATCTATTTGCATACCAAATGAAGGTGAAACAATGATGCGAAACTTCTCTATAAAGTTTATAAAGACAAAACAATAAAACTGACCGATCTCTTTCCCTTGGTTTAATAAAGTCAGGTAAACAGCAATCATGAGAAGGAAAGCTGAAGTTCCACTTACTCTCTCTTTTGATCTAGACGTGGTCTTCACACTAATAACTGGTTCACCCTTGGATTTATCCATTATCACAGTTCTTTCTGTTCCTTTGCTCCCTGCACAAAAGTGAAGGGACTGGATGATAATCCCAACAGAACCCTGCCATGAAGGCTTCCTTTTTCTCCAGCAATAGATTACCTGATTTTGGAGTCTTAGACTGATCAGCAGATCCAGATTTCTGCTCCTCTTTCCCCTTTTCATCCTTTTCATCTGGTTTGTTACCATCTTCTTTTGGATCGGCCTTTTCGTTCTTTTTCACGCTGGCACCCCTGAAAAACAGTTAAGTTCAGAACGTATAGAGGGTAAAGAAGATGGCCTAGACAGAGATATGAAAGATCCACATATTATTTAAAATGTATTTTAAGTCCACAGCAGACAGATCACATTCAGAAGCGGCTCAGGCAGACACCTCCCTAATCCACAGGCTATAAGAAGGGGGAGAATGTACAGGACAATCCGACTTGCAAGATTCCGTTATCAGAGCCCATCTCGATCAAAGCAGTTTCAGCCTTCCTGTGGTGTTGATTTCTTGGTCTGTTCTACATACAGCAGTGAGGCTCACAGAACAAGAAGAAAGGCAGCAAGACAAGAAAACATTTCCTTTCTAGACACCAACAGCGGTACTGAAACGTTATGACGTATTTGTGAAAATGATTTGTGAAGAGAGTGGGAGAGAGGAGTAAACTGCCCAGGCTGGACAGATCACTGGTAGCACAGCTAATGAACCGACTGGTTTGCAAGGCCTCCAAAAGACCCACAAAGCAGACTGAAGAATATTACCTATCGCCAGAGGACATTTCGCTCTTCACCTCACTGTCCTTTTTATCCAGAAGCTTCTTTGTGGCAGGTTCATTCTTGGCCTGAAAGTACATTCGATCATTAGAAAATGAAGCGATGGGTTATTTTTTTCATCTGCCGGGCGGGGGGGGTGAGGAAGGAGAGAGGCACCACTTACTCTTTCGACCGATATTATTTTGCCGTGTAGCTCCGTTTTGTGGCAATGGGCGATGCATTTGGTGGTTTCTTCAGCCGTGGACATTGTCACAAAACCGTAACATCGAGCACCCGGGCTGCGGGCGTTGGTCACCACTTTGGCACCAACCACCTGGAGGAGAGAAGGCGCACACGGTTCTTTTTTTGAATTGCCAGCTGATGATCCATCTTGCCCAGCAGCCTTCTAAGATCAGCCAGCCCTGATCAACAGTTAAAAGGAACAGCCTCACCTTGCCCCCCCCAGCATTTTAGAAACAACGAACTGCTTGTCTTTATTCACACTGTTCTGCCATCAACAGCCGCTGCTACAGTCTAACCCTCTTTTTAAAGGCATCCCTTGAGGGGCTTATTGCCACACATCCGGGGCGGGGGCTTGGTGGGTGGGTGGGTGGGTGGGCTGCAGGGATGATGACCAGTTATTTCCATGTACCAAAGAAAAGTAGGAAACAACTCCCTTGCCCAGATTTACTCC
Source organism: Candoia aspera (assembly GCF_035149785.1). Lineage (NCBI taxonomy): Eukaryota > Metazoa > Chordata > Lepidosauria > Squamata > Candoiidae > Candoia > Candoia aspera. The sequence goes on from NC_086153.1 coordinate 338,480,874, forward strand.
CCAAAACCCTGTTCAAAAGGTGAGGGGGGAAAAAAATGTTCTATGGAGTATCCCGATCAAAGACACGGGCTAGCTGAACCAGAGCCACGCCAAAGCCCTCGTGCCAGAAGGGAGATAAGAGGAACTTATAACAAGACAGATCATCTTTGGATTTAAGAAATAAAGGAAAACGGCCTTACTTTCCCATATTTGCTGAAGAGATTCTTCAAGTCGGTTGCTCGGGTGCTGGAAGCAAGACCGCTGACCCAGAAGTTCCGGCCAGTGCTAGTGCCGCTGTGACCTAGTTGAAAGCATAAAACTACATCATGCGACAGGGTGCAGCGTGCCAAGTCCAGCCACTGTCATTGCTGCCACCCCTGCAACTCCAGAAAAACCTGTACAGCAGTCCTCGCTTAACAACCATTTGCTTAGTGGCAGTTCAGACTTACGATGCTGCTGAAAAAAACGACTTTCAACCAGTCCTCACACTAGCGACTGCAGCGTTCCCCACGGTCACATGATCAGGGATTCGGGTGCTTGGCAACTGGTTCGCATTTATGACCACCACAGCATCACGTAGTCATGCGATCGCCATTCTGACCTTCCCGGCCAGCTTCCGGCAAGCAAAATCAATGGGGAACTGTGTGACTCGCTTAACGACCACGTGGTTCACTTAACACCTGAGGTGATTCACTTAACGACCATCGCACAAACATCATAAAATTGGGCTGGATTTGCTTAATGACCGCTTCACTTAGCCATCAAAATTCCGGTCCCAATTGTGGTAGTTAAGCGAGGACTACCTGTATGTTCCAGCAAACGCCTGAAAATGTGGCAATACTGTCACTTGAGGCCCAGCATCTTAGTTTTGACTGCGGCCATCATCCACTGGCCAACGCCAGCGAAGGAGACATTTGCAAAAGATGCCCAAAATTGTTGCCACTCACGCTGGGAATGTCAACATTCATCAACCTTTTCCATCTGTGGGACAATATGCAACAGAATGAAGTGCCATCATGCTAATGACCGTATTTATTTTTTATCTGACAGAAATCCTGCAGGATTTCATCTCAACTGATGTCACGAAGCGTCAGGTGAGGTCATGCGTAAACCCTTTAAAGATTTAAATATGCCACCCCTCACCCATGGCTATGCGCAAGGCGGGATTAGGTGTAAGTTACATCAACAAATACCTTTTTCCTCTTTCGAAGACTGTTTGGGGTCTTTGGACTCCTCAGAACTAAGAACAAAAAAAGGAAAAAAAAAAAAAAAAGGAAAAGAGAAACGAGTCAGGAAATGGGTGGAGGAAAGGTTATTATATATGATAATAATATATTTTAAAAAGTTATTAGAATGCAATACCTACCCGGTTTGAACATAAATAATGTAAATGAATCAATGAATTAAAAAAGCAGTCTTATAGTACTCAGAAGTATTGGGTTAATCTTAAAAACAAAACTTTATCAAGATTAAAAAAAATGTGAAGGTTGCAAAACCACTTTTAATGTAGAAGAAAGGGGAAAAACAAAACCTTTAAGATTTTTTTTTAAAGAGCATCATAGCAATTTCAGTAGGCTTGCAGGCCAAACTGAAGAAACACGCTGACCTAATCTTTTACAGACTATCTATCTGTCTGGAAAAAAGACAGCATTTCCTCTAAAATGGAGAAATGTAAGGTACCAGCCCATATTGCACACAGATTTATAAAACTGTTAAGTGCTAGCATGACTAACTAACCCATTACTTACCCAACTGGAAAAGAGGGGAAGGTTAACATTCTTAGGAATAGGAGGAGAAATAAACAGATGCAACAATAAACCTTTTAAACACTCCTCCTGATTCAATTAGGAGGATGAGGGGATATATGTTCCACTTACTGACAGGTATCCAGTTGTTTTCGCCTTTTATTACTGCCTTGAAGCACTGCAAGTTAAGTACTTGCAGTCCTGCATTTCTGTAGTAGTCATGTATTTAATATAATGTATCTGTTTAAGCATCATAATATAACCAAAAACTGTACCGCACTGTCCTTAGGATGCTCTGAATGTCCAGCTGGTTTTCCTAGACATCCTGCAAGGGCCACGTGAAACCTGTTTCTTATTTTATTGCACTCTAGAGTGTATATGCATGCACGTCTGGGTCTGCAGGAATGCCTCCCTTACTGTGTACATTGTCTGACTGGAATTCCTTTCTGATTTCTGGAGTTGTGCTGGCATTCCACTCTGTGGATCAGACGTTTCCAGTCTTGATCTCATGCTCATGTACGTGCACATGGATTAAAACCAATGCCACCAAGGAAGGCAAGATCCGATGGAAAGCTCTAAATTATTGCATCTATATAGTCTTCCTCCTGTTGTGGAAAGCGTTAACCTCTCCATCTGTACAATTTTCTAGATAATGGCTTACCTGTTAGTTATACTAATGCCTACAGGATTATAAATCTGTGTATTGTATTGGCTGGTACCTTACTTTGTTCTTTTGATTGAGACTGGCATAGCGGATCAGGGATTGGCATTTTCCTTTTGTTGCTAAAACGGAGAGAAACAAACCTCGTGTTCTGATCACCACCCTCTTGGGCAGAGGACTCTCTAGTGGCAGAGGACTCCTCCTCCTCCTCCTCCTCCTCACAATTAGCCTTCACTTCCATCTTCTCGGCCTCCCGGGGGCTAACCCCTGGGGGACCTGTGTCCGACTCCGCGGTTTCCTCACTACAGGCTTCCGGAGTCTGGGCTCCTCTGCTACTCTCACCTCCACCTCCACTCCTGCTCTCTACCGCTAAAGAGTCCGAGTCCGGTCTGGCTTCCTCAACTGTCTGCTCGCTTGGCTCCCCTCTCGCTACCACTAAGAGCTTCTCTTCTTCCTCCTTGTTCTTGGCCGCGGCCTGGCCTGACTGGCTGTCCGTATCTACAAGGTCTTCGTCCGACTGGGCGGTGGCAGCAAATGCATCTTCCTCGTCTTCCTTTTTGCCCAGGAACGGATCATTCGCTTCCTGCGCCTGCTCCGATTCAGACGCATCTTCTTTAAGGGGCTCAGATTTACAAGTGTCACCCAAAATGTCGAGCATTTTCTCATTTTCTATAGATTTAACAGGAATAGAATGGCACAAGGTTTAATCACCAGGGAAACATAGCAAAGACAAATGCGGATCGGGCATGGCTGCCAGACTAACAGAGTACGGTTAAAGCTACACAGAACCTGGAAAACCCTTTGGTATACCACATTCAAATGCCTAAAGCTAAGACATAATTTTAGAAAGATCATACGTTATGCAGGAAAAAAAAAACTACCCTGATCTTATCTGTTTAACAAAAGCCTTCCGGCTCATTCTTGAGAGATCTTCAAGAGGTTCTTGCTTCCAGAATTCCAAGAGGCTTAAACAGAATGCATCAAGAGCAAACAATTCCATTTCAAACTCTGAATTTCTTTCTTTCGTTTTTGTTTAAAGCATGGCCGTCCAACAGGAAAACTGGAATGTCTTCTGATGGTGCATGAACATGTAAGTCCAAGAAAGTAAATAGTATTTTATGGAATTTCCACGTAGAACCTCTCTTCTTCCTTCTTCTGTTAGGTTGTAACTCACACCGTTTCCCTACGGCAACTTTTAAACTAGTTTTTCTACTCTACTGATCACACAATCACATATTACAATCTGTGCTATAGGATTTGCTATTTGACATTAACTTTCTTCTAGTGTATTTGTGAAGCTAGAGATGAGTTTTAATTTTTTTTTTCAGGTCTAGAAAAAGCATTTCTTAAGTGGTAGGCATGATTTCATCGAGCTAGAATTATGACTGCATTTCAGATATTTACGAACTACAGAATTACGTGGGTTGTTCGGTATGTGTTTGATTAATTAATTAAGACAACTAGCAAGTTCAAGCACTGGCCCCTTACCTCCGCTGCACTTTAAAAAGAAGAAGAAATTAACAGAAAAATACCTGGTTCTGAATGTTGCTCTTCCAAGTCCTGTTGCAAAAAACAGGAAGAAAAATATTAAATGAGGGAAAAGTCATTGTTTCTATGTTCATATTGCAATATGTGGGTCTATCTAGAAACAGGGGGGCGTGGTGGCTCAGTGGTTAAGACGCCAGGCTTGTCGACCAAAAGGCTGCAAATCTGGTGGTTCGAGACCTGAGTGCAGCGCAGCAGAGCGAGCTCCCGCACTCACCCCGGCTCTTGCCAGCCAAGCAACTCGAAAGCATGCAAATGTGAGTAGATAAATAGGTTCCGCTTCGGCGGGAAGGTAACGGCGTTTCTGTGATTGCCATGCTGGCCACATGACCCGGAAGTGTCCTCCGACAGGGCTGGCTCTTCGGCCACGGAAACGGAGATGAGCACTGCTCCCTGGTGTGTCACTAGACACGACTAAATGGGAATCTTTACCTTACTTCTTATCTAGAAATAAGCCTGAAATCCTATTATTGTAATCTATGTTTCTCACGCCTGATTCCTTTATGGCAAATCCCGCACTGAACAAGGATATCTTCCTCACGGTCCTAATATATAATTTTGTGAAACTGGTAAGTACTTTGCTTAAGCGCTTAGGATCTCACCAACGGTTGTTAAAATGTTCCAAAGATGTAGTAAGAGGATTCTGTAAATATTTTTAGTCCACATGCACTTGAAAATATACAAAGAGATACTAAAAACACAACTGCAATGGGGGGGGGGGGGAGAAAGACAACAGAAGAAGCCTATAAGTGCTGAAACAAAAAAGGATCCAAAAAAGGCCACTCAGAGTTGTGTATTTGTGATGGGTGGCCACATCAATCTAATAAATAAAGGGGAAGAGGCACTGGTCACAAAAAGAAAAGTTGGTGATTCAGAATTACAGACGTGTTGTCAAGTAGCCTAACATTCAGAATTAAGCTGGGAAGAACACAAAAGGGCTTCTTTAAATATGTTCAAAATAAAGGGAAAAGAGTTAGAAACTGCCAACAGTAAACAAATCAAAGACAGAACTACTCAATTTCTCTGACGAGAAAGCATATGTTCTCCCAGAAAATTGGGAAGAGCAGGATGAAGGTGCAAATGAACCCCGAGATTCATAGAAACTTGGTAAGGCACTTATTACTTATTAATTCACTTTGAATTAATGTTAATAATATCTCCAGGGTCAGATAAATCGTATCTTAGAGTACTGAAGAAAACAGCTGTCTTGTCTGAGAAGGGTTCTTCTGTAACATCCCTGAGAAATCCTGAAGAACTGATGATGCCTCAGATGCCTGGAGGAAAGCAAATGTTGTTCCTGCACATATGAAGGGTAAAAATAAGAATCTAGAGTACTAGAGAGCAGCGACTGACAGCAGCATCTGGGAAGGTTCTAGAGTAGATCACAGAGAGATTAATCTAGGAGCACCTCAGAATAATGCATCAATTAGCACCTGTCACCCTGGACTTGTCAAGAACAAGTCTTGCCAAATTTTATCTCATTTTTTGATCAGGTAACTTCCTTTGTAGATTGTTGGAATGCTATAGACATAATATATCTTAAGCAAAGCATTTGAGGAAGTATCAAGGATATTCTGATTGGAAAGCTCATTAAATATGGGCTAGAAAGCATGACAGTTACATGGATACAGTTTGAAAACACACAGCGAGTACTCATGAATGGCCCCCATGAAACTGAGGAAGGATATTAAAAGTGAGGTCCCACATTTCACATCCTTGACTCTTCAACTCTTTTATTAGTGACTCGGATGAAAAGATGAAAGGAATGCTTATTAAATCTGAAGGTGACTCAAAATTCTGCAGGATACCTACTTCTCTACAAGACAGAAATAAAATTCAAAATGGTCTTGATAGTTTAGAGAAATGGACTGAAAATAACAGAATATTTAATAGTACCAAGTGAAAAGGAAATGAGTATCTAATGCATACAATATAGAATGGAGATACCTGACTTGATAATAATAAATAATACTAAGAAAGATCATGGATTGGTAAGTTTGCAACCGGAGTATCATCTAACAGTGTGATGTGACAAAAAAAGAATCAGTTGTAGGCTGCATCAGTACAGTAGTTTCCAAATCACAGGAAGAAAGCTTCACTTTATTCCACTTGGGTAGACTCCAACGTGAGTCCTCTGCACCTTACTTTAAGCTGAATTTGGGGAAACTAGAGTAACTTTGAAGGACAGCAACAATCTGGGATCTAGGAATGGAGTTCAGTAGAAAGATATTTGAGGAACTAAGTATATTTAGCATTGAGAGGACCGAACAGGGATATGATAGTAGTCTGAAATTGGATGCTTAATGGAAAGAAGCCAAGAAGAGCTCTATCATTCCAAACAGTGAGAGACACGGGGTAATGGATTTTCGCTGCAGGAAGACCGCTTCTCTATGAATATTAGGGGGGGGGGGAAAATCTAACAAGAGCACTTTGACAGTGGAATCAGTTATTCAAAGAGGCAGTGGGTGATCATTTACGTGATGTGTTCAAGCACAGGCTGGCCAGCCATTTGCTGGGGATGTTTAATTCAGATTTCTGCAATGAGTAGAAGGTTGGACTCAGGACCTAAATGGCCTCTTTCAACTCCTGGATTCCTTAAAAAAAAAAAAAAAAAAACACCAGCCGCAGCTAATTGATGTACCTTTTATTACAATACATCTCCTTGCACCCAGCAATGTGTAATGGTTGCCTATTCTAAAACACTATCAGACTCATGAGCAGGAATCCAAAGGTATCTGATTTATTAAAGAATAGTGTGCAGGATCACAGAGAAGGCTGAGAATGATGAAAGCGCACCAAATGCACACTAAAAACCCTCGGTGCAAACAAGATCCCTCCCCCCGTAGAATCTTCCCAGGCTCACAATCCCAGGTGCTCCCAATGGCTTCTGATGGTCTGCGGGAAACGTCCTTGAGCAGAGCACACAGCCCAAACACATTCCATTGAGATGAACATAGATACAGAGCTTGGCACGAGGTCTCACAGCAGCTCCCTCCCAAACAGAAACCCGTGTCAGCGCCATGGCATGGGAAACGTTACGATGTATAAACTACATTGAATCAGTGAACCTGACACAATGAATATTTCTAAAACTAATTTCTAAACTTATAGATTAAGTTTCTGGTGTTATTTTTAAAAGGAATAGCTAGGTCACAGTGTGCCAACAATGCCATACATATAAGGAATCTCATTCTCAAGGGCTGAAGCCAGCTCCTCATTCAGTTCCCAGAACAGCACCTGATCACAAGTATAAAACAGGAAGGCTGTAATCAAGATTAGCCATGGAAAAAAAGACAGTGTCCCTATAGGACAAAACTCAGTCCACAAATTTAAGAAGTCACAAAAATGGCATAATAATGGTTTATCGCAAATAAAATTCTGCAAATGCCTCCCATAAGAAAGCCCTTTTAGCTATCTGGCCCAAAGAAGCTGGCAGTTGTGGGTTCGGGAAGCTCTTTATGAAGAGATTGACTGTCTCCTCAGCCCACAAAATTCCAGTTTCATGGCATTAAAATCTATTTCCATAACCAATGGGTTGGGCTGGAATCTGAACTGTGTGAAGGAACGCTGGCGTACCTGTCTGTCCTGACCCTGTAAAACAGAAGGTTAGCAGCACAACTCCTTGGAAAGGAGAAATGGTGGGCAAGGAAAGCAAAACCACCCCACAGTGGTCTACTGCAACCTGCCCCCCTGACCAGAGATAACCAGCGCAACTGCTCTTTCTTCTGGGAGAGAGAGAGGCTGAAGAATCTTTGGGTTGGCTTGGGAGGCAAGGCCTGAAGGCAAGCTATCTTGGCACCCTAACAAAAAATCGCTTCCCGAAGGCCGACAGCATAGCCCCCAAGCCCACGAGAGGAGACCCAGCCGGTTACCTTCACTTCAGCCAAGTCAGGTGAAGCGGCATCTAGCTGGTCATCCAGTTCTTCACCATTCTCCTGAGAGAATAAATAGAAAACACAGACAGGCCTTTCAAAGGATGGTCATCTTTCTACAGAGGCAAAATCCATCACAGGAATATGAATGCTAGTGCCTCGCAACATTGTTTTATAATGCGTTCTATATTGAAATTTTATTGTGTGTTTATTGTTTTATATTGTAAACTGCCCAGAGTTCCTCTGCTCAGAGGAGATGGGCGGTGACAAATTTGACAAATAAATAAAATAAACAAACTACGTTTACTCAAAACAGCAACTCCTGAAGAAATAACACGTTTCACCAACACACTTAGCTAGTGCCAAGTGTCGTTCCCCAGGGACCGCTCAGCCTGTAGAATGCCGAAGGAGTCCTGTGAACATTCCAGCTGCCAAAGGGAAGGCATCAGAAATAGAACGCTGAGCCGGGACCGAACGGTCAAAGTGGGAGGATGCAGCTAATCCTCAGGACAGACTTACGTCATCCCTAAAATCCAGCAGAAGAGCAACGCCCATGCTGAAAAGCAGGGGACTGAATTTCATATATGGGTCTTGACTAGCCAGCCTTAATCTTTGCAGGTACATCTCCAGCATGATATCAATAATCAAATATGCCCCTGATTATCTACCTCGCTTTCCATTAGCTGCTCTGGAAGTTCTTTCATTTCCACGTCAATGTTGTCTTTGTCAGAGTCAAGCACGTTGTCCGAGCGGTAGTCGTCTCCACAGTCCACGGCGCTGCTGTTGTCTATTTCAGCTTCATCCAACACGCTGATGTCCATCGCGTCAATATCCTGCAAGTTATCTGAGCTTGCTTCAGTGTCTTCCTGCAGTTGAAGTGGAATGAAAAAGGTCAACTAATCATTACTATGACTTGACACAGAACTTGAAAAGAAGCGTGGCCTTTTTCTTTTTTCCCCATACCTGTCCATCTCTTGAATTCTCTTCCAATCCATTGTCCTCGCCCCCTTCTTCTTCTGATTTGCGTCCTAAAAGAGTAAAGGTTTAACGTACCGCTAGAAGGTTTAACGGGACTGGCTTACTGACAGCCCTTGGAAGCTGAATGCCAAAGTCCAAGCCAATGACGCCTTGCCCTTATTTACAGAGGGGTAAAATGATTGCCAACAACTTCATGGTTGAGGAAGAAAAAAAAATCCAGGCAGGATTTTTAAATATTCCAGGCCTGAGATTTTTACATCACACATAAATGTGCCATACAAATGAAACACTTATGGCTAGGTAACTCCAACTTTATTATGCAGCCCAAGTGCTAATAAAAGTCTATTGTTTGGCAAAATATAGTGAGGTCCCAGAACACTGGAGAATAAAACTGTTCCCCAGAACACAGATTTTGATCACCGCCAGTCCAAAGCACAAAATGTGCATTCAGAAATTTTTTTTTTTTTAAAAAGACAGGACAAGACAAGAGACAATAGACAGAACCTGGCTGACCACTGTTTCCTGACTCAGAATTCTTGCCTAATTGCCATGGCTGACCCTAAAGGAACAAAACAAGGGATGCCACAGATTAGCCATATTAACAGCAAACTGGTGATGAGTTCTAAAATAACTAGAGCCAAAATGAAGCTGCTAAGAAGCAGAAAAGTTACCTCCAAAGTCTCATTAACCCAGAGAAACATAAAAAGCTATTGTCTAAAAACACCAAAGGACATCACAATTCCCAAGTCACTCAGAAGATTAAATATGCCCAGGAACCATGTGTTAAAATCTCAAGTAGAGAAAAAAGTGCCATAAAACTGGAGTAGGCATGGCAAGAAGTTTGGAAAGGAGGACTTCCGTTAGTGGCAAGAAGGTATGATAAAACCAAGTAGTGCTGCAGATCCCACTTAGGTTTACTTATCTAGCATCGGACTGCATCCTTAAAAAAAAAAAAAAGACCACCCTCAGGTTTGCAATCTGAACATATATACACATGCACGCAGTTCAACCTTACTGAACAGCTGTTTTGTACCTTGTTTCATAGATCTTTTGGGGGTTCTCTTGCTTGCGATCTCTGAGGCCATGGGAATTTCATCAGGGTTCCCCCCTTCTTCTTCGATGGCCTGTCAGGAGGGAACACCGTGAGGTATTTCAGCAAGAGAAACTGACTGCGGAATTTCTCCAGCACCCAGTATGAGTACATGGCCCAGAAAAAAGCCAGCCTTCTCTGCTCCACATCCCAAAACATTCTGCCTGTGTTCACAGTGGGCACCCACTCCTACCTACCTACATCCTGCCCCTCTTCTCTCGTAGTCTGATTGATCCTTACTTCTCGTCTACCTCTTTCAACTTTTAATTCTCCTCCCAGCTGACACTACCCAAACCCCCTCTTCTCCCAAACTGCAGTACCTCCTCCCCCCCTGCCAGGTCTCCTTTTCCTCTTCGAACACTCCCACGTCTGCTTAACTTTCCACCAGCTATACGCCTCCCACGTGCCTCTCTGTCTTCCTTTATTTTTTTCCCACATCAGCCTTTTAGATTTCCTCCTTTCATTGTCATGACTGCTTTCCATGGCACATCAGAGCTGTTAAGGAACTGAGCAGTATCTAATCTTTTCCCAAAGAAGCAAATCACTTTATTGTGCAGTCTAACCCTTCTCCCCTTCTATGCCGCAACTCACCCAATTTCCTCCTACCCATCTCTCTTACTGTTCATCAAACCATCTCCCTCTCCCACTTGTTTACTGTGCTAGCATCCCGTTATTCCTCTGCCTGGACTTCAATTCCAGCCATCGTTTCCCACATAAATTATTTCCGGTCCTCCTCTAGTTATTTCCCTCCCTTCTCCTTAGTACTCTCTTCTCCTCTGCAGAATGGCCTGGTCTCCTTCTTCCTTCCAGCTCCTCCCTTTCAAGCTATCCCTCCTTTTCTCAAGTTCTTCAGCCTCTCACTCTTGCATGCCCCATTTCTCTATTATTTCCCTGCGGACTACCTTCTATTTCTTCTCCACCTTCTGCTGCTTCTAACTTTCTTCTTTCATCCTTCAATCCCATTTCTTTGTCTGATGTACCCTCAATCTACTCACAATCACATTTTCCATTTAAACCCTAACTCTCCTATCACCCTATCTATAACAATTCTCCTCCTTCACTTCATAATCTCCTTATTCTCGTGTGAACTCTGCTGAATCTGACCAAACACCCACTGGGACTACAGAGATCACATTCATATGACAGTTGTTGCTCCACAGGGATATATTAACACTAAGGATAAGTAGCCACTAAAAGCAACGGGATCTGAATATATGTAAGCTATAGTAAAACATCAACAGCAGAACAGAAATGTTAATCATTCCAGGCCTTTCAGGGTCCATTCCTTATTTTAACTATTGTTATCTACTGCTGTTGCTAATTTTAACTGACCCAGCTGAATCAATCACCATTCTCAGTTCCCACTGTTTTCTATGGACCTTTTAACGTTGGATTTAGGGCTACCCTATTTTGAAATTAGTATTCAAAGGTAGAATGCCTCTGACCTGTAGCTTTTGACAACCATGAATTTCACAGTACCAGAATCTTTATCTTTTTTTTAGATTTTTTATCCTGCCTTTGTTATTTTTTATAAATAACTCAAGAATGCAAGATCATCCAATGAAACTAAACGATGCAAAATTGAAGGCAGGGAAAAAGAAGTACTAAAATTCATGGAAATGAAGGCTACCACAGGGGAGAGCACAACAACTTCCAAATGCCTCTGAATGCCAGCTGCTGAAAATATGAGCTGGAAAGTGCTAAGCATTTGTATCCTACTTGCAGTCTTCCCAGAGACCTTGCAGGAAACAGGATACCAGAAAACAGGAGCTTGCTCGATCCAGCTGAACTCTCCTTAGGGAGATTTATCATGATTACAAAATTGGTCTCCTATACGCACCGCCAATCCTACTGCATATCATTAACTGCTGGGAAGGCTGGTGCATGAGGGCTTTCCAACAGAATCAAGGGTGCCGAACCAAAAGGACCTCTGTGTTACATTCCCACTGAGCTCTCCCCACCCACCTTGGCCTCCCCTCAAATCACCTCCCTCTTTCATTTTCATCAGCCAACCCCAACCCAGTGGCTTTGGATTGGATGCTGCCAACCATCACTCAGCAAAAAGGCTGAGGGTTGGAGTTGCAGCCCCTCTGGAGAAGACACTGGGTTTGGGAAAGGCTAGCCTGAACCCTGTCCTCCAGAGAGTGGATTCAATTCCCAATCAAGCCCCCAAAGCTGGCCGATGGGAGTTGTAATCCCTCATCTCTGGAAGGCCAGCAAGTTGGGGCAAGGCTGTTTTGAATCCTGCCCTCCAGGGAGAATGGCCTTCAATCCCAGCCAGCTGGCCAACAATGGTAGTCTGTGGAGGGCCACCAAGTGCCGTGAAGCTGACTTAATCCTTCCCTTCAGCTAAACAGGACTTCAATTCCCATCATCCTCTCAACTGGTTGATGGGAGTTGTAATCTGTCATCTGTGGAAGGCTGCCTTAAATTTTGCCCTCCAGCAAGACTGGACTTCTATTCCCATCACCCCCAAGGCTGGCTGATGGGAGCTGTAATCCCTGCAGGGCTGCCCTCCATCCTGCCCCCCAGAGAGGCGGGACTTCTATTCCCATCACCCCCAAGGCTGGCTGATGGGAGCCGTAATCCCTGGAAGGCTGCCCTTCAGAGAGGCAGGACTTCTATTCCCATCACCCCCAAGGCTGGCTGATGGGAGCTGTAATCCCTGGAAGGCTGCCCTCCATCCTGCCCCCCAGAGAGGTGGGACTTCTATTCCCATCACCCCCAAGGCTGGCTGATGGGAGCCCTAATCCCTGCAGGGCTGCCCTCCATCCTGCCCCCCAGAGAGGCGGGACTTCTATTCCCATCACCCCCAAGGCTGGCTGATGGGAGCCATAATCCCTGGAAGGCTGCCCTTCAGAGAGGCAGGACTTCTATTCCCATCACCCCCAAGGCTGGCTGATGGGAGCTGTAATCCCTGGAAGGCTGCCCTCCATCCTGCCCCCCAGAGAGGTGGGACTTCTATTCCCATCACCCCCAAGGCTGGCTGATGGGAGCCCTAATCCCTGCAGGGCTGCCCCCCAGAGAGGTGGGACTTCTATTCCCATCACCCTCAAGGCTGGCTGATGGGAGCTGTAATCCCTGCAGGGCTGCCCCCCAGAGAGGTGGGACTTCTATTCCCATCACCCCCAAGGCTGGCTGATGGGAGCTGTAATCCCTGCAGGGCTGCCCTCCATCCTGCCCCCCAGAGAGGTGGGACTTCTATTCCCATCACCCCCAAGGCTGGCTGATGGGAGCTGTAATCCCTGCAGGGCTGCCCTCCATCCTGCCCCCCAGAGAGGTGGGACTTCTATTCCCATCACCCCCAAGGCTGGCTGATGGGAGCTGTAATCCCTGCAGGGCTGCCCTCCATCCTGCCCCCCAGAGAGGTGGGACTTCTATTCCCATCACCCTCAAGGCTGGCTGATGGGAGCTGTAATCCCTGCAGGGCTGCCCTCCATCCTGCCCCCCAGAGAGGTGGGACTTCTATTCCCATCACCCCCAAGGCTGGCTGATGGGAGCTGTAATCCCTGGAAGGCTGCCCTCCATCCTGCCCCCCAGAGAGGTGGGACTTCTATTCCCATCACCCCCAAGGCTGGCTGATGGGAGCTGTAATCCCTGCAGGGCTGCCCTCCATCCTGCCCCCCGAGGCAGGGCTCCACGGCGCTGCTCCCCGGACGGCCGAGGGTGGGCGTCGCAGTCCGCGGCCCCGCGCTCCCCGCTCCTTCGCCCCGCGGCGGCCGGGAAGCTCACGCTGCGCAGCCGCTCGAGGAGGACGCTCTTGTTGCCGCCGCTGTCCAGGTTGCGGCGCTTCAGCTCGGCCCGCAGGTCGATCACCCGCAGGTCGCTCAGCCGCCGCCGAGGCGTCGAGGTCGCGGGGGGCGTCCCGGCGCCGCCCAGGGAGGGAGCCGCGAGCGCCGCCGCCGCCTCCACCTCCGCCTCGTCCTCGCCAACGGGCCCGGCCGGCCCTTGCGCCCCCTCCGCCATCCGCGCGAGCTTCCAGGCGCCGCTTTTCCTCACATGAAGCGACCGAAACGAGGCGCGGCGGCAACGATCGCGACGGCGGGCCAAGAATATAGGGCTTCCCCTGTTTTTTCCTGCCGCCGCCGCCCCCCCCGCCCGGTTCTTTCTCCCCCTCAGACAAAATGGCGGGAAGGCCTAACACCGACAGGCGAGCACGGTCTCGGGAGAGGAGCGCTCGCCCTGCGCCTGCGCGGAAGGAAGGAAAGCGGGGGAGACGACCGAGGAGGAGTAGGAACAGCCTGCGCACGCGCGGCAGGCCGACCCGCGCCGGGCTGGGGGGGGAGGGCGGAGCCGCGACGCGTACGCGCGAGGCCGGGGGAGCCCATCGCGCACGCGCGAGCGAGAGCGGGTCGTTCCTTTCGCGCCCTTCCTCCCCGTACGATAGAGCTAAACAGGGTAGAGCAGCGCTTCTCATGCTGCCCGGGGAATTCTGGGAGTTGAAGTCCACGATGTCTGAAAGTTGCCAGGGTTGAGAAAAAACTGGGTTGGAGGGACGAACCTCTCTTCACATTCCTTGCAGTGGGTTGACTTTTTCCCGCATGTGAAAGATGAGCCACTTGGCTTTCCTTTCCTAGGCAGCCTTAGTCCACCTGGTAGCCCAGGTCTTCAGCAGGCAATTTTTTACAAAAATTAAAATTACAGAAAAGGTACCAGGACCAAGTCATACAAGATTTTGGAGCCTCTTCCCCTCCCCCCCCAAATCCTGTTGAAGATTTAGGGTGAAAATGTTGCAGTGTTTTGGAGTGTCAAGATCCTTGTGTGGTGATTTATTTGTGGAGTTTATACACCCCCACTCCAGCAAAGGATCGTTACCTTGTCGTGGTGCTGGAGCTTGAGCGCCTCAATCACGTCATGAGCTCAACTGTGAAGGGCCACCCAAGACGGGAAGGTCATGACAGAGAGGTCAGACTAAATGCGATCCCTGGGGAGGTAATGGCAACCCACCCCAGTATTCTTGCCGTGAAAACTCAATGGATCAGTACAACCAGAGATATGTCAGTATACCATTGGAAGATGAGACCCCCCCCAGGTCGGAAGATGGTCAAAATGCTACTGGGGAGGAACAGAGGATGAGTTCAACTAGCCCCAGATGTGATGACGCAGCTAGCTCAAAGCCGAAAGGACGGCTAGCGGCCGACGGTGCTGGTGGTGAACGGCGAATCCAATGTTCTAAGGATCAACACACCAGTGGAACCTGGAATGTAAGATCTATGAGCCAGGGCAAATTGGATGTGGTTATTGGTGAGATGTCCAGATTAAAGATAGACATCAAACCAGTCCATACTCCAAGAAATAAAGCCAGACTGCTCCCTTGAGGGAATGATACTAAAGGCAAAACTGGAATACTTTGGCCACATAATGAGAAGACAGGACACCCTGGAGAAGATGCTGATGCTGGGGAGAGTGGAAGGTAAAAGGAAGAGAGGCCGACCCAGGGCAAGGTGGACGGATGACATTCTAGAGGGGACGGACTCGTCCCTGGGGGAGCTGGGGGTGTTGACGACCGACAGGAAGCTCTGGCGTGGGCTGGTCCATGGAGTCACGAAGAGTCGGAAGCGACTGGACGAATAAACAACAACATACACCCCCAATCCAACAGGTTTACAATATATAAGATAAAATGCAATAATAAGTGTGGTGAGAAGAATACTCGGTGCAGAATGGAATGCAGGAATGCAGGAACAAAGCAAGGCTACAGATTACAACCTTTTGGTGTGCTTCATAGGAATGATAAAGAAAATAGTGTAAATCATAGTATGACCTTTACAGCCAGAATGCTTTTGATAAACTATTAGAATTGACCCCTAAGCTCTAAGCCAGTGTTTCTCAACTTTGGCATCTGCTGGCTGGGGAATTCTGGGAGTTGAAGCCCACGCATCTTAAAGATGCCAAAGTTGAGAAACACTGCTCTAAGCTAACAGAATATATGATCTATTTCTAAGGCATGAAAATGAACATATGAATTCAGCCTCCACACTATCTTACAAGGGTCAGACCCAGTGCCTCTAAGTTCTGCATTCCTGCAAGGCTCCAAGCCTCCCCACCTTCTACTGATACTGGCATCTTTTAACATCAGCCGTGACTTTTATATTGTCTCCATTCATACTAGGGAAAAGACAACGATCTGGTTTCTCTTATCAGTCTCCAGGGCCATCCGATCCAGCCTCCTGCTTTTACTCAGGACTATATTGCAGCCGTGATTTCATTCCTGCCTTTGGAGTCCTGGGTGACCTTGGAAAAGGAGATTTGAAATACATAATAATGCAGCGACACACGCAATGTAAATTGGGTGGCTGTATCGGTGATCCCCTGCAGTACCAATGGCATCCACTAGGGGAGAAAAACAGGTTCACTGACGTCACTGTGCTGCCAGGCAAGCCCCGCCCCTTTTCTACACGCATCGTATGGAGCGAGCGCCACCATGCGCCATTTTGCTTTTGAATGCAAGCCGTGAGGTTTGTAGACCATGAGAGGGCTTGCATTGTCCTGAGTCGGTGAATCTCCTTGTGGTGCACAGACCACTGGTGACTGGCAGAGGGAGTCCCCCTCAGCCTCTCCAAAGCCACCAAGGGCCACAGCATGCTTGGCTTTGTAGCCCCCTCATCAAACACTTCATTTTTGTATCATCTTTTGCGTACCACTTGAAGTTCAAAAATGGAAAGCATAGGAAGGCACGCCTAAGGCTGACTCTTATCATTGTTTTATTTGCAGAAGAAGGTCTTAAATGACAAACGTATCCAGACAGGACTTTTTTTTAAGGGGGGGGGGGAGTCCCTGCATTTTCCCAACCTTTATTTGGTGACTTGCAATTGCAGAAAGCTTGAGAAATCGTGTAAGCCACAAAAACCAAGTGGGACCTGCCAGCTTCTCTTTCATGGTCTCCTGGCTGGGTACATCTGATGATTCCTAATGTAAGGAAACGCCCCCCCCCCCCAGTTCCCCTCTTTGGGGGGAGATGGGCAGTAATAGAAATGTGAATAATAAAATAAATAAATAAATAAATAAGGATGAAACTGGTCCCTTACTGCCCCCTGGTGGTCAGTGTAACAAAACATACAGGTAGTCCTCGCTTAACAACCGTTCATTTCATGTTGGTCTGAAATTACAACAGCCTCAAAAAAAAGCACTTTACGATCTGTACTCGCACTTACATCTGTCGCAAACTGTTACACCGCCCCTGTGGTCACATGATTGCAATCCAGACACTTGGCAGCCAGCTCGCATTTATGACCAGTTGCAGCGTCCTGCGGACACATGATCATGATTTGTGGCCCTTTTTGTCAGTTTCTGGCAAAAAAAACATCTGTTGGGGAAGCTGGATTTGCTTAACAGCTGTGGTGATTTGCCTGTCATAAAAATGGTCATAAAATTGGGTCCGGTTGCATGGTGACTCGCTTAACGACCACACCATTTAACAACCAATTTTCTGGTCGCTATTGTGGTTGTTAAATGAGTATCTGTACAGAGTATACACTTTAAAAATGGAGAAATTTCTTGTGGAAGTCACGTAAAACTTGTATCCAGGGGGCACGATATAATGTAATCTCAGCTTAAGGGAAGGTGGACTGTATGTACCAGTATTTCTCAACCTTGGCAACTTTAAGATATGTGGGCTTCAACTTCCAGAATTCCCCAGCCAGCATGCTGTGGGAGTCAGTATTTCATTCCTCCCTAAGAGAAGATAAGTGAAATAGATAGGATGATGTTAGTCCTATAGGGTTGTCAGTTGTTTGTGTAGCTTCAGAGCAGCTACAGTGTGCAGAACTTGGCTACAGCATGGATCATAAAACTTTTCTTGTCTATAAGAAAAGAGGAAATCAACATGGCGTTCCTCAGAATAATTTGGTGCATGTTGCAACAGACGGGTTTTCGGGTATCATTGTGTTTTTTCATACCTAATTTTTATTGAGAATTTTTTTTACAGGATTACAAACTACAGACACATAAAGAAAGAAGATACAAAAAGTTAAAAGAAAAAAAACAGTGAATGTCAAGAGAAGAAAAAAAGAGAAAGCAGAAAAATATCTAAAGGAGCGACTTCTGATCTTCTTTACAGCAGTTACAAATATAATTATTATCATTTTTTCCCTACCAAATTATATATCACTGTTCCCGCCTGGACCAGGTGGATGATCAGGTTCTTATTATAAATGTTTTGAGGATGAATCATTACAACCTTTACAAAACAAGATGAACTCTATCCTACAGGGAGGAAAAATGCCAGAGAGTTGGAAAGAGGCCAATATAGCATTAATATCTACACAAGACTTTTTTTTTAATTTTTTTTTTGAAATTTTAAATACATAATTACAAGTTAGAAATAGAAAAGGAAATAGAAATACAAAATTAAGAAAAAGAAAAGAAAAAGTGTAGTAAAGTAATAGATCAAAAAAAGTATGAAAGGTAAATAACTTCCAATCTATCTCTGGTCATAAGAACATAAGAATCTTTCCTAAGTACTAGTTTTTCATACAATATATAGAAATAATTCTTTGTCTAATATATCCTATTATATTTACAATCTAATCTTCAAATCCCCATGTAAGCTTTGCCCCTCCTGCATTTCGTAAATAATCCAATAATGGTTTCCACTCTTTGAGATAATAACTACTTAGGTTTTCTTTCAACAAACAAGTCAATTTATCGTTTTCTGCCATGTCTATCAATTTTAACAACCATTCTTGTATCGTTGGTAAAGTCTGAGTTTTCCAGAATTGTGCATAAAGAAGTCTTGCTGCGGTGATCATATATTGTATAATTCTGACAAAGTGCTTTTCTTTTTGTAAATCCAATATCCCTAACAAAAAAAATTCTGGCTTCAATGGTACCTGTATCTTTAATATACTCTGCATCAACATACGTATTTGGGGCCAAAATTTCTTTGCAACCTCGCACGTCCACCACATATGGTAAAACGACCCTTCTTGTTTATTACATTTCCAGCAAACATTGAAAACATTCCTATACATTTTAGAGAGTTTGGGGGGGGGGTCATATAACAACGGAACATCATCTTACAGAAGTTTTCCTTAAGATTATAACAGAGGGTAAATTTCAACCCTTTAGACCACATATGTTCCCATTGCTGCATAGATATATTATGACCAAGGTTTTTGTCCTAACAGCCAGGAACCACGCTGAGACAAAGAACAGGTCTCTAGTGTTTTATTACTGCTACATAACAGGAAATCCTAACAAACTGAAGAAGTGTGGGAAAAACCCAGACATATAAACCCCAAAGGTTAAGGCGGGCCCGATCTGTGTCTCTTGGAATGGCTACTTAATTCCTCAGTGCTACGCATGCGCTTTACAGCCCGGATGGGAGCCCCCTGCTCGCCATCCTTACTCATGACAGTTTTTCGCCCATTTAATATCTACACAAGATTTGACTTGTGACACAACAGGAAACTGTAAGCTGATATCATTATTGAATAATGACTGCTGTACAAGTTGTTCACAATGATTCTAGCTGATAGACTGAAAATAATTTTGCTAGAATTTATTCATGGGGATCAATGTGGGTTTTTACCTGAAAGACAGTTAAAGTTAGAAATGTGTTGGGACATTTTGGAATATTTGGAGCAAGATCATGAAAAACAAGCCGCGCTGGTTTTCTTAGATGCAGAGAAGGCCTTTGACAATTTGAACTGGGCTTTCCTGTTCAAGGTTTTCGAAGGTACGGATTTTGGAGAGAATTTTATAAAATGGGTAAGATCGATTTACGCTTCACAGAAAGCACAAATAATTGTTAATAGAGATCTAACAACCATGTGAGATTCAAAAAGGAACAAGGCAGGGATGCCCCCTGTCTCTTCTTTTGTTTCTTGAAATAGTGAATAAAAATATAGGACAAGATGAGAGGATTGTGGGAGCAAAGATTTAAAAAGAAACATATAAGTTAAGGGTTTTTGCAGATGACCTGGTGTTGGTTCTGGAAGATCCTTTAAAGGGAATTGAAACATTAATGGGAAAACTAAAAGAATGTGGTGCATTAGCAGGTTTCAAGACTAATAAACAGAAGACGAAGATGTAACAATATGAAAACAAGATCAAACAAGTGATAAATAAAGGTTTTAAGGTTAAGAAGAAGGTAAAATATTTTGGTATGACAAATATGAACTGTAGGCTGTTTCAAAATAACTATGTTAAGACATGGAATGAAGTTAAACAGGACATGTTAAGATGGGAGGAACTACAACTGTCATCGCTGGGGAGAATTTCTGCGATAAAAATGAATGTCTTGCCTAGAATGATGTTTTTGTTTCAGACAATACCTGTTTTGACAACTGATGCACCATTGAAACAGTGGCAGAAGGATATATCTAAATTTGTGTGGCAGGGGAAAAACACAAATTAAATATAAGGTGTTACAAGATGCAAAGGAAAGAGGAGGATGTGGTCTACCTGATTTGAAATTGTATTTTGCAGCTTGCTGTTTGGTTTGGATGAAAGAGTGGGTGCTGCTGAGAAACAGAAGGCTTTTGAAGTTAGAAGGATGCAACTTGAGATTTGGGTGGCATGGCTATTTGTGGTATGATAACGTTAATGTGCATTTTAAAAACCATAATGTTAGATGTGCCATATTGAGAATATGGGATACAAATCCAGCTTGTGCCTGAAAACACCTATAGAATTCAAGAAGCATTTCATAGACAAGAAATAATAAGCAAACACAAATGGCTAACTTATTGTGAGATACTAGAATTTTGTCAAGGGGAACGTAAAAGAAAATCAAGAGAAGAGCTGGTGGCAGAGGGATATAGTTGTCAATGGTTCTCTTATTTATAGTTATTAGAAATTTTTAAAGCAGACAAAAGAGTATGGTTTTGAACATTGTAAGTCTGAGTTTGAAATAGAATTGTGTACAAATGATGAACATGTAATTGCTAAAATGTATACACTTTTATTGAAATTTGAAACAGAAGAATTTGCACTGATGATATTGCCTAGCTGGGTAATGAAACGTCTGCAATCAAACAACCAAGCTCAGAGAGCACCAAGGACTCCACACGACTGAAATTTACCCTGTTATAATCTTAGAGAATTTATAAACCGATGTACCGTTGGTACATGTCACCAGAGAAATTGTCTGGAATGTATAAAGGCACTTCAAATTTATGTTGGAAATGTGAATAATAAGGACATTTTATCATGTTTCATGGATGTGTGAAAAAGCTAGAAAATTCTGGATTCAAATACATAAAGTGATTCAGAGGGTTTTAACGATTAATATACAATTGAGACCAGAGGTTTTTCCTTTGGGATTGATGGACAAACAGTTGGAAAAAAGTCATGGAACTTAGTTTTTCTACATGAGAACTGCAGCGAGATTATTGTGTGCACAAAGATGGAAAGATTCGGCACTACCCACAATGGCTGGTGAAGATGATGGAACTTGCTGAGATGGCCAAATTGGCTTTTTAATTTTTATTTTTTTTATCCTGCCTTTATTATTTTTACAAGTAACTCAAGGGGGGGGGAATACCTCATACTCCTTCCTCCTCCTGTTTTCCCCACAATAACCCTGTGAGGTGAGTTGGGCTGAGAGGGAGGGACTGGCCCAAGGTCACCCAGCCGGCTTTCATGCCTAAGGCAGGACTAGAACTCACAGCCTCCTGGTTTCTAGCCCAGCATCATAACCGCTAGACCAGACTGGCTCTATCATTTTTTGATTGCTGAGTGGAAACCCCTTATGTATGTTTTGTGTAAAACAGAAAGAAAAGAATTTAGGATTTATGGTTTTGGCATATGTTGTCAGGCGCAGAAATTTGGTCATTAAGTGCACACATGGTCAGAAAATGATTTTTTTTTTTTTACTATCGTTTACCCTCAGTTATGAATAGTTGCTATCTGAGGTAGTTGCTAAACGAGGACTACATTTCTACACTTTTGACGAGAGTTTCTAAATGGAAATCTCCATGGATTTTTTTTTTCTTGTCATGCTTCCCAGGGCAGTGATGCTGGTTCTCAAAGGGTGCCCCCCCAGAAGTTCACCAGGGGTCTGCCACAGCCTTCCCTGCTCGCCCCTTCAGTCTCTGCAAGCTGCCACGTCTGGATCAGAGGCTGAACACCGGGTCCTTGAAATCTGTAGGTGACAAGCCGAACAGCAACCTAGATCCAAAAAACTTGAACAGGTCTTGAGTGATTCCTGCACAAAAGACATGAAGCAATTCCAGCTGTGCACGAGTTCCTAATTTGGGATGGGGGGGTACAAACTAGTTTTAAAAAAGGGTTAAAACTGGGGGGGGGGGCTCGCACAAATGCAATACTGTATTTTCTGAATGTTTATTTTGGATCACAGAAAGTTTGAGAAATACCAGCCATCATCAATCCATCCATCTCGTAACATCGGTAAGCTTACATAGATTCTGTCCTTTTTATTTCTGAAATTCAGTGGCTGGCACATTTTTAAAAATCTATTTTTAGTGCTCGCCATCTCCAAGTCAAGCTGTGCATTCTTGACTTCCTATATTTAGTCGCATCCAAGGTGGGCCAAGATATGCTTAGAGCGCACGCGCCCCACACACCGCTCTCTTTCCTCCGCCCTTCCCCACGTTGCGCACGCGCCCCGCAATCTCTTCCCAGGAGGCCGTGTAAGCAGGGCGCACATGCGCAGTGATCCTTCTCTGGGCCAATTCTGCGCATGCGCAGAGGTCGCCCGCCATTTTATGCGCACCGGGAGCGATCGCGCGCCCCGCACAGGCGTTACCTTTTCAGAAACTTGTTTTAAAATCTTTTTTTTTTTAAACAACTGTCATTTTCGCGAGCCAAAGTTTCACCCAGGAGGCCCTTTTTTCCTCCACAGCCCTCCCTGATGGCGGCGGAGAACCAGGCCGGGCTCGCCGCGGAAGCGACGGTTTCCCTCGGCGACTCGGAAGACCTCGGCGGGATGACGCGGCGGCGGCTGAGCGACCTGCGGGTGATCGACCTGCGGGCCGAGCTGAAGCACCGCAACCTGGACAGCGGCGGCAACAAGAGCGTCCTCCTCGAGAGGCTGCGGAAGGTAAGAAGAGCGCAGAGCCTTCCCGGAGGGCTGGCGGGGCTGAAGGGGTTAAATACCCTCTGCGCATGCGCCGCGGCCCGCCTTTCCGCGCCGGCTTTAGCGGAACGTAGACTCTGAAAACCGAAGAGGCGCGCTCGGAGCCGGGCATTTAGGGGCCCCTGCGAAGTTCGTGGCTGCTGCTTGAAGCCTCGTCAACGCTGGGCCTGGTTTTGGGATCCATTTTAAGCTTTGGCGGCGTTCACACGCCGTGCTTCGAAATTTGTTCAGTGGGAACTCAGCCAGCCACGTAACTCTCGCAGTCTATCCATTATGGCTTCAGGAGGGGTAAAGATTCAAATCCAGCTGGACGGTCCATGCAATTTTCTATACAAGACTACAGTACAGGAGAGGTTTGATATTGCCTTCTTCCTGTGTGGTTTCCCCCCCCCCCCGTTTTCCAATCTAGTCTACAGCTCTGGGCTTTCCTGGTGGTCTCCCACCCAAGCACTAAGAAGGTCGATCCTACTTAGCTTTTAGTGGGGGGAGATCAGGTAAGGTTATGATTTCCCTCGTTTTGCTACAGCATATTGTGTGAATACCCCCACTTTAGCTACAGCAAGGGGCAGACCTTAGCTGATCTCCCCCACCAAAAGCTAAGTAGGATTGACCTTCTTAGTGCTTGGATGGGAGGCCGCCAGGAAAGCCCAGAGCTTCTGACTGAATTATAACAATTCCTCCTTCTTGCTTTGGGTATATTGTGTTACGATTCTTTCCTGCCACCTCTTTTCAGTTGCTGCAATCACAGCAAAAAAATAAAATTGTGACACTTGAACAGTGGCATATTAGCTTGTCTAGTATGTAGTAGCTGAGACCTAGTAGCAGCTGTTATTGTGTGATAAGCAGTCTAACATTAGAAAATGTCGCCTGGAGGGTTACTTTTTCTCCTTTCCTCCCTCTTTATTTAAAGATTTGTATCCTGACAGATTCTTATAGTGATGTACAGAACAACAAAAATGGAATTGGTCCTTGCTATTTAAGGAATGGTCTTAAAAGAATTGTAGGTCAGGAAACCATCATTCCCCCTAAGTCAAAGCAAGTCCTTTTAAGTCTTTTAATTCAATAAAGTTTGCATTAAGGATTCTTTCATTCCTCCCGTTCCATGTCTGAATATAGATCTTGTAGATAAGAATAGCAGAAGAAAAATGGCATAGTAAATGCCTTAGTCTTTAAAAGATTTCAGGGAAGATCTGGGAAATTACAGCTCTGAAAAAATGGTTGAAACGGTAATTGGGGGGGGGACTAGTCACATAGAGGAACAGTACTTGTTGAAGAGAAATCCTGTGCCACCTTGTGGAATTTTTTGAGGCGCATGTGAATGAAAGTGTTGGCTTTGCATAGTTGGCTTTTCAAAAAGTCAGATCAAGTTTCTTGTCAAAGGTTCTTGGGTAAATCGAGTTCTGTGGGCTATTTAATGGATTATTATTGTTATTATTTTTATACCTTTGAGTCAGTGTTGATTCCTGGCAACTGCCTGGACACGTCCCTGCAGTTTGCTTGGCGAGATTTCAGAAGTGATTTGCCCGTGCCTCCTTCCTAGGGCTGAGACTGGCCCAAGGTCACCCGGCTGGTTTTGTGTTAAAGCAGAACTAGAATCCACGGTCTCTGGGTTCTAGCCTGGTGCCTTCAACGCTGCACCAAACTGGCTCTTTTTTATGGATTGCTGACTGGTTAAAAAGCAGAAGGCAAAGAGGAAGAATAAATGGCAGTTTTCTGAATGGAAGGAAGTAAAAATGGAGTACTCCGAAGATCTTTGTTGGGGCCAGTGCTTTGTAACTTGTTCATAAGCAATCTTGGCTTGGAATAAAAGGTGAGCAGGCCTAATTTGTGGATGACATTAAACTATTCAGGGTTGTCCAAACTGAAAGTGGCTGCAAAGAGCTCACATGGATGAAACATTCCCCCCCCTCGCCCAATTTCACATGCATATTGAAGAGGTCTAAGATGTCTTTCACTAGGAAAAGGATTATAGCAGAGAATACAGTCATTAGGAAATGGATATAAAAATGTCACCACCGTTATTTATTTGTTTGTTTGTTTGTCAAATTTTGCCACCGCCCATCTCCCTCTAAGGGGGGACTCTGGGTGGTTTACAATAAAAATGAAACATTAAAATGTAGTAATATGTAATACATATCAGATATACATATAAATACAGAGTGAAAAAGATAAAATGAAATCCAGATGGCGATGACAGTATTAATGCCGCTCATGTATAGCTAAGGCCATCTTAGGGCGCCAGCCATGCCCTGGAGTGACTACCTCCCCTCCCGCCCTAAGCGAGCTGGCAATGCCAGGTCTCCAGTTGTTTTCGAACGCTATACATAATTCTATAATAAAAATGTGTGGAGCGCCTGCATGTTGCATACTGTACAGTTCTGGTTGCTGTGCTAGAAAAAGTATATAACAGAACTGGAACAATCATGATGAAGGCAACCAAAATGATTGGGGGGGGCTCAAACATTCCCCCTACAAAAAAAGGCTAGAATATACTCTTTAACTTGGATAAAAGAAGGGACATGACTGAGGTGTGTAAAGGATCGGGAAAAGTGGACAGGGAGTTTTTCTAAAAGTGCTAGGATTGGGGTCATGAGATGAAACTGATGGGAAGGAGATTTAACACAGACAATGGACTCATTTGTATTATTGACCTTTGGAATTTATTACTGTAAGATATGGTGATGGCCACTAACTTACATGGCTTTAAAAGGAGATGGGATACATTTATGGGTGACAGGACAGTATACCAGTATAGTTGTCTTCAAAGTTCAGTGTTACCTCTGGACTCAGCATGCCTCTGTATACCTGTTGCAGAGGAGCACGGGTGAAATAGGGGAGTGTCTCCCTCTCCTGCTTCCCTGGAGGCATCTGGTTGGCTATCTTTTATTTTATAGTAATTTTATTAAAGATTACAGTTTACAACAATAAAAACTAATGCAAACTAAAATAAAATAAAAGAATAAAAAGATAAAATAGAAGGTGCAGAAAAGAAAAAAAGAGAAAGACAAATAGAAAAGAAGAAACAATAAGCATATAGGAAAGAAAAAATATATATAAAGAAGTGACTTCCCCCTTCATCACAAGTATTTTAGTAACTTATCACCTTCTCTTAAAATAAAACAAATGATCCTCTTCTTCCCGTATCCCATCTCTTACCTATAAACAAATGCACGAAACCTCGTCATTTCAGTCGTGGTGTCAGCAAAAGTCCATTAAGGGTTACCGGAGATAACAACCTATCTACTTCCACCTTGATCAAATAAACCAACTTTATATTCCTTCCTCTTACTTCTAACAATCTTGATCTTCAGTCCCTTCAAAACAATGTCCCAGAACTTGATTGATTGATTGATTGATTGATTGATTTCTCTCTCTCTCTCTCTCTCTCTCTCATTCATTCATTCATTCATTTAATTTACATACCACCCATCTCACTATAAAAGCAACTCCAGGCAGCTTGCCAATGGAGAATTCTAAAAAACATTTTAAAAATACAAGAAATACCAGAAGGTAAAGGAGAAAAGCTAAAAAGTGGAGAGAGCGTCTTAAGCCACCAACCACCCCCATCCCTCTTGGGTCCCCAAGGTAGTTGGCAGAGCCAGGCCTTGGCGCTCTTCTTGAAGGCCGGAAGAGTGGGGGCCAGCCCCACCTCCGGGGGCAAGAGGTTCCACAGGGCGGGGGCAACAGCAGAAAAGGCTCTCCTCCTTGACCCCAGCAGTCGAACTTTTTTAGCCAACAGGGTCTGTAGCATGCCCTTCCTGTCGGACTGGGTGGGTCGGGTGGATGTAATTGGGACAAGGCGGTTCCTGAAGTAAGCTGGGCCCATGCCGTGAAGGGCTTTAAAAGTCATAACCAGCACCTTGAATTGGACCCGGAAGCGCACCGGCACCCAGTGCAGCTCCTGCAGCAGACATCTTACATGCGCAGACCTCGAGGCACCCTTAACGGCCTGTGCCGCCGCATTCTGAACCAGCTGTAGCTTCCGGATACTCTTCAAGGGTAGCCCCATGTGGAGCGCATTGCAGTAGTCTATAAGGGTGATAACCAGGGCGTGAGTGACTGTTCAGAGGGACTCCTGATCCAGGAAAGGGTGCAACTGCGGCACAACGGAAAGTTGCGCAAAGGCCCTCCTGGCCATGACTGCCACCTTCTCCTCAGGCAGGAGTTGTGAGTCCAGGAGGACCCCCTGATTGCGCACTGTCTGGGGCAGTGCCACCCCATCGAGGACTAATGATGCTAAATTCCCAGATACGGAGGAGCCCCACACCCACTCCGTCTTATCGGTCTTGCCTTTTTATGCTTAAGGTGTCCCGCAGTTCTTTGGTGCTATAGATACAGGCTTGTTTGCCTTTCTAGGACAGAAGTGGGAACTGGCTCTAGGAAGCAAGTAAATACAAACAGTCTGAGCCACGTTGGATTCGGCCCGAAGTCCATCTCGTCCAGCATTCTGTTCTGCTAGTCAACAACAGCTGCGCACGTTCCTCAGCCAGTTGGTATTCAGAGGCTGCCTGTGATTAC
The DNA here is from genome assembly GCF_035149785.1 of Candoia aspera. Lineage (NCBI taxonomy): Eukaryota > Metazoa > Chordata > Lepidosauria > Squamata > Candoiidae > Candoia > Candoia aspera. The sequence goes on from NC_086153.1 coordinate 338,508,304, forward strand.
GGAGGCAGGAAAAGCCATGAAGGCTTGCAGTCAAATTATTCTCCATGAATTTATATAGGCCACAGATTAGTGCAACTGCCTTCTTCTTGTCAAAATAAAATGAGACAAGAATTCCTGCTTTTGGCTTTATTCTGTGTTAAAAAAAAAGCAATTTTTAAAAATGTCTGCATCTGCGTGTAAGACAGGGGTACACCAGGGCTTATGTTTGGTGTGAAGTTTTCATTTCGGCTGGAGAGATGCCGAAGCGGAAAGTCAGAATAAACTGACCTTCATCCAGTACGATTGATGGCCAGTGGAGATTTTTACTCACAATTTCCTGCCAGTTTTTTGGTTCAGTTTTAATTAGCAGTGAAAATGAACTTACATGGCTCTCTGTACAGGACCACCAGTCTCCATAAGAGAATTATACTCCTTGTTAGCACAGAAAGGAAGAAGCCGAGGAGCCAGATTTTCCACGTGAAATATGATCTGATAGATGCAGAGAGGGAATTACATGCCTAGCATTTCAAGGGCTGAAAATGCTTTGGGTGTTGTACAGCTTTAATACTTGCATCGATCATTTTAAGGCGGCTCCTAATTGCAGAGGGAATGGGAAGAGTGATTTTTAAGATAGAGCAGCTTGCCTGAAATCATTTGGTAAGTTCAAGACAGAAAAAAAAATTGGGGACTTTCAGATGGGCCATCACAGTCACACTCAAATCCTAGTTGCTTCCTTGTCTTAATAAAGGTCCAAAATGTAGCTCGGGCGACATCTCAGTAATCGGTATCGAATGTGAATGTGGCGTGCCACAGGGGTCTGTGTTTTTTGGCATGCTCATTATGGGTAAATGGCTGTCATGGGTTGAACACTAATTACGCCACCTCTTCCTCGGTGGTTTTTTCCTGCCAAATTCAATGCTGCTCTGCTTACAGTGCTGACTTGGTGTCTTTTTAACAGGCTATTGAGGAAGAAGGAGGACATCCTGATGAGATTCCAGTGGTATCAGAAATAATCCCCAAGAAAGTGCCCAAAAGAAGCAGTAAAGGTATACAAGGGAATAGGTAATGGGGTTGTAAAGGGTTACATTTGTCGGCAGAAGTCGGCTGAGGTTTCACTGCAAACGCTGACACGTTTGTTCAAGACCTGGGTAGTTAAATGGCATCTTAGCATTTGCTGTGCTCAGGGAAGTAACAGAAGGACTGAAAACTTTCTTTTGTGCCTGCTGTGCCTGGGCATATCAGCTGAGGGAGCACGTGGCTTAGTCTGTTGCCTCCAAACAAAAAGTAAATTGTTGGCTTCTGGGCATTCCCTGAGCTTGGTTTTCCCATCCAGTCTGGAGAATATGCAGGGTTAGGGGTTATATGCAGGATGACAGTCCGAGGCCTGGTTCTCACTGGGATCTGCTGCAGTGACAAAAAGGGTTCAGAACCACACCATCTTGTGGCCAAGCGTTTCAGTGAACCCATTCAGTAGAAGGTGTTCTAATCCAGTGGCTTTCATTGGCTTTGTAAACAGGTCCACGCAGGTTTTTGGCCTGCAGGTAGTGTCTGCTAGCCAGCTAGGGTGTGAAAGAATAAGGCAGACCAATCCATGTTTTTTCCTGCATAATTAAAGCTGTTTGCTTGCTCTGGCAGCCCCTTGCTGTTCGTGCATTTAAGAAATGTATAGGGCTGCCCAACTCAAATTAATCAACAGGAAGAAAACAATACAGTTAACGACAAAAATAAATGGGCATTCGGAACCCAAATTTGTATTATGCCCCTCCAGGCAGGAACTCAGTCAATCTGGCCCCAGTGCCTGGGGAAAGAACCAGGTTTTTAGAGCCTTTCTAAAAGTCGTCGGGGTCAGTCAGCCATATATCGGGGGAAGATCATTCCACAGGTCAGTGGCCTCTTTGACCTGCATCTGCACATATGTGTATGCACTGATTTTGCAGCATTTTTTATTCCACCCCTTGGAACAAAAGGGTACGCTCTCAGTTTACAAGTAGAAGCTTGCCTTAAGCTGCGTTTCTATATACGTACAGTACACGTACGTGTGTTTGCTCAAGGACTCTCTTCTTTTTAGGGCGCAGGCCCGAAGAAGAGGGAGCGGAGGACAACGGACTTGAAGATGAATCCGGAGACGGACAGGTACGGCGAGCGCAGGCTGCCCGTCACCGCGTGAGACTTCTGTGTCAGAATCCCAGCAACTATTATATGTGGCTTTTTTTCTTTTTGCAGGAGGATATTGAAGCAAGTTTGGATAACTTGCAAGATATTGACATGATGGATATTAGTGTGTTAGATGAAGCTGCGATAGATAACAGCAGTGGTGTAGACTGCCGAGAGGATAGCAGTGCTGATAGTAGACTTGACTCCCTCCTTGACAGTAAGGAGTGTGCTGATTCAGAGAGGAGAGGAGAACTTCCAGAGCAGCGGGCAGGAGGTGCTGTAGGTAACATGGAGGCAGCTGTGCTCTTGCCAGACATCCCAGAAGGATCGAGAGAAATCCCGGTAGCCAGGGTATGCATCTCTTCCACTTCTTCGGGAGCAGATAAAGTCACCACCCCTATAACCGTTTTGGTTTTTCATCTCCCCGCCCCTCCAATTAAAAGGGCAGAAATGACTCAGGGACCTAAAAATAAACTCCCTTTGGACCCCCCCCCCCCTTCCTTGTGTGTGCGCATCCATCGCCATGGCACCTTTGACTGCAACTTCTCTGTTTTCAGCGCATGCCTCATTTAGAGTTGAAAACCTCCAGAAAGCGTTGTTCTCGGTCATTAAACGCTTTGTGTTTTTTTTCCCCCGCGTGTATTTCCATTCACTCATTTTCATGTGTGCAGAAGAAAGTGGATGTGGAGGCTTAAGGCACTTGTGCTATGACTCATGAGTTAGCTTTTGCTTTCAAAAGCTAATAAATGTTTCAGTTACTTTGTACTCTGCAGCTTCTGTAATCCCCTTAGGCAAAAGCACGCGAGTGAGAGCTCAGCTCGAAACAAGCTGGTTTGGAAATGGTTTGTGAACTGACTCCAAAGCATGTTAGTTCTAACTGAGAGGACAGAGCTGTTCAGTTCTGCGACACAGTTCCAATTTGCAAAGCATTTTGACCGGATTGAAATTGTGGGGCAGGGAAGGATCAAGAGCTGGCCCGAACAGTTGAATGCAGACAGGTGGCAGACACAGATTTTAAATGGCAAGCCTCCATCTCTGCAAATTGAAAGCATCACAAAACCCATTTTTCTGGCTGAGCTCATCTCCCATGCTGAGCCATGATATGGATTATTTAGTTTTGGCTTGTGTGAACCTAGCGAGTGGTAGTTTATTCGGCAAACAAGGATTAAGCAAATCATGGTTTCAGTGCTTTTATTTTGAGGAAATACCCACCTGGGCTGACCTCTGGAGCCATGGATTTCAAACTGGCTTCTGGAGAACTCTGGAATTGCTTGGAAGCTTTTGAGGACTGATTCTCCATGACCGTTGTGTATTCTGGATAATTTATGAGAACCCTTTACCAGAGTTCTTTGATCCTGTGATAGAGGCACAGCAGGATGTCTCATGAAGACTGAGCCCTCTCTCAGTTGAAACAGGGACATTCCACGCTTTCAGGCTCTGCCTTCACCGTTTTATAAAAGCCACAGCCACAATCTGGGCCAGATGGTCACGGGAGGGATTCCGAAGCCTCAGCGCTTCCCTGGCTGTCCTCTGTTGTTCCATCTTGGGGCTCCCTCGGAAAGCTTGAAAGTGCTCCAGAATGAACGTCTATTAAGAGAAGCTGGGCTGGAAGGTAACGGCCAGACGCTCCTTTCTTCCCCCCGCTCCCCCACTTGCAATCTCACCCCCGTGCGAATTTAATATAATAAGGGCCCACTTTATGGGGAAGACTAGAAAGGATGGTTGGGCCGTCAAACGCTCTAGGCTTGTGCGCTACGGAAATACTCCTGCCAGCAGGGTGGTAGCAGCCACCTCAGCGAGTGCCTGTTGCAAGTGAATAAATCTCTTTTCCACAGAAATGAGTGACGCGGAGGGCTGCAATCGGCTCATAGCGCCCTTCTTTTCCAGCTTCTCTTCCCGCCTTCCTGCCCCAAGAGCTAGTAGAAGGCAAGCGGCAGCTGAATTTGCCTAAGCTTCTTTCTCAATAATGTGCATTAAGTAGGGCTGTGCTGCGCTTCAGATCTGGAGCCAAGAGCGTGCTTTGGAGCGTGTGTGGCTGGGTGCGCCTGCTGCACCTGTTGGTGAATCAGTAAGCAGGTCGTTTGAGGTAAGGCTATTGGGTGGGCTCAGAAGATGTAGAAGGAGGCATCAACTAGAAGCTTGCGTGCCCGTGCCGTTTTGGCTTTGGATCCAAAATGCAGCGCATCTCTAGTATTTAGACTGGAAGATGGACGTGTACTGCTGGGATTTTGTTTGGCCTTTCGTTTCCCATGTCAGGTTGAACCCGGTACAGCAGATTCCCCATGCTTGGTTTTGATGTGCTGAAGGCTCAGGCAGACTTCAGTCTTTGAGTTTGGCGTGCTTTTGGATGGCGTCAGCACATGGGTGTGTGGGGTGTGGCATTGTAAACCATTGGTGCTTTTGGCCTATATAGAGTGGAATCCAACCTTCGCTTTAAAAAAAACGATAGAGAGCAGGCTCCTCAGCCTCAAGTTTGCTAGGAATGGAGGGTCTGTAACTTCCAGTAATCTTGGTTGGCGTGGCCTAGGATCTTTGGGAGTTGCGATTCCTGGACAACTGGAAAACTGGTGTAGAAAGAATTAGGAATTCAAAAGCAAAAAACAACCACATCAACCACTGAAGCATCACCATCAAAAGACGGCTCTCGTTTTGTCCATCACTTTTTATTTCTCCAGCTCCATTTATTATTTGAGAAGGCGAGTAGATTTGTGTTGGCCACCAGCTATGTTTTGGGGATAAGAGCAACTGATTTCCTGTCCTGAGTTTCAGTGAAAGAATGGTAGCTTTTCACGAATTGTGACGGTCTTCTGCATCTCTTTTAGGTAGAGAATGAAGAGGCCGGTGGCGCCATAGATCTATCATCTGCCGATTTTGCAAACATGAAGGTATTTAAACTTAATTGTGAAATGAGTAATATAAGCAAAGGTGGTTGACATAGTTTTTCTCCCTTTTGTTCTCCCTGCAGAAAAAAATCCTATACAGTAGTAAAACTGCCCTTGTTTGGTTACAAGCAAAGCATTTCTCTAAGCCAGGTTATATTCACACAGTGGCTTGTGCAAGCCTTCATCGGATTTCTGATCTGATAGATGCTTTGCCTTCCATTCCTGGCATGAACGTGGCTGTAGAAATACTTGGGAGTTTATAACAACGTTATGCATTAGGGCTTTTTCCCCCAAGGAAAAGTTTAGATTTTAAGTTGGTTTTTAAATATTTTTAATGTATTTATTGATTGTTGTTAGCTCTTTGTACGCCGCCCAGAGTCGCTTGTTTGTGAGAAGGGCGGCTATATAAATTTGAACAATAAAATAAAATAAACTTCTGCATCAGAAAGGGAGTTCGGTTGCAGTTGGGTGCTGAGGAAAGGTTGAGATTTCCTGAATAAATGTGAATTGCGCATAAGGTATCTTGAGTATCTGTTTGAATTGTTTTTGCATGTCTGTATTCAGAAATCTGTAACACCTTTGTAGCCTCCTTAATAGAAGCATTTCCAAGTGCCCCAGACAATTGATACGCAAGTGATTTAGACTATAACTTTGAAATCAAGAGGTGAACAGCAAAATGTAATTGATGTGTTGAAAATGTTTCGGTTTCATTATAAGCAGTAATGAAATTTTAAATCTGAGTTAGGCATAGCTGCTGCCCATCTTTCTCTTTAAAGGCAAATTGGATCAGCCTTTCTCCACCTTTTGACCCTGGAGGAACCCTTGAAATATTTTCCAGGCCTTGGGGAACCCCTGCCCATTCAGGCTCAGATACAGGCCAGAAGCTACAAAATGATTCTCTTTGTGTCATGGACAGGCCTGTATAGATGCACTAACAGTGCCCTTAAACCAAAAATAAAGAACGAAACTTACCTCTTTAATGTGAAGTTGCCTGAATTTGAAATAATTTTTTAAATGAATCGTGATCTCCCAGGGAACCCCTCGTGACCTCTCGTGGAGCCTGAGGGTGCCACGCAACCCTGGTTGAGAAACCCTGGCTTAGATGTTGCCCCTTCGCTTTGCTGGGTTGGTCAACTAGGAGACTTCCTTCTGGCTTGCCCCACTTTGTGATGATCTGTACATTTTATTCTCTGACGTTGTTGGAGCATGGAAGGGAGATGGTGAGCCGGGGCAAGCGATGCACTCATGCTGAGAGCTGGAGGTGTAGCTTCTACCTCCATGCCATCACTGCCCTAGAATGAAGGCTGGGAGTAAAAACAGTGGGCAAGGAGGGCGAGTTACAGAAATATTGGCAAAGGATGCTTGCGCACCTGTCAGATGAGTTTAGCGTTTTTGGGGTGTCTAACTCTTTCTTTCTTTCTTTCTTTCTTTCTTTCTTTCTTTCTTTCTTTCTTTCTTTCTTCCTTCCTTCCTTCCTTCCTTCCTTCCTTCCTTCCTTCCTTCCTTCCTTTCTTCCTTTCTTCCTTTCTTCCTTTCTTCCTTCCTTTCTTCCTTTCTTCCTTTCTTCCTTTCTTTCTTTCCAGGAGCTTGAAGAGTTTCCTTTGGAACCAGGTACTGTACTTCAAAAACACGCTGCCCCTCCTCTGAGTTTTCCACTTTAGGTCTCACACACCAGTCCCTTTAGTTATTCTCTCTGGTTTTGTCCCATAGTAGCTCTAGTTCGTTATTCTAACTGGTGCACGGTCCAGAACACATCCAAAGAAAAAGCCACAGAGATTGGAAATCTGGTCATATCACCAGATCTGCGGGAGCACCTTCTATTCTCATTGCACAGCATCAGACCTCTGAGCGCAATTTGCTTTAAATCCCTCAACTGGGGAGCAGACTGAGCCTGTATAAGGAGCAGTTCTACGTGCAGAGCAGATCCTGTGATATCGCTTAGGGCTTTGGGACTGTCACTTTGGCTAGAGACGGTACAGTTGAGTGTAAAAGCAGGGCCCGGACCCTTAACGAGGCTATGCGAAGACTCAAGACGGGTTGGCCATGGAAACGCCTTCTGCTTTGCTTTCTGGACTACAAATGTACCCCCATCACATCTGAAGTTCTTCTGGGGTTCACACGTGGAGTAGTCTCCTTAAAAGAATACCGGTGAAATCTGGAAGCCGAACAGCCAGAAACATTGGCCAAGCCTGCATGAGCACCCTGGACTTTGAAGCTAGTTTCTGGAAGAATGGAAAGGCAGCGCAATTGTGTGAAGACCGCCAAGGAACGCGCTGGGAAGCACTGCGCATAAAGGTTTTTCTTCCTTCTCTCTTTCAGGCACTGCTCTCATAGCCCTGTTAGACTGCAGTTGGTTTTAGGCATGTGAATGTGGTTTGCCAAAGGGTTTTCCAATCTCTGTGTAGCCTTAGCCCTCCTCTCGGTGTTAGTCTGGCAGCCATGCCCGATCCGCATTTGTCTTTGCTATGTTTCCCTGGTGATTAAACCTTGTGCCATTCTATTCCTGTTAAATCCATAGAAAATGAGAAAATGCTCGACATTTTGGGTGACACTTGTAAATCTGAGCCCCTTAAAGAAGACACTTCCGAAGCGGAGCAGGCGCAGGAAGCGAATAATTCATGGCCGGGCAAAAAGGAAGACGAGGAAGAGGAAGACTTGCCGGCCGCCGCCTCCACGCAGTCGGACGAAGACCTTGTAGATACGGACAGCCAGTCAGGCCAGGCCGCGGCCAAGAGCAAGGAGGAAGAAGAGAAGCTCTTAGTGGTAGCGAGAGGGGAGCCAAGCGAGCAGACAGTTGAGGAAGCCAGACCGGACTCGGACTCTTTAGCGGTAGAGAGCAGGAGTGGAGGTGGAGGTGAGAGTAGCAGAGGAGCCCAGACTCCGGAAGCCTGTAGTGAGGAAACCGCGGAGTCGGACACAGGTCCCCCAGGGGTTAGCCCCCGGGAGGCCGAGAAGATGGAAGTGAAGGCTAATTGTGAGGAGGAGGAGGAGGAGGAGGAGGAGTCCTCTGCCACTAGAGAGTCCTCTGCCCAAGAGGGTGGTGATCAGAACACGAGGTTTGTTTCTCTCCGTTTTAGACCAGATGCTGTCTTTTCCCCCTGCCCGTTGGTTGTTTATGAATGCGAATGTGCCGTGATGCCTCCAGTTAGCCTGCCGAGGGCCCCAACGAGACGATAGCCTGTAATTCTGAATAGATTTCTCTTTTTTTCCGTTGTCCTGGCACAGTTTGTGTTTCGTAGGAGACCGTTTGGCTGTTCTTTCCTTAAGCTTTTTTTTTTTTTTTAAAAACCAAGCCATCTCCATCTCCCAAGGCTGCCTCCTGAACTTTTATTCCTTATGAGCAGTTAGCTCTGTTGTGGTCAACCGAGACTTCCCTTTGGGGTGTTTAAAAGCCCCCACGTGCCCCTTCCCCAGTAAAGATGAATTCTTCTTTTTGGTTTCTCGGGTAGGTATTTGACCATAGCACACGCAGCCTTGCCTGCTCGTTTTCCGCACAGCGCTTTTCGGCTTGAATAATGTCCTTTTCTTTTTCCCTCCCTGTTTCTAGCTCCAAGGAGGAGGCAGAGGCTACGAGCGCTCCCAGGGATGAGAAGGGTAGGCTTGCAGCCATTTATTTATCCCAGCCACGCCGTTTTAATTCTTCTGTGGGTTTTTAAGTTGCTTTTAAGATGCGAGCAGGAAAGTAAATAAAGGGGGAAAAGGTCATCGTGATAGAATCACACACGTTGTCAAAGGGAAAAAAGTGCACAACAAGTGCTTTTAAAAAGGTGAAAAAAACAATGCAGCAAAAAAGAAGGGAAGTATAATATATCGTCATAACAGCCAACGGCTTCCATGGTATATATAATTATCTGGTACAAACATTATGCAAGTGTGTGTGTGTGTGTGTGCTCGTGTGTGTATATATATTTCTAATGCATTTATAGAACTATCGTGCTTGTTTTTTTAAGCAGCCGTATTTGGTATAAATGGGTCCCATATTTCATCACAGCTGTCCGTTCGACGTCTATAGGCAATCCGCTCAGAGGCGGCAAGTGTAATCAGCTCTTCCATCCGTTGAGTAAACGGGGCCGTACGTTTATCTTTCCAACGCTGCAAAATCAGCCTTTTAGGCGTAGTAAGGGCACAGAGGATCCATTTACGTTGTCCAGTTGGCAAATTCTATGTACTAGCTATGCTATTCACGAGAAAATTATCCTCTGAAAATGGTAGCTTTTGTCACACAGTCACATTTATACGGCCCACTACTTTCTCCCCAAACTCTAGTAAGTATAGGAGATTTTAAAAACATTTGTTTTAAAAAAGCATTATCCTTATTACATCTCCAACAAAATGCTCTTAGACAGTCCTTTTCTATACAAACATAATGGAATCCAATAAATTCCACATATTATTTTTTGTTGTATAAGTCATAATTTAAAGTCCATTAACGCTCTTGCTATAGAAGTTAAGATACTCTCCCACTGTCTAGGCAACCTAGGAACCTCTAATACTTTATTCCACTCATGTCTTAGCATCTGCATATCAAATTGAACTATTGATTACAAATGTCTATAAAAGCTAATAGTAGGTTTTTTAGTTTTAAAGGATTTAACAAGTCGTTCCAGTATCTCAGGTGTCTCAGAAGCTGAAAATGCTGCTGGTCCAAACAATGTTGTTAACAAAAGTTGTAGCTTAAGTATTGCCACTGGGTTACATCTGATAGATGGTATTTATCTCTTAACACAATGTATGTTAAAAAATTCACCTTCATCATCTATCAATTGGTCCAAAGTCAATATTCCTGCTTCCATCCAATTTTTCCATATCCCCATCTTTTTCCCAATTTTTAATGATGGGTTTCCGAATAAAGTCTACTTGGCATGGGAAACTCTCTTCCAACAACCTAAGAGATGGCTTTATACATGGACTTCACCAGATGGACAACACCGAAATCAGATTGACTACATCCTTTGCAGCCAAAGGTGGCGGACATCTATACAGTCGGTAAAAACAAGACCTGGAGCTGACTGTAGTTCCGATCACAAACTTCTTCTTGCACAATTTAGGATCAGACTAAAGAGATTAGGGAAGACCCACAGATCAGCTAGATATGAGCTCACTAATATTCCTAAGGAATATGCAGTGGAGGTGAAGAATCGATTTAAGGGACTGGACTTAGTAGATAGGGTCCCGGAAGAACTACGGACAGAAGTTTGCAACATTGTTCAGGAGGCGGCAACAAAATACATCCGAAAGAAAGAGAAAACCAAGAAGGCAAAATGGCTGTCTGCTGAGACACTAGAAGTAGCCCAAGAAAGAAGGAAAGCAAAAGGCAACAATGATGGGAGATATGCCCAATTAAATGCAAAATTCCAGAGGTTAGCCAGAAGAGATAAGGAATTATTTTTAAACAAGCAATGCACGGAAGTGGAAGAAGACAATAGAATAGGAAGGACAAGAGACCTCTTCCAGAAAATTAGAAACATTGGAGGTAAATTCCAGGCAAAAATGAGTATGATCAAAAACAAAGATGTCAAGGACCTAACAGAAGAAGAAGAGATCAAGAAAAGGTGGCAAGAATATACGGAAGACCTGTATAGGAAGGATAACAATATCGGGGATAGCTTTGACGGTGTGGTCAGTGAGCTAGAGCCAGACATCCTGAAGAGTGAGGTTGAATGGGCCTTGAGAAGCATTGCTAATAACAAGGCAGCAGGAGACGACGGCATCCCAGCTGAACTGTTCAAAATCTTGCGAGATGATGCTGTCAAGGTAATGCATGCTATATGCCAGCAAATTTGGAAAACACAAGAATGGCCATCAGACTGGAAAAAATCAACTTATATCCCTATACCAAAAAAGGGGAACACTAAAGAATGTTCAAACTATCGAACAGTGGCACTCATTTCACATGCCAGGAAGGTAATGCTCAAGATCCTGCAAGGTAGACTTCAGCAATTCATGGGGTGAGAATTGCCAGATGTACAAGCTGGGTTTAGAAAAGGCAGAGGAGCTAGAGACCAAATTGCCAATATCCGCTGGATAATGGACAAAGCCAGGGAGTTTCAGAAAAACATCTATTTCTGTTTTCTTGACTATTCTAAAGCCTTTGACTGTGTGGACCATAACAAATTGTGGCAAGTTCTTAGCGGTATGGGGATACCAAGTCATCTTGTCTGCCTCCTGAGGAATCTGTATAACGACCAAGTAGCAACAGTAAGAACAGACCACGGAACAACAGACTGGTTTAAGATTGGGAAAGGAGTACGGCAGGGCTGTATACTCTCACCCTACCTATTCAACTTGTATGCAGAACACATCATGCGACATGCTGGGCTTGAGGAATCCAAGGCTGGAGTTAAAATTGCTGGAAGAAACATTAACAATCTCAGATATGCAGATGATACCACTTTGATGGCTGAAAGCGAAGAGGAACTGAGGAGCCTTATGATGAAGGTGAAAGAAGAAAGTGCAAAAGCTGGCTTGCAGCTAAACCTCAAAAAGATTATGGCAACCAGCTTGATTGATAACTGGCAAATAGAGGGAGAAAATGTAGAGGCAGTGAAAGACTTTGTATTTCTAGGTGCGAAGATTACTGCAGATACTGACTGCAGTCAGGAAATCAGAAGACGCTTAATCCTTGGGAGAAGAGCAATGGCCAATCTCGATAAAATAGTTAAGAGCAGAGACATCACACTGACAACAAAGGCCCGCATAGTTAAAGCAATGGTGTTCCCCGTAGTAACATATGGCTGCGAGAGCTGGACCATAAGGAAGGCTGAGCGAAGGAAGATCGATGCTTTTGAACTGTGGTGCTGGAGGAAAATTCTGAGAGTGCCTTGGACTGCAAGAAGATCAAACCAGTCCATCCTCCAGGAAATAAAGCCAGACTGCTCGCTTGAGGGAATGATATTAAAGGCAAAACTGAAATACTTTGGCCACATAATGAGAAGACAGGACACCCTGGAGAAGATGCTGATGCTAGGGAGAGTGGAGGGCAAAAGGAAGAGGGGCCGACCAAGGGCAAGATGGATAGATGATATTCTAGAGGTGACGGACTCGTCCCTGGGGGAGCTGGGGGTGTTGACGACCGACAGGAAGCTCTGGCATGGGCTGGTCCATGAAGTCACGAAGAGTTGGAAGCGACTAAACGAATAAACAAGAACAAGCATGGGAAAAGGGGTCGACTTTTTATTTATTAGAAATTCCATTCCGTAGCATTCTAGCTGGCATAATAGTTTCCAGAAATACTAATGTTCTGTTGTATTTTGATCCTAATACTGTCCATCCAACCGAAGATGTTATATGTGTATATTCCAAAGTTGCCCAGGTTGGAAAACTAACACGAATCGTTGGCTTCCAGTATTTAATATTCTGGAAGTTGAAGTCCACCCATCTTAAAGTCACCGAGGTTGAGAAATACTGCTTTAAACGATTAAAAAAAAGTGTGTGTTTTTAAAAACAATTTGAGATGCAAAACCTGCAACTTAAGAATTCGGTACAAAAAAAAGCATACACGTAACAATTTAAGACTTAATGAACTCGAAGACTTGTTTTTGAATTTTGGATGTGAATGATTCATCCTCCCACAGAAAAATCTACTCCAGGCCCCCCTTCCCCTATCTTTCTGTATTCTAGCAACAGAATTTAAAATGAGGGCTTTGCGGCTGCAACTATTAAATTAAGGGAAATTAAAAGTCCTTGTGAACAGACCTCAAATTGTGTAGAAATTGCTGATTGATTTGAATTGTTCTTCTGCCCAGTTCTGGAAAGCGCCCTCCCCTGAGCAGTGCCAAATTCTGGAGGGAGCCAAATGAAGACTCAGTGCTTTGTTTTACGATCTGTATTAATCAAAAAGCAGGTTGGGAGGGGGGAAACATGTTGCTGGCTGGGATCACAGCTGAAGCCTAGATCTGAAAAGGATAAGAATCCCTGGCCTCCTCCAAGTAGTGCCATCCCCAAATGATCTGAGGAGGGACTAATAACAGGCAGCATTTATTAGGGTGGCTGAGGCCTGATCCTGCAACCTTCTAGGTGGGAGGGGGGGAATTCTTTGACCTCCCAGGAAAGTTGGCTGGTGGTTGAATAGACATTCTATGCCAATGTTGCTCAACCTTAGCCACTTTAAGAGCTGTGGACTTCAACCCCCAGAATTCCCGAGCCAGATTGGCTGGCTGGGGAATTCTGGGAGTCGAAGTCCACATATCTTAAAGTGGTCAAGGCTGAGAAGCATTAGTCTATGCAGTGGTGTTGATTTCTCTTTTTCCCTGTCAGATTCTCCAAACATGGAAGGAAGAGGTCAGCCGCTCAGAAACCAGTAGTGGCAGAAGTGAAGATTTCCTGATAAAACTCGCTGGGACCCAGAACCCTGCAAAACTCCCCTGTCCCAAATGCAATTAATATTTATAATGTTGCCCCCAGGAGTTGAAGCTCCATTTGGGGAGCCTTTTCTCCTGCTTCCAATTCTATTTTCACAATTGCCTCCCTCCCCTCCCCTCCCCTCCCATTCCCTGGTGAAGAGGACTTTTCTGGTTGAGCACGAAATGCCAACTAGCCGGTTTATTAGTTTAATTTTCAAAGCATGTTGTGAGCTCAGCAAATGGGTCAATTCAGTAATCAGACAGAGTGCAGATCATCTGTAACTTAACAGCTCTCTCTCCCAGAATCCAGGAACTTGTTCTTTTTCATACTCCTGAGACTGCAACACATTAAGGTGCTGCATGGGTTTGAAAATCGTCTTCATGGGCTTTAGGTCTGAGAGAGGCAATCTGTTTCTGGATTTTTCGACCCAGAGTGCGCTGTTGCAACTTACCTCTCTCCCTCCCTCTCCCTCCCTCCCCCCAATGTAGGTCGCTCCGCCGCTAGCTCTGGCAGAAACCTGTGGGTCAGCGGTCTTTCCTCTTCCACCAGAGCGACGGATCTGAAGAATCTGTTTAGCAAATATGGCAAGGTATTGTCACGAGCCCTGATGGCGAGCAGGAGGGGGCCCCTGTCCAGGGGGGAAAACGCATGCGTAGTGCTGAGGAATTAAGCAGCCATTCAAAGAGACACAGAACAGACCCGCCTTGACTTGTGGGGTTTATCTGTCTGGGTTTTCTCACACTTCTTCAGTTGGGTAGGATTTTCTGTCTAACGTAGCAGTAATAAAACACCAGAGACTTATTCCTCGTCTCAGCGTGGTTCCTGCCTGTCAGGACAGGTATGGTGATCAGAAATAAAATGGTTTGATTGGAAGTTTTTGTCAGTCTTAGTTCAAGTCCACGTGGTTTGCAGACTTTGGGGTACTACTCCTCTCTCAGATTCTCTTCCTACTTGGCCTTTGTTTTTGTTTTCTTGGATCTCACCTACGTCACCAAGAGCCGCTCTCAATAAGCAGATTTGGTAGAATCAAGCGGATCAGCTTCCTCCGAGTTGCGAGCAGCGACTAGCTTTGGGAAACTCCTCCCTGGGCAAGTCTGTGCCCTTTGCACAGTATTTTCATGCCCTTCCTTCCATGACCAGTGAGGTCCTCCCCCTCCCCCCCATTAATTACATAGCCTGGGATGATGGCCAGGTGCTCGGTTTCTAGAGCAGGCTTCCACCTTTTGGCGTCCTTCAGATGTGTTAGAATTACAGTTCCCAGAGCTCCCAACCGGCATAATGGTTACCTAGATGATTTGGAAATTGCCACCTCTGCCCATAAGGAAGTGCTAGCTTTTGGAAACCTGTAGTACCTTGATTGCCGCTTGAGTGTAGTGCAAAGGCGGCAGCATAAAGTGTCTCCAAAACACTCATTTGTTAAGGAGGCTTGCTGCTCTAGCTGTCTTTGCCTTCTTCCAATCAGGAAGCACCCTTAGACAGCTGTAGGGATTTCATATCATTGGGGAATTTTCCTTATTCCACCTGGGGATATGCCCACATCTGTAGCTCACACCAGCCGAAGCCTTGCTGGTGGATAAGTTAGCGTGTTGTGTGGAAGCCTGCTCTAGACAGTCTAATTCAACCATGCTCCTATTTGGCACCCTTGAACTACAAGCTCCGTGCTGCTTAGTCAGGAAGGAATTACTGGATTTATTACCTAACATACAGGGGGCACCAAGATGGCAAAAATGTGTTCTTTCTGTACGTTTTAAAGTTTGCCAATAACTGCTTTGGATGTCTGCAAGCGGTGTATGGCTCTACACATTGTGCTAAACCATAATGTGGTGTTGCTTGTTTTCGGCTTGCTGTGTGCAGTAAACCCAGCACTCTAAGTGGGTTATGGCTTCGAAGCCAGCATTCAAGGCCTAGCCAATTTGTCATGGTTTAGTTAATAAGCCATGGCTAAATAAACAACAGCTTGGTGTGATGCGTCAACCCAATCTGTGTTCGTCATCTTCTTAATTTCTCTCTCCCTGAAGGTGGTAGGTGCAAAAGTAGTGACGAACGCCCGCAGCCCTGGGGCCCGCTGTTATGGCTTTGTCACCATGTCTTCGTCTGAGGAAGCAACCAAGTGCATCAGCCACCTCCATAGGACAGAACTGCATGGAAAGATGATTTCTGTGGAGAAAGTGAGTGTTTTCATGAATGATGAGATAGGAGTCAAGTATCCAACCAACATCAGTCCCAGCCAGGGGAAGAGCCTGGAGTAGATAAGCTGGGAGTGGTGGGAAAGAGATCGGAAGGCCCAGAGATTGGGTCCCTCAGCCCTAGATAGCATAGTATAGACCAGTGTTTCTCAAGGTTGGCAACTTGAAGATGTGTGGACTTCAACTCCCAGAATCCCCCAGCCAGCAAGGCTGGCTGGGGGATTCTGGGAGTTGAAGTCCACACATCTTCAAGTTGCCAACCTTGAGAAACACCAGTATGGACAGTGACCAGTGATGGTGATTTCTTGACCAGCCACAGCAAAGCAGTCTTCCCTAACCAGAGATCCTTCAGATTCTTTGGGACTTATTCCCAGGATTCTCTCTGTCCATGCTAATGAGGAACTCTGGGCATTGCGGTCCCAGCCCGGAAGGCATCAGTTTGCAGAAGACTGGCCAAGCGATTCCATACATCCAGCCCTGCCAGCAAAACGTTGGTGAAATATTACTCTGCTGAATTATTCTGCACATATTTGAGCCCACATTAAGATCAGAGGAAACATACTGGGGAAGAGTTTCGACCTTTCCCCATTCCCCCCCCCCACTCCACGTTTGTTTTTCTGCGCAGGGAGCACTGGCAGGTGATTCCGCTGTGCTTTTCCCCCACCCCACCCTTGTGGCCTGAAGCGATTCGGAGTCAGGGACGGCTTCTCGCCGTTTGATTCTGCTTCTTTTCTAGACCGGCCCCAAATCCACCCTCTCCTTGTGTGATTCCAGGCCAAAAATGAACCTGCGGGAAAAAAGCCGTTATCCGAGAAGAAAGAAAACGATGCCAAGAAGGAAAGAGACAGGCGGCATTCCACGGACTCCAAATCAGAAAAGTAAACCTGGGGTTTTAATCATCTCTCTTGCCGGAGTGTTCAGGCGGTCTCTTCTAAAGAGAGCAAATATGCTGCAGCTTTCAATCTCAACTGGTTCAAACAAAGCATGGTTTTATTTATTTGTTTGTTTATTTTTCAAATGTCTGTCACCGCCCATCTCTCCCAAAAAGGGGACTCTGGGCGGTTTACAATAAATTCAGAATTAAAAGCATATAGATTACAATATAATAGACCAAGAAATAAAGATAAAATAGGTATAAAATCCAAGCGGTGAAGATCTTACTCGTTGGGGAGAGATCTACGGTACTAGCCACCCCCAAGAAGAAGTGGTGCCCCTCCCACCCCAGGCGAGGCGGCAGAACCAGGTTTTTAGGTTCTTCCGGAAGGCCGGGAGCGAAGGGGCCTGCCTCACCTCCGGGGGCAGAATATTCCACAGGGCAGGTGCCGCTGCAGAGAAGGCCCGCCTCCTGGACCCCACCAGGTGGAATTCCCTTACTGGCAGGATTCGCAGCATGCCCTCCCTGCACAACCGGGTGGGATGGGTGGATGTGATGGGGAAGAGGCGGTCCCTCAGGTAGCCTGGCCCATGCCATGGAGGGCTTTAAAGGTGATAACTGTTGGCAGATTGCTGGGAAAGCCTTTAGCCCAGGAGAGATCAGAAAAGTCACACACCAGGCATTTCTATAAAAATAATTTATTTACAGAAAGCAAAGCATATTTAAAGGACTTGGCTCTCAGTGAGAGCAGCCTGGCTTACTACATGCCTACACAAAAAGAAAAGAGGAACTGAAACAAGTCCGGGCAGGTTCCTCCCCCCAGGTGCAATAATTAGCATTCGAAAAGGGGGCAGTCGAATTCAACCTCTGCACCCGACCAAAATGATTAGAGACCATAGCACCTTAATCTGTTAGGAGGAAAACCATTAACAATAACCAACACCTTGAATTGGACCCGGAAGCAGACTGGCACCCGGTGCAGCTGGCGCAGCAGTGGTGTCTCATGTGCCAAGGTGCTCTTGGTAGGGATACAATGATAAACTGGAATTGGGCAATGTTATGGTTAGATTTATATCCTGCCTTTATTTTGTACAAGTCAAGATGGCATACGTAATGCTCCCACCTCGTACTTTCCCCACAAAAAACAAGAAAGAAACCTGAGGTGGCTGGGGCTGAGGGAGAGGGACTGGCCCCAACCAGCTTCCTTGTCTTAAGTGGGGACTGGAACTCCTGGTCTCCCAGTCTCTAGCCCAGCACCTCAACCATTACACCAAAGTGGCTGCGTGAAGCCTCCCTCTATCCTCTCTCATACCATGCAGAATCAAGCGAGGGTTATTTTAAGTCTCTTTCGTAAAATACTACTTTCCCAGAGCTGGGATTTATTTGTTTATTATTTGATTTATATCCCGCCTTTATTTTGCATCGACTCCAGGCAGCGCACATCCCTAATGCTCCCACCTCCTATTTTCCCCACAGCCACCACCCTATGGGGTGGGCTGGTCTGAGAGAGAGAGAGAGAGAGAGAGAGAGAAGGGGGCTGGCCCAAAGCCCCCAGCTGGCTTCCGTCTCAAAGGGAGGACCAGAACTTGCGGTCTCCTGGTTTCTAGTCCAGCACCTTCACCACTGCCAGACTGGCTCTCAAAGATGGATATGGTTGCTTCTGATCTTCTTGTGGCCATACAAATGAAGCGCAAGAAAATGTGAGGGGAATCGGGTTTATGCCCATCATACAGGTAGTCTGTGCTTAACAATCATTCGTTTAGTGACGGTTCGGACTTACGATGGTGCTGAAAAAACGACTTGCGACTCGTCCTTGCACTTAAGACCGTTGCAGCTTCCCCCGTGGTCATGTGATCACGATTTGGGCACTTGGCAACCGGTCTGCATTTATGACTGTAGCAGCATCCTGTGGTCACACGATCACCATTTTCAACCTTCTTGGCCAGCTTCTGGCAAGCAAAATCAACAGGGAACTGCACAATTCGCTTAACGATCACATCGTTCGCTTAATGCCCGCAGTGATTTGCTTAATGACCGCTGCAAAAAAGGTCATACAATCGGGTTGGATTCACTTTGCTTAGCAACTGAAACTCTGGTCCCAATTGTGGTCGTTAAGCAAGGACCATCTGTACTGAATGCCACCTTTATTGTTCTTTGACAAGTCATTGCCTGGTGCTCTTTTCCCCCTGAGACCACAGCTGTGAACTTTGGCTTGCGACGTACGTCAGGTACAGCTTCAGCTGTTGTTTTGATTTGTTTGTAGGTCTCTTAACCTTAAAGAAGAAAAAACAGACAAAAAGGAAGACTCCAAAACATCAGAAGAGAAAGACAGCGGAGACGAAAAGAAGGATAAAGAAACAGAAGAGCAGAAAAGTGGATCATCTGGACGTTCGCGATCTGTTAAATCAGGTAATTAAAGCTTTGGGGGGTGTATGGTTTCAGGGGAGGTGGCGGGCTGATTCCTTCACATGGACGAGTTCCTTCGTATTTGAAATCTGTGTCTGCCTGATGGGCGTTTCTGAGGAACCAAAGTGTCTCCTGTGATAGTGTTACTCAACCTTGGCCACTTGAAGGTGTGTGGAGTTCAACTCCCAGAATTCCCCAGCCAGCATAGCTGGCTGGGGAATTCTGGGAGTTGAACTCCACACACCTTCAAGTGGTCAAAGCTGAGAAACACTGTCCTATGGTGTTATTTTGTGCCACTCTAGGAAGCCGGGGAACCGAGCGGACAGTTGTTATGGATAAATCCAAAGGGGAGCCGGTGATTAGCGTGAAAACCACATCCACATCAAAGGAGAGAGTAAGTCTTTGGTTTTACTTCTGGTCTGTGAGACAGGACAAGGTGTGAAGGCTGGGGAGAAGGACCACACCTGCTACTTTTCTGGCTCCGCTGAGTTAAACCTTCCTGGCTTGTGAGAGTCGGGTCCAGAGAGTGACTTTGCAGGCGCCGTCCTTTTCAAGCCGGGGCGGGGAAATGGCCTTCCGCCAAAATGGTAGGGCGATTTCAGCACTGGTTCTCTCGGCTTCAGGTTGTGGGAGCCCACCGAAATCTGAAGGTCACCCCATCTGGACTGGGCTGCTCATTTTTAGCATGGAGGCCAGGGGAGGGGGCAGGGAGCCTGGAGGCTGCAGTCACAGGCCCTGCGTGGTCCACCTCCGTGACTGATGGGAGCACCACCGACGGCCCTCGGACGCCGCCCAGCGGGGCTGGGGCAGTTGGTGGCTCCCTCCGTGAGCGCTGCAAGGGACTGAGCCTGCAGCGCTTGGGGGCCGGAGGCACCGGGAGGACCGATCCCCGTGCTCAGCGCGTAAGTCGCCACTCCCCCTTCCTTCCACTTCTCTCCAGAGCACAAAAAGCCACGAGCGCCATTCCGGGAGCAAAGAGAAGCAAGACATCCTGTCTTTCGATAAGATCAAGGAGCAGCGTGAGCGAGAACGGCAGAGGCAGCGAGAGCGGGAGATCCGAGAGACGGAACGGAGGAGGTGGGTGGGTGTGGCTCCCCTGCCCTGTTCCTGCCCCCGGGCACGGTTCTTTCAGAAATCGTGAACCGTTGCGATCAGCGTAATCTCCCTTCTTGGCTTCCCCAACTGTTGCCATCTTCCTTTTCTCTCTCTCTTTTTTTTAAATTTTAGCTTGAGTAGTTTCCGTGGTTGACGTTTTTGCCCTCGGGCCCTGTGATTCACAAGGTCTTTGGAGGCATCTTGCTCAGGCGATGCCCCTCCCTTCTTTTGCTTGCACTTTGCAAAGCCTGGTGTAGGTTCCTAAAAGCAGGCAGGTGACTTTTCTGTAGAACAGCTTTTCCTTCTCTGCCAGTTACTGGTAGTCCTCAACTTACAACCATTCGTTTAGCGACCGTTCGAAGTTACAACGGCACTGAAAAAAATGACTTACAACCGGTCCTTGCGTTTACGACCATTGCAGCATCCCCACAGTCGTGTGGTCAAAATTCGGGTGCTTGGCAACCGGCATGTGTTTACAACGGTTGCAGTGTGGTCACGTGATCACCATTTGCGACCTTCGCAGCTGGCTTCTGACAAGCAAAATCAACGGGGAACTGCACGATTCGCTTAAAAACCACCGCAAAAAATGTAAAATCTGGTGCAGTCACATGGTGCCTCGCTTAATGGCCGCACCACTTAACGACAAATTTTCCAGTCCCTGTTGTGGTTGTAAGTTGAGGACTACCTGTATCTTGAAATACAACTCTCATAATCCACTGAGGGAGTTGGTATAGAATATGGTTAGGGAAGGTCCAAGGGGATACGATCTCCTGTGTATGGGTTGTTCTGCACAGTAAACATACTATGTGAACACTCAGGAGGAGATGCTGTCGGGCTGTTGTTATTCAGAGTTGAGAGGCTGCTTTGAAGGCCAAGGCACTTATTCCCAACTTGGTGTCTTTGGGGTAGAGGGGGGCTGTGATTTGGGGAGACTTGGTCCAGGATAATGGGAGGGTGCCAGCTTGGGGAAGTCTGCAGTGAAGAAATAGGCAGAGGCATCCATGGGGTGTGTGTGTGTGTGTGTATTTGGGGGAGGTAAACGACAAAATATGTTGCTATGCAAGCTCCATCCCCATTTACATCCGTTGTGATGTTGTGTGCTTGTACAAAATGGGCGGAGCTTGTGTTGCAATGCCGATTTTGCCCTTCTAAGGAAAGCGTTGTATCCTGTGGATGCTTCTGCTTATAGGCCCGGGGATAAAGGCCTGTGCTAGTGGGGGCACGTCTCAGTCCCCTTGGAGACAGTTCCAGGATGTGGAGTCACCCTCATGCCAAATTATGAACTGTTCCTTTCAGCATTCGAACTGGGGAAGTTGCCAGTGCCCAGTTGCAGGAGCACACGGGTGGATTCTATTAAAAGGTCAGAACAGGTGTGCCGGATCACGCCCAAATCCCGCCCGATCCGGCATTTTGTGCCTACAGAAGGTAGTCTGACGCCTTTGTGGCACCCACAGATAGGATCCAAGCCCAGTAGTACTTCCCTGTTTGTGTTTTCAAGTAATTGATGTGATACTTACACAGTATATCGCCCTAATGGTGATTGATGAGGGACAGTTTGGAGTAGCGGTTAAAGGCAACGGACTAGAAATGGGGGGACTGTGAGTTCGAGTCCTGCCTTAGGCGCAAACCAGCTAAGTGACTTTGGGCCAGTCCCTCTCTCAGACCTCGGAAGGAGGCAAGGGTGAACCGCTTTTGAAGTGCTTGCTAAGAAAACTGCGCATCAAGACTGACTCGAAGGCACACACCCACAGACACACAAACACACACAAAAGGCTGTTGATGACCTCAATTCCATTCAAGAGATGTGGAACCACCTTAGCGGCCACCCCATCCTAAAAGCAGCTTCCCAGGAGCTGCCAAGTCCTGTGCTCAGGCCCAGCCAAAGAGAGGGAGAGAGAACGAACACGTAGCTCCCAAACCATTGTAAAGATTGTCCCAGCACAGTTTGGGAAAGGGTAAAAAAAACAGGTGCGTGAAGCCCCCAGCAGGCTTAATGTAATTTTCAACGTTCTAAGCCACGACGAGAACAGCCAGCCTGTTTGAAACCACTCATCTGCCTGGTGGGCTGCCAGAGATCCCCCCCATTTCTCTTGAAGGCAAGCTCTGGAGGTTTATTCCCTTTACAGACAGTATGCTGAGGTAGCCCTTCCTGGCTCGGTTCAGATCCACAGGGAGAGTAAGCAGTTGATGAAAGAGCCACCTTGTGCTAGTTGACTGGGTCTGGACTCTTGTTCTTTCCAAGCATCCTTGTGCCTCAGCAGGCTCCCGTCGGATGCTGCCTGGGCTGAGCTGAGCTGAGCTCTTCTCCCCTTCTTTGAAATGCTCCTGCGTTTGTGCAACAGCCAAAGATTATTATCCTGGAATGACTTTGTGGTCTGTTGACATTAGCTATTATGCAGCTGTCACTTTCCTCCACAGCTCAGCTATCTGTTTGGGCTTAATGGAGGATTATTCGGTTTCTGAGTGAAATCTCCTGCATGTTTCACCATTGCAGCCTCGTTGTTCCAAGTAGATATTTTAAAGGGCTCTTTATTATGTAGGAACGCGGTGCATTTTTCCACTTAACGGATTGGGTGTCAGCTGGCTGGTGCAGCTCTGTCTCCTGATTAAATGTTGCCAGAGCATCTTTTCTTGTGACAAGGAATTATTATATTGGAAAAGCCTCCCCCTCTCTTCCCCCACCCCCTTCATTACCTGCATATTCCCTTCTGAACCTGCCACAATCGTTTCGTTTCCGCACTCCCCTGTTTCGTTTCCCCCATCAGGCTGGCAAGTTCCATGTGCTCGGTGGGCCTTGTTTGGCCCGGACACAAATACCAGCATGTGGAGTTTGCCTAATTTATTTTACTATAACTTCCCTTGACTTGACTCAAGGAAAAAGCCTAATTGAGGGAGTGGGCAGGGAGCCGGTTGCAAAACAGCAGCGGTGGGCAGGCGAAGAATGAATTGCCTGGCTGCATTTCGAGAGCGGCCCTGGGAGGATGGCGACGTATCGGCACGTCTGAGTTACGGCCATTCGGGGATTTTAGCTGAAAACTCCCAGACTAACGAATGGAGTTTATTTTATTTATTCATTTACGTATTAAATTTATATTGCCGCCCATCTCTCCCAATGGGGGACTCTGGCGGTTTACAATAAAAACAGCAATAAAAACATCTGATCTTCACTCACGCTCCAAAAACATAAATAAGATAATAAATATAAAATCCAAAAGGAAGTTGCCAGAAAATGAGCAGTGAAGGCACCCGTTGGGCAGGTGAAGAATGCAGAGGCGGAGAGAGGGGTGCAAATCAGTTCAGGTCTCCACCGGAGCTACTGTTTTGCTGTTCGCCAGTGGTTGAAAGCCAGAAAGACTTGCTCCCTGATCACAGACCAATACTGTAGATCAGTGTTTCTCAGCCTTGGCAACTTGAAGATGTGTGGACTTCAGCTCCCAGAATTCCCCAGCCAGCATCTTCAAGTTGCCAAGGCTGAGAAACACTGCTGTAGATCTTACACTGATTTTGTGCTGCTGGGGAAGGTCAGTTACAAGTGAGTCTGCCAATACTTCAGGAGTGCTTGCCTGTTATTAGAGATCACAAAAGAAATTCCAATCAGCTTTGAACGGGATCCAGAGGATTTCCTGGATCACCCTTCCCAGCAGGGGGCAGGCAGGGAATGACAGCCTTTGAAATGTTGCTGAGCATTTCCTGTCATCCCTTGCTATTGGTCATCCTTGTTGGAGCTGCTGGGAGATGTAAATCAGCACCTTCTGGTCTGAAGCGCTGCAGGCGGCCACAGTCGGCAGCGGGTATTTGAGGGAGGGTGTAGAAGTGTCTTTGGTCATTCATGGCCGCAGTTCTGGGCACCAGTCCCGGTGCCTTCCAAAGGCCATCAGATTACAACCCCTCTCTTTTCTGCTCCTTGCCCTGCTGTCAGAGGGCTGGGAGGAGCTGTGTAAGTAAGAGATTAGTTCGGTTGGCACAGTGTGCATTACTTGGGCAAGCTTTATTTATTTTTAGCATGGAATAGGTGTGCCCTGGGATAGATGCTGAAGTGCATAATTGTCCACGTTTCCCCAGATTCTTTCCAATAGCTGCCACTAAGGAAATTTATTAATCGCCCGGGGGAGGGATCACATCAACTCCGAACATTTAAGTATTAAAATATCCTGTATCCTGATATGCTTCACCAAGCAGATGGAGAATGACCACCAAGTTGAGACTGTGGCAAGAAAAGAATTAGAACTAAGCAGATCTGTTTTCCCTAGGTTGGGCTGCACGTCTTTTAAATGGTGTGTCTGAAGCGTTTGCCTTAAGAGTACAAAATAGAAATAAAAATAATTCTATAATATGGCAGGATAGACCAGTAAAAATAAATGAAGGGCTATTGTCAGTCGATTCAATTTTTTATGCAAGCAAAACTAATTAAAATTAATGCTTTAAATGCTAGATACAAGATTAGATTCACATTTCTTTTCTCCTTATTTCCCGTGGAAAGGAAACTTTTTTCCTTTGTAATAAAGTATTAGATTGCAACAGAGCTATGTGAAAAAGTAGTACTATCCATACCATTAAGCAAAATTAAATCTAAGCAACTGCAACATAAATGCTTCTTAACATTATATCGAGCTAATTGCTTTTAGTAGGTCTTGAATTTCTCCATGATCAGATGCAGGGGCTATAAACAAATGTTAATTTCATACTTTTAGTTGGGAAAAAATGGTGTTTTGTATCTCTACTTGTCTTCACTTCCATGACCCTGCCTGGTTCCAGACTCAGAGCAACATCTCGTGATGCAGAATGTCCCCCAAAATTGTTCGTCAATGTCTCACATTCGAGCCACTGCTAGAATTTAGATTCCTGAAAACAATCCGGGGTTCAGCTTGTATCTCTTTAAAGCAGGAGATTTTGGTCCATTGAATTTGGCTCTGTTCTTCAGTACACCCGGTTCTTCTTTGGCGCTACCTTAAATAAGCATGAATTTTGTTCAGACTCCACTCTCAAACTCAGCCCAGATCTTAACAGACCCTATTCTTGTCCATTGTTCCTTGTTTTCTGTTATAAAAAGTGACTGGAGTAACAAAAGTTGTTTAATTACAAGTAGTTCTCAACTTACGACTGTTTGTTTAACGATGGTCCGAAGTTACAACGGCATCAGAATGGGTGCTTTACGGCTTGTAAAGCACTGGTCACGTGATCGCATATTGGGCACTTGGCAACCAGCTCACATTTACGACCGGTTGCAGCATCCCATGGTCACATGATCATGTTTTGCCATGTTTTTTGCCGTTTTCTGGCAAAAAATGTACGTTGGGGAAGCTGGATTCGCTTAACAACCAGTGATTCACTTAACAACTGCCGTGAAAAATGGTCATAAAATCGGGTCCAGTCACGTGGTGACTCGACTTACAATCGCAGTAACTTACGATGGAAATTCCGGTCCCAGTTGTGATCATAAGTCGAGGACTACCTGGAATTGAACTGCTTCAGATCCTGTCTTCAGATCCTGTCTGTTTCAAATCGTTTTGTCTAGGCCCTGCCTATTGTTTTTGGAGTACGGCCCCCAGCGTGTCACTCAAGGCCAACTGTAGACCTTAACCCAGTGCTTCTCAACCTTGGCCACTTTAAGATGGCTGGCTGGGGAATTCTGGGAGTTGACGTCCACCCATCTTAAAGTGGCCAAGGTTGAGAAGCAATCCCTTAACCTGAGAAAATGTGGGTACCCCACTACAAGCCAACTGCAGGGGAGGGCGTACCCCAAGAGGGTATCCTGCAGGGATCCAGCCCCACGATCTTCCCCGTGGAAACCGCCTCTCCCTTTGCACATGTGAACCCAGGGAACGGGAGCGGCGGGAGCGGGACCAGCACACCCAGGCGGCCCACGAGTGGGACGAAAGGCAGCGGCTGGAGCGGGAGCGGGAGCGGCTGCACTTCCAGAGGCAGCGCCTGGAGCGGGAGCGCCTGGAGCGGGAGCGGCTGGAGCGGGAGCGGATGCGCATCGAGCACGAGCGGCGGCGGGAGCAGGAGCGCATCCAGCGGGAGCGGGAGGAGCTGCGGCGGCAACATGAGCGGCTGCGCTACGACCAGGAGCGGCGTGTGGCCCTGCGCAGGCCCTACAGCGACGGACGGTGAGGGGGTCGGCTTTCGGGGCGGGAGCGCCAAGGTGGTGCCCGGCTGTTCGTGGCGTTTAACTCCGTAGCTGCTGGTGTGTTCTGTGAGCCTGCCATCCCTCTCTCCACCGCGTCCTTGCCAGCATTTTGTCTGCCAGCCCTCGCGTCAGGTCTCCTCTGGATCACTGCCCAGGTGCTCCCAGCAGCAAGCCATGATTAGGAATCGTGTGGTTGTTGAATTGCAGTTGCCTGGGTTCGCACATCGTGCAAAGCCAAGAATCCTAGTTGTAAGCCTCAGGGGCTGGTTCCCGTATGCTCAGGGACAGATAATCTCATCTAAGCATAGCGTGCGAGCCCGGTCAAAGCAATTCTTTATTACTTAGACCAGTGTTTCTCAACCGTGGCCACTTTAAGAGGTCTGGACTTCAACTCCCAGAATTCCCCAGCCAGCACGTATCTACGACGGTCGCAGCGTCCCAGGGTCACGTGATCACCTTTTGTGACCTTCCCAGCCAGCTTCCCACAAGCAAAGGCAACGGGGGCAGCTGGATTCACTCAATGACCATGTGATTCATGGCTGGCTGGGGAATTCTGGGAGTTGAAGTCCAGACCTCTTAAAGTGGCCACGGTTGAGAAACACTGACAGAGAGCCGTTTCTTTCAATGCTAAATATTGGAAGAACTCTCAAGGGTCTATTAAATGGTTCTCGACAAAGGGATGTGGGCTTTCTGGGTGAA
Organism: Candoia aspera; assembly: GCF_035149785.1. Taxonomy (NCBI): domain Eukaryota; kingdom Metazoa; phylum Chordata; class Lepidosauria; order Squamata; family Candoiidae; genus Candoia; species Candoia aspera. The sequence goes on from NC_086153.1 coordinate 338,535,052, forward strand.
ACAGGAAGAGTGTAATAGGGCTCTTTGAGAATGTCCTCCACATAGTAGCGGAGAATAAAACAGCATTTTCCTTAGGGCTGATCTCTTCCTGCCATTAGGACAGTTTTCTTTCCTCCTTTCCTTTTGTTAGGGCAAGGCTTACATTGAGAGCAAAACCAAACCGGCCGTTACAGCTCAAACCCCAGGCTGCGGGAGGCTTTTCTTCTTCCCTCAGGATGGCCGGCTTTTTTTCCCAAGCCGGTCCAATTTTGGGGCGTTTTTTTTTTTTCCTGCAAGCTGTCAAGGGATGCGGTGATTAGATTTGGTTAAGCTGATAAGACGTGCACTGGGGGTCACACAGCATGTGGCGTTTTAGAAGGAGGGGAGAGAGGGGAGTTCTGGGAGCTGAAGTCCACCCATCTTAAAGTGGCCAAGGTTGGGGAATGCCATCCTAGAGGATTTGTGATCCTGCCAGTGAAGGGCTGCTTTTGACCAGGGAGAACAGAAGAGGCTTATACAGGTAGTCCTTGACTTACGACCATTTGTTTAGCGACTGTTCGAAGTTACGATGGCACTGGAAAAAGTGACTTATGACCAGTCCTCGCACTACTGGCCATTTCGGTGTCCCTGTGGTCCCGTGATCAAAATTCAGGCGCTTGGCAACCAGCACGTATCTACAACGGTTGCAGCGTCCCAGGGTCATGTGATCACCATTTGTGACCTTCCCAGCCAGCTTCCCACAAGCAAAGGCAACGGGGGCAGCTGGATTCACTCAATGACTATGTGATTCACTTAACAACCACAGTGATACGCTTAATGACCGCAGCAAAAAAGGTGGTAAAATTGGGTGTGACTCACTTAATGACTGCCTCGCTTAATGACAGAAGTCCCCATCCAATTGTGGTCGTAAGGACTACTTGTATGCTCTTCAGCTGTGTTTCAATGAAGTTGTAAGCAGGAAGGGTGCAAAAGCAAGTGGAATCTTGGGTTTTCCTCCAGAACAGCCTGAACTGCAGGGCAGCTGTATTTCCAGAAGTAGTGTGCTGGAATCAAAAGGGGGATGTGATGCCCTGGAGGCAGCTTAGCGTGAGCAAGCTGGGCAGTGCTGTAAATAGGCTTCCTGATTGTTTGAGCCAGTGGAACAGACTGACACATGAAAGGGTGAGTTCTCCTTTGCTGGAGGCCTTCAAACAGAAGTTGGGTGGTCAACGTGCAGGGCAGCAGACCAGATGACCTCTAAGTTACCTTCCAACTCTGATTCTATGGCTTCGGTTCTCACCTGGCTTTGATCACCCGCAAGAAGAGCTAAGCCCACCTTCCCCGGTCTGAGTGCCCTTAGACGTACTGTCTCTTGGAGTTTCACCCCAGCCTGACCGTCCCTGGGAATTTTGAGAATTGGGGCGGCTGAGCGAATTTAGCATGGATTAAAAAGCTTACTGGATCCTGCAAACCAGCCCTCTTCGCTAACCGTGCCTGTGGCTTCTGAGCCAAGAATAATTAGAATTATGACTTGATGGGAGGGTGCAGTTAGCTGTTCCCACCACAGAGAAAAGCTAAGTGGAGTGAATGAGCTCCATGCAGTCTGTTCAGGTAAAATAGGGAGCATCTGGCTTGTTTTTGCATCTAACCGTGGCCAGCCTTTTTTCCCCATCCTTTTCCAGGCAAGGAGCATTTTTAGCCTTCTGGCCAAATTTGAGTTTGTGCTAATAGTGCAAAGCCATGAGTGCGTATAATGAATATGCCCTAGCAACCCGCAGCCTTCTTTGTTAGCAGAAGACAATTAGATATCACTAGGTGGTGCCCTTAAAAACATTGTACCATCGTCCGGGCTTATAGAACTTGCAGTTAAAACACTTAAGCCACAGAGAAAGAAATCACCGTAAGACAAAAATTGCCACTAAATGGAATATGAAGAAAAGGAAAGACGTGAATTAACTTTAAAAATCTGAGCGGAATAGAAAGCCCATTGCTAAAACAGTAACACAGATCTGTCTAGAACCAGAGTGCTGAAAACCTCTTCAACCTGGGCTCTTTGCAGGCGGGACGATGCCTACTGGCCGGAACCAAAGCGGATGGCCATGGATGACCGATACCATTCGGACTTCGGCCGGCAAGATCGCTTCCACAGCTTTGACCACAGAGATCGTGGCCGATACCAAGATCACTTCGCGGACAGGTAGCCACGCGCTTCCTTCCAGCTCAGGGTGTCTCAGACACAAATTGAGTTAGGTACCAGTTCGTTAGCCTGAGGGCACAACCCTGAAGCCTTTTCATACACGGGTACAAAAGTCTTGTGAATGAAAAAAACATCAAGGTGAACCTACATTTATCATCTCCTCGTGATCATATTCTTCCTTGTGACAGTCATTTAATATTGGCTTCTTAGATGCCAGCATTTTGCATTAACCTGAGAGCTAACATTTGGTTTTATTACTGGGCTGATAGGTAATCATCTTTCACGTTCAGTGTTTACAAATTATTGTTGCAGGCCAGAGAAGATGATTTGGGGGGCAGTAAGTGGGCTCTGGGCTGCAAGTCCACCCCCCCCCAACATTATGGATAGAACTGTTTCATTCAGCTTGTTTGCTGCTGAAACTGTGGACATTTTTAACACGCAGTCGTTTGTCCTCCTTTGGATAGCTGGAACAGGGAGGGCCCCATCAGCATTTTGAATGCTTTTATTTCTCAGTGATGGCCAGACACTTTTCAGGGGGCGGAATCATCACACGATGGCCAAATGTATACTTACATGTGGAAGAATTTAGTTCCAGTCCCAAAAAATAAAGGAGCAAGGAATTTGAGCATCCCAGGGATGCTTGGCCGCTGAGCCCACGCACCTTAAAGTGGCCAAGTTTGCAAAATGTGGGTGTAGTGGTTAAAGGCACTGGACTAGAAACCAGGAGGACGTGAGTTCTAGTCCTGCCTTAGGCCAATCCCTCTCTCTCAGCCCTGGGAAGAAGGAGGTAAGGGGAAACCACTTCCAAAATTCACACCAAGAAAACAGTCCGGGCAGTTACCAGAAATCAAGACTGAGTTGGAAAGTAGAGATGTCTTTAAAGATGAACCCAGATTCTTGCTTAGGAACAGCAACTCATTTGATGAAATGTGAGCCTTTTTACGAGGCTTAAGCTGGGCGACGCTCTCTTTTTTTCCCTTTTCTGTCCAGTGTGCCTCTTTCCCCCAACCCATGCCCCGTTTGCTCCCCTTTTTTCTTCCCCTTGCCTTCCTTTCTCAGTGCGTCTACCCATTTCCATCCCCCCTTTTTTCCTTTGCCTTCTTTGCTGTGTATATGGGATGATGGGACGAGAAATTGTCTGGGTGTCTGTGGGTGAGCTTGTAATTCTGTGCATGAGAGAGGATGCTTGGTATAAGTTGACAGTGGAACAATTCATTTTTTAAGTGGGACACCTTATTTTGTCAGGAGTTAATTTTAATCAGTAATTTAATCAATCCTTTTTTTTTTGGTCTTGGCACTGCCCCTTTTTGTGGGGTGGGTTTTGGCAGTATATACAGAGATCTACAGACAAAAACTTGACACAGGCACATTTATTGGGGAGGGGAAAATAATTAGGATTGGTTTCACTTGGTGTTGTAATCATTCAGGGTAGAAAATTAAGGCGTTCTGCAGGATTTTTATGTGTATGTATAAAGATACCTGTTTATGCTCCTCTGTAGGGGGGTGGGGGGGTGGAATCATCTTAAATTCAGAATTATTTTAGTTTCCAGTAAATATATGTGTTGCGGATCATTTCCTTTTCCCCTCCTAGGAGAGAGAGTTCAAGAATAGTGCCAGACCGAGATGGACAGGTACGCTTGGCTTGATCTGTAGTGTTAAAAATGCCTTCCTCTTGCCCAAAAATTTATTTATTTATTTATTTATTTATTTAATTTATATTTCAAATTTCCATCACTGCCCATCTCCCCCAAAAAGGGGACTCTGGGCAGTTTACAATCAGAATTAAAACACACAAATTACAATATAAATAACTCTATAAAATAAAATAAAATAAATATAAAATATAAAATCCAGCAGCGCAGATCTTGTTTGTTCGGGAGAGATCTATAATAGCCACCTCCAAGATGAACTGGTGCCCCTCCCACCCCAAGTGAGGCGGCAGAAACAGGTTTTTAGGTTCTTCTGGAAGTCCGGGAGCGAATGGGCTTGTCTCACCTCCGGGGGCAGAATATTCCAGAGGGCGGGTGCCACATTTCAGAATTTGGGATTTGAGATTCCAAGGGGCATGTCTGAGGCTGAAAGTGGACTACAGGAGCTCGCTTGAACCGCATTTGTGGGGAGACCCACATGCCCATCGAGGGGAGGAAGGGGTAGTAGGGGCCACGCAGTCATGCGTAGCTTGCCTTTTGGACAAGCCAAATTCTTTTCTTTAGATGCCCGCCTCTGAGTTTGTATGGGCTGCTGTCCTGCGTGGTCTTTTTCACACACTTGCAGATCACTGACATGGGAATGCAAATTAGCCATTAAAAATTGGACCGTGAAATTAGATACCTCTTCATCCACAGTAAGGTTTTGTTTAATACAGACTCTGGCTTTCTGCAGCGATTAAACTCCAAAGTGGATTTGCTACAGATGTAAGGGTGACAGGATCATAATTTATTCCAAACCTGCGCAACCACAGAGCTTTTTGGCGGAGCTGGCTTCCACGTTCAGCTGCATGGGCTGCCCAAGGGTGCCCAGAAGGCAGCGCTGCCCCCTTAAACCTTAATATAATGGTCCTTGGTTTTTTAGACGTGAACATTTTGCCTTGGGAAGCTTCATACCTGATTTTGGCCTTCTCTTTCAGCACTATCCTGATGACCGTCACGGAGGCCCCGATCGCCATTCCCGGGACAGCTGGACGGGTTATGGGTCAGAGAGGAGGCTGAGCAGAGGACGAGGTTTGCCTCCCCAGTCCCGGTGAGTTTATTTAAGGCGGGGGGCTCCTTTGCTGATTTTATCGTGCTCTCTGGAGAAAGAAAGGGGGGTACTGTTACACACACACAAGCTCCCAGGTTCGGCTTATGGTCAATCACTCACAGACTCACAGCCTGTTGAGGCACGTGGATCTCGTCAGCCCCCCTGGCTTTCTACCTGGGTTTTCCAGATAGGTGCAGCTAGAGCAGACAGACACACAGCCCTGGTCAACAGCCGGGAAGTAATTATGGACACACACAAATCACTTCCAACCGAACACAGAGGCACAACAGGTTCTTTGGAATACATGGAGACCCAGTGAATTTAAAGTAACAGCAAAACTTTACTGGTTGCAAGGTACATTTGCTCTTTCTCACACCCGCACACACACACACACACACACACACTCATCCACACTTACCACATACAACTAGGCTGCCAGGCACTAGCTAGAGGGACGGAAGCCGCCAAGTCTGGGTCCAAAGACCAAGGAGTGGGCGGGCTTTGGGACCCCTTTTATCCCCAAAAGTCCTCTTCGTTGGTTCACAAGTTTGGTAGCTGTAGATGGGACTGGGGCTTGGTGGTTCTCCATGTGTTCAGGCCCAACTTCCTTTGTCTGGTTCAGGTGACATTTTTCCTTTGTTTCCTTAATGACTTGCTTCCTTCTTATCTACCTCCCTGAAGGGATCTTTTAGACAAGTTTCCTGGCTTTTGTCCTCTCTGCCCACGTGCCTGCTCCATCTTTAGATAATGGCAGTTTCAGCCTAGACTGACAGTACCCGCATAGGGCCCGGTGTCCTTGGTGGGGTGGCAGCCTAGGCTTTGGATCTCTCGATTCGGTTTGCTGGGGGTGGAGATGAGACCGTTAAGGAGAGAAGACGGGCTGGGGTGGCCAGGCAGAAGATCAGCAGGAATTCATGAACTCAAATGTGGGGAATTTGGGCAGGGAGAATGTGGGAGTTCCCTTCAGCAAGGTTGGGCTGGCGGGTTTGTACCTCCCTGGCCAATATTTAGGACACCCAGAAATCCATCGTTAGAGGATCCCTGTTGTAGGGCTTCCAGTTTGAAAGATTGGAAGGAAGAAGGCAACCGTGCAAGACCTGATGATGGCGCGTAAGGTCAAGGAGAAGAGGAGGCCCAAGTTATGGCCTGATGCAATGTCTGCCGCCAGGAGAAAGCCAGCTCTGCAGCCTTCTGATCGCTGGGGGCAGTTCTGGTTCTCTTTATAGCCCCTGCCGCACCTTGAGAGAATGCCCACTATCAGGAAGCTGGTCTGCTGAGATCTGATTCTCCGTGAATTCCCATAATTCTCCCTTTAATTCATGAAGACCACCGCAGCCCATTCCATAATTTTCATTGCTTGCTTGTTTTATGAAGGGTTCCCCCCCACCTCCTATTTGTCTCTCATCCTCTGGGAGTTGAAGTCCACACACCTTAAAGTTGCCGAGGTGCATTTCCTAATTCTTTCTCGGCAGAGCCAAGCTCTATGTTGATCCATAATTTTCGTCAGGGACTTGTGGAAATGACTCATGCTTGGCCGAATTTACCCATTGCACCAAGCCATAAACCAGTTTCAAGCCCACCATGGCTGCGTTTATTTATTAAGCAAATTTGTATGCCGCTCAATTCCTTTTTTGCCATATAATTTTTATAGAGAGTTTTAACAACAATAGTAAGAGCTAATAGCCGCCCAGAGTCCCTCCCCTCTTTTGGGGGAGATGGGCGGTAACAAAATCCGAAAAATAAATAAACAAATAAAACAAACTAAAGTAGAATGAGAAAGAGAAAGGGAGAACTGAAAAGCTGAAAGTGCTAAAAAGAAAGAGGGAATTAAGGAAAAACAGAGAGAAAGAAAAGTAGAAAAGGAAGATATAAAGTAAGATATTAAAATGGCTTCCAATCTTCTTCACAGCAGTTCCACATACAGTTATATTTTAACCTCTCTCCCTAAGGTTACATCATGACTCTCCTCTTTCTGTAGGCTATCCTGTCTAATCATCCAAACTATAAATCACAAGTTCATTGTTTTCTTTTCTATGCAAAAAGTCCATAAGGGGTTTCCAGTCACTGATAAATGTAGATATTGTCTTTTCTGTAATCAAACAAGTCAATTTAGACTTTTCAGCAAGTTCGGTCATCTTCACCGGCCGTTCCTCCATTGTAGGTATTGCCAGATCTTTCCGTCTTTGTGCACGCAATAATCTCGCTGCAGTTCTTATGTAGAAAAACTAAGTTCCATGACTTTTTTCCAACTGTTTGCCCATCAATCCCCGGAGGAACAGTTCTGGTTTCATTAAATATTAATCCTTAAAATCCTTTGAATTACTGTATGTATTTGAGCCCAAAATGTTCTAGTGTTTTTACGTGTCCACCAAGCATGATAAAATGACCCTTCTTGTTCACGTTTCCAATATGAATCTGAAGTACTGTTATACATTTTAGATAACTTAGATAACTGGTGTCGTATACCAGTGGTATAGGGACGCGGTGGCGCTGCGGGTTAAACCGCTGAGCTGCTGAGCTTGCCAACCGGAAGGTCGGCGGTTCGAATCCGCGTGATGGGGTGAGCTCCCGTTGCTAGTCCCAGCTCCTGCCAACCTAGCAGTTCGAAAACATGCCAATGTGAGTCAATTAATAGGCACCGCTTCGGCAGGCAGGTAACGGCGTTCCGTGTAGTCATGCTGGCCACATGACCCCGGAAGTGTCTACGGACAAACGCCGGCTCTTCGGCTTTGAAACGGAGATGAGCACCGCCCCCTAGAGTCGGACACGACTGGACTCAATGTCAAGGGAAACCTTTACCTTTACTATACCAATGGTACATCATTTCATAAAAATTTCCTTTAAGTTTATAACATAATGTAAATTTCAATCCTTTCAACCACATATTTTCCCACTGTTCCATGTGTATATTATAACCAGATTTTAGCCCAGTTTATCATACATTCTTTCACCTGTTCTTCTGCTTCAAATTTCAATAAAAGTTTATACGTTTTAGCAGTTACGTGTTCATCATTTGTACACAATTCCAGTTCAAATTCCGTCTTACGTTGTTCGATAGGGTGCATTCTTTTATCTACTTTAAATCTTTCCGATAACCATTAAGTAAGAAAACCATTGACAACTGTGTCCCTCTGCCATCATTTATTCCCTTGATTTTATTTAATATTCCCCTTGGTAAATTCTAGTATCCGTGTGTGCCGCTCAATTCCGAGCAACCTTGGGCAGCATACAAATAAATGAGAAAATACACAACAACTAAAACAAGTGAAAAAGCACAGTGATAGCCAGTTTAAAACAGCAGCAGCAGCGATGATGATAATTTAAATGGGTGTTTGCCCACGCGTTAAGCCCAAACCTGCCAAACCAAATAGCAGCTTAGTGCAGTGTGTGAACTTAGTTACATGGGGTGAAGTTGCCCAGACCCGCATATTGAGTCGGTCGTATCGATGGGGAAACACCCTCTTCTCTTACCCTTGAAAACTCCCGAGAGAATGGAGAGAGCTGACATTTTTTCCCCTCCCTCCAGGGAAGGGCGACACTGGAGCGATCACAGCCGGAAGCTCGAGGAGCATCAAGACCGTTCCTGGGCGGGGAGTTCAGACGGAGAGATGATGGGACGGGAGCACGAACGATGGCAAGGTAAAGGCCCGGCTCTGTTCCTCGGCGGAGTGGGGCGGTTTTCGATTCCGTGCTGCCGCCTTTCTCTGCCTGAGATGAAAGCACGTGGCCTGTTCTCGATCAGGCAGCCTCCTGTGTTCTCCGTGAGGCAGCGAGAGGCCGAGCCGGGTCTTTGGGTCAAGCGGACCCAAAGATTTCGGGGCGCCCAGGAAAGCGGTGGACCCTCTGCATGTCACTTGTCACATTAAAATCCTGATGGTTTTACAAGTGCTCCTCAAGTTTGATTGGTAGACGTGTATGCCATCATGAAATAAGTAACTCCCCCTTCCCTGCCCAATTTTGGCTTGTCAGGTGATGAGCGGAGCGTTCCTGGCCAGTCCGGGCCCGGCCATGTAATGAACGGAGGAGAGAGATCAGGGTGAGTATCAGCAGAGGATCCCCCCATTTCCATTCCTGTTCCTCCGCTCCGTCCCAGGCCCTTTCCCCAAGAAGTCGGTTGGAAGAAAGCTCATCTCTTCATGCAGCCAGCTGAAGTTTGTTTTTTCCATACAGAAGAGCAATCAAGCTGTAGCCCCCCCCCCAAAAAAAACCCGTATGTTTTGTGACAGAGCGTGGTCCCTCTTACCACGCTTCGTTGCAAAGAGGTACTGTAGGGGTAGATTTCTGGCCTGAAATGACCTGCAAGGTCCCTCCCAACCCATACTCACTGGGGTTCTCTGAAGTGCAGACTAGTTGCTCATGAATCATTTTGATTATTGGGCACACTGAATATTGACGCTAGGAGACCGCTTCGCATTTTGGGGTAGAAAGGTCTGGTAACTGCCCGCCACTGAACTTGGGTGACCCGGCTTTCATTGACTCTGCTGTAGGCCTTTGTGTTACATGCTGAGGAGGCTAAAGTGCTGTTGTTTTTTAAAGTGGAAAGAGCATGGGATGATGGCTAACCTAGAGTTTTGGATGATAAAGTTCCTGCGTGAGATAAAAGCACCGTTAAGTGGGACAAAAGTTCACATTTCAGTCTGGTGGTCCATTGTGATGCAAGTTTGCTTAAGAAATATGTCACTTAAAAATCATACTGAAACGAGTTGTTTTTTAAAAAATTGTCCCATTTTCAATTGTAACTCGAAATTACTTTTAAATGCTTTGTGGTTTTAATCTCAGCAAATGTGCCAGTCCAACTGTCTGTCTCGGGCACAAGTAGGCTCCCTGATGTGCTCCAAATGTTTTGAAGTTCACTTAGGGATGTGCGATTAGGGACCTGCAAAATACCTCATTCCAAGGGCAGAATATTCCTATCCTGCCCAGTGTACTGGGGAACTTGGGTAGTTCTCTGGAAGTGAATCTTCTGACATAGGAAGCGGTTTGTAGCTTTTGGGACATGATTTACCCTTGAAAGCAGGCTTTTTGAGTGCGGACCATGCCCCGAATGTTGAGAACTGCTTCCTGTACAGGTAGCCCTTGCTTAACGACCACAATTGGGACCAGAATTTTGGTTGCTAAGGGAAGCGGTCATTAAATGAATCTGACCTGACTTTACAACCTTTTCTGTGGCAGTCGTTAAGCGAATCACCAGGGCATTAAGTGAACCGAGTGGGTTAAGTGAATCACATAGTTTCCCATTGATTTTGCTTGCCAGAAGCCGGCTGGGAAGGTCGAAAATGGCAATCATGTGACCATGGGACGTCCCAACAGTCATAAATGCAAACCGGTTGCCAAGTGCTCAAACTGTGATCATGTGACCAAGGGGTGTTATGGTCGTAAGTGTGAGGACTGGTCGCAAGTTGGTTTTTTCAGCACCGTAGTAAGTCCAAATTGTCACTGACCGAATGATTGTTAAGTGAGGACTACCTGTAGATTTATTTCCAGGAAATTATCCCTGGATGGTGGGATTGGCGCATTCTGGAAGTCAAACGGAGGATTAGGGGGAGCCCTGGCATGTTCTGCGCCTGGAATGGTGAATTTGGTACATAATCTGTCTGAGAGATCTGGGGGACACCGGGTAGCCTTCTCCGAATCGAAGGGAACGTGAGACACTGCAGAACTAAAGTAGCTGTACGTTTGCCTCTTGTCCACAGGCGTGGAGAGTTTGCACAAGGCGGACCGCAGAACCCAGTAGCACAAGGAACCAACATGCAAGGCGGCTTTGCAAGCCAGGATCGATCAGACCGGCCGAGCGACCCCCGTTTTGCCCGCCGTTATTGAAGACTTCGCTTTCCAACAAAATGTGGCAACTCTGTGGAATTTTGCTCCCCTGGTTATTGCCCTGAACTGTTGTTGCTGAAACAGAAGCCCACCGCAGTAGCTTGCAGATGATGTGAACTCAATTGTGTTCCGTGTGCGTGTGTGTTCCCCCCCCCCCCGCTCTGGGTATGTTCTTATCTGGACACCACTCGGCTGTTTCGGAGGAAACATTCCATTTTCCACAAACAATAAATCCGTACTGTATCGAGCCGGCGGGGAAGTCTTTGGTGCAGATTGGGTGGGGTGATGAACGACGATCTGGAATGTTTGCCATCCGTTTTCCCTGCGGGGAGGGTGCATAGTCAGTTTGGCCAGCCTTCAGTCTTGCCTTGGCATGGTTGAGCAAGCTCAGGTGTTAGTGGGAGGGCCCAGTAACCAGAGGGGAAAAAATGAAGATTATAGTTCAAAAGGGAGAGGGAAAAAGCGAAGGGCAAGATCGATCTCCTGGGGGGGACGGACACCCTTTAGGACCGGGAGGGCCAGCACTCCTTGCAAGGTCTGCATGGCCCCTGTCCTGCTGGTGTTTCGAAGAGGCCTGAAGGCCTGGCTCTTCACCCAGGCTTTTGGTGGGGATGACTGAAGCCCCCTTTTTATTAGATGGTGTTCTTTGGTTTCCACCCGGTTTGTTATTTTGCCATCTCTCTCCTTTTTGGTTTCTTCTTGTTACTGTCGCATAACGTTTGTTATATGTTTTACATCACTTGTAAACCGCCCAGAGTTGCTGGGAGTTGGGAGGCATATACATTTAAATAATAATGATAACAACAACAACAACAAGTCGTCTAGGGTATTGTGTGGCCGAGGCTTGTCTGTTTGAATTCTAAAGTCCCAGAGCACTTGAGCTTGTTCACTTTCTATTGCTTTGTCTGTTTTGCGGTCCCACCAGTTCTTGCCAGACAAAATCACTGTCGGTCAATTGCAAAAGGCAGCTTTGCTTGGAACAGCTTACCTCCTGCGACGATACCTTAAATATTGTTAAGCAACAACATCTGCCTATCCCGGGTCCTTGGGAAGGACTCAATAGGTGGACAAAAATGCCAGATCCAGTCTAAACATCTGGCTGGCTGTGCGATCAACCATAATAATAATAAGGAAATAAAGTGTTAGGGAAGTTGGTTGAGAAACCGGATGGCAAAAGGAAGAACAGAGTGGCCTGAACCGCAAAACTTTAATGAATGGGAAGAAGACATGGGCAAGTCACAGGAAGCCAAGGGACAGAAGAAATTATCTTTAACATCATTTTAACTGCTTTCCCAGCTTATTTGGCATGCAACTGGGCCAAGGGATCTTTCCGAGCACCTCCTCCCCAGTTCTTTTATTGGGAGTGCCTGTTTTTGGACTGGGTCAATGTGCTATTTTTTAAAAAAAAGGTGCAACAGTGTGGGAATGGGTAGGTCTGTAGCGTCAAGGGAATTTGTGCCAGTCTGTGCTTCAATTATGCCATCTAGAACTGTTCTACCAGGAAGGACAAGAAACAGGAGGAGGAATTGAGAAGTTTCAAGTGCCCAACGTCCTTCTCTCGTTTCTTAAAGCTGGACTGGACCTCGGTGGAATTGTGACTGATTGAGCTAGGTCTGTTTTTCTTAGCCAAGCTCAGCCTTTTATGCCCAGGAGGCCTCTTGCAAGAGGAATCAATGTCTAATCCCACTGTCCTCCTTATTCCAGGCCGGTGTTTTTCAAACTTGGCCACCTTAAGATGGGTGGACTTCAACTCCCAGAATTCCCCAGCCATGGCTGGCTGGGGAATTCTGGGAGTTGAAGTCCACCCATCTTAAGGTGGCCAAGTTTGAAAAACACCGGCCTAGGCTGTGACTCTTCAAGTTCTGCATCCCCCGCATCCCTCCATCTTGGAAGTCCACGTGGATCCTTCAACCTGGGTCTGAGGTCCATTTAGGGCTGGTTCTCACAGCTTGCAAATGGGGCTTTGGAATCCAACCGATCTTTCCAGCTCCACTTATTGGCATTTCCAGGGATGGAACATGGTTGCATGAAGGAGAGAATTAAGATGCTTTTGAGATTTGCTATCTCGGGGTTTTATGAACGTTCTTCTCGGTTTAAAAAGCGGAATGGGGGGTCTGGCCCGCTCCCAAGAGACACTCCTGCTTGCAGTGATGTCCTCGTTCTCCCTAAGGACCTGTCGGAAATAAAACTGGGCGGCAGGAACAGATGGAAGAGGCTCCCTGCAGAACCAAAAGAGCAAAGGGAAGACGCAGAGCGGTAGAAACTAGAGCGGGCGGTAGGGAGGAGCCTCAGCTATTTGAATGGGTGTCTTTCTGCCATTGTAGAAAGGTAGAATTAGAAGGCACTTCAGAGGTCTAGTCCAACACCGTGTTTGATGCTTAGTTTGTACAATTCAGGAGAGTCGGCATGCCCCAGGTCCTGTCCATTAAGCTACACGGATGGGACCTAGGAAGTGCCCTTGTCTGTCACAGCATCTGCCCCTTGGAACACTGGGCACGGCTGCCATCTTGACTTTAAGGTGTGTGGACTTCAACTCCCAGAATTCCCCAGCCAACATTCACGGACTTCAACTCCCAGAATTCCCCAGCCAACATTCACGGACTTCAACTCCCAGAATTCCCCAGCCAACATTCACGGACTTCAACTCCCAGAATTCCCCAGCCAGCATTCACGGACTTCAACTCCCAGAATTCCCCAGCCAACATTCACGGACTTCAACTCCCAGAATTCCCCAGCCAACATTCACGGACTTCAACTCCCAGAATTCCCCAGCCAGCATTCACGGACTTCAACTCCCAGAATTCCCCAGTCAGCATTCATGGACTTCAACTCCCAGAATTCCCCAGCCAGCATTCATGGACTTCAACTCCCAGAATTCCCCAGCCAGCATTCATGGACTTCAACTCCCAAGCTGGCTGGGGAATTCTGGGAGTTGAAGTCGACACATCTTAAAGTTGCTACGGTTGAGGAACCCTGTCCTAAAAGACTCCAACAACTGTTTCCATTCTCCAGACCTTAACCTCAGGCAAGATTTCATGAAAAGCCTTTTTTTTTCCCAAGGCCGTATGTCTACGATACAGAGAATATTTTTTTAACTGTGGAGAATTAGGACTGGAGGATTATGAACCTTCGATAGACCTCCCCTGCTCTTTTTAAAAAAGATTAGCGTAGAGGAAGCTACTATAGATGGTAAAATAGCACCATGCGCAACAGCTGAGGAAGGTGTGAGTCTCGGCTCGCAAGCTTGATGGATTTATTGGGAGCTCTGGCCGCCAACGATGCTATCAAAATAAAGCCGAAGCCTCCCTGGGGTTGCTGGTGGTTGAATTTGGGACTTTTTGCATCCAGAATAGATGTCCTGCCATTAAGCAATGTCTTTCCCCTGATTAAAACACACAGTGCTCCTGTTTTCCATTGCAAAATGCAGAATTTACCACGCTGGCTGTCAGTAAGATTCTATGACCTCATCTCTGCTTTTCAACGTCTCCCATTGGTTGGCTTCTCACCCCCTGCACTTTTTGAACCAACCACCAGATGGCGGTAGGAATCAACCAATGTGGCCCCTCGCTTTTCTTTCTAAATCAACTTTAATTTCTTTTTTTTCTTGCTTTCTTCTTTCTTTTTGCAATGTATAGAATAATTTATTTCTCTCCACCTCCAGTGAATTAGCAAGCTAAGCTACTTCATATACAGCAGAAACGGTCCCCATTCAAGAGAGATTTTCGTTTCTTTTTTAAAGAAAGGTCAAGATGAAGGATGTCAAGTACCACATACATTCCATAATTCTTTTTCTTTGGTCGCAGAAGAAGTAAAAATGGTTTTCCTCTAATCCTTTTCTTTGTTATATTGAACGTTTGTACAGTGTGGCTCCTTTTAGAGGTTTTAAAGCACTTCATGTATATCACCTTTACAATCTCCCTGTGAGGTAGGACACTATCCTGTTCCCCATAGGTACAGCTTCCTGCTGCACTGTCAGAGGAATGGAGAAAAATTCTGGGAGTTGAAGTCCACACAGCTTAAAGTTGCCAAGGTTGAGAAACACTGTTCTGGATAATGCTCTGGCAATTTTCCCAGAGTGGTTTAGATGAAATACAACATATAAGAAAAATAGGATTAAAATAACAAGCACTTGCAATGGGTTTGGGTGAGTCCAGATGGAGGTGTTTTGCCAGGCATCCTAAAAATACTAGCAAGGCTGAACATGGGCCCTTCCTTCTGCCAGGTAGCTGCTCCAGCTGCCATTGTTATCCTAAATCACATAAGTTTCCAGTCCTCATGGTTCTGGAAAAGAAGTGAGAGCGGGAGAGCAATTTAAAATAGGATGTTAAGATTCTTTTTAAACGAAAACAGTGAAGCTGTTTCCAAGAATGCCACTGGGTTTTGTACAGAGAGACTGTGATATAGTGCTTGGACAATTTCATTGTAGAATCATAGAATGGGAGGGGACCTCCCAGGTCATCAAGTCTAACCCTCTGGACACTGCAGGAAACACTACACCAGTGTTTTACAAACTTGGCAACTTTAACATGGGTGGAGTTCAACTCCCAGAATTCTGAGAGTTGAAGTCCATGCCTCTTAAAGCATGCTGGCTGGGGAATTCTGGGAGTTGAAGTCTACACATCTTAAAGCACGCTGGCTGGGGAATTCTGGGAGTTGAAGTCTACACATCTTAAAGCACGCTGGCTGGGGAATTCTGGGAGTTGCAGTCAAGTGGAGCTGAAGTCAAGTCAAACCTGGCCAAGTTTGAAAAACAGCGCACGACACCATCCCTGACAGACAACGATCCAGCCTCTGTTTGTTCAGCTGAGGACGCAGATGCACAAGGGATGGGATACAGCCAAGGTGGGAAAAGCAGAGGGGTTTGGAAACACATTTTCCAAACAAGTCTGCGATACACGCAGTTCTTATTTTAACATTCCTGCTGCTCCCCAAGGGAATTAGCCAAGAACAGTGTCCAGGTATGAATTACGTCAAAATCTTTTCCCCGAAGGACTGGGATAAAATAGTGTTTTTCCTGAGGAAACAAAAACAAAAAAAACACCACTCGGGTTCTGTTCTGCCACACTGCTTAACCAGATCAGGGAGAGCCACAGCACACCGCCCAAGGCTTGCTCATAGTTAACCGTGGTTCAATTTTTGTAGCTGAGGGTGTTGTGCAAATGCAGGCTGCTGGGGCAGTTTGTGACCCTCCAACCTGGATTATCTCAGTAACTTGGGCAAACAGAGCCTCAGTGTGATTCCCACTCAGGGTGGGAATCCAGAGCAATATCGGCTTCTTTCTGTCCCTTCTTTAAAAAACAGAACTGGGGAGAAATCTGTCAGTATTTGCAGATGCATAGGCTGGCTCTTCACAGCTGGGGAAACGAGTCATTTGACAGGGTCAACGAGCCCTAAACTTCCTAGAAGGTACAGACGGATTCACACGTGCAAAAAGCCCCAATCCAAATGAGTCAAGTCTCAAATGTTATACGAATGCAGCCAACGCATTTGTAATTTGCTGGGTTAAACACACAGGCCCCTGCTGATCAGAAGGATGACAGCCGTGTCACAGTGCAAGCTCTGCTCCTATCGGAGGAGCGTGCACAAGGGACAGGGTGGGGTGGGGCAGCAGGACGTAGCTTTTCTCAGATTGACCGGTTTGAGCCCTTCAGGGACGTTGCTGGCAAACATGTCATGCGAACCAGCCTGTGTCTGTGTGATCCTGTGCATCCCCAAATCGCGAAGAGAGCTTTAGAAGGCTTCATACGGCATTGGAGTTGAAGTTGTGTGGACTTCAACTCCCAGAATTCCCCAGTCAGCATGCTGGCTGGGGAATTCTGGGAGTTGAAGTCCGCACAGCTTAAAGTGGCCAAGTTCGGAAAACACTGGTCTAAATCAACTGACTTAGTTCAGGATTTAGCCAAACCTGGTGCTCATTCGAACTAGAAACATTGTCGTAGAGAAGCAGAGGTGGATTATTAGGAAGATGTACCCCAAATTATTGTATGCATTTTTCTCCATTCCTCTGACAGTGCAGCAGGAAGCTGTACCTATGGGGAACAGGATAGTGTCCTACCTCACAGGGAGATTGTAAAGGTGATATACATGAAGTGCTTTAAAACCTCTAAAAGGAGCCACAGAGACAAACATTCAATATGATGAAGAAAAAGGATTATGGAAAAACCATTTTTACTTCTTCTGCGACCAAAGAAAAAGAATTATGGAATGTTTGGGATACTTGACATCCTTCGTCCTGACCTTAAAAAAAAATAGAAACACAAATCTCTCTTGAAGGGGGACCATGCTGGCTGGGGAACTCTGGGAGGTGAAGTCCACACATCTTAAAGTTGCCAAGGTTGAGAAACCCTGATCTAGATAAACCAAAGAAAAAGAAAATACAGTCTGTCTCCAGATGCGGACTCCCCTTGACTGTTTTTAACCTGTTTTAAAAGCCCAGTTTTGTATTTATGGGTGGCTCTTTTAAATAAGAGTGGGGGTTTCTTTCATTGTGCTATTCAGTTGTTTCCAGCTCTTTTTCTTTCTTATTTTTTAAACACGGCCGTGTTTGGAAAGGCTGTCGAAAGACGCTCGAAAGCCGCAATCCTAAATCTGTTGAGTAGGAGCAAGCTTTTGCATAACCTTGCTTAGCCCAGCATGGGAAAGAATGGAGCAAATGGAGTTTGCAGATTGTCCTGTGCCAGTTCCCCTCAGTAGGTATTTCTGGGCATGCCTGCAGAGAAGCGGGGGGGGGGGGGCTGCCTATTTGTTTATTTGTTTATCTCCCATATTTCTAAACAACCTTTCAGATCCGCCATCGTACCAAAGCAGTTGATGATAGTCACAGCAAACACACAATAGCATTTTAAAACCTTTTCTTTGTCGCTGTTAAATATTGTTTGCAGACGGTTGAAAAGGGGCCAGCGGCTGGAAAATGCCTGTAAAAAAACGGAAACAGCCTGAGCCCAGCCAAAGCACCAGGAAAGCGAAGGCAGGCAGCTGCGGAAAACAGGAAAAGAACTCCCCCACCTCTCTGGATGCTGAAGGGGCGGAGCCTGTGAGTCTGGGAGGTGGGGCTTGCACACCAGGGGGAGGGGCCTGGCAGATTCCAAAGGTGGAGCTTGCTAATAGAAACCAGGATGCTGAGATGATTTTTATTTATTTATTTATTTATTTATTCAATTTTTATACTGCTGCCCAACTAGTGACTCTGGGTGGCTAACAACAGTGATGGTGGTTTGTTATAGTGAGATTGGGGGGAAGAGACCCTTTTTTTGAACCATGCAAGATACAAGCTGCCATTGTCTTCTTCAGAGATTTCTGTCTGCGAAGCAAGATTCTAGTCCTCATTCTTTCTGGTGGCAGTTGAATGAATAGCGAAACCGGAAAGCTGCTGTTTATCTGCACAGAGCCATTGGTTTTTGAAGGAGAAAAATGGGGCGAGTCAGAACAGGCCGAACAGCCCTCACCCGTGGTCCCTTAAAAAAGCAATAAAAATGCCCATTCAGCCATAAAACGCATCAAAAGCAAAAAAAAAAAATGTTTGTAATACTGAGGAAGGATATAGGAAGCAAGGCCATTTAAGTCTTTGACTTATATGGCCTCCCATCTTATGGACAATAGTTTTGGGCAGCTCATAAACGCTGCAGTAAAAACATTAAAAAGAAACAATAAAACCACCATTTAAAAAAACACACCTCCCTGTGCCCCCAGACACTCCTTCCATACATTGACATTTACAGTTGCTGTCAGCCGTTGGAGGTAGACCAGGCTTGGAAACCAAAGTTATGAATACTAAAACTACTTTTAATATAAAGTTACAGTAACAGAACCTTGCAAGCCTGAATGTGCCTCCCCCCTCCCTCCCTTTATCTTCGTGAGACCCAGGGAGGGTCAAGTCTGAAATGTTTTCTCAGGTTACAGTTCTGGGCCAGACTCAGATTCCTCTTATCTGACCATTCCCTTGGTTGCAGCTCTTCCTCCTGTCCTTCAAGGTCATTCTCACAGCCCATTGCAGTTGCTGGGTTCCAGGCTTCTGGAAGATGAGTGGGTGGGGGCCTGCCAGATTTCAAGGGGAAGGGATTTCCACAGGGCAGGGGTCATTACAGAGAAGGCACGCTTAGCTTGATTGATAACTGGCAAACAGAGGGAGAAAACGTAGAGGCAGTGAAAGACCTTGCATTTCTAGGTGTGAAGATTACTCCAGACGCTGACTGCAGCCAGGAAATCAGAAGACGCTTAATCCAGACATCACACTGACAACAAAGGCCCGCATAGTTAAAGCAATGGTGTGCCCCGGAGTAACATACGGCTGCGAGAGCTGGACCATAAGGAAGGCTGAGCGAAGGAAGATTGATGCTTTTGAACTGTGGTGCTGGAGGAAAATTCTGAGAGTGCCTTGGACTGCCAGAAGATCCAACCAGTCCATCCTCCAGGAAATAAAGCCAGACTGCTCACTTGAGGGAATGATATTAAAGGCAAAACTGAAGTACTTTGGCCACATAAAGAGAAGACAGGACACCCTGGAGAAGATGCTGATGCTGGGGAGAGTGGAGGGCAAAAGGAAGAGGGGCCGACCGAGGGCAAGGTGGATGGATGATATTCTAGAGGGGACGGACTCGTCCCTGGGGGAGCTGGGGGTGTTGACGACCGACAGGAAGCTCTGGCGTGGGCTGGTCCATGAAGTCACGAAGAGTCGGAAGCGACTAAATGAATAAACAACAACAATGCTTCCTAGGTCTCCCTAGATGGCAACATTTAAGGGAAGGGACCTCGAAAGTGCCCACTCTGTCTGATCTGGTGGGGTGGGCAGATACCTCCAGGATAAATCTGTTGGTGTACAAGATAAATCTGTGCAAAGGCCTCTCTAGCCAGTTGCCACCTGCTCCACAAGCCCAGGAGAGCCCTCAGATTGCACACCGGCTCTGACTGGGGAGTGTCACCCCATCCAGAGTTAACAATAGAAACTCACCAGATATGGGTGGCCCTGAAACTCACAGCCACTTAGTCTTGTTAGGATCTGGTTTCCCCCCATCCAGGCCTCACAGCCTCCAGGCACTGGGAAGTCACCCTGATGGCTTCACATGGGTGGCCTGGGGCACAGATGTACAGCTGGGTATCATCAGCATATTGACCATATTGCACCCCAAGCCAATGGGATGACCTCCCCCAGCAGTTTCATGTTGTTTTTCAAAGAGGAGGGGCAAAAGTCCTGAAACCTGAGGCACCCCAGATAAGAGGGGCTAAGGGTTAGATCTCTCCCCTCCTTCCTGAAGCCAATTCAGCGGCCTGCTAGATCCAATGAAATGGAGCAGAGCTTATAGCACAGCTGAGAAGCTGGCACAGAAAAAGAATATTATCTTAGGTAGTTTCAATGAGCATGCCAGAGAAACACAGGTTATTGATCTTATACACTCAGCCCTCCCAAGCATAAAGAATCACATGCTCAGACAGATTAGGTTAAGAAGTAAAAAGAATCTTACTGACTTTATTGTTGCTTCTGCTACATCCATCTTGGTGAAAAAGATGAAGTTCCTTTGTTCTTCTTTTCTTTCTAAATACTAGTTTGCCCTAAACTCTGAGCCCTACAGCTGCCAGGAGCTGCGTGGAAGAAAGGGGAATGCCAGGCCCACCACGTGGTACCCAGAGTGGAGGAGAGCAGCACACATCCCTGTGGCTGCTTCTGGTGGGGAAGAAGGAAGAGAGAGAGAGGAAGTGGGAGTGGCAACAAACAGCTTCCTCAGAGTTGCATTGTGGGACAACTCAATTTACATGCTAATTCATATGCAAATGAGGCATGCTGGATTTGCCAGGACTTCCAACACTTCCAACACCATGGAACCAGCCCGGGAGGAAGAAGGTGAACCCCTGCAACATAGGGCCTCCCACTCCCAGTCCCTAAACTGGTCCAGAAGGATGCCATGGTTGATGGTATCGAAAACTGCTGAGAGATCCCAGATGGACCACCCGCATCCCAAGCCCTCCAGAGGCCATTCACAAGCACAGCCAATGCTGCCTCAGTGCTATAACCAGGCCTGAATCTTGACGGAGAAGGGTCCAGATAATTTGCTTGGTCGGGGGTTCTTTGGAGCTTGAAGCCAACCACCTTCCCTAAAAAGAGAAAGTTGGAGACTGGATGAAAGTTGTCTAACATAGTTGGGTCCAAGGATAGTCCCTTAAGAAAGGGGTGTGCCTGTCATGGTCTGTGGGAATGACCCTGGGAGACAGGAGGAAGAGCGGCAGACTGGACAACCAGGGCCACAACTAGGGTCTGTGTCACCCAGGGCAAACATGGATTCCGCACCCATTTTGGCACCCCCTCAGCACTCATTTTGGCGCCCCCCCAGTGCAGTGCCTGGGGCACATGCCCCGGTTGCACCCCCCAGTTGTGGCCCTGTGGACAACTGGTGTGCAAAAAGTATCTCAGCCCACAGAATGAGGAAGGCTGTAGAAAGCTTCTCAGAAGGGACCCCCCCCCCCTAGTTTTCTGGAGAGTAAAAGGAGAGGAGGGGAGAAATACTTCCAGTCTTGCAAGATTCTGTTAATGTGACCTTATAATAAAAAGAGAATTAGTACTCATGGTCTGTGCTTCTTGTCAGGACTACCTCAAAGGGTAGAGTACCATCACCTCATTTAAGGCAGGTGGCACCACCCCCCTCCCACAACGGGGCATTAATTACCACCACCTTCTGGGAGGCCTTAACCAGCCAGGAGGGTCATGGGTCTAGAATATAGGCAGCAGAGTCCACAGAAGTGAGGGCCCTGTCTACTTCCTCAGGATCAACCTATCAGAGGTCTTCCCAGATAACCAGCTCAGATGTACCTTGGTCGCTTCCATAGGACCACCCCAGCTCACTCAAGTGAAGCCGAGCGACTTTATCCAACAGGTGCCAAGAATATTCCTCACAGCAGCCCTGCAAAGACTCCCCTGGACCATCGTTACTCAGAAGGGGCCTGGTCACAGACCTGCCAGCTGGCTATCTGTGGACACAGTACAGGTGGTCCTCGAGTTACGACCACTCGTTCAGCAACCATGCAAATTTGTGATGGCACTGAACGAGGTGGACTTATGACTAGTCTTCAAAGTTCTGGATGTCACAGTGTCCCTGTGGTCATGCGATCACAATCCTGGCACCCAGGGCCCGGCTTGTTATTCTGACATTGCAGCGAGTCGTGGTTACGTGATTGAAATTTCTGATGTTCCCTGCTGGCTTCCCACAAGCAAAACAATGGGGAAGCCAGCAGGAAGTGGGAAGTCGCAGTCACATGAGGTCCTCACTTAACAATTCGCATGGTCCTCACTTAACAACGGCAACTAGGACTGCCGGAACTGCCATCGCTATGTGACATGGTCACGTAACATTGCACTTTATGACCATGTCACTTAGCGACGGCAATTGCCGTTGTAACCTGAGGACCCAATTGCCGTCGTAACTTGAGGACTACCTGTAAGAGCAGAGAAGCTCTTATTGCCACAAGTTAAGTCCTAATAAAGGTACCTGTGTTTGGTCAGCTTCACTCTTAGTCTTTCACCAGTGACCTTCTGGGCATCTCTTGTATCATTTCATCTCCTGGAACTCCTTGGTAAACTATGGAGATCTACAGGTTCCATAATCACAGGACAGGTGCAACCCAGTCCAAGGTTCTCGTTGCATGCTTATTACAAGCCACGGCTAAGGCCTCTGCTGAACCACATACCAGAGCTGCAGGAAAAAAACCCAAGTTCCCTCTGAAACCCAAGTGGATCCATCGGTTGCCTGGGACAGGCTGATTGAACTGCTCCTACCTCCCTGCAGAGGGAGGGCAGTCACCGAGAATTCTAGGGCCGAGGAGGTATGATCTGTCTAAGGAAGGGGACTGATGATAACATCCCTCAAATCCAGATCATGTCACCACTGCCCTGAGACAGAAACCAGATCTCATGTGTGACCTCCATTGTGAGTTGGGCCCTCAATAAGTTGGATCAGGTCCATGGTGCCAATGACAGCTTGGGGAATTCCAGAATTGGGGAGCTCAGCAGGGACACCTACCCTGCAGGGAGGAAGGTGAATAAACAGCAGTCCCAACTGATCCCTACAGCCCAATCTCACAAACAGGGTATCACATCTGGCTGTATCTGGAGCTGCACACCTGAAGGCCACAGATGCTAATGCTATCCGTGCAATTGTGTCCCATTCTTGGCAATTCTATGGATCAGCTCTCTCCACGTTTTCCGATCTTTTATGGCTTCTTTTAGTTGTTTTATGCTCTGGTTGGTGTCACCTTTGATGGTGTCCAGCCACCGTATTTTTGGCGGCCTCGTTTCCTTTTACTGCTGATCATTCCGAGCATAACTGCCTTTTCCAGTGAGTTTGATTGCAGGACATGGTCGAAGTCAGCAAGGCGGAATTTTGTGGTTTTGCCTCCCAGTGATGTATCTGGTTTTATATGTTTATTTGTCATCTTTGCTGACCAAGGAATGTGTCAGACTCCCCGATCAAATGTTCACAGAACACTCTTAACCGGAATTGCATCCATCTTTCTCACAGCCGTGTCAGCAGACTGAGAGTCGCCAGCAGGGAGGGGGAGCCGGACCGGAGTGTGAATTCTTTTGTTTAGGCTAGGTGTTTAGTGCCCAAGGCCATCCGGCCAAATACCAACTGGGCCATCTGCTAGAGAGAGGAGGGGTACATGCTTTCATGGGAACTGAGGGGAAATTAGAGGCTTTTTGATTTTAAATTGTAGAATGCGTGGGAAACTTTCATTCACAACTTTCTCCTTGTATCAGCCACTTTGCATCATTAAACAGTAGAAAGAGACAGAGCCTCTGGACTGTCATTGAGTGAGTGCTTGAGTGTGCTGGTCATTACAGGAATGTGCAGTGGCCTTCTCCAACACCAGGGCTCGAATGAGTTGATTTTCCTCCTGTCTGGTTTTTTCATGGTCCAACTTCCGCAACCATAGATAGCTGCGGGAAACACGACAGTGCGGACTAATCTGCATTTGGTTGCCAGGCTGACATCCTTGCTTCCTCATGCTCGACTCATGCCCATCATTGCTGCGCAACCCAGTGCGATCCGAGGCTTTATTTCTGGACTGCGTTGACTGCTTTGATCAATCTGCGGTCCTAGAAAAGTGAATTCTTCCACCGATTTGATCGCTTCCCTGTCAATTGTTATTCTGACATTTCCATTCCTTGCGGTGGTCCTGAGCTGGTCTTTTTGATGTTCTGGAAGAGGCCAAATTTCTCGCTTTCTTCTTTAATCCTTTTGATTAGATGTTTCAGGCCTTCTTTGGCTTCTGAGAGGAGAGTTCTGCTGTCAGCGCTTCAAAGATTGTCGATGGTCCTTCCTCCAATCTTTACTCCAATTCTTTATTCTTCAAGTTCCAGCTTCCTCAGGATCACTTCGACATGCAGGTTGAAAAAGAAAGGTGAAGAAAAAGGTGAAAGAAAGGTGGAATGCCAATACAAACTCCTAAATGATAACAGCCACGCCTCAACCCCTGCCCTGGAGTTGTTGCTGATGCCACACCTGAACCCCAATAGGGGACATCTCCAAGAGGTGAATATCCCCTTTGCATCAAACCAGATATCGGTGATGCATGCCAGGTCTCATCCACAATCAAGTTGCGGATGCGATTAGCTTTATTCCAGGTTGTTTGAGAGCCAGCTTGGTCTAGTGGTTAAGGTGCTGGGCTAGAAACCAGGAGTCTGTGAATTCTAGTCCCGCCTTAGGCATGACAGCCGGCTGGGTGGCCTTGGCCCAGCCACTCTCTCTCAGCCCAAGAGCCAATCAGGCGTGGTATGGGAGTTCTAGTCCTGCCTTAGGCATGACAGCCGGCTGGGTGACCTTGTGCCAGTCCCTGTCTCTCAGCCCAAGAGCCAATCAGGCGTGGTAGGAGAGTTCTAGTCCCGCCTTAGACATGAAAGGTGGCTGGGTGACCTTGGGCCAGTCCCTGTCTCTCAGCCCAAGAGCCAGTCAGGCGTGGTAGGAGAGTTCTAGTCCCGCCTTAGGCATGACAGCCGGCTGGGTGGCCTTGGCCCAGCCACTCTCTCTCAGCCCAAGAGCCAATCAGGCGTGGTATGGGAGTTCTAGTCCCGCCTTAGGCATGACAGCCGGCTGGGTGACCTTGTGCCAGTCCCTGTCTCTCAGCCCAAGAGCCAATCAGGCGTGGTAGGAGAGTTCTAGTCCCGCCTTAGACATGAAAGGTGGCTGGGTGACCTTGGGCCAGTCCCTGTCTCTCAGCCCAAGAGCCAGTCAGGCGTGGTAGGAGAGTTCTAGTCCCGCCTTAGGCATGACAGCCGGCTGGGTGGCCTTGGCCCAGCCACTCTCTCTCAGCCCAAGAGCCAATCAGGCATGGTATGGGAGTTCTAGTCCCGCCTTAGGCATGACAGCCGGCTGGGCAGCCTTGGCCCAGCCACTCTCTCTCAGCCCAAGAGCCAGTCAGGCGTGGTAGGAGAGTTCTAGTCCCGCCTTAGGCATGACAGCCGGCTGGGCGGCCTTGGCCCAGCCACTCTCTCTCAGCCCAAGAGCCAATCAGGTGTGGTATGGGAGTTCTAGTCCCGCCTTAGGCATGACAGCCGGCTGGGTGACCTTGTGCCAGTCCCTGTCTCTCAGCCCAAGAGCCAATCAGGCGTGGTAGGAGAGTTCTAGTCCCGCCTTAGACATGAAAGGTGGCTGGGTGGCCTTGGCCCAGCCACTCTCGCTCAGCCCAAGAGCCAATCAGGCGTGGTATGGGAGTTCTAGTCCCGCCTTAGGCATGACAGCCGGCTGGGTGACCTTGTGCCAGTCCCTGTCTCTCAGCCCAAGAGCCAATCAGGCGTGGTATGGGAGTTCTAGTCCCGCCTTAGGCATGAAAGCCGGCTGGGCGGCCTTGGGCCAGTCCCTCCCTCTCAGCCCAACTGGTGCAATGTAGACTAGCCTCCTCTGGTGCACCCCGGGCAATGTGACTTGTCACGGCTAAACAGTCCACACATCTGACTGCTGGACCTCACAAGGATTTCCCAGCAAGAAAAAAGCAGCGTGAACACCGAACTGCTATGCCATATGATTAAAAAAAAACACCAGGTTGTTCTGGCATTAAGAAGCAGCGCTCGCAAAGTTCTAGAGACCAGGTCTTGGGGTTGAGCATGGCGGGGGGCTGGAACGTGGTATCGGTCTTAGACTCTGGAGCACCTTCCCTGCAGGAGGCCTGGCCCCGTCTCCCACCAGACCTCCCCATACCTGCCACCACCGCAATATCATCCCCTGACCACTCCCTACTGTCACCATCCAACTTCCTCCCACACCCTCTGAAGAGACCCATCCAACTCAACACAAACAAGCAAAGGGCAGATTCCTATTTTTATTTTATTTTTATACATATCCATTAAGGGTAATTATACACGTATACGTTGTATTTATATTTCATGCTCGTTGCTTTAATTGACCGTCTTGTTGTAAACCGCCCAGAGTTCCTCCGATGAGAGGAGATGGGCGGGGATAAATCTAATAAATAAATAAATAAATAGGCAAGCAAGCAAGCAAGTTCCCCACCCAGTTAGTGGCAATTTGGTAGACCATCCAACTCCTACCCCTGAGCAGTTTCTTCATCCCACATCACCCACGCTACCAAACACCACTCTACTAAATTCTCAGCCCTCCCAGCTACCTGGTCTCATCCGGACCAGAGGACGAGCATCGCATCCAGTGGCCTTCTCAAGGGCAGTGGGCAAGTCCAGCTTCACCCAGTCCATGCTTCAAAGAACAGCCCAAAAGATAGTCCCTGCCAGTCCAAATTCTTCTCGCTTTGGCCACCAGCAGTCATGATGGGATCCACCCCCACATCTGCCCTGGGATCTCAGCCACAAACATGATCCCAGCCCATGCAAGTCCCAAGTCCCAGGGAGAAGACAGAGGAGGCCACCGAAATGGCTGCCGCACCATGGGGCCTATCAGGCACAATCCGGTTCTCTCCTGAGACCACCACTCTGCTTCTGTGTCCACTGTAGCTATCCACCTGGGAACGCAAGTCCTCCATTCCGCGAAGGACTCCTGGTGCCGGGATGCGGTAGCCGCTGCCATCTTGCCACGCCAAGATGAGCCAGCCAGCCTCTGCTCCATCCTCAGCACCAGCCACAAAATGGGGGGTGAAAATAAAGCCACTGTTCTCCAGCCATTCCTTCTGGGGTGTGATTGTATCCCCCAGAGCCAGCCCAAGGCCGTCTGTCAGCTGAGCCAAAAACACTTGATCCGCGGCGCTGCTCAGATCCGTGCCTGCTGCCCACTCTCTGCTGAGTCTCCAAAACCCAAAAGCCACAGCCTACTACCACACTGCCTCTCCCTGGCGCCATAACAACAAAAACAACAACAAAAAGAGAAATTGTACCTTGAACAGCCACTTTTATTCTAAAACACAACGCCTTGGTTTTCTCAATGAACCATTATCTCTGTAGCTCCGCCTTCATTAATTCACTCTTCCTGACCTCACTGATTACATAGACACTTCGATTTGCATAAGGTGGTTCTGTCCCCACCCCTTTTTAGGTTTGTAGTTGCAGCCTCCGGTACCAAAATGAACGCAATTTGTGCTCCAAAAGGGTGGGTGTTGTTGGTCTCTGTTGCTAACAAGTTGTATTGAGCAAATTTCTCCGACAGGTCCCCATAGTTACAGGAGCAGCTGTCCTGGTGGTTGTTCCACAAAGTTTCAGCCCTCAGTCTCTTGCATCCCTTAGGATTAAATCTGGAACATTTCCGTCCTGGGCAGATGCTCCCCCCACCCCAACCCTTTTCTCTGCCTTCCAGCACTTCCAAAGGTTTGACTTAACATTCAGTGTTTTTAGTCTTGGATACCAAGGGGAATCTGGACCAAAAATCCCACTTGAAGGTCTGCCAAGCCTATCTGGCTGAGCATGGCACATTTTTACACGCTGCTGCACACCTTGGCTGCCTTCTCTTGCAAGATTTCATCATCCTTTGGGGCAGGCTGAATCATAGAACTGTAGAGCTACCGAAGGGGCTCCGAGGATCATCTAGTCCAACCCCCTGCAGGTGCAGAAAAGCCAGTTCAACCATCCTCAAGAGGGCTGTCCAGCCTCTTCTTCACAGCAGTGGAAAAGCCACAAGCTCCATCGATGGACAGCTCCCCCACTGAATTGAATCAGAGTGTGTGAGCAAGATAGGCCATTGTCACGCTGGTGGCCCGACAGATGCCACTTTGAGGATGCTCTCAGAGGGGTGGGCTGCAACGAAGTCTGGGCTCCGGGAACTAGTCAAAAGAGAAGGGGTGGGGTTGGCTCCTCTTTGCCCCCAGCAGCCCATGGTTCCATGTGTCAGCCCCTTCTCTGTTTTCTGGCAAAATTGCCACTTTGAAGGAAACACCTGCCATTTTCAATTTCCCACAATGCCTTGGTCCTCTCTAGCTTGTCATTACAGGTAGTCCTCAACTTACGACCACAGTTGGGCCTGGAACTTCCATCGCTAAGCGAGGTGGTCATTAAGGGAGTCGCACCCAATTTTATGACCTTTTTTGCCATGGTCATTCAGTGAATTGCTGTGTTCATTAAGTGAATCCTGTGGTCGTTAAGCAAATCTGGCTCCCCCCATTGACTTTGCTTGTCGGAAGCTGGCTGGGAAGGTCACAAATGGCTATCAGGTGACCCCGGGACGCCGCAACTGTCATAAATACATGCCAGTTGCCAAGTGCCTGAATTTTGATCACGGAACTGCAGGGACACTGCGATGGTTGTAAGTGTGAGGACTGGTCGCAAGTCACTTTTCTTGGTGCTGTCATAACTTCGAACGGTTACTAAATGAATGGTTGTAAGTCGAGGACTACCTGCACTTATTGGTAGGGTGGAGAATGAAATAATCCCTTTCTGGATGAGGCCACAGATCCCAAGTCCACGTCCAACTGGAACACAGCCCTTGCCCAAGCTGGGCTTCCTATGAACTGTTGCTAACTGTTTCTCAAACTTTGGAAAAAGTTTGGTGGTTCCTTTTTTGACTCGCCTGATTTATTCAAGAGCAAAAGGCAGTTGCCCTGGAATAAAAATGTGCCAGATGAAACGGGAGCTACCAGCCGATTCTGGATTCTTTTGCTAAGACGGTTCTCCTACCATATCTCAGATGCAAATGCTCAAAAGTTCAAATGCAGCTTTTTCAGGAGATGATTAAATCTTGGAACGACCCCCCTGCAGCTAGGACATTTCGGAAAGTTGCTTTGCTGGCTTGAAGAGGCCAAGGATTAAGGAAGTGCCCCAAGGATGGATTTGCAGGTGAGAAAATAATCTTGTCTCCTAATTTCTGGCCCCTTTCCCTGTTGAAAAACTGAAACCCAGCTTTAAACTGCTCCTTTCCTTCTGGTTTTGCTGCTCAGATCCAAGGTTCACTGTCGCCCGCATCTTTTCATTATTTAAGCTTTGCTGGATGATGATGGGTTGTGGAGATTACTGTTCTTTGTTCCCTAGAGGTGTGTGGATGTGTTTTTAAAGCAATATGGTGAGCCAATTTCTGTCTTAGCTGCTCCAACGTTCTTGGCGTCATTCTCAATCTCGCAGCTGCTGCTGTGTCAGCCTTCCCAGGTAGACCAGACGGGAAACACGGCCGGAGGAACTAATTCTACTTTATTGTAAGGCTACGTTGACAGAATCTTGCAAGCCTGGAAGTGCCATTCCCCCCCCACCGAATCCTTTACAGCCTAGAAACTAGGGAGGGTCCCTTCTGA
This sequence comes from Candoia aspera, assembly GCF_035149785.1. NCBI lineage: Eukaryota > Metazoa > Chordata > Lepidosauria > Squamata > Candoiidae > Candoia > Candoia aspera. The sequence goes on from NC_086153.1 coordinate 338,564,426, forward strand.
GCCTCTTTCTGCTTCTGTTATGCAGCTGAGGGCTAGGCCCTCTCTTATCTGACTGTGCCCAGTTGTTAAATGGCTATTTCTTGTTGTCCTAATGCCCGTTTCTCCTGTGATGCCGATGCCCATTCCTCATTTGTCTCCGAGGATGGGGGAAAACATTAAGTCCGTAAGGTAGGGCAGGAGTTGTAAAAAATGAGGGAGGGGATGGAGGGATGGTGGCACCAGGACAATTGCACAAAAATCCTTCCCCTCTCATTCCTCAGAGGCAGCGCTACCCCCAAGAGCAGGAGTCAGAAAAATGCTCTGAATTGTGTGTGCTGGCACAATGAAGTAGAACCTCCATACCCAAGGGCAGTCTACCTCAGGAAATCAGGCCAGGCTGAGGCTTGCTTACTTGCTGGGCTACCTTGCTGGGTGGTGGACCCCCAACGTCACACTGGCTGTCAAACTTTTACCTACAGTGAAGGAGGGTAGAGTTTGGCATCAATGAGCCGGAGAGCCATCAATCCAGAAGGTCTTGTTGGAGGTTGAAATGCAACGTGTTTGTTCCTTGAGGGGAAGAGTTGGTTTTCTGAAGGCCCCAGGCTTTGAAGCTAGAGTAGGATGCTTTGATAAACTCCAGATGCACAACTGGAAACAGTGGTGCGCTGTTGGATTATGGGAGGGATTCCAGATCCATAAGGAAATTGTGGGAGATCTGTGCTAGTCTAGGGCAGTGTTACAAGTAGTCCTCGCTTAACGACCATTCGCTTAGCGATGGTTTGAACTTACGACGGTGCTGAAAAAACCGGCATACAACTGGTCCTCACCATCATGGCATCCCCACGGTCACTTGATCACAATTTGGGCACTTGGCAACCGGTTTCCATTTATGATCGTTGCAGCTTCACGGTGTCCTGTGGTCACATGATTGCCATTTTCGACCTTCCCAGCTGGCTTCTGGCAAGCAAAATCAATGGGGAACCAAATGACTTGCTTAATGCCCTTGGTGATTCACTTAATGACCACTGCAAAAAAGGTTGTAAAATTGGGTCAGATTTGCTTAATGACCACTTTGCTTAGCAACTGAAATTCCAGTCCCAATTGTGGTTGTTAAGTGAGGACGACCTGTACTCATCCTCAGCAACTTTGAGAGTTGTGAACTTCAACTCCCAGAATCCCAGCATGCTGTCTGAGGAATTCTGGGAGTTGAAGTCCATACCTCTTAAAGTTGCCAAGGTTGAGAAATGCTGGTCTATGGTGACAAAAATATCAAAGAAGTTGACTAACACCTTTTCTGACTTTCACACAAAAGCTTCTGCCTTTTAATAAAACTTGTCAGCCAGAAAAGGTGCTCCCTGACTCCTCCTGATTTGGGAATGCCATTTGGTCTAATGGTTAAGGCACCAGATGGCACCAGACTAGAAACCAGGAGGCTGTGAGTTCTAGTCCCACCTTAGGCATGAAAGCCGGCTGGGCGACTTTTGGCCAGTCCCTCCCTCTCAGCCCAACTCACCTCCCAGGGTTGTTGTTGTGGGGAAAATAGGAGGAGGAAGGTGTATGAGGTATGTTCCCTGCCTTGAGTTATTTATAAAAATAATAAAGGCAGGATAAAAGATCTAAAAAAACAAACATCAGCTGGGTAGATTTCAGAGAAAAGGGGGGATGCTATTTAGGGAAACTTTGCAGCACGAGCCAACCCACTGGTGCAACTGGTCTCAATGCGGGCTTGATTGGCAGTTGCATTTATCGCCGCCCCCTTCATAAGCCTACATGCCAGCCAGCTGTGCAACTCCAAGATGCACAGCTCCAGATTGTCATCACCTAAAACCTGGGTGTGTCTATGTGTCATCTCTGTCTCCGATGTCTGTGTCATTTTTTTGCCAACCCCAAAGTGGCAGATGACAACACAGACCAGCCAGAGATGACACATATATATGGCACATAGATAAATAGACAGACAGACAGACAGATTAGATATAGATATAGATATAGATATAGATATAGATACGTAGACAGACAGATTAGATATAGATATAGATATATAGATATAGATATAGATGTAGATATATAGGATAGATATAGATAGATAGATAGATGATAGATATCTATTTGTAACTGCTGCAAAGAAGTCTTTCTCTCTCTCTCTCTCTCTTTCTTTTTTCTTTCTTTCTTTCAGCTGTATTGCTTTCTTCACTTTTTCTTTTATCTTTTTTCTTTCTCTAACTTTTCTTTATATATTTTCATGTTTATCTTTTATCTATCTAAAAATTTTCAATAAAATTACACACACACACACACACACACACACGCAGTATATATAAATAAATACATTGTGTTCCTTGCTTGCAGGCAAAAAACAGGCCAGGCTTGTTTTGCGCCAGTAATTAATGTTTACTGGCTGAAAGCAGCATGGCTGAAGCCTGCTGCTCCTGCTTTTTGTTTTTGCCAGCAAGGAATAATTAAAACACAGGTTTTTGTGGTTTTTTTTTGCCCACCTCAGCTTGGATTGAAAAAAAAAAATCTAGAAATTGGGTGATGTCAGTTGACTTTACTGACTGTTATGTGGACACCTCTCTCTAGCTTTCTGTTTTTCCTGCTGAACATGAATATTTCAAGGATGTTGAACCTGGTTGCATTTTCTCTTTCTGCTGTCATGGACGCCAGATCCTGCACTGCAGACCTCCCCCATGCAGGGGTAAGGCTAAATGACCTCTAAAGTCCCTTCTAATGTTTAAAGCTTATGATTTTAAGCTACCCATCAGTCTGGAGGTCTTAAAATTGCAGTTTTCAGTCATCGTGAGCATTCAGCAGCTTAACCTCCCAGCGGCATTCTCTCCTGGCGTCCCCACTTCCCATGCTAGCAGATTCTTCCGATTGACTTGTGTGAACCATCAGGCCATCTTGACCTCCATCCTTTGTTCCGATAAGAAAAAGAACCTTTGGGGAGAAAAGGATGGGAGTGGATCTGGCGCCAGATTCACAGCGTCTGTTTTGGCTGCCTTTTTGCTTTGAGAGAATAAGTTAATGACCAATTCAGAATTAATTGGCACCAGCATTGGACGTCCAGAATGGAAACCACAGCAGCTGGGTTGCTCGGCTATTCCGAAGGGGGCTTGGCTTCCACAGGGGGTAAAACCTTTCGAAATTCAGAGACGGGGAGGGGGGAACTCAGTTGTATCAGGCCCAAACTTACTTCAGGATGCTTTTATCTTGGATATTTATTGATTGATCTTATTTGTTTATTTATTTATGTAGCCTCCCATCTCCTGCAAAGTGACTCTGGGCAGCGTGCAACCATCAATAGAATAGAATAGAATAGAATACTTTATTGACCAAGTAGAATTAGACATACAAGGAATTTGACTTCGGTGAAAAAGCTCTCAATATATTTACAAAACTTCAAAAATAAACAATAGTAAAATAATAATGTTATTTACCAAAACTATACAATCAAGAAAGAAAAAAAAATTGAAGGAAATAATACTACAGCTATTAACTAACACACACTCATGGTTAAAGGGAGAATTAAGGGACAATATACGGCATCTGTTGTCTAACGTATGTTCACATTTAACAGAGCATTATCAGTCAAGCTTTGAAGCAGTCACTGAGAGACCATTATGGGGTACTGTGCTGGACTAGGAGGGGGAGACCTGGGTTCTAGTCCCTCCCCAGCCACAGCAGCTCATTGGCTGACTTTGGGCTAATCCTGCCCTCTTGGCCCAAGAGCCAATCAGAGGTAGTAGGGACTAGGAGCGGGGAGACCTCATTGGCAGATTTTGGGCCATTCCCTCCTGTTCAGCCAGCCTACCTCACAGGGTTATTCTGGGGAAAACCAGTGCTATGTATTTTGCCCTGAGCTCTTACAGAACAGCTGGGAGGTAATCTAATAAATCAATGTAACGGGTAACATTTCCTCCAACAGTGATGCTCATCATTCCTCTCTTCGAAGCTGGGCGCCCTTCACAAGTTTCTCCTGGTCCTCTTTGGCTCCCGTACAGGCTCTGTGGGGCAGCCTGCCAAGAGGCGTGGATCTGGATTATACGATACATCAAGATGTGACGGCCTCGCTTCAGCTTGGACTTTGTGACTTTATTTTTACTGATTCGTTTTTATTGATCAGCCCTTCAATCAAAACTCATGCTGAGCTTCATGTAAAGCTCCTCCTTGTGGATTATAAACCACAGTTTGTGGCCAGGATCAACAACATCCTTGTGCTTTCCCTGTATGCTCTTTTTTTTTTGCCACGTGGGGCAAAGCCCCAGAGTGCGTGGAGCCCAATTTTTGAGATTTAGGGAATTTCTGAGGCTTGTCAGGGAAGGGCTCCCATTTTGCCCCCAAGTCCTGCCCTGCGAAAATCAGTGACTTAGAAAGTGCTGAAAATGAAATTGTGGAGGCGTCAAAAAGACCCCGAGGACCGCAGATCCCCTGGTTTATAGCTTAGTGGGAGGTGTGGCTGTCAATTCTGGGATGCCATGTTTGCAAAATCTCCCCTAAATTCTCATTTAGAATTTTATCAAACTTTTATTAAATTTTCAAGATGAAAAGATAAAAGCTGACAGAAAATAATAGAGAGTGGGCTAGAAGAACAGAACAGAATGAAAGAGAGAGTAAAGTCAAAAGGACAGAAAAAGAAAAGAAAAAAAAGGAATATACAGAAAAAGAATGACTCCCAACTTGCTTTGCAACAGATAGAAGTATACATTTACATTAAGCTCTTACTCTAAGTTTACAATGTAACTTCCATTATTTCTATTGTCCATTGTTACTTCTAATCATCAAATCCAAATATCATGATTTCATTTTCTTCTGTTTCATGAAAAAAGTCCAAAAGGGCTTTTGAATTGAAGAAATTTCCCCTACATTCTTGTTTATAGTTGCTCTAAAAATGATGGTGCTGAAGAAAATGACTTATGACTGGTCCTCACACTTACGACCGTTGCAGCGTCCCTGTGGTCACGTGATCACGATTTGGGTGGCTTGGCAACTGGTTCGCATTTATGACTGTTGCAGCGTCCTATGGTCACGGGATCGCCATTTTCGATCTTCCCGGCTGACTTCTGGCAAGCAAAATCAATGGGGAACCAAGTGGTTCACTTAACGACCACGTGGGTCGCTTAACGCCCACGGTGATTTGCTTTACGGCCATTACAAAAAAGTCGTAAAATCAGGTTGGATTTGCTTCATGACCGCTTTGCTTAGCAACTGAAATTCAGTTCCAAACGTGGTTGTTAAGCGAGGACTACCTGTAACATTTTGGAGGAAGTGTGGTGCTGGTGGTGGGAGGAGCTAAACCAGAAGTGGGCAGTTCCAAAACCATGTGGGCAGGGCCACCCCTCACTCTTTCCTTCCATGAGAGTGGATTTCTCTTGCCAGAAGTCTGAATGGTTGCTTGAAATTTGAATGCAGGCTTCATGAAATAAGGTTGGGGAGGGAGGGGGGGTCAGTTCCCCCCTCCTCTTCCCCAGCAGGCTGACCCTCCATTCCCCCAGCCCCAAATGGAGAAAATTCACTTTTGACGTCCAAGATTTCCTGATTGCCAAATTCCTTCTGGGGCTCTTGAGAAGCTTATTGGCTCAGAGAGAATGCCAAAGCCGGAAAATAAGCTAAGCTGGAGTCGTTTGACGCATATTTTCTAGTGGGGCCTGCCGTTAAGATGAATTTTATTTATTCTTGCCAATTTGCAACTCGTTGGCCTCAGAAGCCGGAAGATTAATCACATTCTGCATTCCTGTCTCTCTAACCTGGTCTTCTGTCCTCCAGATGTTTGGGGATTACTGCTCACAGACTTCCCACCCAGCACGGCCACTTAGATCTACGGAAAGTTTATCTTTTCCTCCGAAGCCTTATTTGCAGCTGCCTTCAGGTTTTTAGGTCTGCATAATGGCATCAGCCGGGGCAAGACCGCATGGCGCATCTCACGTTGCAAATTGCCAGCTCCACCAGCTTTATGCTAGAAATCCAATTCATCAAATGCAGGCATCTCTTTTCAGGCTGCTAATACACACACCCCCCTTGAAAATATTGGAAGTGGAAAACTGCATTAGTGAAATGCAATAAATATGAGTTCCTTCTTCCTGTTTGAAAACAGGGAAAAAATAAACAGCAATGGCTCTTCCCCTGTTTTCCCCGGTGCAACCAGACTACAGAATGATAGAGTTGTAAGATTGTAAGCTGGCAGGGTAGGATGGTTTTAATTCACAGCCCTTACCAATAAAATGAGCTTATGACATTTGAAATCTATCTTTATGTTGCAGTCTTTCCACTTTAAATCTGCTTTTATCTCCAGAAGAGGGTTTTAACTATGATTAGAAGAAAAGATCTTTTCTCCATACGATGTTGTAATGTGAAATCTTAAGAGGACTGGGGCAAGATTAGATTCTGGGGCTACGCAGGCACTATTCTCAAAGTCTTAGAGCTGACAATGCGCGGAACCAGGACAATTAAATACGTGGCGGCTACAACCTGAACTTGGTTACTTTAACCACCTCCCTTCCTCCCTTGGCATGTCGTGTGAATCTTGCGGAACCCTTGGGTGTCATGGAACCCTGGCCGAGAAACCCTGCAGTAAAGGATGAAAAGAATACACTTTTAATTTACACTTACGGTTAACGAAATTACAGAGTGTAGAAAGCAAAATAAAATAATAATTTAAAAAATCTACCGTCGATTCAGGCATTCCAACAGGTTGTACTATTTTAGAGTTGCTATGAACACATTTACGATGTTCAAGCGCGTCAAATTTTTGCTCTAATCAACAGCAAGCCTCTTCTTTCTTAAACTTGACTGTTTTCCTCCGACGGAATCTTCCTTTTCTCCAGTTTGCATGTGTGAAGCTGAGCAGGATCTAAAACTGTAACCGTGCATGCACGAGCCTCCACTGCGCACTTGCTAGCCTTGCATTAACTGAATTTGGGGTCCCATTTAGCGCGACTGGGCTACAATTCGCACTAAATCGAATCTTGCATTATCAGAACTTGCCCGAATTGCGACCTACCTGAATGCATCCAGGAGGAAGCCAAAGACGTTACACCACTTAACACCAAACCTTTAAAGGGAGGGGAAGGAAAGAGAAGGTAGGAAGAAAAAGAAAAAAATAAGTTCGATACGATATCAGTAGAAAATTAATTTAATCCTTATTCTTATACCTTTTATATATGGTGCCTTCATCCCATTTTTAGAACATCAAGAGTCCCCCTTTTGGGAGAGATGGGTGGTAATAGAAATGTGAAAAATAAATAAATAAATAAATAAATAAATTTCAGTTATGGATAACAAGCATGTATCTTGAATCTATTCCTTAACAACAGGACTATAATTCCTTTGCCACATAGGTAAACTAATTTTCTTTGCTGAGCCCCAAGTTCTTCACCAGGTGCTTGTTCTACTGCGCTACTATTATCCATCCAGCTGTTTCCCCCATATTGACTGGGCTCAAATCTTCCACTAAGCTAGGATGTTTTTAAACCATGGTTTATGGAACAAGCCCTGATGGTGTGGTTCACACATCCACCTAAACGAAGCAGCTAAATGAAGCACCCTTTGCAGAATGGTGAATATTCTAAGATCGGTACCTGCTGGCATTTCTCATATGGAAAATTATGAACAACAGGGAGACATCGCAGTAGCTGCTATTAAATAATTTTGCCTCGTCAGATGTTGACCACCCCTGGCTTAGCCATTTGAGATGATAGTCCCTCAGCAATGTTTCGCAGGCCAAGCATTGCTATACCATTTAATTAAAGTTAAAACTGTCAATTGTCATGGAACTTTCAACAGTACTTTATATTTTTATTTGTTTTATTGTAAACTGCCCAGAGTCCCTTTTGGGAGATGGGTGGTGATAAATTTGATTAATAAATAAATAAATAAATAAAGATAGTCTTTGACTTATGACCACAATTGGGACTGGAACTTCCATTGCTAAGTTGTTAAGTGAATCACGCCTGACTTTACGATGTTTTTGCCATGGTTGTTAAGTGAATCATGTGGTCGTTAAGCGAATCCAGCTTCACTCATTGACTTTGCTTGTTGGAAGCCAACTGGGAAGGTCGCAAATGGTGATCATGTGACCCCTGGATGCTGCAGCTGTTGTAAATATATGCCAGTTGCCAAGTGCCTGAATTTTGATCATACCACTGCAGGGGCGTGGTGACAGTCGTAAGTGCGAGGAACGGTCATAAGTCACTTTTTTCAGTGCTGTCATAACTTTGAACAGTTGCTAAATATATGGTCATAAGTCAAGGACTACCTGTATAGGAATTTACAGTATCTTATATAGCTTGCTGTCATTCAACCCTGGAACGGGATGAAGATTTCTGTACTGCTTGGGGGTTGGACTAGAAGACCTCCAAGGTCCCTTCCATTCTTGTTTTTATAATTTTAGTAAAATAATATTTTCACAAAGTTAAAAGCTAGACACAAAGAAATATACAAGAAAAGAGAGAAAACAGAAGAAAAATAGGAAAGATAAAAGAAAAAGTGATAATATAGATCGAGAAAAAAGAGAAAGAAGGAACAGGAAATACTTAAAGAAGCAACTTGCAGTCTTCTTTACAGCAATTGCAAATGTAATTAATACTGTTTCCCCCCTCCAAAATTACTTAACAGAATTCTCTTCTTCTCATAAACAACCCTTTTTAATCAGTAAATCCAGAAATCACCGATTCGTTTTTATCCATTTTCAGCGAAAATTCCCCAGAGGCTTTCCAGCCTTTGATAAAAGTAGCTGTTGTTCCTTCCCTAATCAAACACGTCGATCTGGCCATTTCTTCAAGTTCTGCCAGCTTCAGAATCCACTGCGGGAACCTCTGCATTTGGCCATCTCTGTGCGTATAACAGCCTTGCTGCGCTTTGTTGTTGTTGTTTATTCATTTAGTCGCTTCCGACTCTTCGTGACTTCATGGACCAGCCCACGCCAGAGCTTCCTGTCGGTCAACACCCCCAGCTCCCCCAGGGACGAGTCCGTCCCCTCTAGAATGTCATCCGTCCACCTTGCCCTTGGTCGGCCCCTCTTCCTTTTGCCCTCCACTCTCCCTAGTATCAGCATCTTCTCCAGGGTGTCCTGTCTTCTCATTATGTGGCCAAAGTATTTCAGTTTTGCCTTTAATATCGTTCCCTCAAGTGAGCAGTCTGGCTTTATTTCCTGGAGGATGGACTGGTTTGATCTTCTGGCAGTCCAAGGCACTCTCAGAATTTTCCTCCAGCACCACAGTTCCAAAGCATCGATCTTCCTTCGTTCAGCCTTCCTTATGGTCCAGCTCTCGCAGCCATAAAACCATGAGTCTTTTCTAACTGGCTGTAAGTTACCACAGGTCCTGGTAAAAACAGTTTCTGGTTTCAACTGAATGTTAACCTTTAAAATCCTCTGCACCATCGTATAGATTTGCAACCCATATTTTTTTGCTTTTTCACAAGTCCCCAACACTACCATTCCACCATCCTGTGAACCCCTTACCTTGCCCTTGCAAATCCTGCATTTGCATTCACACATCCTGTTCATCTTGGTTGTTTTTAGCCTTGGCTCTTCCCACCGCTCCCCACTCCCCCGCTGCCTGGGGCTAAGCATGTTGTACGAACTCAACCCCCCTTGGTAGGTTCAGGGTGTGGCGCAATCTCTGGAACCAAAGACTGGGAGTGGGCCTTTTCCCCCCTCCACAAACACGGCCTGGGGCACCAGGGGAGGAAAGACAACGTTCTTCCTAGGCATGGGAAACAGGCATTGGACATTTACTTTCTCAACCTCCGCCACTTTCAGATGGGAGGACTTCAACTCCCAGAGTTCCCCCAGCCAGCCCTGCTGGCTGGGGGAACTCTGGGAGTTGAAGTCCTCCCATCTGAAAGTGGCGGAGGTTGGGAAACACCGCTCTCCCGGGAACCGGTCGGGCCGGCCCTGCAGGGCGGCGTTCCCTTCCGAAACCCGGAGTTCCTCTTCCCGGCGCCGCGCCGCTGGATGCTCCCGTCCGCTGCCCGCCTTCCTCCGGAGCCCGCGGCGATGGAGACCCTGCGCAGGAGCCTTTCCCGCTGGAAGCGCTTCCACATCAAGGTCCACCTGGCCGAGGAGGACCTGCTGGTCCCGCTGACGGTGCGGCCGACGGACAGCATGATGGACCTGAGGGCGTCGCTGGTCCGGGAGGGCGTCACCTCCTGGAAGAAGGCGTTCTACTACAACGCCCGGCAGCTGGGCGAGCGCGAGACGGTGAAGGAGGCCAAAATCCAGAACGGCTCGGTGGTCTTGCTGGTCAGCCAGAAGAGGTAGGCGCGGGGCTCCCGCAAGAAAGTTTGGAAACAAGTAAGGCTGGGCGCGGGGCGGCGGGGGGGGGGGGGTTTCAACTGCCAGCCGGCAGCCTCAGCAAGGAGATCCCTTCTCCGGAGGCGATCAGGGAATCGGGTCTGCCGGTGTCTGGCCAGCCGTCTGTCCGTCCGTCCGTCCGTCCGCCACCCACCCATCTCCCTCCCTCTGTACCTGTCTGCCTGTCTGTCTGAATATTTGTCTAACGACTGTGCTTGGCTGGCCATCCTATCATCCTGTCTGTCTCTCTTTCCCTCTGCCTGCCTGCCTGCCTGCCTATCTACCTACCTACCCAGTGATTTATCAGCCCAGCTCACCTCACAGGATGGTCGTTGTGGGGAAAATAGGAGGAAGGGGTACTAGGTATAGCTGGACCATAAGGAAGGCTGAGCGAAGGAAGATCGATGCTTTTGAACTGTGGTGTTGGAGGAAAATTCTGAGAGTGCCTCGGACTGCAAGAAGATCCAACCAGTCCATCCTCCAGGAAATAAAGCCAGACTGCTCACTTGAGGGAATGATATTAAAGGCAAAACTGAAATACTTTGGCCACATAATGAGAAGACAGGACACCCTGGAGAAGATGCTGATGCTAGGGAGAGTGGAAGGCAAAAGGAAGAGGGGCTGACCAAGGGCAAGATGGATGGATGATATTCTAGAGGGGACGGACTCGTCCCTGGGGGGGCTGGGGGTGTTGACGACCGACAGGAAGCTCTGGCGTGGGCTGGTCCATGAAGTCACGAAGAGTCGGAAGCGACTAAACGAATAAACAACAAAGATATATATTATTATTTATAAACTTAATAAAGGTGGGATAGAAAATAAAATCAATCAGTCAATCAATCTACCTGTCTATCTCTATCCATCCATCCATCCTTCCAATTATCTACCTACCTACCATTTCATTTATTTGCCTATCTAATTGGTGGTCTCTCTCCCTCCCTCCCTCCCTCCCTCCCAAAGCTGGGTAATTTTTTGCCTGCTTTCTAGCTTCCTTCCCCTTAAAAAAAAGAAAAAAGGAAATCTGCTAGAGATTGGCCGAAATCCAGTTTTGAGAAATGTTATTATTGCAGCCGCTTTGATCTCTGGATTAAGTGGGCATTGAAATGGCATGCTCCCGTGTTTCTGTGCGTGCGGAGAGACCGACAGATAAGTATATCCTCTGACTGCCCATAAAAACTTTCAGGATGGGGCATTTTAGTTCTGGCGGTTGAAGAATAACAAGAAGGAAGCATGTTCATGCAACTTGGAAAACTGAATGTTGAGAAGGGCAACCCTGGTTGCTACCTGTCCCTTCTGTGTTACCATTCCTAAAAAGATGCCAAAGACGGGAACTCTCTTGGCTGAAACAAGGATGTGACCAATTTTCGTATCTGATACCCTTTTATAATTTGGTTTTGCAAATAAAATAACCCTGGAAAATTTGAATAATTTGTAGGGATGGTCAGAAAATTCCAATGGCAGCTTTAACCATATGATTAAAGCTTTGTCCTTTTTCACCTAAAAATGGGACAGACCTTTAATGATGTGGTTGAAACCACCAGTGCCATCTTGCCTTTTTTGACCTCCCTGCCAATGCCCGCAATTGCAGTGTTCTGTAACATTACAGGGGTGTCTTCAGGAGGCTCTGGAATCAAAGCCTCTACGATGCACGTAAAAAGAGGTGGGCCTTTGTATGGTTGTGGGGGCCCTATTTTGACTTTTTTGACCTCCTTTGCAGACACCCCTGCTAACACATGTAACTATGTATACAGTTTCCTAATTTGGCTGGATTTTGTACATGTTTCCTAATATACATTTTGAGATAGGCACTTTGATTTGGACCCCGCTTTTCTAAATATATGCATTTATTTTCAATGCATTTATTATTGTTTTTTTTAATGAATTCAATTCAGTACTGTTCATCTCTGCCAGGACATAGAGGGCTTTGGGGAATTGTACTCCAATTGAAATCTGTGGTGGATTATTAAAGAAAAAAAAATACATCCCTGCACTTGTCAAGTTAATTTTAGATGTGCTGGATTCAGTGCGCATGCTCGGTGCAAGATGCATTTTCCAAGCCATGCTCAGGGGCTCAGCAGACCTGGCTAAATACAGGAGGAAGTCGCAAAGGTTTCTCAGGCACTTGAGCCAATGTGGGGAGCTGAGTGGGTGACGAAAGCAATCGGAAAAGCAAATAAATCTGTAAAATAAATATATACATTTATATTGATTTATGTGGCCTCCCATCTCACCAGTGAGTCTCAGCAATGGAGTCATGCAAATATTTTAATCTGCTACATCTACTCGGAAGAGAGTGACTCATGCCCCTAACAGCTCTTGGCTAGGCTACTGTAATTCACGCTCTGTGGGGCTGCCCTTGAAGACGACCCAGAAACTGCAGGTGGCAGAATGCAGCTGTTTACCTAGCAGGTTCAACAGACTAACATGTCTTTGGATGAGTTGAACTTGGGGCCAGTCGTGTTTAGGGCACAATTCAAGGGGCTGGAGATTACCTATCAAGGCTCTGGTTGTGTCATGAGTAAGGATGGCGAGCAGGGGGCTCCTTTCCAGACTGTTAAGCGCATGCATAGCACTGAGGAATTGGTGAGCCATTCCAAGAGGCACAGATTGGGACCGCCTTAACCTGCGGGGTTTATATGGCTGGGTTTTCCCACGTTTGTTCAGTTTGTTAGGATTACTGTTGTGTATTATCAATAAAACATTAGAGACCAGTTCCCTGTCTCAGAGTGTTTCCTGGGAGTCAGGACAGGTTGGACCAGGGTTTCTCCACCAGGGTTGCGTAGCACCCTCGGGTTCCATGTGAGGTCACTGGGGGTTCCCTGGGAGATCACGATTTATTTAAAAAAATATTTCAAATTTGGGCAACTTCCCATTAAAGAGGTAAGTTTCATTCTTTATGTTCAGTTTAAGAACACTGTTAATGCAGACATACAGGCCTGCCCATGCAACGAATATAATAATTTTGTAACTTCTGGCCTGTGTTTGAGCCTGAATGGGCAGGGGTTGGGGATTACTGCTGGCTGGGGAATTCTGGGTGTTGTAGTCCACACATCTTCAAGTGGCCAAGGTTGAGAAACACTGCTCTACATAAATGCAATTTGTGATGGGATGGCCTTCAGGATCTTCACTGGCAGTGGATGATAGGATATGGTCTTGCACAAACAAACCCAAATTGCTGGAAATGCTTAAACCTTGCCAGAGTTTGTTAATGTCACCCCCATGATCTCCCACCTTGAACCTTTCCAAGCTTTCTGCCTGAGAGCCGACAGGGAGGGTTGATCCCGCCCCTGCTGCAGCAAGATGTGTCAGGATCCTGAAGAGTTAAAGTTTCAATATTTAATTTCAGGTAGACTGCTCCTGGCCAAAACTCTCATTAACAGACATGTTGGTTGCAAAGTCACTGCCAGAAATGAAGGTATCCAGGTCAGGTTGCCTTGAGGGCCCCAACCACTTGGCCCTTGCAGACTTCTCCCTGCCTATCATCCACCACCACCAGCTCAAAGACTCTGTGGCAATATCTAACCCAGCATGCCAGGAGGTGGCAACTGCCCCCCCTCCCCGCAGTGCGGCCGGGTTTCCTTGCCAAGTTTTTGCAACAAAATCAGACAGGGAGGCTGTTGGAAAACGCTCAGCTCCTCTTTGAAACCAAGGGAACTTCTTCCCAAATCAAACCTAGAAAATCTGAGTCCGGCCATGCCATCTCAGCTTCCAACCTGGCATGGACTTTGGCTGTTGGGGGGGGGGCAGAAAATGTCACAATAGGGGTGTGCAAAACCCTTGAACGATTTTCAGCTGGAACTGCAATGTTTCATGCTGAAAACGATTATTCTGAGCCGAACGTGTTTCGAATCCCAAATGTTTGGCACACTCCTAATGTACAGCCAATTCAATCAACTTGGATCTACTGCCTTCTTCAGGTTACTCTGGAAAGGAAGGTCTTTTCCTAAAACTTGCAGTCTGATCCAAACTGGGGATTGGATCTGGAGGTTTCTTTGAGCCAGGCATGTACTCTTTCACTGAGCCATGAACCCACTAAAAATCAATTAAGGCACTAGTCCTCATGGTTCTGAAGAACAGGATTACCATATAGACTCACAAATAAGCTGAGAATTTTAGGTACACCCCCAAAATTGGGTTCATCTCATCCGTGGATGGGCTTATCTGCAAGTATATATGGTAATACTTTTTAAAAGTACCCATAAATCCCGTATGTACACGTGTATAAGCCCATCCGCAGATAAGCCAACTTTTGCATTTTTAACCAAAATACAATGAAAAATGGATTATCTGTGGATTATCCTGGATAAGACAATTGTGAAAACTAAAACATACAAAAATACCACATTTTTCTCGATATTTTGGTTAAAAAATTGATGGTCGGCTTATCTGGAGGTGGGCTTATATGCGAGTATATACAGTATGGTATTTAAACCAGAAAATGAGAGACTGCTTTACACTGAGATTATTCTCCTTCTAACTTGGAAGTTTCTTTCTGAAGAAGGATTTTTTGCCCCTCTTTCTCAGCCCAAGTTGGTAGTGCTCGGGGGCTATTATCCTGAGCCCCACACTTAGAAAAGGGCCCTCCAAAATATTATTCAATATTTGAAATAATCAGCGGGATAGATATTTTTAATTCAAGGCAGGCAAACTAAATGCTTGTCAAAAGGTCCCCCTTTGGGGGAGATGGGCAGTGACAGAAATTTGAAATATAAATAAATATAAATAAATAAAAATGCTTAAAAGCTGTTCCCAAAAATTATTGTAGTATTTGGGGTCTTCCCCCCACAGTGCCACTTACTGGACCATTGACTTCAATGGATTCTCCCCCCCCCACCCCACCCCAAAAATACAGAGGGTAGAAATGACATTGATGGAGGATGCTGAAGGGCTCAAACGGGTGAGCAGGGCCCAAGTGAATCTTCTGCTCTCTCTTCTTGAAAATGTGCTTTGCTTTCTTTGGGCTGGGGTTAAATACAGGACCATCCACCTGCGCTTTCACCGCTGAACAGTGCTGCCTTCCCAGTCTGTCCAGCAAGAAAGGAAAAATGCATGGGTGCGTGTATGTGCGAAATTTTTGTCTTGGAAAAAACCCTTTCTTCTGGCCTTCAGGAGAAGCCCAAGTCTTTTTTCCGTCTCCACTTCTCTTTCCCCTCCCAGATGTTTGTGCATAATCATGGGGCCACATCTGGATAAACAATAATTACCAACTCCGGTGGACGACTCGCCCACGGGGACTGCCTTTCTCCTGACTCAGCACCTAGACATGTCCTGCATATCAACGAAACCCGTTTTTCTTGAGTTGCAACGCTTTCTGGTGGGGGGTGGGGGGTGGGGGGTGGGGAGATTTGTTTTGGAGCCGATCCGATCCCCCGCTCCTTCGGCTGATCGGTGCACGAATCTGTGACTTTCACGCAGGGGACCTCAGCCAGTTCTGAAGCTCTGAAGCCAGATCTGCAGATGGCTTTGTCGTATTTCTTTCTTCTTGGGAACCAGAAATGTGCAAAATTCACCGATTCGGGAACAGAAGGTTTCTGAAGCCGGCTGTGACCCAGGCCTGTTTTATCTGGCCCGCCCGTGTCCAGGACACTTCCTGCAGTTTTGCGTTTGAAGGACTTACTTCCCGAAAGGGAATGAAAAGTTCAGGAACAATCTGGATCCGTGAGCTTTGCGCATCCCTATTTAGAATTTTCAAAACTTCACTGGTAGTAAAGGAGTTTGCAGGCTTACAGGGGGGAAATGTGACATAGCACAAGAGGAAAACAGATTGGGAGAGAGGAGGAAAAAAAAAACCCTCAGCCTGGGTATTTGATGGTTCAAACTGCCATGAACCATCTATGCTTTGCTTTGCTATTAGAAGACCATACTTCCTCTCCCTGGCTTCTATGTGAGAGCTTTTCTTGAATTATTCCTCCCACAAAGCCCCCCTCACTTTATTACACCCTCCTTCTCCTTGATTAATCCCATTCTTGATTCCACAACCACCAGCACAATTTTCTTCCAATAAATCACTTGCTCTCGTTTCTACCCTCTCTAATCCCATTCCAATCTAAACCTTTCTGGTTCCTCCCGGTGTTATGGGTGCCTGGCTCCTGCCAGCTGTAATCTAGAGTCAGGGATGATGGGATATGTAGTTCCCCATTTCTGACCTAAAGCCCATTTCCTTGCCTTGTTCTCTGCAGACTCTAATCATGCCTAGTTCCAGATGTTCACTAACATTGCATAGCCTCCACCTTAGATGAACATTGGACAGTTGACAGATGAGGAAGCGAAGGGCTGGCCTGTTTACATTCTCTGCAGGCAGAAGGGAAAGAAGCTGAGATAAACAAAGGCAAGGATTAAAAATCCACGTTAGTGTAAAAACGGATTGATTTATTGCAGATCACATGCCCTCCAATGCCCCTTTAAATTTATTATAATGATTATTTATAATAACGATACAATGTTTACATTTATTATTATTGATTCATGGATTGATTAATGTGCCATCAAGGTGGTGGCCACTGTTAGCGACCATGTCTGTATCATTATTTCTATTGTTTTTTATCGTCTTCCTATCATTTTGGTGTCGGGCCGCTTCTAAATCAATCAGCCAATTAAACAAACAAACAAATATTAAATCTAAGGTCCATCTGACTCCAGAATCCGGGTGACAGTTTTTTTTATATAGAAGACAGTCAAACCCGAAATAAAAATCATGAAAAAGTCCTGAAGGAAAAGTACCACACCTCAAAGAAAAACTGATGGGGGCTCACTAGCCACTCTACCCCCAAGCCTGGGAGCAAAGTCACATTTTTAATGACTTTTGGAAGACCATCAAGGTGGGACCCCTCTGGATCTTTGGGCGGATGCTATTGCAGAAGGCCGATGCTGTGGCAGAGAAGGCATGCTTCCTAGGTCCTCATAAATGACATTGTCTAATGGAAGGGACCTGGAACATGCCCCTTTGCCCAGTCTTACTGGGAGGACAGACCCTACTGGAGGTAGAAGTCAGCCCTGCTAGGTAGACCACACCAGGAAATCAACTCCACAGGAAAGCTAAAACTCCTTTTGTTGAGATTAGCTACAATAACAGAGTCTTGCAAGGCTGATTGTGCTGTACCGCCTCCCCTTCTTATATGCATGTGAATTAGGGAGGTGTCTGCCTGAGCCGCTTCCCGATGTGATCTTATTGTTCTGGACTTAAAAAATGTTTCAGCCTGGTTTGGTTAGGTGACAGTTCTTGCATATTTCCATCAAGGTCATCTTCCTTAATCCCTCCAATAGCTTCATGAGAGTTTATAAGGCAATACCTAAGTTAATTCCTTTTGTCTTTCCTGGTCTGGAAGCAATTGCTTAACGCAGAGGATTTTTTTTTTTCTCCTGAGGATTTATTTAGTTTTAATTCTGTCTTTGCACAGCACCTAGCCAATCTGGAGAAGTTAAGCAGAAGGCTAGAGCTTGGATGGGAGACC
Source organism: Candoia aspera (assembly GCF_035149785.1). Taxonomy (NCBI): domain Eukaryota; kingdom Metazoa; phylum Chordata; class Lepidosauria; order Squamata; family Candoiidae; genus Candoia; species Candoia aspera. The sequence continues at coordinate 338,582,147 of NC_086153.1, forward strand.
ACCAGGAATCTCAGGGCTGTCAACCAAACTGGGAGGTACAAAAGCATGCCCCAAATCCACTTTTGTAAAACTGCATGGATGGCTCCATAAAGTCACCCACCTGGAGTTCAGCTCAATCTGTCGGAAATGATGCTTTTGCTTTGTAACTTCTTTTTTAGACAGGAAAGCTAGTGTGGTCTAGTGGTTAACTGGTTATCAGTGTGTTAAGCATGGAAGCTGCCCTGGGATCTCTGTGCCAGCCATTCTCCCAATCCCAATCGACTGTGCAGGGCTGCTGTTCTGCAAAAACTTAAAGAGGAAGTATTTTTTCAAATGGACCCTTTTCACTGGAACAGTGTCTCTGCACATATATATAGGGTGCCTCTGGACAGCCATCCCCCTCCCCCATTTCCCACCCAGCTGCCCTTGTGTAATGAATGCCTATTCCAATAAAATTCTCAGACTCATAAAACAAAGTTTAAGAAAATCTGGTTTATTAGAAATAGAATGCAAACACAATGAAAGCTGAGAATGGGGAAAAGCGCGCCTAAAATCAAGCTAAATAACCCCCGATACCAATGAAGTCCCACCCCTACCCCTTCAATCGTCTCAAATTCACAATCCCAGGTGCTCCTACCGAGTTCTGCTGATCAACGGGCAAAAAGACCTTGAACCAAGAAGATAGCCCAAACACATTCTTTCTTAACAAGCACAGATAGAGAGCTTGGTGCAAGGTCCCTCAGCAGCTCCCTCCCAACCAGAAACGCGCGTCAGTGCCTTGGCCTGCGAAACGTTATGATGTACAATGCACATTGAAACGGTGAACATGACACCTTGTAAGTCAAAGGGCGTATCTTGCTGCAACCAGATGGTCTCCTTTTCCCTTGTGTATTTCCTGGCATTCACTGCCCTGCAAATCTGCAGCTGGACAGAGTCGAACTGGAGGTGTGCATTCATTGACTGACTGATCAATCATGTGCCATCAAGTCGCTGTTGATTCCTAGCAGCCGCATAGATAGATTTCCTCCAGGAAGATCTGTCCCCAGTTTGGTCCTTTAGGTCTTCCAAGGGTGTCCCCATCACTCCGGTAACTGAGTCCATTCACCTTGTCGTTGGGCCTCCTCTTCTTCCCTTTCCCTCCACCTTTCCCAGCATTATGGGCTTCTCAACAGAACAAGGTGTTCAGACTGATTGACTGATTATGTGCCATCAAGTTGGTGGTGGTTCTTAGAGGCCCCATAGATAGACCTTCCCCAGGAGGATCTGTCCCAACTTGGCCCTTCAGGTCTTGCTGTAACTGAGTCCCTCCCTCTGCTGCTGGTCCTCCTCTTCTCTTTCCTTCCACCTTTCCCAGCATTACGGACTTCTTCAGACAGCTGGGTCTTCACGTTGATTGATTGATTACATGCCATCACATCAGTGTTGACTATTCGCAACCAGATAGGTTGATTTTCTGCAGGATGATCTGTCTCCATCCTGGCCCTTCAGTCTTCCAATAGTGCCCCCCTCGCTGCTGGTCCTCCTCTTCTTCCCTTCCCTTCCACCTTTCCCAGCATGATGGGCTTCTCAAGGGAGCTGGGTCCAAAGTAGGATAATTGAAGCCTGGTCATTTGTGCTTCGAGAGAGAACTCTGCTTGATTTGTTCGATGATCCAATGATTTGTTTTCTTGGCTGTTTGTGGTAATCTCAGGAGTCTTCTCCAGCACCAGAGTTCGAAATCATATTCCTTGCAAATGTTATAATGCTGTTCTTGGCAAAGTTGGTGCGCCTATTAATGGTAAGATGCGCCACGAGGGCCCTCTTTTCTCCAGCTCATGATAATAACGCTCATAATAATGCTGCTTAACGCCAGGTCAGTCAACAACAAAGGCCCCCTCATATGCGATTTGATCGCAGAGGAAGGGGCAGACCTGGCGTGTATCACTGAAACCTGGCTGGGCTCAGAAGGGGGGGTAGCCCTCTCGGAAATGTGCCCAGCTGGGTTTTGGGTGTGGCACCGGCCGAGATACCAGGGTAGGGGAGGAGGGGTGGCTGTTGTCATCCGAGAGTCTCTTGTGGCCTTCAGGGGCCCTGCCCCACAAGTGGCTGGGTGTGAGACCCTGTTCTTCAAGTTGGGTTCCCGAGAACAGCTGGGAGTGTTGCTACTGTACCAGCCCCCCTGCTGCGTAGCAACCTCCCTGCCTGAGCTGCTGGAGGCCGTCTCGGGTTTGGCGGTGGAGCTCCCCAAACTTATGGTTTTGGGGGACTTCAATCTGCCTTCCCTGGGGCGTGCCTCGGAGGCAGCTCGGGAGTTCATGGCTACCATGGCAGCCATGGGCCTGTCCCAGATCATCCGGGACCCGACTCGAGACAGTGGCCTCACCCCGGACTTGGTCTTCTTGTCGGAGCAGTGGCAACGTGATCTGAGGGGAGAGCTGCATCTATCCCCGTTGTCATGGTCAGATCACGTCCTGGTGGCCCTGAGATTCTCCTATGCCGCTCCCCTCCGCACGGAGGCAGGACCCATTCGGTTGGTCCACCCTGGCGACTGATGGACCCAGCGAGGTTTCAGAGGGAGCTGGGGGAGGTGCCCAGGGATCTGCTGCACGGTCCGGCGGAGGCCCTGGCTGCTGCCTGGAACAGGGAAGTGGCCGGGGCCTTGGACAGGATCGCGCCTGTGCGGCCTCTCTTGCCTCATCCAACCCGACACTCCCCATGGTTCACAGAGGAGCTGAGAGCTTTGAAGAGGCTTAAGAGACGCCTAGAGCGCCGCTGTCATGCGCTGCCTACCTCTGAATAACGTTCAGACACTGGGTTGCAAAGCAGGCTCTGGTTTATTTCAGGATAGGTACAACGTTGTTAGAAAAAAGCTGAGAGTGACAGGAGCGCGCCGGTGCGGGGTTTAAATACCCCGCGCCGGTCAGCGCCCCCTCGCTCTCGGTGACGTCACCCCCCTTTGTCCCATGCGTTGCCCTGCCATTGGTTGAGGGTTTCCAGGATCGCCCATCCTCAGGTTTTCATTCTTCTGCTGATTGCTTTCAGCTGGGCGATCCCCGTGGTATTGCTGCTGATGGCTTGGGTGGCTCCGTGATCCGTTTATCTATTGTTTGTTAGCCGTTAGTCGTTGTGGGTTGATGGCTACTTAACTTGTACCCCTTCACCTATTTCCTTGTCATTGTCATGAGTGCCATTGCGCTGATTACTTTAGCTCAACGGCACTCATGACATACTGCCCCCTTTCCGAATAGTGTTCTCCCCCGGGTTTCTGGGTTTTCCCCATGGAGCTGTCAAAACGCCATTTTTTTTTTTTTTTTTTTTTTTTTTTTTCAAAGTTCCCGCCGGAGTAGTTGTCGCCCCTCCCTTTGCTCCTCCCTCTACCACGTGCCTTCCCAGGGTGTGTCCATGGTGCGCATGCTCGGGTTCTGGCCTGGCGTGCGCATGCTCCAACCACACCCTGTTTGTTTGGCTCAGTTCGGCGAGGCGAGAGGCGTGGCTGGTCGGGTGCTGCTCAGCTCCAGGTAGGGCCCTTTTTTGCTTATTTGGAGTGCGTCGCCTTTGTTGTGTCTCCTGGGCGTTGCCCCCAGGTTGCCCTGTTGACTTGCTTGCCACTCCCCCGCGGCCAGGGGGCGGGGGGAGGGTGCTGGCGATCGTTTGTCACCACCCCGTGGGCCCGGGGCGGGGGGAGTGAGTCCCGGGGGGGGGGAGGTCCACCCAAGTCGCGGGCTTGGGGGGGGCCCCTTCCCTTGGGGCACGGGAGGCGGGGGGAGGCCTGCGGGGGGGGGGGTTGGTTTTGCTGACCTTGATTGCGGTTTGTCGGGGTATGCCCGGTGGAATGCTCTGGTCAGGTCAGGCGCTTTAACGTTGTGCGCCGCCACCCATTCCGGGTGGGGGAAGTGTTTCCACCTGACCAGATAGTGTAGGGTTCCTCGTTGCTTGCGTGAGTCGAGGATGTCCCTTATCTCGAAGTGGTGTTGCCCGTCGATCATAAGCGGTGCGGGCTGAGGCGTGCTTGGGTGCCATCGGGAGGTGGTTGCCGGTTTTAGGAGGCTGGTGTGGAACACCGGGTGGAGCCTCCGGAGGTTGTGTGGCAGGTCCAGGCGTATTGCTACCGGGTTCACTATTTGCGTGACTCGGAACGGCCCGATGTACTTAGGCCCCAGTTTTTTCGAGGGTTGGGTTGACTTTAGGAACTTGGTGGAGAGATAGGCCATATCCCCCGCCTGGAACGTCGGTTGTTGGCGCCGGTGCTTGTCGGCCTGCTCTTTGTAAGCAGCCTGTGCCTCCTTCAGCGCCGCCGTGATTACTGGCCATGCTTCCGCGATCTTCCGTCCCCAGTCGCTGGCGTCCACCTGGGGTTCCGGGGGTTGAGGTAGCTCCGGTATGGGGACGAAGTCGCGCCCCGAGACTACTTCGAACGGGGTTTTTCCCGTGCTCGTGTGGACGGCGTTGTTGTATGCGACTTCGGCGAACGGGAGCAGTTCAGCCCAGTCGTCCTGGTGGTAGTTCGTATAGGATCGTATAAATTGCTCTAAGGTGGCATTAAGAACCTCAGTGGCTCCGTCCGTCTGCGGATGCCAAGCCGTAGACAGGGCCTGTTGGGTCCCCGTCAGCTTCAAGAAGGCCCGCCAGAATTTGGAGGTGAACTGTGTGCCCCTGTCGGTCACCACACGTGCGGGACATCCGTGTAGCCTGTACACGTGGATGAGGAAGAGTTTGGCTAGTTGTTGTGAGGATGGGACTGACGTGCAGGGGATGAAGTGGGCCTGCTTTGAGAAGTAGTCCTTCACCACCCAAATGGCCGTTTTCTTCTGGCTGGGTGGGAGGTCCACTATAAAATCCATAGAGATTTCCTCCCATGGGCGGGAGGGTTCTGCCACCCGTTGCAATAGCCCCGCGGGTTTGCCTGGTGCCCGTTTGGCCCTAGCGCACGTTGGGCAGGACGCCACGTAGGTTTTTACGTCTCGCCTGAGCGCGGGCCACCAGAATTGCCGCCGTGTTAGGTGTAGGGTCTTGAGGAACCCAAAGTGTCCCGCTTGCTTGGCGTCGTGTGACCTATGCAAGATCGCCTGGCGTTGCGAGTCCGGGACGTAGATTCTGCCTTCCCCCCATGCTAGGTCTTGCGCCATCGTTACCTTGTCGGGGTTTGCCAGGAACCAGGGGTCGGTTTTGAGGGCGGCGGCGAGGTCCGTGCGCATTCCCCCTGGTAGTTGCGGTTGCCTTCTTTCCGTCGCCGGTTGTCCCGCCGTCGGCTGCGCCGTAGCGTCGAGCTGCCTTCGTGCGCCGCTTCGGGTGGTCACGGCCATCCCCAGTTGCGAGGCGGATAGGACCGTCCCAATGGTGTCTGGGGCGGGCTCTTCGTCTTGGGGCAGTCGGGAGAGGGCGTCGGCCAGGAAGTTCTTCTTGCCCGGCATGAACTTCAACTGGAAATCAAAGCGGCTGAAGAATTGTGCCCATCGGACCTGTTTTGGGCTAAGGCGTCTAGGCGTTCGTAGGGCCTCGAGGTTCCGGTGGTCCGTCCAGACCTCGAATGGTTGGGTGGCTCCCTCGAGTAGGTGACGCCATGTTTCTAGTGCCGATTTCACCGCAAAGGCTTCTTTCTCCCAGACGTGCCATCGCCTCTCTGTCTCGGAGAACTTCCTTGACAGGTAGGCGCATGGTTTCAGGAGCCCCGTGGAGTCTTTTTGTAGGAGGATGGCTCCCAGGGAGAAGTCTGAGGCGTCGGCTTGGACCACGAACGGCCGTTCTGGGTCCGGGTGCGCGAGGATTGGCTCCGTCGTGAACAGCGCTTTCAGCTTGTCGAATGCGGTCTGGCACGCGGGAGTCCAATTCAGCACTGTGCCTGGGTTCTTGGCGCGTCTGGTGTCCCCCACCCCTTTGGTTTTGAGGAGGTCCGTTAAGGGGAGGGCTATCTCAGCGAACCCCCGGGCGAAGGACCTGTAGAAATTCGCGAATCCCAGGAAGCTCTGTAGTTGCCGTCTGTTGCGGGGCCGCTCCCAGTTTAGTACCGCTTCGACTTTTGCGGGGTCCATTTCGATGCCGTCCCCGGAGATTCGATACCCCAAATAGTCTAGGCGGTCTTTGTGAAACTCGCACTTTGCGGGCTTTGCATAGAGCTGCGCCCTTCTGAGCTTGTCGAGGACTTGCCTGACTAAGGTTACGTGTTCCTCGTATGTTTTTGTGTAAATAAGGACGTCGTCGATGTAGACCAGGACCCCTTTAAACAGATGTTCATGCAGTACCTCATTGATGAGCTGCATGAACACCCCAGGGGCCCCCGCGAGTCCGAAGGGCAGTACCTTGTACTGGAAAGCGCCTAGGGGGCAGTTGAACGCCGTCTTCCATTCGTCCCCCTCCCTGATTCGGATGCGATAGTACGCCTCGCGCAGGTCCAATTTGGAAAAGACTTTGCCCGTGGACAGGTGGGCGAGCATGTCCTTCACCAGGGGTAAGGGGTATTTGTTGGACAGGGAAGCCGCGTTTAGGCCCCGGTAGTCGGTACAGAGCCGTAGGGTCCCGTCTTTCTTCTCCCGGAATAGGACGGGGGCTCCGACCGGAGAGCATGCTGGCTCTATAAATCCCCTGTCTAGGTTTTTATCGATGAACTCCCGGAGGGTTGCCATCTCCTTCGGGGTCATCGAATAGATCTTTGGTCTAGGTAGGGGGACGTCGGGCAGTAGGTCGATTCGGCAATCCGTCTTGCGGTGGGGGGGTAGTTGGTCTGCCTCTGCTTCTCCGAAGACCTCGGAGAAGTCGGCGTATTGTTCCGGTAGGTCTGCAGTGGTAGCGGCGTTGTCTTGTGTGGTCGCCTCCGCTCGTCCTACCGTGGGGTTGCTTTTGCCAGCTGGTACTGGTGCTCGATACTCGCCGTCGCCGAATGTGAAGGTGCGGGTCGCCCAGTTGATCCGCGGGTTGTTTTTCGCGAGCCATGGCATCCCCAGGACTGCAATGGGCCGTCCGATGGGCGTGACTACGAACGATGTGCGCTCGGTGTGAGTGCCCATTTGCAGGGTGACCGGCTCGGTTTGTAGCGTGGCTGGTTTCCCCCCCGCTGTGGAGCCGTCCAGCTGGTGGAATGCCAGCGGCGTGGGGAGGGGGAAGCAGCGGAGTTCGAGTTTGGCGACTAGGTCGGGGTGGATAAGGTTTTTTGAGCACCCCGAGTCCACTAGTGCCGCGGCCGTGGTGGCTCCGTTGCCGGCAGAGAGTTGAATTGCTGCCAATATTACGGAGCTTTTGTCGTTTCGTTGAGGTGGTTCGCGTTGCTGTCCCGCCGCCTGCCTCGCCACGCGTTTCAGGGCAAGCGGGGAGCATTTCCCGCCGGCTGGTCGGGGTCGGTATTGTCCTCTTCTCCCCAGTAAGCGTCCCAGCCCTCTTCCGGTGTCGCTGTGGCCACGGTCATTCGGCGGTGAGGGGGCGGCCCCGGGTTGGGTGGTTTGGGGCTAATTTTCGGGGCGGGCTTGGGCGCGCTGGTCGGCGGTCGGTTGGCGAAGCAGTCCGCCGTCTTGTGCCCTAATTTGCCACACCTCCCGCAGGGCTCCCGGTTGAACTTCTTTTTTGGGTATATGGGGCCGGCCATCCCCCCGTGTGGTGCGGGTACCTTTTTCCCGACGTAGTTTGTGTCTTCCGTGGTTGTCATAAGGAAGGTGCGGTGCGCGTGTTCGGCTTTCCCCGCGAGGTGGATCCACCCGTGTAACGTTTCTGGGTCGTCGCGGTAGAGGGCCCATTGGAGAACGTCGCGGTTGAGCCCCTTTTTGAAGATTTCCAGCAGGGTGGTCTCAGACCAGTCGCAGACCTTTCCCGCGAGGGCTTTGAACTCCAGGGCGTAGTCAGGGACCGTGCGTGCGCCCTGTTTAAGTCTCTGGAGTGCGCTTTTCGCCCGTACTTTAGCTAGGGGGTCTTCGAAATAGTTTTTCATCTCGTTGATGAAAGCAGGGAAGGTGGCGAGGGCGGGGGAGCTGGACTCGTACAGTTGGACGTACCAGTCCGCCGCCCTGTCTTGGAGTTTGATCGCCACGGCGCCGATCTTGTCGGCCTCGGAGTCATAGGAGTGTCCGTGCCTCCCCATGAACTCCCTAGCGTTGGTGACGAAAAACGAGAGTTTTGAGGGGGTCCCATCGAAGAAGATGGGGAAGTCCTTTGGGGCCCGGGCGTTTTGCGCGGCCCCGCCTCTCGCTTCCCGGGATGTGGTGTCGGCCGCCTGTGCCGTCTGCTGGCTCTCCGCTGGCTCGTGTGGGTTCGGTGCTTCGCTCGGGGTGTAGGCTTGTGCGGGGACGTCATTGGGTGGCGCGGGGGGCATAAGCGCCTGGAGCATGGTCCGGAGTTCCGTCAGCTGAGCCCGCATGGCCGCGAGTTCAGCTCGTGCCTCCTCGTCCACAGCCCGCACCGCCGCTGGGGCCGGTTCCGTTGGCGCGTCCTCGGGGGGGGGGGGTTCATCGTCCCTCCGCCGCGGGTCCGCTTCCTCCTCCGTCTGATGGGTGTCTCCGTCGTCCTCCTCCGTGTCGAGCACCGTGGGGCTGTCGCTCCACACCCGTTGCTGGGGTGCGATGTGGGGCGCGGGGTCCTCCGCTGGTTTCGGAAGTCGTGCTGCTCCCTCCCGCGGTCGGGTTGCCTCCGTCGCCATCTCCCCTTGGGGTTGGAGCTGAGGCTCGGGTCGGGTGGGGTGGGCGTCCATGGCTCCGGGAGTCCGCGGTGCCTCTGGCCTCGGTCGGTCCTCCTCTGTCTCTTGCCGCGCGGCTCGCCCTCCTTGCCCGCGCCGTTCCGGCCTCATCTTGCTGGTCTTCTCGCCGTCTACTCCTCCCGCGGCTCGTTGTCGTCCGGTGGGGCTCGGCGAGGCTGAGTTTATGACTCTCAGCTTTATGTCATGCGCTGCCTACCTCTGAATAACGTTCAGACACTGGGTTGCAAAGCAGGCTCTGGTTTATTTCAGGATAGGTACAACGTTGTTAGAAAAAAGCTGAGAGTGACAGGAGCGCGCCGGTGCGGGGTTTAAATACCCCGCGCCGGTCAGCGCCCCCTCGCTCTCGGTGACGTCACCCCCCTTTGTCCCATGCGTTGCCCTGCCATTGGTTGAGGGTTTCCAGGATCGCCCATCCTCAGGTTTTCATTCTTCTGCTGATTGCTTTCAGCTGGGCGATCCCCGTGGTATTGCTGCTGATGGCTTGGGTGGCTCCGTGATCCGTTTATCTATTGTTTGTTAGCCGTTAGTCGTTGTGGGTTGATGGCTACTTAACTTGTACCCCTTCACCTATTTCCTTGTCATTGTCATGAGTGCCATTGCGCTGATTACTTTAGCTCAACGGCACTCATGACAGCCGCTGGAGGAAGACAAAGACTGAATCCGACCGAACACAAGCTAGGGCCGCTATTAAGGCCTACCTTGTGGTGGTAAGAGCGGTGAAATGGCAGTATTTCTCCGCTTGTATTGCATCCGCAGATTGCCGTCCGACGGCCCTCTTTAAGATCACACGCACCCTTTTGGGGAAGGTGGGCCCAGTGACCCACCTACAGGGCCGTGCGGGAGAGTTTTCTGAGCATCTGCAGGATAAACTCACTCGGATCCGGTCTAAGTTGGACTCCATGCGTGAAGCAGGGTCTGTGGAGGGAACATTTTAGCCTTGTTATCTGGGAGCAGTTGGACCCAGTTGGACCCGAGGAAGTGGACAGGATCCTCCAGATTGTGAATGCCACCACCTGTCATTTAGATCCATGCCCCTTCTGGCTGGTGAAGGCAGCTCGGGAGGTGACGTGTGGTTGGGTCCAAGCGATGGTAAATACATCCTTGAGGGAGGGGGTGTTCCCGGTCACCTGTAAGGAGGCACTGGTGCGCCCCCTCCTCAAGAAGCCATCTCTGGACCCTACTGTGCTGGACAATTTTCGTCCAGTCTCCCACCTCCCCTTTTTAGGGAAGGTGGTTGAGAAGGTGGTGGCGTTACAACTCCAGAGGGACTTGGAGGAAACGGATTATCTGGACCCCTTTCAGTCAGGTTTCAGGCCAGGATATGGGACAGAAACTGCATTGGTCGCACTTATGGATGACCTCTGGTGGGAGCGGGATGGGGGCAGTGCATCCATCCTGGCTCTTCTTGACCTCTCAGCGGCTTTCGATACCATCGACCATGGTATCCTTTTGGGGCGGCTCAGGGAGTTGGGGGTGGGCGGCGTAGTCTTAAGCTGGCTCACCTCCTTCCTCCAGGGCCGGTCCCAGTCGGTGGTGATAGGAGAGGAGAGATCCAGCCCTCGACCCCTCCATTGTGGGGTGCCGCAGGGTTTGGTTCTCTCCCCTCTCTTGTTTGACATCTACATGAAACCGCTGGGCGAGATCATCCGTCACCACGGGTTGAGGTATCATCAGTATGCTGATGATACCCAGTTATACATCTCTATCCCGGGTGAGGTAAGTGATGCAGTGACTGCCCTTTCTCGGTGCCTGGGGGCTGTGGGGGTCTGGATGGGGAACAACAGGCTTCAACTGAACCCTGGTAAGACGGAGTGGCTGTGGGTTAATGGCTCTTCCATATCCGGGACTTTGTCACCTTTGGTTCTGGATGGGGTGGCACTGCCCCAGACAGACTCAGTGCGTAATCTGGGGGTTCTCCTGGACTCACGACTCCTGCTCAGAGAGCAGGTGGCAGCTGTGGCCAGGAGGGCCTTTGCGCAACTTCGGGTTGTGCACCAGTTACGCCCGTTCCTGGATCGTGAAGCCCTCCGAACAGTCACTCATGCCCTGGTTATCTCCCATATAGACTACTGCAATGCGCTGTACATGGGCTACCCCTGAAGAGTATCCGGAAGCTTCAGTTGGTCCAAAATGCAGCCGCACGGGCTATTTTTGGTGCACCTAGGTGGGCACATATAACACCGTTGCTGCGTGAGCTGCACTGGATGCCAATTTGCTTCCGGGTCCAATTCAAGGTGTTGGTTATTACCATTAAAGCCCTATATGGCACGGGGCCAGGTTACCTGAGGGACCGTCTCATCTCCATCACATCAACCCATCCCACCCGGTCGTGCAGAGAGGGCATGTTACGGACCCCGTCCATAAGAGAATTTCATCTGGTGGGGTCCAGGAAGCGGGCCTTCTCTGTGGTGGCCCCCCTCTCTGGAATATCTTGCCCCTGGAGGTGAGGCAGGCCCCTTCTCTCCTGACCTTCCGGAAGGCCCTGAAGACCTGGTTTTGCCATCTCGCCTGGGGTGGGAAAGGGAATAACCATTCTTGGGGATGGCTTGCACTCTAGAGTCCCTCCCACCAGCCTGGATTTTACATTTCTCTTGGATTTTATTTATTTATTGGGTTTTATATAATTGTTTTAGGTGATTTTAATGTTTATGTTTTATGGGGAATTTTATTGTAAACCGCCCAGAGTCCCTCTTCTGGGGGAGATGGGTGGTGGCTAAATATGAGTAATAAATAATAAATAAATAAATAAATAAATAAATAACAAGAAAGGGTGTGTGCCTTGCCCCTTTTTAAAGAAAATGCTCCCCTTCTTTCAATGAATTCCCTGAGAATTGGCCAATAACAGGAAGCTGGATCCCATTTACCTTTCCCTGCTTTGCTTCCCAGACCTTAATAATGTTTGCCAAAAAAATTCACTTAAGGTGCCTTTTGCAAGGGGAAAGAATATTTAATGCTCAAGCTAATATTTAAAATGGATGTAAAGCTTGCCAACATCCATAGTGCTTTTGAGCAAGCCATTTCAGGTGCATTGGTATTAATGCAGGGTGAAACCTAACTTGCAATTTCTCAGAAGAGTTATTTTCCTGCAAAGGAGGCATCCGTTTTTCTGCCTTATTCTCAGGCTGCTTGAGAATTTCTTTCAGAAATTAATAGACGTGCCAATAAATAAATTAACACATACAGGTAGTCCTCGCTTAATGACCACAATTGGGACCGGAATTTCGGTTGCTAAGCGAAGCTGTCATTAAGCGAATCTGACCCAATTTTACAAACTGTTTGCAGTGGCCATTAAGCGAACCATGTGGTCATTAAGCGAATCACTCAGTTCCCCATTGATTTTGCTTGCTGGAAGCCAGCTGGGAAAGGCGAAAATGGCAATCGCGTGACTGCGGGATGCTGCGACGGCTGTAAGTGCAAGGACCGGTCATAAGTCATTTCTTCCAGTACCTTGTAAGTCTGAACCATCGCTAAATGATTGGTCATTAAGTGAGGACTACCTCTACACTTTTAAAGGGAAAAGTAGTGTTTTTGGGCCTCAGCCCCTTCCCTCCACACCCCACAGAATGGGAGCCCCACAAGCAGACTACCAGAAAGATCCCCTTGGACTTGGGACATGGACTTGGATCCTGAAGTTACCTTGGCACCAGTTGCTGGGGACGCATTCGAAAAGCAGTCAATTTGCTTTTTGGTATCTCTTTCTTTGGAAGTGTATCTTGTTGGGGTCTAGTTGACAAGCGGTGTGATACAGAGAAACTGCATTCCCCCCCCCTCCCTTTTTGTTTGCTCTAATTTATTTCCAAAATATCTTTCGGGGGAGAAGCAGATTTGGCACAGAGGTGATCTTGCACCTATTTAGAGACAAGGTGGCCAAGGGCTGCCTGAAAATATCTGGTTTTTCCGGTGTCCGATTCTCTCTCTAGTGGCCTGCAGCTTCTCAGGCGCCCTGTACTTTAGTTCAGTCTGAAAGGAAGACCTCAGGAAAAACTTCTCTCAGTTTTTTTTAGATGGGGATATATAGTATAAATCATGCTGGCTGGGGGAATTCTGGAAGTTGAAGTCCACCCGTCTTAAAGTGTCTGAGGTTGAGAAACACTGGTATCGGTGGTCCAACAGGTCAGGTCTCCTTGCCTAAAAGTGCTTTTTCAGATCATCAAACATCTAACACCAGCCCGGTATTTACATCTGCAAACTGCAGTTCCAAAATTCAGAAAGGCTTTATCTGTAGCCTGCCTTAACGCTCTCCTCGGGGTGGACGTGGAGGGGAAATTTAAGAGGATTCCTTGTGGCTACGGTGCTGGTGTCATTGAAACAATACCCTGTAGTGTTTTATGTTTTACAGGGGATTCTGCCTTCGCTGCATAAACCCTTTAACGACAGCATGCGCAGGGCACTCAGGACTTTGTTACTTGAATTACCCTCCGAGAGAAGTGCATTCATTTCACTCAGCGTTGCAAAATTTGGTTTTATGGTGTGTAATATTCAGCGAAAGTTAATGAACTACTGTCGGAGTATATGTCTTCTTATTGTCCTATTATCTATGCCAAGTATTTTCCTGTTTTATGTTGGTGAGTCAATGAGTGTAATAAAGAATATCTCTCTGTCTGTCAGTCCAGCCATCCCTCTCTCTTGCTGGATCTGTCTGTCTGTGTGTCTCTCTCCTCCCTCTCTCTCATCATCTATCTTCTAACAGTCCATCCGTCTATTTTATTTGTTTATTAATCAAATTTATCACCACCCATCTCCCAAAAGGGACTCTGGGCGGTTTACAGTAAAACATAAATAAAAATATAAAACTGTAAAACACTACAATTCACAATAAAATAAACATAATAAAACCCTCGATGGCTGGAAGTTCTTTATGATTTGCAGGCAGAACAGGTCCTTCTAAGAAACTAGCCATCCCCAGGAACGGCTACTCTCCCTCCCGCCCCAGGCATAAGTACAGAACCAAGTCTTTAGCTGTTTCCTAAAGTCCAGGAGGGAGGGGGCCAATCTCACTTCCGGGGGAAGGATATTCCAAAGGGTAGGGGCTGTTGCAGAGCAGGCCCGCCTCCTGGACCCCGCCAGATGGAGTTCTCTTGCAGACGGGGTCCGCAGCAGGCCCTCTCTGCACGACCGGGTGGGATGGGTTGATGTGATGGGGAGGAGACGGTCCCTCAGGTAACCTGGACCTGTGCCATGGAAGGCTTTAAAGATGATAACCAACACCTTGAATTGGACCCGGAAGCAGACTGGCAACCAATGCAGCTTGCGGAGCAAAGGGGTGACATGTGCTGATCTTGGGAAACCCAAGATCGCCTGCGCGGCTGCATTTTGCACCAGCTGAAGCTTCCGGATACTCTTCAAGGGTAGCCCCGTGTAGAGCGCATTGCAGTAGTCTATATGGGAGATAACCAGGGCATGAGTGACTGTTCAAAGGGCCTCTCGCTCCAGGAAGGGGCGTAACTGGCACACAATCCGAAGTTGCACAAAGGCCCTCCCAGCCACGGCTGCCACCTGCTCTTCGAGCAGGAGCCGTGAGTCCAGGAGGACCCCCAAGTTATGCACCGGGTCTGTCTGGGGCAGTGCCACCCCATCCAGAACTAAAGATGACAATTTCCCAGAAATCGAGGAGCCCTTAATCCACAGTCACTCCGTCTTCCCTGGGTTCAGCCGCAACCTGTGGTCCCCCATCCAGGCCCCCACAGCCCCCAGGCACTCGGAAAGGGTGGCCACAGCATCACTTACTTCACCCGGAATGGAGATGTATAACTGGGTATCATCTGCATATTGATGATACCTCACCCCGTGGTGCCGGATGATCTCGCCCAGCGGTTTCATGTAGATGTTAAAAAGGAGAGGGGAGAAAACCGAACCCTGCGGCACCCCACAAAGGAGGGGTCGAGGGTTGGACCTCTCACTCCCTATCAATACCAGCTGGGACCAACCCTGGAGGAAGGAGGTAAACCAGTGCAGAAATCTATCTATTTTGATCCCTCCCTCCCTCTTAATAAAGAATGCAGTAAATACAGTAAAAACAGAAAAAGCATACTGTATATAATGGCTATCAAGGTAAGAAATTAATCTGTGACATATCAAAACACAACTTTGTGGATCCCCCGCTCTCTCTAATTCAGTGTTTCTCAACCTTGGCAACTTGAAGATGTGTGAATTCCCCAGGGAATTCTGGGAGTTGAAGTCCACACATCTTCAAGCTGCCAAGGTTGAGAAACACGGCTCTAAGATAAAAATGGGATAAATATATGAAATATATAATTATGACCCTACTAAAACCTGATGTTCCTATAGGGATGGCTTCATATTTTACCCTGCATTGCCAATTTGTGGGGATACCAAGTCTCAATCTTCACTTCCTGTTGTGGGTTAGAATGTTCAGAAACGTTCTGTGTCATCAGAGCATTTGAACCAATGGCGGGACTGGCCCAGAAGAGGTTCAAAGCTTCCGATCAAAGGGAGTTTCTGTAGCTATGGAATCGCCGGGCTTTTTCCTTTTTCTCAAAGGAAAGGGAGTTTCCCCTTCCTTGGAGTAACGTCTGGGTGCTGTCTGACCCCTTGTTCTTTTTTCAACTGCAGGTGAAGCTTACCTGGGGAGTTTGTGGCAATTCCCTGCCTGGTGCCATCGTTTGGAGAGATGGCGTTGGTTGTGCTTACAGCCAAAGGGCGGAGAAAAAAAAATCCAGTCCCGTGAAACAGCTGGAAAGAGTCAAAGGTAAAAATGGGACGGCTCGTAGAGGGAAGCTGGGACGGTTTTACTGATGGCTCCACCGTGGCTTTTTCAGGTGGGCTCAAGAACTGTCTTGAGGGTGTCTGCCATCTGTAATGGTGCCTCTGGCAATGCACCCGCAGCTTCTGCTAACTACAGCCTTCTTTTCTTTGCACCTCCTGGTCTCAGAACACAACTTCCAGGGTCATCCAGGGGCGATGGAGTAATTACAGGATATCAACTGTGGAATTCATTGTCACATGGTTTTCTGAGGAGGCACAATGGCCTTTAAGGGGATCAGAACAGTTTTGTGAAGGATGAACTGCCACAGACCATTCCTTCTCTCCTCCCCTCCTTTCCTCCCATTCTTTGCCCTTTTACCCCTTCCCTTCCCTCCCTTCCCACAGGCAGAGCTTCAATCGTACCCTCCCAGCTGCCATCTTGAGCTTTTTGACCATGACCTGTGGACACCTCTGCCAGTCAGTTTTGCCACACAACGGAGCCAATGTTCCTCAAAACACATCCCCGCTATTCTGTGCAAGCCAGGATCCCTACTCTAGAGACTTTTGCAGGCCAACATACTATTCCCCGCATCCTACGAACCTCCAGGTGCAGGAAATACACTGGCCCGTTCAGGATGCTGAGCGTGGTTTGGTGGTGTGGGCCATTTCCCCATCAGCAAGTCATAGATTATTTTCCCGCTAGTGACTGATGGTGTCTTTGTACCATCACTCAGTTCTGAGTGTTTCTCAACCTTCAGCAGCTTTAAGATGTGCAGACTTCAACTCCCGGAATTCTGAAGCTGAAGTCCACACATTCTGGCTGGGGAATTCTAGGAGTTGAAGTCTGCACATCTTAAAATTGCCAAGGTTGAGAAAGACTGCCCTAATGGGGAAGTGGCCTTAGAGAGGGTCACTGGGAATCAAATTGTGACTCAGAAATGAGGACTGAGAAAGTTGTGGTTAGAGAAGCTGGCAAAATTCTCAGGAGACAGGATCCAGGACATCTGCAGAAGCTTCCTGCTTTTCTCCATACTGTATGGTGAAAACAGTGTCGAGCTCTCTATCCCTCCTCTAAGTGCATGTGGCATCATGACGCACATATCAAAGGGGCTGGGCTTGTGTCTTGATGAAATGCTGCTTTCCTCGTTCTGCGCTGCCCCCAAACTTCCCCGCCGACATTGCTGCATGAGAATGAAAGGCAATGCATGAAGCGTGTGGAGGGTGTGCTACAGAGGGGCAAAAAAGTCAAGATGGAGGCCATAGCCATGCAGTTGAAGCCCTGCCTCCTTTTCATGCATCCCAGTGCATGTAAGAAAGAGATGTGCCCTTAACTGCATAGCTGTGGTGGCCATCTTGACTTTTTTGACCCCCTTGCAGTCTCCCCTGGTTTCCAAGGATGGAAAGATAGGGAGAATGCCTGAATTGTGTTTAGATTTCCTTCCCTTTCATCCTCTTTCTTGGCACTTTGCATAACATGGCTTAGCCTGAAAAGACTTGTGTGGCGGGAAGGCCTGCACAATGCAGCTCATGAGTTCTCCTTTGCTAATTCTCACTGTTCTGCGCTGCATTTTAGGACTTGGACAAGGAGGAGGTGATGCAACCGTCCATGTGCACGGCTGTCCAGACTTCGCTCTGCATCGCAGCTGGGACTGACGCAGCTATGTTGCACAGAGATGAGCACATCAAAGCAATTTCTTTCGGCTTCCAGACACTCCCTCTTTTGAATTTCTGGTTTCAGCTGGGAGGCACAAACAGGTTTGGGGAGGTAGTTTTGCCCAGATGTTGGTCTGAAAAGAAGAAATTCCAGCTCACAGGTGGGAGTGGGGAGGGTGGAGCAAAGGGAGGTTTCAGTCTTCGGCGAGGAGGTGAAACAGCGTTTCTGCAGATGTCAACATTTCTTACGAAAGGACTTTAATTCAGTGGTAAATCTCCATGTGCTCTGCAAACAGATCTAAGGTTCAATCGGCAATGGCTTTGGGCCTTATGTTGGGTAGAAAAGGCTGAGCTAGGTGGCCTGTTAGTCTAACCTCTTCTTATGTTTTTATGCCAGCCAGTCCTTTCTTAGAACCATGAGGACTGGAACCTTACTTCATTTTTAAGGGAAGGAATGTATAGTGCCTGTTTTGCAGGGAGGTAAACCCAGATCTGAGAGCCAGTTTGGTGTTGTGGTTAAGGCAACTGGCTAGAAACTGGGAGGCCGTGAGTTCTAGTCCTGCCTTGGTCACGAAGCCAGCTGGGTGACCTTGGGTCAGTCCCTCTCTCTCAGCCCTAGGAAGCAGGCAAGGGCAAACCACTTCTGAAAAAGGCAGGCAGTCTCTGAAAAAGGCAGGCAGTCTCTGAAAATCGGACATGATTAAATGGATCAACCAACCAACCAACCCAGATTTAATCTGGGCCAAAGCTGCTCTGGATTAAGCTAGGTAAACTTGCACCTAATGGGCCACCACCTGAAAAAGGGTCAGTGTGAGCCATTCTTACGAAAGGCCTAAGATGGTGTCAGCTGACCCTTTGGCTTCCTAGCTGAACCTTCTAAATTGGGATGAACCTTGGATGCATCTAGACTACAAATCCTGGATTTTCCAGCCAAGACATTTGCTGAATAAATGCCCTGTTGGTGAATCTCAGCATGGCATTGTCCCATGTCAAACATCTTGGACTAAAGCACAGTCTGGAAGTTTGCTGCATATCTCATTCTGTATTCTCCAAAAACGACAATATTGTGCCAGCCAACCTTCAGATCTAAATATGCACGTTGAGGGGAGAACCCATTCCAGAATGCATCCAAGGACGTGTCATTGAAATAATGTTTACAGTCTGCATTTGGACAGCATTAAGAAAAATGCGCTAATTTATCTGGAAACAGGATGGAAAAGAAAAATGCTAAAAAACATCCAGACATGAGATTAGAAAATGGAAAATAGACATTTTCTTTCTACTGCCTTTCATCTTACTAACAACCAGGAGACTGTTATGGTTATTTGGCTTCTCTTCATCTTGAAAGGCACAAAGGAAGCCCTGGGGAGGCCTGGCCTGTGAAAAGCAGTTGGGTGTCCTGCAGGACATTAAACCAGAGCTATCTTGTGGGCAAGTGCTATCTTGGGGTGCATGGACAGGACCACAGATCATGGGAAGTAACTGATCCCCTTTCCTTTGCCCTGGCCAGACCCCACCTAGATTCCTGCATCCACTTCTGGGCAGCAGCGTTCAAGAAAGGGGATTGAGAACTGGACCAAGTTCAGAGGAGGCCTATCAAGGTGAGGGACCTGGAGAATAAGCTCCACAAGGATCTGGGTAGGTTTAGCCTGCAGAAGAGAAAAGTTGGGGGACATTTGAGGGTGGTCTTCAGCTGTTTGAAGAGGTGTAATCTAGAAGAGGGAGTGGACTTTTTTCTGTTGCTCTAGAGCAGTGTTTCTCAACCTTGGCTGAGGAATTCTGGGAGTTGAAGTCCACACATCTTCCAGCGGCCACGGTTGAGAAACACCGCCCTAGGGAGCAGGATCAGAACCAATAGTTTTGCTAAGGAAGCAGATTCAGGCTAGATCTCAAGAACTTTCTGAGTGTTCGTTGCTGGGACATGTTGCCACATGAAGTGTGGGTCCTTCTACAATGGGGGTCTGCAAGGAGAGGTTGGATGGCACTCTTGCTGTGTGGCTCTGCCCTGAGCAAAAAGCTGGACTAGATGACAGTGATGGTCCCTTCCAACTTTATGATCCTATGATGGTTTGATGGGATAAATAATCACCTCTTATTCTATTTCCAGTTATGAGTGCTGTTGCTTTATGTAGCTAAAGTTTCAGACTGGGTGGTGTGTTTGTGTATGTGTGTATGGAAACTTGAAGAAGCATTACAGGTAGTCCTCACTTAATGACCATTTGTTTAGTGATGGTTCGGACTTACGACGGTGCTGAAAAAAACGACTTATGACTATTCCTCACACTTACAACCATCAAAGTGTCCCCACAGTCACATGATCACGATTTGCGTGCTTGGCAACCAGTTCGCATTTATGACTGTTGCAGCATCCTGTAGTCATGTGATTGCCATTTTCGACCTTCCTGGCCGGCTTCTGGCAAGCAAAATCAATGGGGAATCACATGATTTGCTTAACAATCAAGTGGTTTGCTTAATGACCACAGTGATTCACTTAATGACCACCGCAAAAAATGTTGTAAAATCGGGTCAGATTCGCTTAATGACCACTTTGCTTAGCCATCGAAATTCTGGTCCCAGTTGTGGTTGTTAAGCGAGGACTACCTGTAAACAAATATTTAGGAAAAGGATGCTTACACAGCGATCTTGAAATCCTGAAGGGATGTCAGGAGTGGAAAAAAACAAAACACTCTCTGGGAATAGACGGGTAAGCCTGCAGGTCTGCAGCAGCATTCCAGGTGACGTTTTAGTGCACAGGTCCTGCTTGTGTAATCATAAAACATACTTTAGATTCTGCAGATGTGTGCACACACATCAAACACACATCTCTATCTAATTATTTCCTATGCCATGAGTGGCCCTGTGTTTTTTCACAACTTTTTTTTCCCTGCCAAAGAAGCTTCTCAGGGTGCTTGAGAATTTCTTTCAGATTTCTCCTGGTGTACTTGTTGAGCTTAGGGATGCGGTGGTGCTGCGGGTTAAACCGCTGAGCTGTCGATCAGAAGGTCGGCGGTTCGAAACCGCGCGGCAGGGTGAGCTCCCGTTGTTAATCCCAGCTCCTGCACACCAAGCAGTTCGAAAACATGCAAAATGTGAGTAGATTAATTGGTACCGCTTTGGCGGGAAGGTAACGGCGTTCCGTGAGTCATGCTGGCCACATGACCCGGAAGTGTCCTATGGACAACGCCGGCTCCAAGGCTTAGAAACGGAGATGAGCACCGCCCCCTAGAGTCTGACTCGACTGGACTTTACGTCAAGGGAAACCTTTACCTTTACCTTACTTGTTGAGCTTAGTTTCTTTCTGGCTGCTGCTGGTGTTAAATTCTCTGATATTTCTTTCCATCTTTCTGAAACCTCCCTGGCTGTCCACACTTCCCCATCTAACCCTCCCGCCCCAGGATGAGCCTCCTTGCAAAGATCTTCTCTTGGGATTCAGGAGAGGTGTGGGAAGGCACTGTGGCTGCACACAGCTGGCAAGATGACTGCAATGCAAGATAAAATCCTGGCAAGCATTCTTAGCCAGTTCATAGTGACGTGCAAACACGGCGCTCCGCCCATGAATATTTCACCCAAGTCATCTGGAAGGAATTTTGAAAGCAAATTCTCTTCCACCTAATCAAACGATCTGGTAAAAAAAATGCAGTTTCCCCCCCCCCCCTACTGATCATTCCTGGAGATTTGGGAAAAAGAATTGAATCTTCAAAGAATGGCAATGTGCAGGGACCTTGAGAACGGGTCTGTAAGGCTGGTCAACGTTATATGTCTTAGTATTCAGCCCATGCGGTTATGGCAGGTCCCTGGTTTAAGAACGTCCTGGTTTACAGACAGTTCCCAGTTAAGAATGGACTGCCATAAAGACGATTAGATTAAAAATTCGAGAAGTACAATGTTTCAGGTTAAATTCACAATACTACTTTGTGTATGATTATGTTTAAGAACTTTTAGTGTATTTGGAGGTGTTTCTTAAGTGGTTTATAACCGTAGAAAGGTAAAATATATACTATATACCAGGGTTTCTCAACCAAGGTTTCTCAACCAGGGTTTCTCAACTGGGGTTCTGTGGCACCCTCGGGTTCCGTGAGAGGTCACTCGGGGTTCCCTGGGAGATCACAATTTATTTAAAAAAATATTTCAAATTTGGGTAACTTCGCATTAAAGAGATAAGGTTTCATTCTTTATTTTTAGTTTAAGAACACCATTGATGCATATATATACCCATGAAACAAAGAGAATAATTTTGTAACTTCTGGCCTGTATTTGAGACTGAATGTGCAGAGGTTCCCCAAGGCCTGAAAGATATTTCAAGTGTTCCTCCAGGGTCAAAAGGTTGAGAAAGGCTGCTATATACTAAAACAAACATTTGACTAACATGCTAAGTAACTGTTCCGACTTACGTACAAATTCACCTTAAGGACAGATTTAGGAATGGAACTCGTTCTTAAACGGGGGACCTGCTGTACTTGAAAATGGGGAGTAGATGGGTGAGATGAAGTAAATTGTTAGCTTAAGCTTAACGAGTGAGCCGTGACAGTCACCTGGCTATAAAACAGGAGACCAGTTAGTCCCTGCTCAGTTGCCTGTGCTCTTCATAGCAGACCACCTTGCCTACACCAGCGTATCGAGCCATGTTGCTTGGGGGGTTTAATGCAAAGTACGTAAGACCCTGCTATGCCCCCAAACAGCCTCCATGTGTTTGCTATTTCGGTTGTCCTTGCAAGGAAAACATGGCCAGCTGTGGTTAGTACTCAGACGGGGCACCACCAGGAAACCCCAAGGTTCTAGGCTGAAGTAGGAAGCTGCAAAAACAAACATCCACAAATATTTCTGTAATGCTGCAAAGAAAACGGCAGGGATGAAGTCAGCAGGAGTTGAGCCCAACTAGAAAAAAAAAAGAAGGGAAAAAGAGATTATTTTATGGCTGACCCTAAAATGTTGGGGTGTTTTCTGCTTCAGTAAAGCAGGAAAACCACAACTTTGGGATCTGACACTTGTGACCGAAAAAGGCTTGCAGGAGTTGCAAAGAAGAGATTCAGCCTGGGATTGTGAGTTGCTTACCGGCTTGGAGTCCCAGTGCGGTTCGCCCAGTTCGCCCAGTTCGCCCAGTTCGCCCAGTTCGCCAGTCAGCCAGTCAGCCAGTCAGCCAGTCAGCCAGTCAGTCAGTCAGTCAGTCAGTCAGTCAGTCAGTCAGTCAGTCAGTCAGTCGCACTGATTTGTACTCTTGTTTCCAGGCTGCGTTTTATAAGCATGCAGAGGCCAGTTTGTTACTTCTGGAAAGCGCAGCAAATAAAATCTCGAGCCGATGGCTCTGAATTGAGACAGTCTTTGCTTTTATTTTTTACAGCGGCTTTCATTCCGGCGTGTTACTGCAGGATCAGAAACGAAAGAGTAAATAATTCCATAGCGCTCTTTTCTTTTCATCGTTCTGAGCATTTAAAATCATGGTCGTTGGTTCCTGTCTTTTATTTGCTTGGAAGAACAAAGGCTCCCGGGTATTAGGGTTTTATTGGGTTTGAATGTATATCTAAGTATAGTACAAGGTCTATTTTTCCCATAACAACAACCCTGTGAGGTAGGCTGAGCTCAGACAGCTTGACTGGCTAAAAGCCTTGCAGGGAATCTCTGGGACTGAAGAGGGGTTTCAACTCAGGTTCCACAGAGTCCAGAGACCACTCCTCATCCAGCCCCTTCCCTGCTGCACCTGATTGGCTCTTGGGCTGAGAGGGAGGGACGGCCCCAGAGTCAGCCAATGAGCTTCTGTGGCTGAGGGGGGACTAGAACCTGGGTCTCCCCACTTCCGGTCCAGCCCCTTCCACACTGCCCCACCCTGGTTTTCCTAATATTGAAAGTTATGAGATGTAATTGCTTTGACGGCTGTCTCTGGGCCCCAAGCCAAACAGACACGGTCATCCCTTCCTGATCTATTTGCTCACTCAGAAACGATGCCCCAAAGAACACCCACTTGAGAAAGTGGCACACCAAAATTTGCACACGAGGGAAAGGGGCCTGTCCTAAGAATGGGTTCTGGTTCTGCTTTGTTTCTCAGGCCCAGAGTTTGAGAGAAGAGACAGGGACAGCCTTGTCCCCTGGAAACTGCGATGGCTTTGAAGGACCCAAGTGCTGATGTCACAGCACAATGGCCAGCCTTATGTCCTTGTGTTCAAATGTCTGATGTGAGGACGCAAGTCACTCCATTTGTCTGAGGACGTTGTCACACACATTTGTAACTTGACTCTCTTTATGTCAGCCCTCCCAAGTAAACCAGACAGGAAACACAACCAGAGGAGCTAATTCTACTTTATTGTAAGGCTACATTGACAGAATAGGGACGCAGTGGCGCTGCGGGTTAAACCGCTGAGCTGTCGATCGGAAGGTCGGCGGTTCGAAACCGCGCGGCGGGGTGAGCTCCCGTTGTTAATCCCAGCTCCTACACACCAAGCAGTTCGAAAACATGCAAATGTGAGTAGATTAATTGGTACCGCTTCGGCGGGAAGGTAACGGCGTTCCGTGAGTCATGCTGGCCACATGACCCGGAAGTGTCCTATGGACAACGCCGGCTCCAAGGCTTAGAAACGGAGATGAGCACCGCCCCCTAGAGTCGGACTCGACTGGACTTTACGTCAAGGGAAACCTTTACCTTTACCTTACATTGACAGAATCTTGCAAGTCTGAAAGGACAAATCTCCCACTTTTACAGCCCGAAAAACTAGGGAGCGTCCCTTCTAAGCCTCTTGCCCCGACCATTATGCAGCTGTGGGCTCCTCCCTCTCTTATCTGTTCCCTAGGCAGCATCTCTTTGCCCGTCTCCTAAGGTCATTCCCACCTGCCATTACACTTTGCAAATGCTTATGGATCTGATCTAAAGGATGAACCACAGATATGACCACCGGTACTCCAAAATGTGTCACCAAGCAGGGGCACCTCTAGGAGAGGATGTGGTCAAAAAAGTCAAGATGGTGACTGCAACTACACAATCAAAACCAGCGGTGTCTGCGGGGAGTGGTCAAAAAATTCAAGATGGTAGCTGTGATGATTGCACACAAAAGTTGGCAGAGCCTCCATCACACCAGTGCAGCCGCCATCTTGACTTTTTTGACTGCCCTCCCTCTGGACACCTCCAGAACATCAATGTGCCCTTTTTAACATTCCAGCAGAGTTAAAATGAACAAGGACTTGCAGATGAATCCTATTAACTGCTTGCTTTCAACTCATTTGGACTTTGAAACTGTTGTATGCCCGGCATTGTCCTTTTTCCATCCATCCAACCAAATTGGGATATACTGACAGCTCTGGCGTAATAAAGTCTGCAGCTGGTAAGAAAAAGGCAATTGCTTTTTCAGCCAAAGGCAATATTGGTTTTCTGTTTGTCCTCGCATTGCCTGCGTGGTAATGAGCAAAAAAAAAAGAGGGTTTATTTTAAAAAGTGAGGATTTTCGCAAACAAAGCAGGGAATTGCAGAGGAAGGGATCTTGGGAAGACATTAAGGAATTTCTTAAACACAAAGATAACTCACAGCCCCTAGGAATCATAATAATAACAGCAAGGATAATAATAATCCTTAATTGCAGTTAAAGGAAAAATTAAAACAATATACACAGTTGATGTCTGATAATGTTTGCTTAACACCTGCAGTATTCACTTAATGACTCCTGCAAAAAAGGCCATAAAATCAGGTCAGATTCACTTAATGACCACTTTGCTCAGCAACCAAAATTCTGGTCCCCATTGTGTCGTTAAGCGAGGACTACCTATATGTGCAGTTGGGAGTGAGAGTAGGGAATAGTGTGTTCTGGGAACTTCCAAAAAGGGGATAATTCATCTGCAGGATTTAATTTAGTACAAAGCAGGCCCTATCATGCTCCAAATTAAAGTCAGTTGTGTTATGTGAATATCCAAACTTGGGTCAATTAATGCATTTTGCCTATCTAGTCCTCCAAGACAAAGAGCTGGTAAGCAAGAGGGGCCAAAAAAGACCCAGCCTCTCGGCTACAGAACTCACTGTCCAGGCTTGGCAGCACAAAGCACACAGTCCAACTGCGGAGGGCCACCAGTGGCCGAGCCACGCCCACTGCCACTTACCTGGCCAATGGGGAAGGACGAGTGACGTCATGAAGCCATGCCAGTACTTTCTGGCAGCAGGGCATAGGATGCTGCCGGGCTGATTCTCCAAGGTTCGGGGCATTTTTTTTGACCCGGTTCCTGATCGGGTGCTGGCAGAAGCTCTGTGTTTGGCTGGCTAAGTGTGTGGTGGGGACAAAGACTAATTATCTGCAGGCAAAGCTGGCACAAACGTTAACGTCAGTTTTCCTCTGCAAGAGCTCCACCAAAGGTCCTTCAGGGAGCAAATAATGAAGTGACGGCAGGGAACAAAACAGCAGAGACTGTATTCACACCGCACATTTGTCTGGGCTCCTATAGGATTGGGTAACGTTTGCAATCCAGGGCGCCGTGGGGAACCCAGCCCTGATCTTAGCATGTTGAATTAAGCCAGGCTAGGTCATCTGGGCGTGGCCTGTCATGTAATCAGCACAGTAGTTAAGGTGCTGGGCTAGAAACCAGGAGGCTGTGAGTTCTAGTGCCGCCTTGGGTATGAAGGCCGGCTGGGTGGCCGTGGGCCAGTCCCTCCCTCTCAGCCCAAGAGCCAATCAGGCATGGTAGGAGAGTTCTAGTCCCGCCTTAGACATGAAAGGTGGCTGGGTGACCTTGGGCCAGTCCCTGTCTCTCAGCCCAAGAGCCAATCAGGCGTGGTAGGAGAGTTCTAGTCCCGCCTTAGGCACGAAAGCTGGCTGGGTGCCTCTGAGCCAGTCCCTCCCTCTCAGCTCAACCCACCTCACAGGGTTGTTGTTCTGGGGAAAATAGGAGGAGGAAGGAGTATTAGGTATGTTCGCCGCCTTGAATTATTTATAAAAATAATTAGGGCGGGATAAAAATTAATTAAATAATTAAATAATAATAATAATAGCCACACATTGCATGCAGGGTATTTATTTATTTCATTTATATGGCCACCGATCTCATAGGCATGACTCTGGGTGGCTAACAGTTAAAAACAGGGTAAAAGCATAGTAAAAAAACCCCAACCAAAATTAAAAACTGCAGAGATAACATATAACAACGTAGCAGCCGAGAACGCTCATGGAACCCATCCGTGACCAAAAAGAGGCTCACCCATACTGCGGGGTCCGTTGGCCCCAATCGAAGAGGTGCAGCGTTGTGATCGAAGTCTGCCCTTTCCGTACCAAAGAAGCAGAGTGTGATCGCGATGCCAGACCTGCCGCCTGGCAGGAGTTCATCCCCCGCTGCCCTTGGACGCCCCAGGACCTCGTGCATCACGTTTGAGACCCCTCCAGAAGGATCTTTCCTTTCAAATAATTTTATTAAGAATTATAAATGAAAAGAATAAAAGCTAAAGCGAACTACAAACAGAAAAATACAGAAGAAAAAAGTGTGAAAAAGAAGAAAAGAAACAAAAGAGAAAAAAAGAAGTAACTTCCCCCTTCATCCCAGCAAGTAAAAATAATTCTAATAGCTTATCACCATCTCTTAGTACAACATATTCTCTCTCCACCCCATCGCTCATCTCTTGAATAAAAAACAAAAATCCTAACCCTTTGTCAGTTGTTCTTGGTCAGCAACAGACCAGTAAGGACAATCCAAACCTGGTCTGGGATTCTTTTTGAAGCGGTTAAAGAATATTTTTAAAAACTCAGGGAAGGAATACAAGGTTAGCTAATCTGACAGGGCTAAAAGAGGAAAATATAGGTAGTCCTTGCTTAACGATCACAATTGGGACTAGAAATTTGGTTGCTAAGTGAAGCTGTCATTAAGCGAATCCGACCCAATTTTATGACCTTTTTTGTGGCGGTTGTTAAGCAAATCATGCAGTTCCCCATTGATTTTGCTTGCCAGGAGCCGGCTGGGAAGGTTGAAAATGGTGATCACATGACCATGGGATGCTGCAACGGTCATAAATGCAAACCAGTTGCCAAGCACCCAAATTGTGATCTCATGACTGCGGGGACGCTGCGGCGGTCGTAAATGTGAGGACCGGCTGTAAGTTGTTTTTTCAGCACTGTCATAAGTCCGAACCATCACTGAATGAATGGTTGTTAAGTGAGGACTCCCTGTAGTTCTATCCAGAAGGATTTCTTTTTAAACACTCTGGGCTGAATGAATGGACCTTTTTGCCAAGCACACCTAAGCATTGCCTTTTCTTCCCATACTTGTGGCAATCCTTTCTCCTTTATTCTTCCCATGCCCAGCTGCCCTTGCAGGGATGTTGTGCTTGCCTGAGAAAGCAATAAAGAAGAATCCACTGGAGCAGTGTTTCTCAACCGTGGCAACTTGAAGATGGGTGGACTTCAACTCCCAGAATTCCCCAGCCAGCACCTGGCTGGGGAATTCTGGGAGTTGAAGTCCACCCATCTTCAAGTTGCCACGGTTGAGAAACACTGCACTGGAGGATCCAGTTGCCTTTGGAGCTTGGAAGTGTGCAGTTTTAGCTAGACTGCCCCCCTCCCCAGCCCCAGCCTGCATTTGTGGGGCAATTTTCAGTCTCTGACATAGGAATGAACCTCATCCAATTGATTCTACACTCTGTCTCTCTGTGTGAACACATAAAAACACAGTGATATATAACCTCTTTGGCTTGAGGGAAGATGGCTGTTTTGTCCAGCAAGCAATTTAGTCCGAAATTGATTCTTCCGAACGTCAGATCCATCCATTTGGGATATAAATGAGGCAGGCAGAGATGTCTGGGGTGGCTTACTGGAGCTGCACTCTGGAAACCGATCACTAGGCTGAAAGTCCGAACCATCACTAAATGAATGGTTGTTAAGTGAGGACTCCCTGTAGTTTTAGCCATAGGGATTTATTTTTAAACGCCCTGGGCTGAACGAATGAAACCTTTTTGCCAAACCCTCTGGAGCGGGCCGGCCTATGCTCCGTTTCTTGCGAGATGCTTAAAGGCTTCCGTCAGAAATGTTAAAGAATCGCAGCCATCAGTTAATGAAAGCCGCGGCAATTCGGTCAGTCGGATCTGCAGACGGTTCGGATGAAAGGGGCTACGCAACGCACACCGAGCAATTAACTTGTGGAACGGGCTGCTGCATAAAGACGGCTTCAAAAATACCTTAGATCTAAAACAAGCCAACCAGCAGTGGAACCAGTTAATAAACCTTCCATAAACGGAGTTAGTCCCTCTCATTATAGCATAGGATATTTATTTCTTTGTAGGGTTTTACTCTGATCTTCAACGAAATCAGGCTGAACTTCTGCTTTTTAAATTTTTTTTTGCTTTGCTTTTAGCACCTCACTCTTTTGTATCTATATTCTTTATTTTTTATCATCAGCTTGAAGAATGTAACGTGACTACAATATATGCTTAGAATAAAGGGTTTTTTTTCCCAACTGAAAGAAAAAAATAACTTCTGAAATACAGAAATGGGTGTCATATGAATTCTGAGCCTTGTACCAGTTACCGTAGGAGCTGCTGCAGCTTGCATTACTGTGAATGTAATTTCTGGATGCTTTTCCAGGGTTGCCCCACGAACAAAGCATTGCAGTAATCAAAACAAAGTGTAACTAAAGCATAGATAATTATTGATGTATTAATTACTAATTATTTAATCAATCAAATTTTATTTTATTTTATTAAATTGATTATTAATTAATAATAATTAATTAATATTAACCTGATCTCCATCCCAAACAGGCTAAATCTCAGGAAGGGTTGTCCCTAGCCACCCGATGTAATTCTGCACAGATGCTCCTCACTTGCAAATCCTCACTCCAGTTTCCTATTTACTACCAGCAGCTCTGTCCCATCTAGGTTTAATTTTAGAAAGTTCTTGCTAATCCAACATTCAGTTGATTTTAGGCAGTGGGTAAGGAGATGGACCACTTCCTTGGAGCAGAACTGGGGTCTTCAGGTGACATCTCCCAGGGTTGGCCCCAGAAAACAACTTTGGTGTTCAACAGGAATTGGCCAGCACCATCTTCTGGACACAGTCTGATCAAAAAGACTAGAACCATTCTGAAACAGTGCCCACCCCTGCCAGGAACAGTCCTGCCAGTGGTCCAGAAGAAAACCATGGGTGATGGTATTGAGGTCTAGAGGTTGGTGGTTGATGATCTTGAGTTGTCTAGATCTCTAGAGAGCTCTAGAGTGGATGGTACTGAGGTCTACTTCGATGTCTGGTATAGCTTGCTCA
The DNA here is from genome assembly GCF_035149785.1 of Candoia aspera. Classification (NCBI taxonomy): domain Eukaryota; kingdom Metazoa; phylum Chordata; class Lepidosauria; order Squamata; family Candoiidae; genus Candoia; species Candoia aspera. The sequence continues at coordinate 338,611,343 of NC_086153.1, forward strand.
GCAAGGTGATCAAAGCAATGTCAGAACCTGGCCAAGAACTTGATTGAAACTTGATTACTGCAGTGCTATTATCGTTGCCTACTCCAAAAAACCTCTAAGCCAGCATTTCTCAACCTTGGCAACTTTAAGATGAGTGGACTTCAACTCCCAGCATGGCTGGCTGGAGAATTCTGGGAGTTGAAGTCCACCCATCTTAAAGATGCCAAGGCTGAGAAACGCTGCTCTAAGCCATTTGCGCATCAGAATAGACAACGACAGCAAAAACATAATCCAAAACATGACAGAGGTGCCACAAACAACCCCAGGCGTGGGAGCAAAGCCAAGTTTTAGGAGCCTTCTGGAACCCCAGCAGCACCGTCCACATCTCTGGGAGATGCTGTTCCCAAGGACTGTGATAGAGAAAGCTCACATCCGCAGCCCTACAAGATGGCAATGTTTAATTGAGAGGACCTGGCGCACACCCGCTCTGCCCAAGCGCACTGGGTGGGGGGAAATGATTGGAGAGCAAGGGTCCCACAGATAACCAGGCCCTATGCTGTGAAGGTGATCCCCATCACCTTGAATTTCACCCAGAAGCTGGCTGGCTAACACTGCAGCTTGTGGAGCAGTGATGACACATGGGCATAAAAAGAAGTGCCTGTTACTGCTCACACTGCTGCACTTGGAACCAGCCCTGGTTTCTGGATGGTCTTCGAGACAACCCCATGTAGTGTGCATTGCAATAATCCAGTTATGAGATGACCAGGGCACGAGGGGCTGGCTGAAGTTCCTCCTGATCGAGGAAAGGGTGCAACTGGTGTGCAAGAGAACCCTGTGCAGAGACCCAGTGTCATTAAAAACATCTGTAACAGCTGTACCTGTGTGTGCCTGTCCCTGTGCCTGTGAGTGACAAAGTGGGATCTGTGCTCTTCTCCCTGTCACCTGTTTTTTGAGCTGGCAAGAGAAGCGGAAAGAGATATTTTTAAACACAGACCTTGTGTTCTTTCACCACAGTTATAAACCCATGTTTTGAAAAGCTCCCGAAATAGTGCCCCCAAAGACAGAGAAAGGCCCCCTTTTCCTCCCCACCCCACGTCTCTTGCTCTTCATCCCTGTTGGCACAAGTGGGGAGAGATGGCTCTTTCTCACCGGGTCTCTGATCACTTGGGTCAACTCTGTGGGTTCTCTCAGTGGCTATAGGGGAGAACCTGGTTGGAAACCTTGGATGTTTCTGCTACCAAAACCAGGATGGCCTTGGAAAAGTTGTGCCGGGGACCAGAAGAAGTGATTTTGCCAACAGCACTTCAGTTGGCCAGTAGGACCTGGACTGAACCCAGCCTCCTGCTCCTGCTCCTGCTCCTGCTCCTCCATCTTCATCTTCTCCTCCTTATCCTCCTCCTTCTCTGTCTCCTTCTCCTCCCCTCCTCCCCTTCTTCCCCTCCTCCTCCTTATCCTTCTCTGTCTCCTTCTCTATCTCCTTCTCCTCCCCTCCTCCCCTTCTCCACCCATTCTTCCTCTTCCTCCCCTTCTTCCTCCCCTTCTTCCTCCCCTTCTTCCTCCCCTTCTCCTTCTCCTCCCCTCCTCCTCCTTCTCCTTCTCCTCCTCCTTCTCTGTCTCCTTCTCCTTCTCCTCCCCTCCCCTCCTCCCCTTCTCCACCCATTCTTCCTCTTCCTCCCCTTCTTCCTCCCCTTCTTCCTCCCCTTCTCCTTCTCCTCCCCTCCTCCTCCTTCTCCTTCTCCTCCTCCTTCTCTGTCTCCTTCTCCTTCTCCTCCCCTCCCCTCCTCCCCTTCCCCACCCATTCTTCCTCTTCCTCCCCTTCTTCCTCTCCTTCTCCATCTCCCCCTCCTCCTCTGTCTCCATCTTCCCTTTCCCCTTCCCTTTCTCCATCTTCTCCTCCTCCTCCTCCTTCTCTGTCTCTTTCTCCTCCTCCTCCTCCTCCATCTTCATCTTCATCTTTTCCTCCTTCTCCATCTCCTTCTCCTTCTCTGTCTCCTCCTTCTCCTTTTTCTCCTCCTCCTCCTCCTTCTCCTTCTCTGTCTCCTTCTCCTCCCCTCCTCCCCTTCTTCCCCTCCTCCTCCTTATCTTTCTCTGTCTCCTTCTCTATCTCCTTTCCTCCCCTCCTCCCCTCCTCCACCCATTCTTCTTCTTCCTCCCCTTCTTCCTTCCCTTCTTCCTCCCCTTCTTCCTCCCCTTCTCTTTCTCCTCCCCTCCTCCTCCTCCTCCTTCTCCTCCTCCTTCTCTGTCTCCTTCTCCTTCTCCTCCCCTCCTCCCCTTCCCCACCCATTCTTCTTCTTCCTCCCCTTCTTCCTCTCCTCCTCCATCTCCTCCTCCTCCTCTGTCTCCATCTTCCCTTTCCCCTTCCCTTTCTCCATCTTCTCCTTCTTCTCCTTTTTCTCCTCCTCCTCCTTCTCTGTCTCTTTCTCCTCCTCCTCCTCCTCCATCTTCATCTTCTCCTCCTTCTCCATCTCCTCCTTCTCCTCCTCCTCCATCTTCTTCTTCTCCTTCTCCTTCTCTGTCTCCTCCTTCTCCTTTTTCTCCTCCTCTTCCTCCTTCTCCTTCTCTGTCCCCTTCTCCTCCCCTCCCCTCCTCCCCTTCTCCACTCATTCTTCCTCTTCCTCCCCTTCTTCCTCTCCTTCTCCTTCTCCTTCCACCTCCTCCTCCTCCTCTTCCTCTTCCTCCTCTTCTTCCTTGTGGAGGAAGGCAATATCATGAAGGTATTGAACAAATGTCCCCTGAAAATACGTAGTGGGCTTTTTTTGTACTTCAGTTAGTGGTCCTTAAGGAACGGCCCTGAGGAACCCCCTTTTTTCACATACCCCAAATCTGTTGATGTAATCCTCGGCTCACTTAGGAAGGGAAACAATTTAGGGCTGTGGATTCTGCGCCTTGGAAGTTGCTTTCAGGAGCAGAAGTGGGTTGAATTCTGGCCCTCGAACCCCTTCTTCTTAGCTTCCTTCTTTCCAGCAGCCTCATTTAAGTATTCACATCCTGGCCTCTGTTATTGGCTCCGTCTTAACAATCCTTGCCGTTCCTTAGCAGATCAGCTGGAGATTTGCCAGCGGATTCCAATCTATTTACTGTCCGCCCCTGCTGTATACAAATGCAGGTTTTCCTCTCTGCTCTTTCTGTAATATAATAATTTCAAAACATCTGAGAATCCTTCCAAGGAAGTTTCACGCTCGTAGCTGCGGTGATGTATCATAAACATGCCCCATTAATTATTGACTCGCTCCTGGCACTGATCCTTGAATCTTGACAGATAAAGCGTTTTTAGTGTTTTTCCTTAGCGTTCCTTGATGCTTTATGCGGTCCCTCCGAGGCAAATGGAAGAGAGAGGAAGAGAGAGAATGAAGCAACTTGATTGGGGAACGCTGATCTCTCATTTGGAGCTGGGTTATTAAAAGCAAATTATCAGAGAGAAAAAGGCTGGAGCCAAACGCACCAGAAAGGAAGCTGGGACTGGAACGGGAAGGAATTTGGATCCACGTCAAGTCGGCCTGTTCGGTATTCAGACGGCATTGGCTTGGCTGCATTGACGTTTCCCCCCAGTAATAATGATGTACAGTAGTCTGGGGCTTTCTAAAATTTTAGCCCTGAGAACCAGAAGCAAAGTTTGCAATAATGATCTTATCTTTAAGTGAGTTCTTTCCAGGGCAGAGAGGGAGAGATATATATACTAGACCGATGGAAAGTGCATTCTTCCTTTTTTTCCCCCCATGAACCTCAAGGCCCAGCAAATAGAATAAGAGGGAAGTGGCATTCACAGAGGACTTCAACTGCTGTGTCTCTGATCGCCCCTAGGGGCAGCACTGAGCTAGTTCAGTCTTTTTCACACTTGGCAACTTTAAGTTAGGTGGACTTCAATTCCCAGAATTCCCTGGCTGGGGAATTCTAGGAATTGAAGTCCACCCCATCTTAAAGTTGCCAAGTTTGAAAAACACTGAGCTAGGCCTTTCTGAATCTCTAGGGACCTTAGGATTCTTGCAGCCCAGATCTAGTAGCCTAACCAGCCACCCTTAACCTGGTTAATGGCCTGAACGATCTGCTTTAAGGCGACCAGCTTTAAGGCTTGTAATGTAATAAAAGTAATAAAGCTTTAAGGCTTGTAGGGATGAGGACTGAGTTTATGGGCCAGCTGAAAAACACAGAAAAAATGGAAGCCTAGCTAACATCTAGGAGGGAGTCAGCAGGGAGGAAGTCAGGAACACTGGGGAGGAATGCTAAACATACAGGTAGTCCCTGCAACAACCATTTGTTTAGTGATGGTTTGGACTTATGACGGTGCTGAAAAAAAGACTTATGACTGGTCCTCACACTTAGGACTGTTGCAGCGTCCCCACGGCCATATGATCGCGATTTGGGTGCTTGGCAACCTGTTCGCATTTATGACTGTCGTAGCGTCCAGTGGTCATGTCATCACCATTTTCAACCTTCCTGATCGGCTTCTGGCAAGCAAAATCTTAATGACCATGTGGTTTGCTTAACACCCATGGTGATTTGCTTAATGACTCCTGCAAAAAGGTAATAAAATCAGGTCAGATTTGTTTAATGACCGCTTCGCTTAGCAACCAAAATTCCAGTCCCAATTGTGGTCGTTAAGCGAGGACTACCTGTATGACTTTGGGGTGGGAGAGATGTCCAAAATAAGGGTCAAGGATGCTGTTGGTCTATTGTGCAGAAATAATCAGGGGAAACAATGGAATGGCTTAGCCCCTTCTTCACATCTGTCCAGCTTCAGCACTGCACCATTGCACTGCAAGCATTGCCCCTTTGGAGCAGTCGTGTGGCATCATGATGCCCGTACAAAATGGGTGGGGGTTGTGCCATAGTGGTGCAGCAATGCTGTTGTCATCCTTCCTTTCTGTGATGTGGCTGTTGCACCTGTCTTTTTGGAGAAAGAAAAGAGGATCCTGTCTTAACATGACAGAGAAAAGGCGGATGGGGCAAAAGTTCAGATTGATAATTCCTACTCTAAACAAAGTCAGGTTTCTGGGCAGGGGTGACTGCAGAAAGGGTCAAAAAAGTCAAGATGGGGGCCACGGTGGTGTGTTCGAAGCTCCGCCTGTTTTTTATATCCCTGTAATACATATTTTTTCACCCTTGAAACTACTATTTCACGAGATCTGAACTTGGCTCAAAACAGCTCATCTTCTGGAGTTCTCCTAAGCCCTTTAGGCATACTTGAAATATACCGATAATCCTTCAATTTCCACTCTTCATAAAACTAAAGTAATTCTCGTTGCAAAATGTGGAAACAAGAATTATGCCTGCTTTTTACTTCCTGCCTACACAACTTTTTAAAATTAAATTTAAAAATCATCCACTTGGCCAGTTTTCATATAGGGGATGGGTTGCACTCCACATGGGCTACTAATATCTCTGGCATGGAAAACAAAATGAGGGAGCAAGGGGAATGTTTCTTCTGGCTGAACGCTCAGGATAGTTTGAGTTTGGTTTTGTTGGATACAATCGGCTCAAGACGATTGGATGAAACTTCCGAGTAAGGCTATTTTGTTCTGTCCTTAGAATTAAACTCCCTCCCCACATTTCATGCCCTCCCTTACTGCCACATTTTGTTGCAGCTTCTTCCGCCAAACTTCTGATTTATTGAACTCTGAAAGAAACAAAAACATTCAACCCAAAAAATACCTTTGAGATTCTGCTAGAACCACTTTTTCTATTCTGGTATCATCTCAAAGAAAAAAAAACAGCCATTGATTTTGTTCAAAACTGTCCAAGTTTATTGCGTTCTTTTCATTACATCAAAACTCCTCGATATCTTTATGGAAAAAGATGGTGGAAGAAGTGTGAAGAACGATCCCTGTTCTCTATAAAAAGAAATCCTTCTCTTGTATGATTTCTATAAAACCTTTATAGTTCTTCTTGGTCCTACCCTATCCAAACATTTATTCTCGGCCAAGGAAGTGAAATATAACACTTTATTGGATTGGGGAGGAGAGAGATGAGCTGAGTGGTGTCAAAAGGAACTTTGACATGGGCAGGGGCGGACAGGTAATAAATGATGCGCAAAGAATCGGGGACTATTTGCAAAACATTGCTGAGTGTTTATGGCCTTGATTTATGTCTAGCCAGACCTGAACATTTTATAAGGATTGGAAGCCTTATAGAATGCCCACAATGCTACCGACTTGGTCCTGTTTTAATGCAGTTGAGGCTTTATGTTAGCAGGTTGCTAGGAAAGCCTATGGCCCAGGAGAGATCAGAAAAGTCGCACACCAGGCATTTCTATAAAAATAATTTTATTTACAGAAAACAAACATATTTAAAGGCTGTTTGCTGAGAGGAGAGATTTCTCTCAGCTGCATACTCTCTGCAAGCCTATACAGAAGGGAAACTGAAACTAAAACAAGTCCAGGCAAGTTCTTCCCCTTAGGCAATGCAACCATTAACACGTGAAAAGGGGACAATTAAATTCAACTTCTTCACCAGGCCAAAATGATTAGTTACCATAGTAACCTTAATCTGTAGTAATCTGCTTTGTTAACTCTTTGTGTCTTGGTACAGCAAGAGTTTTGGCTAAAATATCAGCAATCATGTCTTTTGATTCACAATATTTCAACATTATTTCTCCTTTGCTTATCATATCTTTGATATATTGATATCTAATATTGATATGTTTTGTCCTATTTTTGCAGGCTTCAGATTTTGCCATAGCAATGCAAGCTTGATTATCCTCAAACAGTTATAGGCTGGTTCACTTCCATGCCTATGTCTTTTAACAAATGTTTAAACCATATAACCTCATTACAGGTTTGTGTTAGAGAATAAAACTCTGCTTCTGCAGTGGAAAGAGCAACAAGTGTTTGCTTTCTAGAATGCCAGCCTAAGCTTGAACGAGCAAATTGAATTAAAATCCCAGAAGTGGATTTTCTGTCACTGACATCTGCTCCCCAGTCAGAATCGGCAAAAGCCTGCAATTTCTCGGTTCCAGAGGCATTTAGCTTCAGGCAATAATTCTTTGTTCCTTGCAAATACCTCATTAACCTCTTCAATGCTGCTTTTCCCGTAGATGTAGGCTTCTCTACCTGTCTACTTAAAATGGCCACAGAATTTGAGATATCTGGGTGAGAGTGATTTGCAATGTACAATAAACTTCTAATTGCAGATCTATATTTCTCGGCCTCAGTTAATTGAGTTTCTCCTATATCTTTCTGAAAATCTGTTATCATCGGAATAGAGACTGGTTTACAGTCTTGCATATTAAAATCCTCTAGGAGCTTTTGAATTTTACTACGTTGGTTTAACAGAAAGCTACCATCCTTCTCCCTGTGTATTTCCAAACCTAGGTAATTTGTTATAGTTCCAAGGCTTTTTAATGTGAAATGGCTTTTCATGCAGGCTTCAAAATCAAGCCTTTGTTTTTCTGTTGATGTGAACAGCAGCAAATCATCAACATAAATGCACAGATACATACAGCCTTGTTTGTCTTTCTTCATATATATACTTGGATCTGCTTTTCCTTTTTCAAAACCAAAATTCTGCAGTTTTTCATCTAATTTTTGGTTCCAGGATCTAGCAGCTTGTTTTAACCCATAGATTGACTTCTGCAGTTCACAGACTAGATTCTCCCCTTTTTCATAGCCAGGGGGTTGCTGCATGTATAATTTGTGGTCTAAATCACCATAGAGAAATGCAGTTTGAATGTCATAGTGGTGAACTGACATTCCTTTGAGTGCAGCAATTTTTAACAGTAATCTAATTGATTCACCTTTAGTAACTGGTGCAAAAGTCTTGTCAAAGTCTAAATCTTTCCTTTGAGTGAACCCTTTTGCAACTAACCTTGCTTTCTATTTTTGGATTTTGCCATCAGCATCCCTTTTCAGTTTGAAAACCCACCTACAACCTAGACAGCGTTCATTGGGAGGTAGATTTACCAGTTTCCATGTTTTATTTTCTTTCAAGGATGCTAACTCCTGTTGCATGGCAGAATGCCAATTTTGTGCAATCTCAGGTGGTAAAGCATTCACTTGTTCTAAAGACTCAGGTTCTGTGAATATGTGAAAAGCCTTTACTGTTTCAGCCTGAAAACATGATGGAGGAACACCTTTATTACTCCTCTGAGATCTGCGAGGTAATACAGGGCTTAAATTTTGACTCCTATCACTTTCCTGAGAAGCATCTGTCTCATCAGACAGATCTTCAGTTTGCTTTTCTGGTTTAATGTCCCCAGCAGGCAAAAGATCACCATCAGCAAGTCCTTGCTGTTCTCTTGTGGTGGTCAGATCAACTGGAGAGCTAGAATTTAATCTCCCCCAGTTTTGTTCAGCAAAAGCAGCGCTTTTGCTAATTATCAATTTCTCTCCCACTATGAACCTGTAGCTCCTCTGGCTTTGTTCATAGCCAACAAAAATGGCTTCCTTTGTTGTGGGGCCTCCTTTCCTTCTCTGTTGTTTTGGAATATGAACCCAAGCAGTGCTACCAAACACTCTAAGATGGTTTACCTTTGGTTTCACACCATAAAACAAATGGAATGGAGTGTCCTGAATCACAGAGTTATACAATCTGTTTTGTACATAACAGGCAGTAGATATTGCCTCTCCCCAGTACTTAAAAGATAAATGTGAATCTTTAAGCATGCATTCCATTGCATTTTGCAAGATTCTGCCCTTTCTTTCAGCAACACCATTTTGCTGAGGGGTGTAAGGGTTAGAAAGAATTTGTTCTATCCCCTTTTCCACTAGGAACCTTTTGAATTTGTGAGAAAGGTACTCTCCTCCTCTGTCACATTGGAGTGCAGATACAGGCCTAGGGAATTTTCCATTTGCCCATGTCACAAAACTTTTAAATTTCTCAAATGCCTCATCTTTATGTTTTAAGATGTAGATAAATGTGTATCTTGAGAAATCATCAATGATGGTCATTGCATACCTTGCTTGTCCAAGACTTGGAGCAAAAGGACCAATAATGTCAGAGGGTACAATTTCCAAAGGTCTAGTTGTAACTCTGTCACTGTGCTTACTCACAGGAGCTTTTAGTGTTTTGCATTCTTTGCAAACTACACAGTCTAAGTACTTATCACAGGGTTTTATCTTTAGGTCAGCACACAGCTGTGGCATTTGTGCTATATACTTGAAATTAGCATGACCAAATCTCCTGTGCATCAGGTGTACACATTGGTCATGATATGGAGTGTTGCCAACTGCAGCCTTGCAGCTTGGCTTCCTTGCATTTTGCACAATGTACAAGGAGTCTTTTAATATACCAGTAGCACACAATTTTCCATTTTTATGTATCTCATAACCATTTTTCTTAAATGTTATGACATATCCTGTTGCAGCCAATTGTGCCACAGATAAAAGGTTTGATTGTAAATTTGACACATACAACACACCTTTTACAGTTTCTCCCAAGCAGGATAAATACAAGTCACCTTGTCCCATAATTTTGGTCACAGACCGATTACCAGAGATACACTTTGTCTTTCAGTTTTAGACAGTGACACAAAAGAGCTTTTACAATTACATGAATGACAATTGGCCCCAGAATCTAACACCCATACATCAGAATTACCCTTCTCAGCAACCTGTGCAATTTGGCTTGTCTGAAGAGCCTTCTTCTGTGTTGTCCTTGTGTTCTTCTTCTCTGTCTTTCTACTCTTGGGTCTCAAGGCACAGTCTTTCTGCAAATGTCCAGCTGAACCACAAGTGAGGCATCGCTGGCTGGCTAGTGCTGTGGCCTCAGCTTCCTTTCCCTTCTTTTCCCTTGTTTTCTGGTATTGCGGCTTTCCAGAAGAGATGGGGGGGATCTTTCCTCTCTCTTCTCCCATTCAGCGAGTAAGCGCTGTGTAACATACGATGGGGTGAGGTCTGCTTCAGGCATAGCCTCCAGGGTACAAATCAGCGTGTCCCATGTTTCATTCAGTGAGGACAGGAGGATATAGGATTTTGTGAGAGGTGTAAACTCCATTCCTCTCTCCTGCAACTCAACAAACAGCTGCTGAATATAATGCAGGTGCTCAGGAAGGCTATCTCCTTCTGCAAGGTAGGCTCTGTACAGCTTTTTCGTCAGGGTAACTTTACTCCCTGCTGTTGCCTTTACATATAAGTCTCTCAAAGCGTCCCAAAGTTGCTTTGCAGACTGCATGCCTCGCACGTGGACTAGCTGATTGTCCTCAACTCCCAGGATAATGGTGGCTCTAGCCCGCTCATCCTGTCTCAGCCATTCAGCACTGGGATTTTGTGGGGTTTGCTCACCAATTGGCAGCCAAAGATTCTCTCTGCGAAGATACATCTCCATCTTCAGGGCCCAATTCAAATAGTTGGTCTCTGATAGGCACTCCAGAGGCATCGCTGAGGGCTGAGAGGTAGCCATGGCTTCTTCCTTCTTTTGCAAGTCACCTCAGCTAGCTTCTTTGTCCTGTAGACCGGCAGTTGCTGGAAAATCTCCAGGTGGCTCCAAAGAAAATCTTCACAGGTCTTTGCTACCTGCCTTTAAATTGTGCATGAGGTGTGGAGCTGATCTCTCTATTCTCTCTGGGGTTTTACTGGGCTTCTTAGTGGGTTTACTGGGCTGCTTACTGGGCCCATAACCTTTTAGCAGATTGCTAGGAAAGCCTTTGGCCCAGGAGAGATCAGAAAAGTCACACACCAGGCATTTCTATAAAAATAATTTTATTTACAGAAAACAAACATATTTAAAGGCTGTTTGCTGAGAGAAGAGATTTCTCTCAGCTGCATACTCTCTGCAAGCCTACACAGAAGGGAAACTGAAACTAAAACAAGTCCAGGCAAGTTCTTCCCCTTAGGCAATGCAACCATTAACACGTGAAAAGGGGACAATTAAATTCAACCTCTTCACCCGGCCAAAATGATTAGTTACCATAGTAACCTTAATCTGTAGTAGAAAGCATATTAACACTTTAACTGAGATTCTGGCTCTAAGTGAAGGGTTGGATTCTGATGGTCCCTAAATGGTTCTTTGAATTGTAGTATTTGAGGATTCTCTGAAAGCTTGAATCACCTTGACATATCAAGAGCCCCAAAGCACTTTCCAGATGCTTTGGACTGCATAGCCCACAAATCTTTTGGATTGGCTTTGCCGCCGGGAGCTGAAGTCCCTTGACTTGCCCTGCTCTCCCAGGCAGAAGGAAATGGCTGTCTCCTGGTGTCACCAGATAGAATGCCTCTGAATATGGGGTTTTCATTTCGTCCCTGTGGGCATGCAGGGAGAGCGCCACCAGAGGGAACCAAAGATCTACTCTGTGTCCTGGGCTGGCCAAAGTGAAGCACACATCAGAATGGCATGAGATGTTTTTGTAAAACCTTCTACATTTTTAAATTTTGAGGTAAACAGGGGAATAACATAATGTAACATCTGCATTTCTCTCTTTCTGAGAGCTTAAAGGAAGGTGACCTATTGATCGATTAATGGATTGATTATGTACCATCAAGTTGATGTCGACTCCTAGCAACCACATAGATCTATATTTTGTCAAACTCTATATTTTGTTCATGATGATATATCCCTAACCTGGTCTTTCAAGTCTCCCAATGGTGTGACCCATCGCCATCGTAACTGAGTCCCTTCCCCTTGCCCCTGGTCCTCCTCTTCTTCCCTTTCCTTCCACCTTTCCCAGCATGATGGGCTTCTCAAGGGAGCTGGATCTTTGCATAATGTGTCTGAAGTAGGATAATTTGAGCCCGGTCATTTGTGCCACCTTGAGTGAGAACTCTGGGTTGATTTGTTTGGTGATCCATCCATTTGTTTTCTTGGCCGTCCATGGTACTCTCAGGCGTCTTCTCCAACACCAGAGTTCAAGAGCATCAATGCTCTTCCTGTCCTGCTTCTTCAGAGTCCAACTTTGGATTCCATAGAGAAGCACCGGGAAGACCATGGCTTGCACGATTCCGATCTTTGTGGGCAGAGACACATCCCGGCATCTGAATATCTTTCCCAAGGCCTTCATAGCTGCTCTACCGAGTGCCAGTCTGTGGCGTATTTCATAACTGCTTGTTCTTTTACTGTTCATGGCTGATCCTAACAGGCAGAAGCTATTTATACCATTTTGATCCCTTCATGGTCAATTCTAAGGCTGGTTGTTCTACCTGTTGTCAGTCATTTGGTCTTCTTTATATTTAATTTTAATCCCATTTTTTCACTTTGCTCCTTGACTTTCATTACTAGAGCTTGCAGATCCTCTGCATTTTTGGCTCTCGGGGTAATTTCTCTCTCTCTCTCTCCCTGCAACATTGCTGAGTGCAAGGACCTGGATAGCTGCTAAAACTAATGCCCTGTATATAGTCTTCTAAAGTGCAATGGCCCATGGGTCCAATTCCCCATAGAACAGTGTTTCTCAACCTTAGCAACTTTAAGATACAGGTAGTCCTCACTTAGCGACCACAATTGTGACCGGAATTTCAGTTGCTAAGTGAATCCGAACTGATTTTATGACCATTTTTGCAGCGGTTTTTAAACAAATACAGTAACTCTGGGCGTTAAGTGAGCCACGTGGTTGTTAAGCGAATCACATGGTTCCCCATTCATTTTGCTTGCCAGGAGCTGGCTGGGAAGGTTGAAAATGGTGATCATGTGATGACAGAATTCTTTGATGGTCATAAATGCAAACAAGTTGCCAAGTGCCCGACTCGTGATCATATGACCACAGGGACGCTGTGACAATCCTAAGTGTGAGGACCGGTCATAAGTCATTTTTTTCAACACCGTTGTAAGTCTGAACCATCACTAAACAAATGGTTGTTAAGCGAGGACTACCTGTATGTGGACTTCAACTCTGGCTGGGGAATTCTGGGAGTTGAAGTCTATACATCTTAAAGTTGCCAAGGTTGAGAAACACTGCCATAGAATAGCATCTCTCTACGTAGATCTGATTATTCCAAATAAGGGTGCAACTGGTCATGTCCTGCCTGTTGGTGGTCAATATAACCAACAAGTGGCAAGCTCCATTCTGCCTTTGTTTTGGGTGGAAGAACACAAAATGTGCAGTTTGCCACTGTTCTTCTGTATCTTTAGCCTCCGGAAAATGAGTCCCTGTAATTCAGATCATCAACTCCAGGCGCTTAATCCTTGGGAGAAGAGCAATGACCAATCTCGATAAAATAGTCAAGAGCAGAGACATCACACTGACAAGAAAGGTCTGCATAGTTAAAGCAATGGTGTTCCCCGTAGTAACATATGGCTGCGAGAGCTGGACCATAAGGAAGGCTGAGCGAAGGAAGATCGATGCTTTGGAACTGTGGTGTTGGAGGAAAATTCTGAGAGTGCCTTGGACTGCAAGAAGATCAAACCAGTCCATCCTCCAGGAAATAAAGCCAGACTGCTCACTTGAGGGAATGATATTAAAGGCAAAACTGAAATACTTTGGCCACATAAGGAGAAGACAGGACACCCTGGAGAAGATGCTGATGCTAGGGACAGTGGAAGGCAAAAGGAAGAGGGGCCGACCAAGGGCAAGATGGATGGATGATATTCTAGAGGTGACGGACCCGTCCCTGGGGGAGCTGGGGGTGTTGACGACCAACAGGAAGCTCTGGTGTGGGCTGATCCATGAAGTCACGAAGAGTCGGAAGCGACTAAAAGAATAAACAACAAAACTCCAGGCAGGAGAGAAAATGCAGACTTCAAAGGACGATGGTGTTTCACTTTGAGTATCGATTGGCCAAGGGTGTGTTCCATGGAAGCTGAACTGATTTCTCTTCCTCTTAAGCACAGCATCCGTTGGAAGGCCCTCTTGGCTGGCTTTTATTTATTTATTTGTTAAACACAGGGAGTTCTCCTAACCTCAGGATCCCTCCCAGTTTGAGCTCCAGTTCTCTCAGCGCTCGGCACCCAGGCTCCCTCTTTGCACGAGCGATGATTTAGATTTACTTGTACGCCGGGTGAGTTTTACACCTCTGGAGCTCCGAAGGTCACACTGATCTGTGCTGGAAATCTGATTAAAGCAAATCTTTCCAAGAATCCAACATGAACTGTGAAACAGAGTCCCATTCGGCCCTCTTGCCCTTGCACTGAAAGATTGTCCTGACAGTCCTCATATCAAGCATTTTGCAAACAAGGACAAATGCCTTTTCCTGCATTCCTCCAGCACTTGATGGCCTAATCTGATGCCATCTCGGTTACTTCTGGTGGGATGTGGGGAGCATTTCCCGCCCCTTTTGACTCATCCATCATTGTAATAATTGGTGGAAGCCTTTGGAACAGCCAAGTCACCTCAAATGGACACAAAGTCTTTCTGTCTGCTTCAGCATCCCATGAACCTGAAAATATTACGTCTGTTCTCTGAAGAGGGGTCTTTCCAAATTTGCCACTGCATTCGTGGGCAGAGCAACGTGGAGGGGAGGGGGGTTCTGAATTTCTCCAGAGGAAGCTGAACTTCTCCAACCATTTCTGGAGGGCAGGATCCTTCCCTGTGGAGTAATGCTATCCCCAAAACACATTTTGATACGTTTGGAAGCTTTGACGGACATGCTTATCATTTGGCCATCTGCCAACAACTTAAAAGGTGGGAGAATCGGATTTAGATGTTCTTTCACAATTGGTCATCCAGGCTAAAGCTGATGGGAAGTGGAGTCGCATAGTACCTGGAGAGCCAGATGCCCGCTATCCTTTGCATGCTGCATCTTGGTTCCAAGGGTGAGATGGGGTGGTGCCAAGTTGTTGCTTTTACGGCTTTGTGTGGTTATTGTTTTTATGATGTTTGGGGAGGTTTGGGAGTTGAAGGCCACACAGCTTAAAGTTGCCAAGGTTAGAAAATACTGATTGGGTCCAACCCTCTTCCCATTGCAGAAATCTACTGCTAAGCATCCTGATAGATGGCTATCCAGCCTCCTTTTAAGCACCTCCAGTACTCATCTGTCAGCCTTCCCAGGTACACCAGACAGGAAACACAACCAGATGAGCTAATTCTACTTTATTTTAAGGCCACATTAACAGAATCTTGCAAGTCTGAAACTATAATTCTTCTGCCGTCTCCTTTACAGCACGAGAAACTAGGGAGGATCCCTTCTGTTCAGAGTGCTGTAAAGCGTTTGGCCCAAGGGATCAGAAAAAACACACACCAGGCATTTTTATAAAAATATGTATTTACAGAAAGCATAAAACATAAACAGTTTCCATATCCAGAAATCCTGGATAGGCACAAAAGCTTTACAAGCTCATACATGCACATGCACAGAGCAGGACTGGAAAGGGAGGCAGCAAAAAGGAAACTGAAACTGCTTGTGGCAAGTCCAGGCAAATTCCTCCCCCAGGCAATTAGCAGCTTTAGCTTATATGGTCATCCTTTTCACGCCCAAACCTGAGGACAATTAAGTGTGATCTACTCACCCTGCCAGAGTGATTTGTTACCATAGTAACTTAATTCCTGTAGCAGAAAACAATATACCAACACCTCTGAGCCTCTTGCCCCACCCATTATGCAGCTGTGGGCTATGCTCTTATCTGACCGGTCCCTTGTTAGCGTCTCTTTGCCCCATCTCCTGAGGTCATTCCCACATACCATTACATTGCCACCTCTTGAGGCAGTCTGTTTCTTGATAAACACTAGGAAATGTCTCTTGGGGTCCAGCTGAAATCTATTTCTTTGTAATGTCATTGAATCCTGGAACTCTAATTCCTGGAGACCGCCTAGTCCAGTGTTTCTCAAACCTGGCCACTTTAAGACATGTGGACTTCAACTCCCAGAATTCTGGGATTGAAGTCTACATGTCTTAAAGTGGCCAAGTTTGAGAAACACTGATCTGGTCCAACGCAGTTCCTGTGGCAGAAGTCCTTTTCTATGGCATCCCCGACAGACAGCCATCCCGTCCCTGTTTAAACACCTCCAGCAAAGCACAATCCACCACCTCCCAAAGCAGCTTGGTCATAGAATCCTAAAATTCAAGGGTTGAAGGGGACCTTCGAGACCATCCAGTCCAACCCCCTGCCCATGGCAGAAATCCATCCCTACAGCATCTCCTTCAGGTGACCATCCGACCTCTGTTGAAACCTTTCCAGCAAAGGAGAGGCATTCTCTTCCACAGTTGAAAAGTTCTTAACCTTCAGAAATTCTTCCTGATCATAGAATCGTAGAATGCAAAGCTTGGAAGGGACCCGGGAGACCATCTGGTCCAACCCCCTGCCCAGTGTAAGAATCCACTATTACAGTATCCCCTGTCACCCTTCAACAAAGGGGAGTCCCTTGCTTTCCAAGGCCATCCTTTCCAACTGTTTAAGAGTTACATCTGTTTGGAAATTTCCTCTGATATCCAATATTTATATTTATTATTTTAGTATCTCGGTTGTTTATTTTGTAATTTTATACGTTGATGCTTTTAAATGGTTAATTCTATTGTAAACCGCCCAGAGTCCCCCTTTTCGGGGGGAGACGGGCGGTGATAGACATTGGAATAATAAATAAATAAATAAAAATGGAAATCTCCTTCCTTGTCATTTCAACCAGCTGTTTCCCTGGGCCTTCCTCTATCTGACACACTTCAGATTCTTCAAGACAGTAGGAGAAATCAAAACTCTGGCATTGAGTGGCGGATCTTTGTAGGAAGGGGTAGATTCAGGGCTGGGAAAAAAAAAAGGGATGTTGGAGCTGAATGCAACCTTAAGTCGCCTGATTACTCACCTCTTCCTTAAAACATCTGATTGATTGATTGATTGATTATGTGCCATCAAGTCATTGTCGACTCTTAGTGACCACATAGATCTCCATGCATCTGCTTTCTACATCTCGCTAAAGTGCATTCAGATGCATATGAATGGACATGGCCCAGATTGAAGCCAGCTTCAAAATGCTACTGTCTTCATCCAACTCAACTCTCTTTTGAAGGAATCATATTTATTCGGCCAATGACCAGCAAAATTTAAAAGGAAAAAAGCAAAGTCAAACAAAGAAATACAATAATATACTACCGACTGGTAAGATATATCACAAAAGATACATCTTTTGAGAGAGAGAGAGCTTGGAACCGTAACTGGTTCTCTGTTTAGCTTGTTGGCGGTGTTTCTGCCTTCTGCTTGGCAAGTTTTTCTCACTCTGCATCTTTCGGACCGAAGTAAACCGTAATATTCTCCATTTATTGTGAGGTCCTCTTTCTCCTATCACCGGCGAGAAGGACCCTTGAGGCCATCAAGACCAGCTCCCTGCTCTGGGCAGGGGATCCAGATGGGAGCCTCCCAGACAGATGGCTTTGCACCGACGCATCCCATGGAGGAGAACCTTGTCATCTTCCAGGGTCATGGATACCAATGCTGGACTGCTGTTCCTAGGTAGGAAGATGTTCCTAATCTTTAATCCAGATCTGCTTTCCTGTAACTTAAATCCACTATTCTGTGTCTGCACTCTGGAAGAAGAGATCACGGATCTTGGTCTTTTCCCATGCAATGTCTTTTCAGGTTTGAGCTTCAGCGTTCTTTAACCCAATTGTCTGTTTTATGTTTTCAAGGTTAAGTATTCCCAGTACTTTCCATTTCTCTTTGCAGGATTTAAGTTTCTAGTCCCTTGGTCGCCCCCGTGGCCCATCTCTGAACAGGTTCTAGGTCCTTTGAATCCTTCTTAAACTGGAATGCCTGAAAGTTATGCCTACCACGCTGGGGACTTACAAAAGGCAATTGCAGATTTTATTCTATTTTGCTAGATTCGATGACAAGACCCTTCAAAACTCCCCCGCCTCTTTATTGCTTTGTTTGTTTTCATGTAATTGGGGAAGAACAGGGAAAAGCCATTTTTCTCTTTCTTTGCTCCCAACCTCAACTCAGAGGCAAGCTTTCTAAAAGTCAGCTAGCAAAAAAAAAACCCCATGCGGCAGTTATTTCTTAGCAGACAAATTACTTTTCCTCCCTGAAATGTTCCAAAATGCATTCATTTTCAGAGTACATTACTTTCATAAGCCTTGGCAAGGTTCATTGTGAGATTTTTTTTTTCCCTTTTACCAGTGCTGGCTGCCAGAGGGTGCTTTGGGTGTGTGTGTGTGTAAGAGTGTGCCTTTAATTCTTTCTTTCTTTCTTTCTTTCTTTCTTTCTTTCTTTCTTTCTTTCTTTCTTTCTTTCTTTCTTTCTTTCTTTCCTATTTCACCATCTGACACGGAGACCAGGGTAAGTGATGAAATCTGTTTGGGAAAATGACAATCTTTTCAAACAACCAGGCCCTTGTTGTGGAGATTGCAACATAAAACAGATGACTGCCCTCCCTGACAGCTAATTGTGTCTGCCTTAATTACAACAAGAAGAATTTAATCGGCTGTGCAAAGCATTTTAGGAACTCAGAGAACCATCTGGAAGTTACCTAGCTAGCCTTGATGGCGGAGAAGAGAGGAAGAAGGAAGCGAGAGAGAATACACTGTAGAGTGAAAAAAACAACTGTGAGTGTGAGACAGAGTACAGAGAGTCCTCGCTTAACAACCATTCGTTGACGGTTCGGATTTACAACGGTGCTGAAAAAAATCTGACTTATGACCGGTCCTCACACTTATGACCTTTGCAGCTTCCACGCCATCACGTAATCACAATTTGGGTCCTTGGCAACCGGTTTGCATTTATGACCATAGCTCCATCCCGCGGTCACATGATCGCCATTTTCGACCTTCCTGGTGGCTTCTGGCAAGCAAAATCATTGGGGGACCATGTGGTTTGCTTAACCACCACGCGGTTCCCTTGACGCCCGTGGTGATTTGCTTAACGACCACCGCAAAAGAGGTTGTAACATTGGGTCGGATTTGCTTAATGCCTGCTTTGCTTAGCAACCAAAATTCCAGTTCCAGTTGTGGTTGTTAAGTGAGCACTGCCTGTAGTCTTGCCTTTGCATACTCCAAATTCTGCAGTCAAAGTGGCCCAGGTAGTCAGTCTCTCGTAAAGGGAAGCTACAGGAAAGATGGCCAGGATCTCTTTCCCATCACTGAAATAAAGGGTAGAAGCTGCAGTTATGTAGATTTTATTGAAATATAACCCAAAAGTTCCTGATGGCAAGATCTCTACAACAGTGGAACAGTTTACCCCTGGACGTTGTAGGCTCTCCATCTCTGGAGGTTTTTCAGAAGAGGCTGGACAGTTTGGAAGGAAGATTTAAGGAAGATTTAATGCGTTTTCCTGCACATGACAGAGGGTTAGACTAGATCAGGGTTTCTCAACCTCGGCAGCTTGAAGATGGGTGGACTTCAACTCCCAGAATTCCCCAGCCAGCAAGGCTGGCTGGGGAATTCTGGGAGTTGAAGTCCACCCATCTTCAAGCTGCCGAGGTTGAGAAACACTGCCTTAATCTCTAATTCTCAAAGCATCTTTAAAAACTTCTTTAAAAACGTCTCATAGGTTTTTATTATATTTATTGTATTATGTATTACAGTGTTTTACAGTTTTATATTTTTATTTATGTTTTACTGTAAACCACCCAGAGTCCCTTTTGGGAGATGGGCGGTGATAAACTTGATTAATAAACAAATAAATAATTGAAAAATCTTCTCCTCACAAATGTGTTTTCTTCCAACCGAAATCATTTCTCTTGTGCAGAAAAGTATTTGGGGGGCTCAGAGTATCGGAGAACCACGCCATGGTGGCGGTGAGAGGGGTGGAGAATAGACCGTGCCCACATTCCTGATTTGCTCTCTGTCTTGCTATTCCCTTGCGCCATCTCAGGACTTCAACTCCCAGAATTCCCCAGCCAACCATTCCCCAAGGCTGGCTGGGGAATTCTGGGAGTTCAGGGTCCCCAAAGCCACCTTGCATCTTCACTAGCCTTTTCTCCCCCTCGGGGAGGCTTCTGGTTTTTAAGTTTATTTCCAGGCTGCTTGAGAATGTCTTGCAGATTCCTCTTAAAGAGGCCTTGGATTGTTGGTGGGGGTGGCGGACGTGTGACTGTCAACGTCCTTCACTCGGCAGCCTCCCTGGACGTCTACGCTTCCCCGTCTGGAAAAAAGGGGGGAAGAATTAATTAAAGGTTGGCGATACTGTCCTTTAGGGTCCCGAGAGAAGGCCTTGCATGGCTGCATTATTTGAATTTGCACTATTCAAAGTAATGTTTTTTTCAATCTGTTCAGTCGTGTCTGATTCTCGGAAACTGCCTGGACAAATCCCTGCAATTTTCCTGGCAAGGTTTTTTGGAGGTGGTTTGCCATTGCCTCCTTCCTAGGGCTGAGAGAGAGTGGCTGGCCCAAGGTCCCCCAGCTGGTTTTGTGCATAAACCTGGACTAGAACTCATGGTCTCTTGGGTTCCAGCCGGATGCCTAACCACTGCGCCAAACCGGTGAGAGAAGAGTAGCCATTATTGGAGAGTCTGCACTATAGAGAGTGAAGTCGGTTTAAAGAACTTGATTCCCAGAAAACTTGAAAAAAAAAGAAAAATCCAAGCAAATGGAGCAAAAATAAAAATGGGGCTTTAATTACTCCTTGCCAGCAAAAAACAGGCCAGAAGCATTATGCTGTAGCCTGGCTGGCCTGTTTTTTGCCAGCAAGCAAGAAACAAGATGTGCTTTCACAGCACCTGAGCACGTGCAGTGACATCACTCTACATGCCCCGCCCCACAGGAGCACGTCACTGCAGGCACTGAAAGGAGGAGCTTCCACAGTGATGTCACTGGAGGGCGGGGCTTGCCCTGCCTTGGCCCATTTTGCTGTGAATACCAAATAGACTCTTGGAGGTTTTGAGCGAAATTTTTGAAGCCAATTTCTTCTTCCGCAGTTAGATGAGAATGCACAGAAAAAAACACACAAGAGGAGTTTTTTGCAAGGTGCTAGTTTCATTGCAAGGCTGTAATGCTATGTGGGAAAGACCTCGGGAGATGGGTGAAGAGACACTGCCAAAGGAACGGTCAGATAAAAGTCAGCTTAGCCCACAGCTGCGTAATGGGTGGAGAAAGAGGCTCAGAAGGGACCCTCCCTAGTTTCTTGAGCCGTAAAAGAGACGGCGGGAGATTTGTCCTTTCAGACTTGCAAGATTCTGTCAATGTAGCCTTACAATAAAGTAGAATTAGCTCATCTGGCTGTTTTTCCTCTCTGGTCTACCTGGGAAGGCTGACAAAGGCTGTGTTTCGATTGCATCCCAGTTGGGGATGCTGAAAAGTCCAGGTTGCTTCATTCAAGACTGAGGGACAAAAGCTCGCTTCATTTCCAAATCTTTCTTCCCATCTTGGATTTACAGCTTGCAGGCTCCAGGCGGGGACTGACGGCTCAAAAGAATTGCATGGCTGGTGGTTCTGTTGGCTCTTTCTCTTTTTTTCTGCGTATGGAGTCAAAGAAAGAAACCGGACAGATGGTTTTGTTCACTGGAGAATGCAAACACCACACAACGGTCAGTTTGTCTCAGCAGGAAGAAAGCCATTTTTACGTGCAGCCCGGAGGGATCGCATTGTACTTCCTGCCAGTCTGGGCCAGCAGCAGACAATGGCTTTTCGGGGGTGGGGGGGAGGGAAAGCAGAAAGCTTTCCCTCCTCAAAATGATTATTTTTCCCCCCTCTTGTTAAAAAACTTCGGCAGGTTTCGACGGCTCCGCAAAAGCTCTTGAGCAGAGAGACCAAAGGAGGATGACCTTGTGGCCTAGTGGTGATATAGGCTGCCTCAGCTGCACCATTGTGGGCTTTGTGGTAGGGAGGCCTCCTGGCTTGTTTGCATGGGGGTGTCCACGGGGGAGGGTGTGTCAAAAGAGTCAAGATGGTGGCCATGACTAAGCCCCGCCCCCTTTGTTTACATGTGTCATGATGGCTGTGCATAATAATAGAAAATTGATTGATGGATGATGTGCCAAGTCGGGGTGGACTCTTGGTGACCACATAGATAGATTTTCTCCAGGGGGATCTGTGCCCAGTCTGGCCCTTTAATAGATAGTACTTTAGGGAAAAAAAATGTTTTCCTGGAGAAGACCATAATAAAACTTTAAAGGAAACTAAAGATACAAGTTGGTACTGAATGTAGATTAACTGTGCCAAGTCTTGCCACGGAAGAGGAAACGGTGTGGTTGGGCTGCTTCTAATGGATTTGAACATGTCATCATATGGTTGTGGGTGCCATCTTGACTCTTCTGACCCTGCCTGCCAATGCCCCTGGTTCAAATCAAACCATTTTTCGTTAAAATTGTCTGTGATATTTTGTTTTCCTGCTTTATCGTTGGTTTTTCTGTTGCAAGGTGCACAGAGTTACATTGTTTGAGTTGGGTGGCCTTAGAAATCTAGCAAACAAACAAACAAACACATAAATAAACCAAATAAGGCATTGTAATAAGAATTACAACAATGGTGTCATGATTTCTGACCATTTTCATTGCATTTTCCTTCTTGGGGGGAGGTTTTGCTGCCTGTCTTGCAGAGCGCAACCTGGCAGTGACCCGGAGATGGGCTTATCTTCGATGGGAGGCATCTTCCCACTAAGGCCATCCACCCTCGAGAGGCTTTCAAAAGCACCTTTTAAAGTTGGCCTTTCCATGGTCTGTGGGAATGACCCTGGGAGACAGGAGGAAGAGCTGCAGACAGGACAGCTGGTGTATAAGAGACATCTCAGCCCACAGAAGGAGAGCGTCGTGGTTCCTGTTCCAATGTCCCTGTGAACATCGTAACCAGTTCCCAGGCCATGCTGGTGCTGACACGTGTTACCGTGTGGGAGGGCGCTGCTCTTGTTCTTTGTACCAGGCACTGATGCAGAGACTTTGGAATGTCAGTTTGGGTTATCTCGCCTGTTCAAGGACACTTTCCCGAAGACCGGCAGGAACCGTTAGGAACACCTGCAGGCTGCGGGGAGTGGACTCTTTCTGACTCTGGGTGGAGGGATTGGAGCTGTCTAGGCTTTAATTGTCTGAAAGTCCCGCGCTTTTGCCATTCTCAGCTTTGCTCTTGAACCTGCATACTATCCAGTAATAAATCAGATACCCATAAGCTTCCTGTGTGAGTTGGGTAGGCGTTCGTCACAGAGAGGAGGCGTGGGAAGCGTTTCATGTGGGAAGCATTTCCGGAGAGTAAAAGGAGAGGAGTGGAGAAAGACTTTCAGTCTTGTGAGCTTCTGTTAAAGTAACCTTAGAGTAAAGATAGAGCTAGGACTCCTGGCTGTGCATCTTGTCTGTGGTTCACTAACACTAACACTCCCCCACAGCCTGGATTTAGAAAATTAATAACTGACTGCTGGCTGGGGAATTCTGGGAGTCGAAGTCCACGCATGCTGGCTGGGGAATTCTGGGAGTCGAAGTCCACGCATGCTGGCTGGGGAATTCTGGGAGTCGAAGTCCACGCATGCTGGCTGGGGAATTCTGGGAGTTGAAGTCCACACGTCTTAAAGTTGCCAAGTTTGAAAAACACTGTCCTTAACAGCAGCTCAACCTATGTGGGAAGAAACCTGGGCAGAAGTATTTGAAAATGGAGAGACTGCCTCAATGAACTCACTATAAATAAGGCTGGGAAATTCCTATTATAGGTAGTCCTCGACTTACGACCATTCGTTAAGCGACTGTTCGAAGTTATGACAGTGCTGAAAAAAGTGACTTGTAACCAGTCCTTGCACTTATGATGGTCGCAGTGTCCCTGCAGTCACATGATCAAAATTCAGGTGCTTGGCAACTGGCTTGCACTTGTGACGGGTGGAAGCATTCTGGGGTCACACGATTGCCATTTGCAGCCTTCCCAGCTGGCTTCTGACAAGCAAAGTCAATGGGGGAAGCCAGATTCACTTAATCACCTCAGTGATTCGCTTAACGACCGCAGCAAAAAGGTCGTAAAATCAGGTGTGACTCACTTAACAACTGTCTTGCTTAGCAATGGACGTTCCAGCCCCAATTGTGGTCATAAGTCTGCAAAACTGTGCAGTTTCCAAGATGCTGTATTTGCTCCAAAACTAGCATTCACAAAAGTAAAGGTAAAGGTAAAGGTTTCCCTTGACGTAAAGTCCAGTCGTGTCCGACTCTAGGGGGCGGTGCTCATCTCCGTTTCAAAGCCTTGGAGCCGGCGTTGTCCATAGGACACTTCCGGGTCATGTGGCCAGCATGACTCACGGAACGCCGTTACCTTCCCGCCGAAGCGGTACCAATTAATCTACTCACATTTGCATGTTTTCGAACTGCTTGGTGTGCAGAAGCTGGGACGAGCAACGGGAGCTCACCCCGCCGCGCGGTTTCGAAAAGATTCTTGCAATCTGGAGAGTTGGCTGATCTTGCCAGAGACACGGAGTTTGATGTGACTGGACCAGACAGACAGTTTTGATTCTGGCGAGGCTTGATGTATCCTGTTGGTGCGCTGTAAAGGTGTGAACTACCTTTTCACCCATCAGTGGGCAAAAGTAATTGCTGCAAGTCAAAGTTTGCCATATGAAAACTCTGCGTTTTCAGAAACATCCCAGCAGCCAGCTAATCAGTGCCTTTCCCCGTTCCACTTAGGGCTTTTCAAAACTGCAGGGAGGACAACTGTATTAAATCTAAGCATTTACTTATTTCATTCATAACTGCAAGCAGGGAGGTACAAAAAGTTTAAAAACAACTAAAAAAAAAACAAGCAAGCAGAGGGAAAGCGATGATAACTTCTGTCTGTCATCCAGTTAATATCTAGCATGGTGTTTCTCAACCTTGGCAACTTTAAGATGTGTGGACTTCAACTCCCAGAATTCCCCAGCCAGCACAGCTGGCTGGGGAATTCTGGGAGTTGGAGTCCATACATCTTAAAGTTGCCAAGGTTAAGAAACACTGTGCTAGCATGAAACACACATTCCCCCCCTCCCCAACTGAGAAACTAAACTGGATGTCTTTTTAAAATGCATTTGGCATTTTTTTATACACGGGTAAGCATATACAAATTTAATCAGTCCCCCCCCCCAATTATTCTTGGGGGACTCTGAGTGAAGCCGACTCAATTAGTCACCTCAACTCGAATAATTATTCTTGACAAAAATATTGTAACAGCAGAGATGCGTTTGGCTTCTCTCACACTCTGGAAGCCAAGCTGCTAGTCCTCAGCGGCTCTGCTTCCAGTTTTTCCTGCTTCCATTTGTCTGGATCTGTTGCTCTGCAGCAGTGCCATCCCCTGTGCAGAATTCTTGAAATAATTGACAGGCTTTTCCGTCCGTTTTATCCAGTCTTCCGTGTCACGATCTCCGAAATGCTGAGAGACACGTCCTGCTGTGTCGGAGAGGCCCCCGTTTGTGCAATTTGTCATCCCCGTCTGCTTGATGTGTTCGGACAGTGCCGTGGATTGACAGGCAAACCGATGGGCGAAGTCTGGCGCTTGTCACTCACGAGGACAGCCTGCTGCTACGAGTTCGAATGTCACTCCCCGCCCAGGAAACATCAGCCTGCATTTAGTTGCTTGGCTATCCAAGGGAAAAAAAAATTCAGGCACCCCACAGAGAGGTTTGGTAAAATCCAGAAAGATGTCTTTTTTTCCCCGTTTTGTTTTTTCCGATTGCCAACTTAATCAAAACGGTTGGAGGCAATTCCTCCAAATCCATTTTAGGGAGCAAGCTGGACCGTAAGAAGGGGCCTTCTTGAGAAGAGATCACTGGTCTATCAAGTTGACTGACGGACTGCTTTGGGCTTTTACTGTAGATTCCCAAAGGGTGTGTTCTTGTTGAACCAGTGTTTCTCAACCTCAGCAATAAAAAAAAAAAAAAAATCCCTTCTCACCCCTATGGTCAGTGTGTGTCTTCCCCAACCTCAGAGGCCTGGGAGTTTGAGGGTCCTGCGCAGGATCTCGGCTGTTCCTGGCACTGCACTCTTCTGGACAGAGATCTCTGAGGTTGCTCCTGGGATCTGCTGGAGCCCCCCTCCCCACTTGGGGGTCACAGCCCCGAGTGCCCCTCCCACCACCGGGACCCCTTTGGCCTTCCCTTTCCACATCCGCCCCAGTTCCTCCTCCAGGCCCTGGGACCTCTCCAGCTTCTCAACTCCTCCTTCCTGATGCTGCTGTCACTTGGCACCGCCGCATCGATCACCACCACCGTCTTCTGGTCCTTGTCTACCACCACGATGTCCGGTTGATTGGCCAGGACCTGCCTGTCCGTCTGGATCTGGAAGTCCCACAGGATCTCAGCCCTGTCATTCTCCACGACCTTCTGTGGAGTCTCCCATCTGGACTTGGGAGGGTCTAGCACACACACGCACACACACACACACAGAGTAATATATGTTCTTCTGTATTATCTATTCAATCAATAACAAGACATTACTGTAGCCTTTGCTGGGGTATAATAATTTTAGATAGTGAGATGCATTAAGAAGCCTCTTTGGAGTCTAGAGGCCATAAATTACTTTGTGGCCTACACACATTATGAAATGAAAAGCTATACTTCAGTTTGAGGGTAATGAAAATAAAGTTCTAACTTCTTTCCCCTCCATGTTCGCAGGCCCCCTGAAATCGTAATCCCAGGTTAAGAACCCCTGAATTAAAGCATTTATGTAACCTGAATTGGTTTCTGCATCTTCTATATCCTACCAAGTTAACTTCCTGTTTTGCTATTCTTATTCTCCTAGATGCCAGTAGGAAGATGCTGCTGCATCATGAGGGACTGAGTTCTGAAAGTTAATTGTGGCAGATTGATTTCACACATCTTGCTTAAATTTTAATATTTTTTGTCTGGTTTCCCTGTATTGTCTGAACTCAGCCTTTGTGACTAATAAGCCATGTTTGATGTAACATGCTCTGGCTTATTTAATAAACTATTGTTAAAACAAATAGTGGCCTGGCGCAATGTGGAAATCAGGCCAATGCCTCTCTGTCCACACAAACTGAGTTGGTTAGCCGTTTGGCTGCATTCATTTTAAATTGAAATAAATACAGGAAACCCTCAGTTTGATGGTGTACTGTATCTGTTATTCTAAGTGTCTGTTATTCCCAAAGGTCTGTTAAATCTGAAAGTATATCATTCATGGCGATTTACATCACTTGCATAATAACATTAATATTATAATATAATAATATATAATATAATAACGTATATTATTTGCAGTCATTTGGGGGGGATGTTCTGATGGAAATTTGGTCTGTTGAATCCAAAGTCTGGTAAATGAGTGTCCATTAAATGGAAACTTTAACAGCACTTCCCAAGACAGTCACTGTTTTGTGACTCAGTGTGTCCCCCTTAGCATGTCGAAGGGGCAGCATGATGAAAACATGATTCAGACCTCATACCTTTTGTATGTAAGTTGTGATGTCACACAAACATACAAAAGCGTGGAGTTTGGTCCACAGTACATTACTATCAGTTGACTTTCAGAGGCTTAATGAGGGCTCTTCATGGGAAACTATGATATTTTTCCCTGCAGAGTATTATTATTTGATTTCTATAGCCACCCGTCTCAGCACGTGACTCTGGGTGGCTTACAACAATAAAACCACAAAACAATTAAAACAATTACAATTAAAAATAGTTAAAATATAAAATAAATACAAAATAAATATACATGGCTGCCAAGTGAGCAATGCATGAATGTTAATACAGCCAAGAGACAGGACCATCCACACGCTCGAGGCCGCAGGCCCGGGCACAAAGCCAGGTCTTCACGGCCTTACGAAAGGCCAAAAGGGTCAGGGACATCCTAATTTCTGGAGGGAGGATGTTCCAGAGGAGGAGAAGGCCCGCCTTCTAGTTCCCGCCAGCCGACACTCCCTGGCTGACGGGACCCGCAGCATACCCAACCTACTAGATTGAATTGGACGGGCAGAAACAACTGAGAGAAGGCGGTCCCTTAGGTAACCCAGCCCCAAGCCATGAAGGGTATCCCTGTAACATTACTCCTAAGGGGATTTTTTATACATCTACACTTTGAATTGTCCTCCTTTTTATGCTTGAATAATGCTATTTCAGTTATAAAAGGTTTCGTCCTCACCTTTCAAGGTTCATTAATAAAAGGAGAGGCAACCCAAATCCACCACCCATTTTAGGCTATCTTGAGTCTTCCATTTTTCATAAAGCATTATCCAGGAGAAAGATCAAAACTGTGCAAGCCATGGTCTTCCCAATGACCCTCTATGGAATCCAAAGTGGGACTTTGAAGAAGCAGGATAGAAAGAGTATTGATGCTCTTGAACTCTGGTGTTGGAGAAGACGCCTGAGGATACCACAGACGGCCAAGAAGACAACCAATGGATCATCGAACAAATCAGCCCAGAGTTCTCACTTGAGGCACAAATGACCAGGCTCAAATTATCCTATTTTGGACACATCATAGCTTCCTTGAGAAGCTCAAAATGCTGGGAAAGGTAAAAGGAAAGAGAAGAAAAGGATGACCAGCAGAAAGATGGATGAACTCAGTTGCAGTGACGATGGGTGCACCATTAGAAGACCTGAAGGACCAGGTTGGGGACAGATTGTCCTGCAGAGAATCTATCTATGAGGTCACTAAGTGTTGACATCAACTTAATGGCACATAATCAATCAGTTTGCCAGGAGAGATATTCTCCTGTTTTATTCCTCCATTGTTCCTCTTACTTGCTCTGACTCTTAAAATCACAGAAAGCAAAAAATAACTCAGAGACCATCTAGTCTATCCCCAAGTCATTAGCAGTCCTATTCTTCCAATATAATTACACACAAAGGCACATGGTAGAAAAGTGGTATGCATTTTTAAAAAAGAGGGATTGATGAGGTGTCTCTTTAAAAACCTGCCAGTTGACATGAATACTAAACACTTGTAAAGATACACCAGAGATATGAAAGGGGTTCTGTTTTTCCCTGATATGCATCCAAAATATACAATCTGCTAAGCAACAGGAGTGAACATGTAACAGGCTGTGGGCATGCAATTTTTGCCTTCCTTGATGCAAAATGAAATAACAGCTGCGGAGTTCACAGGCTAGCTGGGGAGCTGGGGAGAAGGAATGGAAAAACTCTCTGGATCTGCAGTAAAGACAGACTCTCCCAAGCTTTCCTATAATATAAAGGAAATAGAATGCAAGCATCGGAAAGTGTTCCACTTTTTTTTCTTCTTCTTTTCGTTGGCCCTGGGATGCAACTCCTTGGATTGAAATATGCTGGTCCTCTGGAATGAGAAGAAATAGTCAGCTCTGAGGCAGGCCAGCTCAAGAAACAGATTCCATAAATAATATTGGAATTCTATTGATGTTGGCTGTAGTAAAAGACTCTTGAAAGCCTGATGGTGTTTTCCTTCCCTCCCCCTTATACTCCAGTGAATTAAAGTGGAGCTACTTTGAGTTTCTTCCTAATGTTTTCCTCCTGTCCGGGACTTAAATCATAGTTCCTTTAAGGTAAGAAACTATGGGATTGTCTATATGAGGAGGAGGAGGAAGGAGGAGGAGGAAGAAGAAGGACGAGGAGGAGGAGAATCAATCCATCAATCTCCAGACTTTCCTCTAACGAAGCTCAAATTAATACGTATCAAATTTTATTCTAGGGGTGTGCAAAATGTTCCATGCTCAGAATGTTCCCAACTCAAAACAGCTATTTAGCGTGTTCCAAGTTTCAGCAGGAGCCTGGGAGCCCCTTTTCAGATGAACAAATGTTATTAAAAAGCATCCACTTTTGTGACCTACACTTTCAGGTGCATCAGTAGCTCACGAAAGCTTCTGCCTTTTAACAACATTTGTTAGTCTGAAGGGGCGCTGTCAGGCCCTGTCAGCCCTCAAGGTAGACCAGACTAGGAAACCACTGCCTACTTTTCAGGGCTACTTTTATTGTAAAGCTGTCGTACAGAATCCTGCAAGCCAGAATGTGCTTCCACCTCCCTCCCTTTATCTTTGTGTGAACTACAGCAGGGCCCGTCTGTGATGTTTACTCATGTTACTTTCTTGGCCTGGGCTCAAACCCCTCTTATCTGACCACTGGCTT
This sequence comes from Candoia aspera, assembly GCF_035149785.1. Classification (NCBI taxonomy): domain Eukaryota; kingdom Metazoa; phylum Chordata; class Lepidosauria; order Squamata; family Candoiidae; genus Candoia; species Candoia aspera. The sequence goes on from NC_086153.1 coordinate 338,641,025, forward strand.
GGTAGCAGCAATTTCCCCTGTCCTTCAAGGCCACTCCCCATGCCCTCTACGGACCCCTCCTGATTTTTGGCTAACTGTAGATTACATAGCAGTCCTTCCACAAAGCCAATAAAATACCTGTATCCCAGGAGTTTTGTCCCAATGTCCAATACCGAACCAATTTCGAGCATATTGTTCAAAATGTTGTGAGCGCAATGATTGGCTTGCTGCTTCCTGAATTGTGAGTGGTTTCATTTTTTAAACATTTCCTCCAGCATTAGCAATTAAACAGCAGATACCAGATGTACCCCTGCTGGGGATGAAGAGGGGTTGGGTGAGTGTGAGAGAAAGGCATTTAAAAAAACCCACATGATTTGGCTGAGGGGAACATGTAATGGAGCTGTCCTTGCTGGCTTGCAGGCACTGGTGAAAAAGACAAATGCAGCCTGTGCTCTGATTTGAGGCTGCAGGTTCCTCTTGCTAAACGCAAAAGCTAAACCGTGTGCTGAACTTTGATAGGTTGACAGGCTGAAATGCAAAAAGTGGGGTTTGGGAGTTGGGGCTTGGCACTTTCCTTTGGAGGCAATTAACACATTGCCGAACTGTGCTGGATGGCTTTTCTTTTTTCTTTTTAATTATAATTTTTATTCAAGATATACACTCTTATAAAAGTGAGAAGCTGAAAGAAAGCAACAGTAAGAAAAAGAGAAAAGCTAAGTGTGAAAAGTGGTACAATTAAAAGAAAAAGAAAAAAGATATATAAAGAAGTGACTTCTGATTACAGCAGTTACTAATGAACTTACTAGTTCTCCTCCCTCTATAAAGTTACATCATACTTCCCTTCTTCCCATATTCAGCCCTTTTTAATCAACACTTTCATAAATCACCAATTCATTTTTTTCCGCTTTCAGCAAAAAGTCCATAGGAGGTTTCCAGTCTTTAACAAAAGTACTTGCTGTCTTATCCCTGATCAAACAGGTCAGTTTTGCCACTTCTGCAAATTCCATCATCTTGACAATCCATTTCTCCGTTGAAGGTATTTCTGTGTTTTTCCATCTTTGTGCATATAAGTCTCACTGCTGTTTGTTGTTTATTCGTTTAGTCGCTTCCGACTCTTTGTGACTTCATGGACCAGCCCATGCCAGAGCTTCCTGTCGGTCGTCAACACCCCCAGCTCCTCCAGGGACAAGTCCGTCACCTCTAGAATATCACCCATCCACCTTGCCCTTGGTCGGCCCCTCTTCCTTTTGCCCTCCACTCTCCCCAGCATCAGCATCTTCTCCAGGGTGTCCTGTCTTCTCATTATGTGGCCAAAGTATTTCAGTTTTGCCTTTAGTATAATTCCCTTAAGTGAGCAGTCTGGCTTTATTTCCTGGAGGATTAATTGCTATTAATTGCTACCCACTATTGGTACCCATTGTTGTTTATTTGTTTAGTCGCTTCCGACTCTTCGTGACTCCATGGACCAGCCCACGCCAGAGCTTCCTGTCGGTCGTCGCCACCCCCAGCTCCCCCAGGGACGAGTCCGTCCCCTCTAGAATGTCATCCGTCCACCTTGCCCTGGGTCGGCCCCTCTTCCTTTTGCCCTCCACTCTCCCTAGCATCAGCATCTTCTCCAGGGTGTCCTGTCTTCTCATTATGTGGCCAAAGTATTTCAGTTTGGCCTTTAATATCGTTCCCTCAAGTGAGCAGTCTGGCTTTATTTCCTGGAGGATGGACTGGTTGGATCTTCTTGCAGTCCAAGGCACTCTCAGAATTTTCCTCCAACACCACAGTTCAAAAGCATCGATCTTCCTTCGCTCAGCCTTCCTTATGGTCCAGCTCTTGCAGCCATATGTTACTACGGGGAACACCATTGCTTTAACTATGCGGGCCTTTCTTGTCAGTAACTGCTGTTACCATGTGCAAAATTGGTCTTCCATTTTTCTAATTGGCTATCCGTAAGTCCCAGTAAGACAAGCTCTAGTTTCATCTGAATATTGTTCGTTGGACTGTTTTTCTGAGGTGGCAGCACGCTGGCTAGCCTCATCATGGAAAAAAAATTGTGCTTTAGGGATCCATCCTCTTTCAAGCTTAGAGACAGAAAGAAGTCATTCTCTCTTTTACTCTGCATAACTGTTGTGCATTTTGAGCTGTGAATCCAAAGGCAAAGTCTTTCACTTAGGAAAGAAAAATTAATGCATAGGTGTAGGATGGGAGGTACCTGGTTGGGTAAGTGAAAAAGATCTCAGGAGCTGCTTGTAAAGGAAATACGAGCCAGCCTTGTAATGTGGCTGCAGAAAAGGCAGATGTCATTTTAGGTTGTATCAATGGAAGTATAATTTAATGGCTTGCAAAGGGATGGGGCAACCTAGTCATGCAGCTCAGCCCTGACTTTCTCCTGCACTTGCGTCACAACAGACAGTTGGCAGCCCAATTTTCCAGCTGCACTGTGTCTACATAACGGTCTCCTTTAGTCTTAGCATCCTTTTCCCACCTGTGCCAACAACAGCCCTGTAAGGGTACGTGGGAAAGACCTTGGGAGATGGGGCGAAGAGATGTTGCCTAGGGAATGGTTGGATGAGAGGGGGCACAGCCCGCAGCTGCATAATGGGCGGGGAAAGAGGCTCAGGAGGGACCCTCCCTAGTTTCTCAGGCTGCAAAGGAGATGGTGGCGGGGGGGAATTGTACTTTCAGACTTGCAAGATTCTGTTAATATATCTTTACAAGAAAGTAGAATTAGCTTATCTAGTTGTGATTCCTCTCTGGTTTACCCCACGAGGCCAACATCCATCCTGCAAGTCTGAAAGTACAATTCTCTCCCCCTCTCCCCCCTCCCCATCTCCTTTGCAGCCTGAGAAACTGGGGAGGGTGTCTTCCAAGCCTCTTGCCCCTCCCACTCTCCAGCTGTGGGCTAAGCCCTCTCTTATCTGCGTTCCCTCGGCAGCGTCTCTTGGCCCAGTCTCCCAAGGTCTTTCCCGCATACTATTGCAAGCCCTCACAATATGAGAGGTGTCTTCAAATTCTTGTTCCCTCTCTTGTTCCAGAGAGCAAGATATGGAATCGTGGTTTTAAATGACAGGCAGGCAGATTCCAGATGAATAGCGGGGGCGGGGGGACACACTTCCTAAGAGTAATGGAGCCCTTCAAGAGTCCTGCACTGAGTGGGTGTTGGATGAAACAGCCTCCAGGTTATCATTCAACCCCAGGATTCTCTGTATTCAGCCCAGTATTAAAGCCATCTGCCTTCCACCTATCCTGAATTGTTTTCTCCTTCTTTACTGGAGGAGTGCAAAAAATGCAGCCTCCGCGGTTTCCACATTTCCTATCAGTCCCGCAGGAAGAACTCATCTGGGCTACTGCAACACGTCCTGCATGGGGCTGCCCTTGAAGACTGCTCAGAAGCTACAGCTTGGGAGAATGGGACAGCGCGAAGAGTTATGGGTGCCCTGGAGCATGCCAGTTTGTTGTAGATGAGACTAAAAAGAAGCAGGCATGGCAGAATATAGCTCAGATAGACGAAGGGGTGCTTGACCAGGAGCAGGCAAGCGAATGCCTGGCCAGATGAGACCAGATGAGGGACAGAAGAGATAAAGAAGTGAAACCAGCTGTTCTGTGGTGGATCCTGCTTAACTCAGCCATAGGGAAAGCCACCGAGGATCTGGCTGTAGTGATAAGTGAGGGAGGGCTGTCAAGATGAGATAAAAGGGCTAGAAACCAGGAGGCTGTGAGTTCTAGTCCTGCCTTAGGCATGAAAGCCGGCTGGGTGACCTTGGGCCAGTCCCTCTCTCTCAGCCCAAGAGCCAATTAGGCGTGATAGGAGAGTTCTAGTCCTGCCTTAGGCACAAAACCCGGCTGGGTGACCTTGGGCCTGTCACTCTCAGCCCAAGAGCCAATCAGGCGTGGTAGGAGAGTTCTAGTCCCACCTTAGGCACAAAAGCCGGCTGGGTGACCCTGGGGCAGTCCCTCTCTCTCAGCCCAACCCACCTCACAAGGATGTTGTGGGGAAAAGAGGAGGAGGAAGGAGTATTAGGCATGTTTGCCACCTTGAGTTATTTATGGTGGGATAAAAAATTAAAATAATAAAAATAATAATAAAAAGGAAGGCGGGAGAGGAGATTGGTTGGAAGACCTTCAATCTGTGCATGGAGCTACCATCTCCTGAGCACTCCGACTTCCCCAACACTTGCATTATTTAGCCAGTCTGCAACAGGACTCGGTGAATCTGAATCTGTGAGCGTATGGGGCCGAAGCAAATTGTACTCAGGGAAGCATGGGGGGTTGGAATAAGAACTCAGGTCAAATCCATTTCATAACCAAGCTTCTGTTGACTTGCGTAAGTATGTTTCTTTGGGTTCTTTGATGTCCTTTGTGGTACCCCTCGTATAACAGCCTTAAGAATGGGAATTTTTATTATGGTTCCAATCCGTGCCTGCTTGTGATTAATTGATTATAGGGTTTGTGGCCTGAGAGGTGTAATGGCATGTGAGAATGACCTTGGGAGACTGGGGGGAAGAGATGCTGCCTAGGGAGCAATCAGATAAAAGGGGGAGGAGCCCACATCTGAGTAACGGGCAGAGAAAGAAAGTTAGAAAGGACCCGACCCAACTGTTTGGGATGGCGGGAGATTTGCACTTTCAGACTTGCAAGATTCTGTTAATGCAGCCCAAAGATAAAGTAGAAGTAGCTCACCTGGCCATGTTTCCCATCTGGTTTACCTGGGAGGGCTGGCAAGAGGAGACAGGAGTCAGAGATATATGCTGCTGTGCCTCCGTATCTCTTCCAGCTATAAATACAGAATCAGCTTGTTAGAACAATCATCAGGGCCTTGGCTCAGCTCATATATCAAAGCCACCGGGTTGGCTTTTGAAGAACGTGACTGTAACGTTTTCACACCGTGAAGGCTCCCTGCGTGCGCTCATCTTCTTTCCTTATCTGCTGTAAAGCCATTATTCCTGCCCGTTGCGTTGTATACCATATCCGTTGTAAAGCAATCATTCCAGAGATCTTTTGCTAGTGTACATGCATACTCAAGCTGTCTTGGATCAACGTTCTGGGTAAGATCTATGTAATCTTGCAGTCTCCCTCTTGGGAGCAGGAGACCAGTTCGCTGGCACTGCCAGCTTTGGAACCCATAAAATGACTGTTTGGACCCTCTCCAGTTGCCGGTGCTGTGAGGGTGACTTTCCGCCATGAACGATGAAAGGTGTGTGTCCGATTGTAATACCTGCTACTGACCAACGCTACTTGCTGTGATGTCCCAGCCACTCCCAGTTCTTTCTCGGAGACAGTTAACAGGGGTGTCCTCTGCAATACAGTGAAGAAAGTCAAGATGCTTGGATGGAAGCTCTGCCCGTCTTTTAGGCGCATCACACACGCAACACACAGAAAATGATGGGTGGCTAGCTCCCTTGTGTTTCCTGGAGTGGGCACAAAGGGGCCGTGCCACGAGCTGTTATGGAGCCCCTGAAGAAGAAATCCAGGAAGAGATGCCCTTGAAAGAGGGGAGAGATAAGATCAGGCAAGAATGATCCTGGCCACTCGGGAGAGTGTGAGAGCAATTACAAACCTGTTGCTATGAGCAAAATTAAAGGCAATTAGATTAGGCCCCAGCAGTGACAGCAACCCATTTTGGGTGCCCAATCCTAGATGGCACACCGAGGTCTGGCTGGGCTCCTGCCAGACCACGCGCCGGGTCTGCCTGGACAAACCAGCAGCTGGCGTGTACAGGCAGTGCGGGAGTGCTATGTGTGTGTGGGCTGGGCTTTTATTCACAAGCAGGAATTGCCCAGAGTTGTGTATTGTTTTAGGGGGTCAGAACACCACAAAGTGTATATTATACTGCTTTATGGTATAATATATTTGGCAAACCCAGAAATGGGTTAATTTGGTAATCAGGTTAAGCATATTGTGGGATTATGCCTGTAATTACTATGCTACTTTATAGAGCCCCAGTATTCTATTCTAGCTAAGATCTGTTCTGTTCTGTGCTAGCTGTTGAACCCCAGTATTCTAGTATTTTATTCTAGCTGAAGTCTAGCTATGCTATTCTATTCTAGCTAGATGTTGAGCTTCATTATCCTAGCTTGTAGAGCCCAAGCATTCTAGCTAATTGTTGAGCCCCAGCATTCTCTTCTAGCTCAATTCAATCCCATCCCATCCCATCCCATCCCATCCCATCCCATCCCATCCCATCCCATCCCATCCCATCCCATCCCATCCCTATCTCTATCCCTATCCTATTCTTCTATTCTAGGCATATGAAGAGCCCCAGTATTCTAGCTAATTAAGAACAAGGTTGCAGGTTAGATAATGCAGGAAAAGCCCTGTTCCTTTTTCTGAATTCTCTGCAGTGTTTGTATTCTGGACACACATACACATTTGTCCGCGCACGCACACACACACACACACTCTCAGACTTCTTTCCCTTCTAGAAATACTAATTAGCTTAAATTCAAGAAAAGATGGAGGGTGTTGAAATTTCTCAGAACAATGAACTCATCTGCATTCATTTGCATTGATGGATATTATTGTTAATTGAAAAAAGTAATTAAAAATCAGCAGTTTGTTGGTTTTTCTAAGAGAGAGAAAGGGGATTATTTCATTTTCAAAGAACTTAAGAAAACTCACAATCCTCAGGCCATGAATTTTAAGGGGTAGATGGAATTTTAAAAGTTTTTTTTTTTAAAGAAAGAGAAAAAGCACCAACTGAAGTGCTTGTAAATCTAAGTATAAACAGTTTAATCTTGTTTGCGTGCATTTTCAGCCATGCTTTTTTCCATTTTATCCCTGGGTCCTCCCTCCCCATATTTAAGAACGCCTTTTACAGGCAAAAAACATTTTTATTTTCTCAGGCTACTTTATAATAATGCTGCTGTGAGCCTTAATCTTTCTCTGCAGCGTTCTTCCTCGCTTTGTTATTTGATGCCTTATTTTATTCTATATGTTTTATAGAACATCTTCATGTAGGCTTTAACAGTAAAGAATGGCTTTAATTGCTTTTTATTTTTTTTTAAAATTGTCTTCTCTTAAGCATGAAAAGTATTTCTTTTGGGGGGCCTGTGAAGCCTTTTTTTTTAGCCTATACATGTTGGGTGGGGTTGGGCTAGAAAGGGGGATGGACTAGAAGACCTCCCAAGGTCCCTTCCAACCCTATAATTCTCTGATTCTCTGATTCTATCCACATGCTTTGATGTTGATACTGTTTGTCATGTTTTTTTTTAAGGCTAGTGGGCCTTGCAAAGATTATAATAACGTCCTCATTATCGTTGAGTATCACGAGACTTGGCTGGGCACGAATTGTGCCTATCTGGGTTTTGAGTGTGGCGTCAACCAAGATCCCAGGACAGGGGATTGGCTATGGTTATTGGAGACTCTTCAGTGGCGTTCAGTCCACACATTCCTGGATGCAGGACCTTGTTTGTTCGGTTGGGCTGTAGGGATCAGCCGGAACGGTGGCTATTGTACCAGCCTCCTGCTGGGTAGCAACCTCCCTGGGAAACAACCTGATTCTGTAGCTGGCTTGGCGGTGGCATTTCCTGGGCTCGTGGTCCTCATGGACGTCAACCTGCCTTCCTTGGGGCAGGGTCAGAGGTGGCTCTGGAATTCATGGCCACCCTGACAGCCATGGGCCTGATCCAGGCTGTCCAGGGACCAACACATGACAGTGGTCATATGCTAGATCTAGGTTTCCTCCCCCTCCCCCCCCTCCTCTTCTTCTTCCTCTCCCTCCTCCTCCCCCAATATATGTATTGGTGTCCAAATTTTTTTTGGCTTTTTACACGTCCACCAAACATGATAAAATGTCCCTTCATGTTGTTCACGTTTCCAGCAACGATTTGAAGTACCTTTATACATTCTAGACCAGTGTTTCTCAACCTTGGGGACTTTAAGATGGGTGGGGAATTCTGGGGCTTGAAGTCCACCCACCTGAAAGTTGCTAAGGTTGAGAAACACGGTTCTGGACAATTTCTCTGGTGACAAATGCCAATGATGCCAACAAGTAGGCTATCACTCTTCTGTCATGGTCTGGCCATTCTCAGTTGGCTTTGGAGTTCTCTGGCACCCACCCCCATTGCAGGGAGGCCGGATCTATTTGATCGGCCCACCCCAGGTGACAGATGGACCCAATAGGATTCCAGAGGGAGCCTGGGGTTGCCCCTGAAGGTCTGGTGCAGCGAGGTCTTGTTCGCTTCCTGGAACAAGAGGGGAGGAGGGGCTTTTGATCTGATTGCACCCATGAAGCCTCTCTTTTCTCAGGGACCCTGCAACTCCCCTTGCTTCACTGAGGATCTGAGAGAAGTGAAATGGCTTCAGAGACATCTTGACCTCCACTGGAGGACAACAAGGAATGAATCCAACCGAGCATGAGGTAGAGCCCCTCTTAAGGCCTCTGTTGTGGCGTTAAGGGTGATGAAACTCTGGTATTTCTCTTTATTGCATCTGCAGTAAGTCGCTCAGTTACTCTGTTCAAGGAAACCTGGGTCCTCCTGGGGAGGACTGATTCAGAGGTTCACTTGGAGGACCGCTGTGAGGAATATGCTTGGCATCTGTTTGATAAAGATGCTTGGATTCACTTCAGGTTGGAGGCTGGTCCCATGCAGACGTCTGAAGTTAGCTTAGTTCTTCTGGGAAGAGTTTAACCCTTTACTCCCGATGAAGTGAACACAGTTCTTGGGACTGCTAGCTGGGCCACTTGCATATTAGACCCATGTCCCTCTTGGCTCTCTAAAGCTTATGGGGAAGTGACATGTTGGTTGGGTTCTGGCAGCGGTCAATTCATCTCTCCGGAGATCAGATTGGCCCTGGCCCTTTTGACCTTCAGCAAGGCCCTGAAGATATGGCGGTGTCCCCAGGCTTGTGGGTCAGTGTCTGTTGGAGTCTGTGAATTAATTTTGTTGAAATATTTATATTATATCTGTATCAACGTTGTCGTTCTTTAAAAATCTCCACTGCCGATTGTCCATTTATTTTATATTTGTTGCTGTTTTTCTAAATGGTTGTTAGCCATCCAGAGTCACTTGCTTGAGATGGGCAGCAATATAAATGGAATGAATGAATGAATGAATGAATAAATAATATTGTGACTTTACCATTGATTGTAGTACGCTGTCATCATGGCAGCTTTTATTCTATGTCTGCCCCGCCATTAGTTTGAGGCAGCCTTTCTCAACCTTTTGACCCTGGAGGAACCCTTGAAATATTTTTCGGGCCTCGGGGAACCCCTGCACATTTAGGCTCAAATATAGGCCAGAAGCTACAAAATTATTCTATTTGTTTCATGGGTAGGCCTGGATAGATGCATTCACAGTGTTCTTAAACTAAAAATAAAGAATGAAACCTTATCTCTTTAATGTGAAGTTGCCCAAATTTGAAATAATTTTTTAAATAAAGCATGATCTCCCAGGGAACCCATCGTGACCTCTCATGGAACCCTGGGGTGCCACAGAACCCCGTTGAGAAACCCTGGTTTAGGTATGCCATCAATAATATTTAATTAATGAACTGTATATGCTGCCAAATTTCACTGCTACTATTACCTGCTGTAAATCACTGTGATGTTTGAACATTTGCATATAGGTAACTTAAAGAAATGCATAAACGGTGTGGGCCACCTCATTCCACAGGACAGTCTTCAGCTCGGTTCGTCGTGTTGGAAAAAGGCATCTAAGACTGGTTTGGTGTCCCAAAGAGCCGTCCGTGGTTCTTGTGATATTCTAGCACCAACAGCAGCTGGCATGATATCTCCGTAACCAACAAGATGATCGCAGATGTTTTACTGTTTGACCTGGCAGTTGACTGAGAAAGATGATGCTATCAACCGAAGAGAGCAGAAGGCTTTCAGAGAAGAACGTTGAAACGTAGGCAGCACGCAAAACCAGGCAGAGCTTTGATTGCTCCATCACGGCCACCATCTTGACTTTTTTGACCATACTTGCCTACACCCCAGCACATAGAACAAAAGCCCTCCAGCAGCTCATGGCTGGCACTCCCTATACAAGAAGTGATCAGCTCTTGAAAAAACGTGTTGTGAGCCTTCCACCGTCGGCTTCCTCCCTTGTTGCACAAAAGGGCTAGATTAATCTTGAATGGAAATCTAAACAGATAATTATGGGTTGATTACCCCTCATCAATGGAAATTACAGCTGTATCAGGTATGAGCAGGTGTGTGTTAAAGGCTGTTTCTCAGCCTTCGCGGAGTAAGCTCTGCTGAGATAATGCGATGGTTGGTTGTTAGCAAGGCTGAGCTAGCAAAAAAAAATACAGCTTTTCTATTCGCTGGTGCTAGCAATGGGATTTGCTTGGCTGTCCCTCTGAACCAGTGTTTCTCAAACTTGGCCACTTTAAGAGGGGTGGCCTTCAACTCCCAGAATTCCCCAGCCAGCAAATGGAATGGCTTCTAACTGGAATGGCTGACCCCAAATACTTTTGAAATTTGGCAAAAGGAGGAAAAGTAATTGCTGGGGAAGATTTACTGATGCTCCAAGGCCAACTGAGGTTGGCCGCCATATTTATTTCCCCTTCATACCCAGGAGAAGGCCACGTTGACCCTGGCATTGTTTGGGGCACATTGAGAAATGTGGGGTAGGTTTATCCTAAATTAATCAAAAGGTTTCATGTATTAGAGGTAGTCCTCCCTTAACGATCACAATTGGGACCAGAGTTTTGGTTGCTAAGTGAAGTAGTCATTAAGCGAATCCGACCCAATTTTACAGCTTTTTGCAGAGGTCATTAAGTGAATCACAGCAGACGCTAAGTGAACCATGTGGCTGTTAAGTGAATCACACAGTTCCCCATTGATTTTGCTTGCCAGAAGCTGGCTGGGAAGGTCAAAAATGGCGATCATGTGGCCATGGGACGCTGCAATGGTCGTAAATGCGAACCGGTTGCCAAGTGCCTAAGTCGTGATCATGTGACCATGGGGACGCTGCAGTGGTTGTAAGTGTGAAGACCGGTCATAAGTCATTTTTTTCAGCACTGTCATAAGTCTGAACCAACACTAAACAAATGGTTGTTAAGCGAGGACTACCTGTATGCCAGTTGTGCCCTTTCCTGGATTGGGAGGCCCTGCAGACACTTGCTGGTACCTTGGTCACCTGGTGATTGGACTACTGTAATGCACTCTTCGTTGGGCTGCCCTTGAAGACCACTTGGAAGCTATATCTGGGCAGTGATGGGCAGATCATGGTACGTGCCCATGTCCCACTGTTTTGTGATCTACACTGGTTGCCATTTGGCTTCTGTGTGTAATTCAAGGTGCTGGTTTTATCACCTGTAAAGCCCTCCATGGCAGAGTGATTTGTTATAGGCTTGGTTATTTGTTGGGCCACCTGTCTTGGTTTATTGCAACTTCTTAGGAACTTGGAAACAGGAAGGATCCATTACAGAGCCTCTGACCACATGCAGACTCCCTCCTCTAGGCCTCCCTGACTAAATATTGGAAGTGAGATATCTGGTGATGGAACAGCTTCTTCTTGGTTCCAACACCGTATCTGCAGCCTCCTGTTCCCAGGGTTGGTTTTCCATCTTTTCAGCCTCAAGTGAAGACTTTTTAAAACTCTCACGAGATTGCCGTTTTATTTATATTTCTAATTACACTTGCCGTTATCTGTCCCTGCTGTTTTGTATTCTAAGCTTTAGGGTCATCTGGGGTGTTATTTGAAAGAGTGTTTTTTTAAAAAAGAAAAATCTCTGGAAGATCATTAGGAATTAAGGAACGTTTTGTTTTGAAAAAGAGCCAGCATACCTCTATAACGGATATTCACACAATGTCCCCGGTTAGGCTAAAAAGGGGCTGTTTCATTGTGGCTCCATGTGTTGTGGGAACCTGGCCGTGGGTCCTTCTCCTGCTTATGAGTACCGCAGGGGAACTGATTGGCCCTGGTGAGAAAAAAATTATAGAGCACAGGATGTTAGTGTTGGGGAGGTCTTTGGAGATAATCTAATCCACCCCCTTGCCCATTGCCCCAGGCTAATGTTCTGCTGAGCTTTGCTTCCTTGCAAGTCCACTGCTTGGTTTGAGTTTTTTGTATCGGAGTAACAGAAACTCATTTTTCCCACTGTTACAGTCTTTCAGACGCTGGAAGAGAGTGAGTGTGCCATCTTACATCTTTCCTTCTCCCGTCAAACCTTTCCAACTCTTTCAAGCCTTCCTTATAGGACTCAATTTCCAATTCAAATGGCCATCTTGAACCTTTTCTTCTGAGCACAGTCCAATTTGTCAATGTCCTTAAAAGTGCATAAACCAGAACCGGTCATGGTCTGTGATTCTGCCACAGAGGTTTAAGAACAAGCACTACCCTTTCGAATGGAGCTGGGCCTGGATTTTCTCCTCTCTGTGCACAGCAGAATATGAATAAATGATCTGGAGAAAACATCATGTAAATGGCCTTGTTTGCATAATATAGATTTCAAAATTCAGCTTTTACGTGGGGCAGCTCAGGAAGGGAGATAGAAAATGGAGAGAAGAGGGAAGGGAAGGAGGGAATGGAGAAGAAGAAGGGAAGGAAGGAAAGGAAGGGGAAATGGAGGAGGAGGAGGAGGAGGGGGAGGAAAAGAATGAAAAGGAGGAAATGGAATAGAAGAAGGAAAAAAGGAAGGGAAAGAGGAAATGGAGAAGGAGGAGAAGAAAAAGAATGAAAGGAAGGAGGAAATGGAGAAGAAGGAAAAGAAGGAAGGGAAGGAGGAAGGGAAGAAGAAGGAAAGGAAGGAAGGAAGGAGGAAATGGAGAAGGAAAAGAATGAAAAAAGGAAGAAATGGAGAAGAAGGAAAAGAATGAAAGGAAGGAAATGGAAAAGAAGGAAGGGAAGGAGGAAATGAAGAAGGAAAAGAAGGAAGGGAAAGAGGAAGTGGAGGGGAAGAAAAGAAGAAGGGAAAGAGGAAATGGAGAAGAAGAAGGAAAGAATGAAAGGAAGGAAATGGAGAAGAAGGAAAAGAAGGAAGGGAAGAAATGTAGAAAAGGAAGGAAAAGAAGGAAAGGAAAGAGGAAGTGGAGATGAAAGAAAAGAATGAAAGAGGAAATGGAGGAGAAGGAGGAAGGGAAGGAGGAATTGGAGTAGAAAGATGAAAATAAGGAAAGGAAGGAAGGAAGGAATAAGGAAGAAAAGAAGGAAGTGACATAAAGAAGGAGGAAATAAAAAAGAAGTGGGAGGAAACGGAGGAAGACCTGGAGAAGGAGGAAAGGAAGGGATGCCTGCTGCATTCAGGGCAGTATTTCAAGGCCTGGTCTGGGTGCCAAGCATTTGGGGTCTGCTAAGTGGCGCCTTGCCCGGCCCTCAGACACCCATCTCCCCCCCGGGGCGCCCGATCAAGAGTGGCCTCTCCTCCCGCCGTGATCTGTCTTGCCCACCCTTCCCAGCACGGCAGCATTCCTGGAGCAGGGTGAGTGGGAGAGGATTCTGCGGGAAAGCCAAACAGCCGCCTTGTGCCACATGATCCGATCCGGGATGGATTGAGTTCCCCCTCCCAGGTGGGGAGGTGGGTTGGAGGGAGCCGCTTGGCTCAGGGGAAAATGTCAGCCTCTCACTGTTGAATTCCAAATAGGACAAAACAATTTCCCTTTCAGCAGTTGCAGGGCCATCTGCTCCAGTCTCATGCCCCCGATGTTTTTGCCTCCCAATAAAACACTTTCCACGGTTGTACCTTGAGTCAGATCTTCTCAGGCAGAGTCAGGTAACAGACGTAACCGCCTCCGGGAAAGACTTAGCAGCTGCATCCACACAACATGCTCGCTGGCTTGTTTGATTATGTGCCATCAAATTGGTGTTGGCTCTTAGAGACCACATAGATAGACATTCTCTGTGGTGATCTGTCCCCAACCTGGTCCTTCGGGTCTCCCAAGGGTGCCCCCATCCCCCCTGTAACCGAGTCCCTCCCCCTGGCTGCTGGTCCTCCTCTTCTTCTCTTTCCCTCCACCCAGCATTATGGACTTCTCAAGGGGGTTGGGTTTTTGCATTGATTGATTGATTGATTACATGCCCTCAAGTTGTTTTCAACTCCTAGTGACCTCATAGTTAGATTTCCTCCAGGAGGACCTGTCCCCAACCTGGACCTTCAGCCCTTCGATTGATTGATTGATCAATGTGTGCCATCAAGTTGGTGTTGACTGTTAGCAACCACATAGCTAGATTTTGTCCATGACCATCTGTCCCCAACCTGGTCCTTCGGGTCTCCCAAGGGTGCCCCCATCACCCCTGTAACTGAGTCCCTCCCCCTGGCTGCTGGTCCTCCTCGTCTTCTCTTTCCCTCCACCTTTCCAATCAATATGGACTTCTCAACACAGCGAGGTATTCCCACTGACTGATGATCAAGTTGGTGGTGATTCTTAGAGGCCACATACATAGACCTTCTCCAGGAAGATCCATCCCAACTCGGCCCTTCAGGTTTTCTGTCTACCTTGCTGCTGGTCCTCCTCTTCTTCTCTTTCCCTCCACCTTTCCCAGCATCAGAGCCCCCTCCAGAGAGCTGGGTCTTCGCATCATGTGCCTGAAGTAGGATCATTTGAGCCTGGTCATGGGTGCCTCCAGTGAGATCTCTGGGTTGATCTGTCCGATGATCTATTACTTCCTTTTCTTGGCTGTCCATGGTACTCTCAGGAGTCTCCTCCAACACCAAAGTTCAAAAGAGTCAATACTGCTCCTCTCCTGCTTCTTTAAAGTCCAACTTTCACTTCCATAGAGGGTCACTGGGAAGACCATGGCTTGCACGATTCCAATCATTGTAGGCAGACACATCACACATCACAGTATTTGAATAACTTGTCCAAGGCCTTCATTGTGACCCCCCCAAAAGCTAGTTTGTGGTGTATTTCTTGACTGCAGTTTCAGGCACAGAAACCCTATAATAAATAAATCTTAGAAACAATACATTGCCCCATAAATCAAATAAAGAAATGAAATATGTCAAGTAAAGATTAGGCCTTCGCTCCCCAGGCAAAAAACTTCCAGAGAGTTTTCTTTTTGCTGGAAGGAAGGAAGGAAGGAAGGAAGGAAGGAAGGAAGGAAGGAAGGAAGGAAGGAAGGAAGGAAGGAAGGAAGGAAGGAAGGAAGGAAGGAAGGAAGGAAGGGGCAAGCAAGCAGTTTTAGGGTGGTGGGTGTGTTGTGAATCAATCAAAAGGGTTGAAAAGTGTGCAAGAAATGTCCAGAATAGCATTAAAATAATTTGCTAATATCTCCAGTCCAAGCAAGTGTGAGTCAGTCCAGGAGGCCAAAGTATGCCCTGAACAAAATGCATTGACAAAAAAATTATCTGAGCCCCTGCTGTTCATGACATTCTGCAACCCCAACAAGGGCTACCTGTTCTGGTTTAGTAGACATTTTTCTCATTGTTTATTTCAACAACCCACCTTGTCTGAATCATTTTCACAAATAAAGACAACCTTCTGTTTTTCCCTTCCGGCTGAAGGCTCTGCCGCTGACAGAACTGGCAGTGACCTTGATGAATAATGCATGTGGGTTAATGAGGAAGAGATGAGCCTTTGCCAGGGATGGGGGAGAAGGTGGGAAGGTGAGGCGGGCCCAGGAGTCTTGGGGAAAGGAAAACTGGCAAGGGTGAATGTTGGCTGGCGATCAGTGTTGTGCTCCATGAAATGGGCCAAGGAGCCATCAAGAATGCACGCTTGATCTTTACGAGATGCTCACAGGTCAAACGAGCAGCCAGTAGATCTTCGGAGGTCTTACGAGTGGAGAATGGAATGTAGAAGGGATGATGGTGGGCCTCAGACTGGATGTTAGCTCAGGGTCGTCCTCCTCCCCACCCATCAGGATGGCCAAGGAGATACATAAGATGGTTTGCGCTGGATCAGGTTGAGATTCATCGCTCAGTGAGAGACCCAGTATGGGAGAATAGTGAAGGTGCTGGACTAGGAGTGGGGATACTGAGGTTCAAGACTCCCTTAGCTACGGAAGTTCCCTGTGGGACTTTGGGCCAGTCCCTCCCATTCAGCTCAAGAGTCAGTTGGGTGTAGTGGGGAAGGGGCTGGACCAGGAGCTGGGAGACCATCCCCCATCCACAATGGATATTGTCAGCCTTAGCAGGTAGACCAGACAGGAGATACAACCGGATGAGCTAACTCTAAGGCTACATTGACAGAATCTTGCAAGTCTGAAAGTACAAATCTCCTGCTGTCTCTTACAGCCCAGAAAACTAGGGAGGGTCCCTTCTGAGCTCTTTCTCCACCCATTATGCAGCTGTGGGCTGTGCCTTCTCTTATCTGACCGTTCCATCTCTTCGTCTGTCTCCCAAGGTCTTTCCCACACACCATTATCTCACCCTCCCCTTCAGGCTCATCCCCCATCTCCTTTACAGCCCGAGAAACTATGGAGGGTCCCTTCTGAGCCTCTTTCTCCACCCATTATGCAGCTGTGGGCTGTGCCCTCTCTTATCTGACTGTTTCCTTGGCAGCCTCTCTTCACCCCGTCTCTCAAGGTCTTTCCCACATCCCTTTACAGATATTTATCTGTTACTTATATGCCCTGCCTTTTGTTTGCAGGCAGATGCTTCCATCCTGCCCAAGAACAACCCTGTGGGGTAGGCTGACTGGGAAAGAGCAAATGATTCAAAATTACCTAGTGAGCTTCCATGGCCGAGGTGGATTAGAACCCGGGTCTCCCCACTCCTCATCCAGCCCCTTCCCCACTGCATCTGATTGGCTCTTGGGCTGAGAGGGAGGGACTGGCCCAGTCAGCCAATGAGCTTCTGAAGCTGAGGATGGACTAGAACCTGGGTCTCCCCACTCCTCGTCCAGCCCCTTCCCCACTGCACTTGATTGGCTTTTGGGCTGAGAGGGAGGGACTGGCCCCAAATCAGCCAATGAATGCCTGTGGCTGAAGAGGGGTGGGGTGGGGACTAGAACCTGGTCTCCTAGATCTTCATCCAGCCCCATCTTAATCCAGTTGGCATGTGTGACACCATCTTTTTCCTCTCCTCTCCCTGCAAGGCCATGGATAACCCCTGGTCCTTACCGAGCCTTTCCTTTGAGGTCAACCTCCCTTGTCTTCTTTCTTGGAAACCCTGAGTCCCCTTGACCTTTCTGTAGGATTTTTCCCTCCAAACCATTGCTTTTTGAAGGTCACCCTGTTTTTTTCAGGATGCTTTGGACCACGCAACCATGAAAACACCTACTTGACTGACCCAAAATACTATACCAAGCCTATCTCGATTAAGCAGATTGTCAATTTGACCTCAGCGTAGCTTGGAGTGATAGCATCTCCTGACTAGCAGTTCAGCTAAATTGCTCATTAAATCCTTGGGCCCCATTAAAGATCCTCAGCTATCTGTGAAACAGGAATAATGATACACAGAGTCAGACCTGAGCAATCCCTATTAGCAAAAAGAGGAACATCTTGTGTCTTCTTTACACACAGCTACAATATTCGTGGGGCCTTTAGTATCCATCATAGGCTGTTGGAGGCAAAACTGTGTGCAATTCATTCCCAGCAATAGGACGAGGTGGGTGAGGAAACCGACCTCTTTAATACAGATTATTTTTCTCCCACTTGTTGGCTCGTCCAGAGGTTTTGCAGCCAATGTCAGTTTTTCTAATCTGAGCAGTGCTTAAATAATGGGACTTGGGGGGGGGGGTAGAAAAGCAAGGGGGGAAATGGAAAGGGAGACCCCCTTGAAACATTAGATGTAGGGATGAGTCTTTATGGTGTAGTGGGGAAGGGGCTGGATCAGGAGTGGGGAGACCAGGTTCTAGTCCCCCCTCAGTCCCAGAAGCTCATTGGCTGACTCTGGGCCAGTCCCTCCCTCTCAGCCCAAGAGCCAATCAGGTGTAGTGGAAAAGGGGCTGGACCAGGAGGGGGGCGACCGGGTTCTAGTCCTTCTTCAGTCCCAGAAGTTCATTGGCTGACTCTGGGCCAGTCCCTCCCTCTCAGCCCAAGAACCAATCAGGTATACTCCAGTGGGGAAGGGGCTGGACCAGGAGTGGGGAGACCCAGATTCTAGTCCCCACTCAGTCCCAGAAGCTCGTTGGCTGACTCTGGCCCAGTCCCTCCCTCCCAGTCCAAGAGCCAATCAGGTGTAGTGGAAAAGGGGCTGGACCAGGAGGGGGGCGACCCGGGTTCTAGTCCCTCTTTAGCCACAGAAGCTCAAGGCATACATCTATTATCTTCTCAGAAACCGTGAGGACACTGCAGTATTTCCAGGAGTCAGAAGATGGGAGCCAGGACTTGTTCTCCTGCTGCATCCCCAGGAATAATAAAGCATGATAAAGCATCCTTCTGAGATGAGTTCTACTGGAAACCACAACAACAGCCTGTTATAAATGAAACGGGGAGGCACAGATTGCCGCTTCAGCTCGCTCCTGAAACAAACACAGAGCAACATTCCTGAAATTATGGAGAGATGTGAATGCTTTCTCTTGCCCACCTTTGATATGTAATAATGAAGCTGGTGATTCACGGCGTCTCCAGGATGACTGTATGCTTTTCGTTTCCTGCCACAGATGCTCTTCCTGTGTAGCTCTCTAACACCTTGCTCTAAATTGCCCCAAATTTCACAACTCACTGAGAGGCGAGTCGCTAAAGAATCGCTGCATTCACACAAGGCTCTGGGTTGGCCAGGCACAACTGCTGCGTTCCAGGACGCACAAGGCGCAACTGAGCCACGGCCTGATTCACCCAGCCTGCTAAACCACTAACCACTAACACTCAACTCCATTTTAGCCTTGCCCAACCCAAGCAATCGCAGCCTGACCCCTTCCAACCTTTGGCTGAATGAGTGTCTGGTATTCATCAAATGGACATACAAGAGGCTGATCCGAGGCCTTGCTGAGCTGCTGTAGTGATGGAGGTGAGCAGCAATCTGATTTCCCACAATCCCCCCCAAGAAGCATCGCACCAGGGCATCGTGGGAAAAGTACTGTTCCCATTGCTACCGGTTTTATTTCCTATGGGGTTGCTGGGCAACTGACACGCTCATAGCTCCAACTGCTTTCCCTAATGAGCCAGGGAAACCAAACCCTTTCCACCAATTTTGGGCAATCCCAGGATTACAGACCCCTTGAATAAAGGAAGAATAAGTAGATGTTATTGCCTATAAAATCCTCACTCTCTTTTCAGCAAGGGAGACTGGCAGAAGGGGGCTGCGTGGGCAGGCCCCCCAACTCTGGAGGCCATGGATGAGTCCCAATGCCCCTTATATTTGGTTAGAGTTTTGTAGATGAAACATACTAGGAATCTGTGACCTCATATCATGCTTGCCTCTCGTAATTGCTCATTATAAGACATGACTACCCATCTTAGACACTGGAGGTTTTGTGATGGCTGTTTATAGAATTATAGAAAGATAGGGTTGGGAGGGACCTTGGAGGTCTTCTAGTACAACCTCCTTCCCAAGGCAGGAGTCCTCATACCATCTCAGACAAATGGTTGTCCAATCTTTTCTTGAAAACCTCCAGTGATGGAGTGCCCACAACTCCTGGAGGCCAGCTGTTCCACTGCTTAATGGTTCTCACCATCAGGAAATTCCTCCTTGTTTCCAGGTGGGATCTCCCTCTGATGAGCTTCCACCCACCTCTTCTTGTCCTACCTTCAGGTGCCATGGAGAATAAGTCAACAGCCTCTTCCCTGTGGCAGCCCTTCAAGTATTAGAAGACGGCCATCATGTCTCCCCTCAGCTTTCTCTTTGTTAAGCTAAACATACCAAGTTTCTTTAGTCATTCTTCATAGGATTGAGCCTCCAGACCCCTTATAGTCTTTGCTGCTGTCCCCTGCACACTTTCTAGGGCCTCGGCATCTTTTTTGCATTGTGTTGACCAGAACTGGACTCAGTATTATTGTCAGTCCTGGTGATCTTTGAACAGCTTTCTTCCACACTCTGGAATTAGTTACTTCTCCCTCCCAGTGATGGGGTTGAAAAGTTACCTGCCTGGTGGACACGTAATCCAAAACAATACAGACAAGATCCCTGCTGATCTTTATGTGACCATATCTTCTGGAGAGTTCCCTCATGCTGCAGAAGAGGAGGTGAGGTGAGGTGGACGTTGGCATCTACTTATGATGCCCAACCTCCCTGGGACATTTTAGCTTTCTTTTCCTTGTAAAATCTTCACATTTTAGCTTTCTTTTCCTTGTAAAATCTTCACATTTTAGCTTTCTTTTCCTTGTAAAATCTTCACATTTTAGCTTTCTTTTTGTAAAATCTTCACATTTTAGCTTTCTTTTCCTTGTAAAATCTTCACATTTTAGCTTTCTTTTCCTTGTAAAATCTTCACATTTTAGCTTTCTTTTCCTTGTAAAATCTTCAAAAAGAGCAAGGGTCATCTTGGTCCTGAAATTATCACCACCTTTTAAACTCCCATGCCATGTAGAAGCCGCCTTGATTTTTCTCCTTTATCCAGTTCCAATGAAAAAGGATTTGCTTTTGAATTTTCTTCAGAAATGTCCGTGGCTGGGAGGCCATACCCTTCCATTTCTTTAAATCTGAGGTGGTCCAGGAGTGGGTGCAAATGTCCAGTTTTTCAGTGTGCCAGTTTATCTATCAGCCTCCCTGCTTTCTCGCACTGGGTAGTATTTTCAGATGTAAAAATGAGGCAGCTAGGAACCGTACGTGTTGGTAGTAAAGTGACAGATACGATACTGGAACCAATATAGCAATAAAACTGCACTTCCAACGATGCTCAGAAATACTGTATCTTTTGGAGAACTTGAAGTTTTCCCTTCTCCCATCCATTCTGGAAACACCCATCATTTCAAATCCTCTGCAAATGAGCTTAAAATGCTCCACAGGTCAGATTTTATGTCCTGCTGCCTTTTAATCGTTAACTGTATTCGAGGATTAGGAAAATGTCTATGATGGTGAATAATTTGTAGCTGGGGTCTCTCTCTTTCTAAATAATTTAAAGCTGAAACGGAACTGGAAATGAAAGATCAGTTTGGCCTATGGAAAGGCACATTTCAAATGAAGCTGAATGAGACATCTTATCTTGCAAACTTAACTGGCAAAGAACACTGTAAGCCAATCAATGCTTTTCTTCTTCCCTCCCGATGGCCAGAAGCAAACATCATCCAATCCATTTCCTGTTCCTTGAACTACCCACCTTTTGTGTGTTAATACAAACCTCCTCACTCACCGTCTCTACCCCTTAAGGAAATAAAATAAATCCCCTCCATGTTTTTCAGTGTTTGAATTTATCTACCTAGGGGTTGGGGGAAAAAAAAACAGAGAGACAGAGAAAGAAAAAGAAGTTGGTATGCTGGGAAACTCTGCAAGGAAAGGTGGCTTGTAAAAATGGGAAAAAACCAACATTAAAATCCTTCAAGGTCTTCCCAGTCCCCACACCACCATTCCTTGGTTGGCTTAAAAGCCCCTTTGATTTGTGAAGGTGACAACCGGGTGCTTTTCCCAATGCTTGTAACCATGGCAGCTACAGGAACTGGTTTGGAAAGTTGTGGAGGAACGGTCTGACCGATGCAGAGAAGACCAGATCCAGAAACAGGATGCTGAGCCACCATGGACGGTTGAAGTAGCTGGGTTGAGCCCAGGAACTAGGAGGTGGAATGAAGTGAACCTTGCCCCCAGTAAGAAAACAGACTGGCCATGCCATCTGCGAAATCTTGGCTACTTAAAGGAAAATATAAGTTGTGCTGCAGTTTGTCATAACCCAGAGCAGAGCCAGAAACAAATAAGACTTGGATTCAACCGAACAATTGGCAATATGAGATTAATCTGGTCCAGATCTGACCCTGAGAACCTCACTGTGGAAGTGTCATTTATCCTTCTAAAGAGGAAAAAAAAAGGAAAATACAAACTTTATTTCCTGTAGAATTAGGACTTCAGCCTAAAACTCAACATGTCAGGGTAGTAATGGCCACAGCAAGCAGTGATGTACCCAAGCAAATGTCACAATTACATATTTGCATCAGGACACGTGTGTGCGCGTGTGTGAGATCATTTGTTCCCTCTTGTCCCCCTGGGATGCCCATTGGCAAGGCCCATGTGCAGCATTCAATCTCCTTGCAAACAGAAATAGGTGAAAACAGAGAATTTCAGAACAATTGTATGGAACAGGACAAAATCAGGGGTGAGCAATATTTTTTAATATCCAAAAGTCCATCCGTCAAAATATGAAGGTTGACGTCTTCATACTAGGCCCCAGTACAACTCAATGATAAAGACATCTTTATGCTATAAAAGGATAATAGTAATTCAGCTGTTTTTCTGTGCAGAAATGTCAGGAGAAGAATTCTGTATATAATTGTCTGCTATACGATCGCCAGGATTCTTAGGAGAAATATGTATGCCATGGCATTGGCGCATGTTGGCTGGGAATTCTGGGAGCTAAGCCATCTGGAGATTGGGAAAGGCTAGGCTGGCTGGGAATTTGCAACTCCAACGTATCTGGAGGGATGCAGTTTAGAATAGGCTGGTGTGGATAAATCATTTGGGAGGCTGATGAATTAGGCGGATAAAGACCAACGTCTATCCCTCTGGCCCCTGCTTGTGCTTGATACCCATCTGACTACATGGGGCTGTGCATCTTGGGGCTGTGCATGTTAAAAATGATTCAGAAGTCGTGCCTTGAACCTTTTTTTCAAAAGCTTGAAAAAAAGATGCAGCTGCTTTAAGAGTCCCATTCACTTTAATGAGAGGATTCATTAAAACAGCCACATCTTTCTTTTCAGAGTAGTCCCCCCTCAAAGTTGGACCACTTTGAGGCAGAACGGTGGTCCACTCACACATGAGCAAGTACCAACGCCATTCTTCTGAATCATTGTCCATCTACAGGTATGCACAGTTCTAATGGATAGTAAATTGAGAATAAGAAGTGGTGGGCATTTTATAACATTTCAGTGCATGATTGTAGATGCATTCAGGAAGAAAGCTGTTAGCATCAGGTGAGTATGGACTCAAAATTGTAGCAAATTGTGCAATTTGATGTTGCAGTGCCTTGGAAAATGGGGTGGCTTTCCCCCCATCTGTATAACTAGTAATAGAAATTACCCAATCATCTTTTTTTTAAATGTAGAATAGCCTCTGTTCTTTGACATGTCCGATGATATTTTAAAAGTCCGAATGCCCATGATGTCAGCTTTCTTTCAAAATTTAACTATTATTGGCCTGCAGTGGATGTAACCACTGTTGCTGGTATTTATTCATTTGCTAATTCAATTTTGATGCTGCCTGTAGCTGTTCCAGAAATTTTTTTGATCATGGGAAGACAAGACCTGGTGCATTCCAAAGCTAGCATTTGACTTGTTATTAAGTCTAGTGGAAAAAAAGGACAACCAGACATGCCTTCTATTGAATTTATCTTGATTTTTTTACCTGCAAAGTCCTATTGCTATTATTAATTGGCCTGCCACTTAGTCAATTATATATTATTGTATAGCACACAATTCAAGAAGAATTTTCACTGACCACCCACACTTCAGAAGACTCAGTCTCTTTTGATCTACTGTATAGATCTCTCTGCAATCTTCCATAGTTTTTGCATGGCACAATTGTATAGTTAGGGTTCTTCCTTCCCTGCTTCCCACCCTTCACTGGTTGCCCCCCCTGCTTATTTTTCCCCCTAGCATTTGAAAATAGATGCTGTTGTAACACCTGTCTTTTTCCTCTGCTTGCAATTTTGAAACAGGGTAAGTGCAAAAATGTGTTTAAAATGTTTCTGTTTCCTTAAAATGCCTGCGGTGCAAAATATGTGAATAGAGTCTAAGCCTGAATCTGGCTGTAAATGTCACACCTTTCACCAGAGAAAAACACATTTTCTATCCAGTCAATTTCCTACCTAGTCTAGTCAATTTTGCAACAGGATCTAGTCAGTTCCAGGAAAAAAAAATTGCCAGGGTGATTTCTCTTTGTCTCTTAGTTGTGCTACTTGTCCAAAGTGGAATTGGGAAACAGGTCTGCCCTTAGCACAGGATTATAATCGGATTATATCCCACACAAGGTGTGAATTGCATTGGGTTAAAGGATTGCAACCTTGCTGGCTTAAGCCCCAAACTGCACACCTGTTCTTAGAAAGGCTGCTGTTCTCAGTATAATTGACTAATTAAACAGCTAATTGAAGTTGGTAGGGAAATATAATTCTAGGATGCAATTAAGGCTGAGGACCAGGAGACCATTAGGGCAAGGAGCTTGTGGTCCAGGGCGTGAAACAGCCCTGTAATCAGAAAATAATGGCAAGCAACAGAGAAAGGAATACGCTTTTCAATATGGCATGCCTCCCTGGCAGGGGTATTTCCTCCAACTGCGGGCTTCCCAATTCATCCTTGCAAAGAGTGGTGGTCGCTTCTCTTCTAGCCCTGTTTTCTGCAATCACAACAGGGGAAGAGGCTCAAAACTGAAGAGATGGTAAGACAATGTGGGAGAATGACTGATAGTCTTGTGGTCTTTGCTCCCTGCCAAACACAGTCAGTGGAGATGTCAGTGAGTCATTATGCATTGGACAAAATAGCCGAGGAGACTGGAAAGAGAGGAGAGAATCTGTCGCTCAGGGTTGAACTGTGGAGTCCTTGGTGCTGTCTGAGCTTGGCTGTTGGCTTGCAGATGTTTCATGACCTGACTATGTAACACCATCAGTGCGAGGGAGGGTGGGGCTTGCTCCCTGTTTATATGTAGTAGCTTTCCCTTCCAGTGTTTGGGGGGGGGGTTCTCCTTGGCAGTTCCCTGGCCGGGGTGGTGTGTCCTGCCTGATTGCTTGTCTGCTTTATTGTATCCTTGGTAATTCCTTGATTAGAGTATTGCTTTCTGCTTGATTGTTTGTCTGGTGTCCACGCATGCTGGCTGGGGAATTGTGGGAGTTGAAGCCCACACATCTTAAAGTTCCCAAGGTTGAGAAACACTGATATAGATGTTTTGGTGAGTGGATTAATAGGGCAGTATTTCAGTCTATCGTGGATTCTTTTGCAGAATGGGGAAAAAAAATCTACGTACATAAAAACACTGACCTGTAAGTAAGTGCAGCTGGGGAAGGACAGAAAGATTGTGAATGAAATCTTTCTGTCCTTCCCCAACTGCACTTACTGTTCACACAAATCCCCCTCAAGGCACCTTGATTTTGATGCAAATGCACCCAATCTTCTCCTTCGTTAGATTCATTTCCTGGAAAAATAAATCGCGGTGCCCATTTTCTTGCTAACATCGTAACTTCCCTTGGATCTAACTGTCAAAAATACACGTTCTTTCTTACACCTCTTTCACAAATAAATAACCCCCAATGATGGGCATGAACCAAATCTGTTCAGTGACGGTGTCCACGCCAAGGTGGATTATGCTTCTGCAAGTCTTTTTTCAGAAAGTGGCTGCCATCAAAATCTGGGGTGGGTTCCTTTGACATCCCGATGAAGCGGGCTTGATTGATCATGACCAGAGGAAGCATCCATTCCTTTGTGGTGCAGAAAATATAAGGGTAATGATCATCCATGTGGAAGAACCGGGGCCTGGAAGGGAGTATTTAGATGATATCATTGGAGACTGCCAGAACATCCAATTTCCTGCAGCTCTGTTTGAATAGTAAACTGAATAAGATAACAGAGTTTGTGAGCAGGTGCGGTGTCATCTTAGTAAATGTCATCAGGATAGGGATGGCTCATTTTTTAACATAAAACCCTTGCTTGAAATAATTCAGCTTTTCCCATCTGGCAGTGGTTGCATAGCGAGTGGCTGGGCTCCCATTAATAACTTAAAATGAAATAAAATAAAACAAGCAAGTCATACTGTATAAAGGAAGGAGGAGGAGAATGGCCAGATTTTGCATCTCAAAAGCCTCCACTAAGGTTTGAGTGGGGTAGGAAAATGTAATGGACAAGCAACACACTTTCTCTTAGTTTCTCTTAGTTTTTTTCACATTTTGTCTGTTTTCCATCTTAGTTTGAGATTTTTGGTTTTTTTTTTTTTAAGAAAAGTTGCCCCTGAAATAGATATAATTTTCAGCATGCTTACCTGAATGCAGACCTTTTGTGTGGATGAAAGTTCTTTGCATCTGTCTCTTCCCTTAATAGTGAAGCCAATTCAGCGGCCGGCTAGAACCACTGAAATGCAGCACAGCTTATAACACAGCTTAGAACCTTGCACAGAAAAAGAATATTATCTTAGATAGCTTCAGTGAGCATGCCAGAGAAACACAGGTTATGGCTCTTATACATTCAGCCCTCCCAAGCATAAAGAATTACACACTTAGACACATTAGGTTAAGATAAGTAAAAAGAATCTTACTGACTTTATTGTTGCTTCTGTAACATCCATCTTGGTGGGAAAGATGAAGTTCCTTTGTTCTTCTTTTCTTTCTAATTACATACTTTGCCCTAAACTCTCAGCCCCACAGCTGCCAGGAGCTGTGTGGAAGAAAGGGGCAGAATCCCTCATCAGGGCCCAAGCACATGGCCCTGATGAAGAGAGCAGCATCCATGCTGCCTCCCCCTGGGTGGAGAAGGGGGAAAGAGTGAAAGAGGAAGTGGGAGCGGCAACAAACAGCCCCCCCCAGAGCAGCATCCTGGGCAACTCAATTTACATGTTAACGAGGCATGCTGGATTTGCCAAAACTTCCAACAAATAGATGCCTCTTGGGTGGGTGGAGGGGCACCTCTTTTATTTTTCTTAACTTTGGAAAATCTGCATGGCAACATGCAAAACTAGCCTGAATATCTTCGGAGGATGGCCCTTTGGTTTGTCGGTAGATTCGAGAAGTGAGAATTAAAATTGCCGGCTGAGCAAATTGGTCCTCTGAACTTTGGAAGGAGTGGCAAGAATTGGCGGTGCGCTATTTTCACCCAGAACAGATTGTGTGGGAATCCAGGAGCAACCTGTCAATTGTAAAAACAGAAACAGGGGGAAGGGGAGCTGCATAGTAAAGCTTATTCCGCAGGAGGTATTTTATTTATTTATTTATTTATTTAATTAAATTTATGTCACTGCCCATCTCCCCCAGTGGGGGACTCTGGGTGGTTTACAATTATTTATTGAATTAAATTTAAATACATAATTGTATAGAGTGGCTACTCTTCCTACGGTCTTAGCACGCCTTGTCTGAGCTGTCAGCCCTGCTAGGTAGACCAGATCAAGAAATCTGCTCCACAGGAAGGCTAAAACCCTTTTATTGAGATGGGCTTAATAACAGAATCTTGCAGGTTGGATTGTGCTGTATTTCTACATATTCTTATATCCCTGTGAATAAGGGAGGTGTCTGCCTGAGCCCCTTCTGAATGCGATTGCTTTGCTCTGGACTTAAAAAACGCTTCCTCCCCTTTTGCTTAGGGTTAGGGGATTCTTGCAATATCCATCAAGGCCATCCGGGAAGCTAAGTGGGGTCTGGCCTGGATGCGAGACCATCACAAACATGCCAGCCTACCAGCTAGACCCGGAAGTTGAAATACATGATGGAAGAAGGCAACAGTATACCTCTCCCGTATCGTTATCAAGAAAAGTACCTGGATTTGTCCACAAAATAAATTTTGTATTATTCTAAGAAGACCCTACATTTGATTTCGAATGGGCCATTCCCACAACTTCATATACAAAGTCCTGGTACAAAAATTCTGGTGTGAGGGGAATCCCGGGTGATGGGCACATTCTCTGCTTGAATGAAGTTCAGGTTGAAGGGTTTAATCTTTAAAGCCCTGATCTGATCAGGCCTGACTGAGATACCCCCTAGTTTGAGCAGGAGAGGCGCTTTTAACGACGTCCCCCTTTTTTCAGACCCATCTGGTAGGTAAGATTTTCCTCTGGGTCACTCTGGAATATGCTTTGCACACACATACACACACACCCCGTCCATGTTTTCTGCCTTCAGGAAAGGTGCTGAGACCCTCCTCTCCTGCCAAGCCCCTCTGAATTGTGGCTAAGATGAGGTTTGCAAGGGTTGATATTTCAGGTTTGATTGTTAGCCCCGTTAAGTGCTTTATAGGGGGAAAAGTGGATTTTTGATCAAACCAGATGAATGAGTAGTGGGTGGGTGGATAGATGAAGAGACAAACAGGTGGGTGGGTTAATGGATAGATAAATAAATAGTAGATAAAGATGATAGATAGATAGATAGATAGATGGATGGATGGATGGATGGATGGATGGATGGATGGATGGATGGATGGATGGATGGAGATGTGTTTGTGTGGGTATATGAAAGAGAGGTAGGTAGGGATAAAGATATAGATATGATAGAAAGAAATAGAAATAGAAATGCATAGAGATAAAGAGAAGAGAATGGATACACACACACACACATATATATACACAGATTGTGTGTGTATGATAGGTTAAGAGCAGAGACATCACACTGACAACAAAGGTCCGCATAGTTAAAGCAATGGTGTTCCCCGTAGTGACATATGGCTGCGAGAGCTGGACCATAAGGAAGGCTGAGAGAAGGAAGATTGATGCTTTGGAACTGTGGTGCTGGAGGAAAATCCTGAGAGTGCCTTGGACTGCCAGAAGATCAAACCAGTCCATACTCCAGGAAATAAAGCCAGACTGCTCACTTGAGGGAATGATCGTTGTTGTTCATTCGTCCAGTCGCTTCTGACTCTTCGTGACTTCATGGACCAGCCCACGCCAGAACTTTCTGTCGGTCGTCAACACCCCCAGCTCCCCCAGGGACGAGTCCGTCCCCTCTAGAATATCATCCATCCGTCTTGCCCTTGGTCGGCCCCTCTTCCTTTTGCCCTCCACTCTCCCTAGCATCAGCATCTTCTCCAGGGTGTCCTGTCTTCTCATCATGTGGCCAAAGTATTTCAGTTTGGCCTTTAATATCGTTCCCTCAAGTGAGCAGTCTGGCTTTATTTCCTGGAGGATTAATTGCTATTAATTGCTACCCACTATTGGTACCCATTGTTGTTTATTCGTCCAGTCGCTTCCGACTCTTCGTGACTTCATGGACCAGCCCACACCAGAGCTTCCTGTCGGTCATCGCCACCCCCAGCTCCCCCAGGGAAGAGTCCGTCCCCTCTAGAATGTCATCCGTCCATCTTAAGTCCACCCATCTTAAAGCGGCCAAGGTTAGGAAACACTGCTCTAGAAGGTTAAACAAATCACAGATACCTCATTATCATGGACTTGCTAACCAGGAATGCACTTTTCTTATGTACTTCCCAAGATTCTGTACATCCTCTTTCTGCCATTAAACCCTATCAACGAAACCCCATGTGAATCGTACTTCCTTGGTTGCGCACTGCTGTTGGGGCTTAAACCATGGTCTGTTTCTGGACGGGAGGGCAGAAGAGGAGAAAGGCACACTGCAAGCTCAGTTTAAAATGCAATCTGGGGGAACAATCGAGGGGGGGGGATTTATTGATTGGGGGGGATTTACCAATTTGGCTGGATGTACAAGGCAGTGGAACATTACTAGCTTAGAAAGTGTTAGAAGTTAAGCATTAGCTTAGCTCATTAGCTGAGCAAATTAAGCTTAAACTAAGCTTAAACTAAACTAAGCTTAATTAGCTAAGATAGTTTAGCTTAGCTAATGAGCTAAGCTAATTAAGCATTATGAGCTAAGAAAGTTGAGCCAGGTTAACTAGGAACCATGGTAAAGTATTATTATTATTATTATTATTATTATTACTACTACTACTACTACTACTACTATTATACACAACGTGAAATCACAGCTGACAGTTCTTTAGTCGGTGTTGGCCTTCATTCACACTGAGTTCTTCCCAAGAACCTGGGAGTTTGCAATGTATTATTATTATTATTATTATTATTATTATTTATTAGCTGCCCAACTAACATGAACCACAGTCCTAAGGATCCAGAAAAATGTGCTCATCCTTTCTAAATGATTAGGGCTAAGCCTGAGCCTCTTGATTATTATTATTATTATTATTAATAATAATAACAACAATTTGAATTTATTAGCCACCCAACTAACGCAAACTGCAGTGCTAAGGATGCAAGAAAATGTGTTCCTCATCCTTTCTAAATGATTAGGGCTGAGCCTGAGCCTCTTGATTATTATTATTATTATTATTATTATTATTAATAATAATAATAATAACAACAATTTGAATTTATTAGCCACCCAACTAACGTGAACTGCAGTGCTAAGGATGCAAGAAAATGTGTTCCTCATCCTTTCTAAATGATTAGGGCTGAGCCTGAGCCTCTTGATTATTATTATTATTATTATTATTAATAATAATAATAATAACAACAATTTGAATTTATTAGCCACCCAACTAACGCAAACTGCAGTGCTAAGGATGCAAGAAAATGTGTTCCTCATCCTTTCTAAATGATTAGGGCTGAGCCTGAGCCTCTTGATTATTATTATTATTATTATTATTATTAATAATAATAATAACAACAATTTGAATTTATTAGCCACCCAACTAACGCGAACTGCAGTGCTAAGGATGCAAGAAAATGTGTTCCTCATCCTTTCTAAATGACTAGGGCTGAGCCTGAGCCTCTTGATTATTATTATTATTAATAATAATAATAACAACAATTTGAATTTATGAGCTGCCCCACTAGTAGGAAAACTATTATTAATAATATTAATATTAATAATAATAATAATAATAACAATTTGAATTTATTAGCCACCCAACTAACGCGAACTGCAGTGCTAAGGATGCAAGAAAATGTGTTCCTCATCCTTTCTAAATGATTAGGGCTGAGCCTGAGCCTCTTGATTATTATTATTATTATTATTAATAATAATAATAATAATTTGAATTTATGAGCTGCCCCACTAGTAGGAAAACTCCTCAGCCCTTTCGAAGGACTGGGGCTGGCCCGGGGCCTCCTTCGTGCATCCCCCGGTCCCCCTCCTCCTCGCGTGGGTGCAGAGCCTGGAACCGGGGGCATGGGCAGGCGAGGGCCTGACGGTCCCCAGCTGCTCCAGGGCCGGCTTGCGAGAGGCGCCAGGTGCTTCTGTCGGCAGAGTGTGAATCACCTCGAGCGTGGCAGATGAAATCCGTGCCATTCCGAAGCAGGCCCGCTGGCTGTTCCCGAAAGAGAAAACGGGGCCAAGGAAAGCGATTTCCCACTTCCTCCACCCCAGGACAAGATGTTGAAATGTGTCAAGCTAGCGAGCCCCATCTCATCTGCTGCACATTTCGGGGGTGGGGGGAAGGGCAGGGAGGGCTGCAGCAGGGTTCAGAAGTGGGCTTTGCTATGGGGCGGGCCCACGTCCCCCGGGGGAGCGATGAAGAACGGCGCCAAGCGAAGGGAAGGCATTGCCAGCCAGCCGAACGGACTCTGCATTCCTGGGATACGAGGACGGAAAGAGGGGCCTGGGGTGCAATTAGAGATGGAGGCGCGTTGGCGGCCTCGGTTGGCTACATCTGCCGCAGTGAAAACGATGGTGGCGTTTTTTCACCAGGCAGTAAATTTCTCGTGGCTTTTCTGATGGCAAGCTCCGAGCCCATGGGATATCGGAGGCTTCGTTCACCAACCTCCCAGGTCCATTGATATATTGTTCCCAGCATCCTAATATCCCCCTCTAACGAAGGGAGAATCTAAGGTGCTGTCCTAACAGCCAGGAACCACGCTGAGACAAGGAATAGGTCTCTAGTGTTTTATTACTGCTACATAACAGAGAATCCTAACAAACTGAAGAAGCGTGGGAAAACCCAGACATATAAACCCCAAGGGGTTAAGGTGGGCCCGATCTGTGTCTCTTTGAATGGCCACCTAATTCCTCAGTACTACGCATGCACTTTACAGCCTGGATGGGAGCCCCCTGCTCGCCATCCTCACTCATGACAGGTGCTGTGTTTACCCGGCCATCAATAATCTTTTCCAATATTACGCATAGATCCCGGCTGGCTTCGTAAGCCACGCCTAAGCAGCAGTTAGACCCAGGGGTTAGATCTAGGCCAGTGTTTTTCAAGCTTGGCTACTTTAAGACGGGTGGGCTTCAACTCCCAGAATCCCCCAGCCAGCACGGGGTCAGGGGGCGTGGGTTCTTCTAGTGCAAATGCGGCTTTTTGGGTTGGCTAATGGGGCAGTGCATTGTGCAAAGCCTCCCCCCCAGATGGGTTAATTTGGGAACTGGGATACGTTTGTTATCTAAATGGGGCCAACAACTCCCATTTGAACTGGCCAACGGGGAGCTGTTCCTTTCACTTAACTCTGATTCCTATAGTTTTCTCTTTTTTCAAATCAAGCAAGGAACACAGATGAGCGGCAAAAGAGCCGTCTGACGTGCAGGTCACAGGCTCAATTCCCAGCCTACTTATAGCCGTGACATTTCTGTATCGCCAGTGATGGGAAGAACATTTATCTAGCTAGGATCTTGCAGGATATTCCGCTCTGGATTAGGAGGGACCCCAGTCAGTCCCTCCTCTTGAGTTGGGGGTTGCAACAAAGTCTTCTGATCCTGCAGGGGCTTTCTGGAGATGAGATGCTATTACTGGAAAGAAGCAAGGCAATAATTGGCAGGCCATTTTGACCCCAGCAGTCCTGAGTGTTCCTTCTCTTAAAAACGACCCCAAAGGCCAAAACTGAGCAAACGTTACTTTTCTGCTGAATTCCTTTGGCATGGTTTCAGGATACAATGCGGCTGCAAAAGAGGGGGCTGATTTCCCATGATTACCCTAGGCTAAATCCCTGTTCAGATTATATTTTTCCTACAGGTTTACAATTTGTTCTCTAGATTCGTATTTACTTGAGAAATCCCTACCAGCCACTGGTGCTATGCTGTAATTTTGGGGAGTGTGAATTAAAATAATATGTCTATACCAGTGATTCTCAAACGTGGCAGGTGGACTTCAACTCCCAGAATTCCCCAGCCAACACTGGCTGGGGAATTCTGGGAGTTGAAGTCCACCTGTCTTAAAGTTGCCACATTTGAGAACCACTGGTCCATACCCTCACCAATCAAGTCACTTGCTGGGCCTAACCATTAGGGCTTTGTACTGTAATGTGTTCCCAGGGGTGTGAGCCATGGAGGGGTCAAAAAAGTCAAGATGGCATCCACAACCATGTGATTGAAGCCCTGCCCCTTTTTTTACTTACAGTAAAAATGGGCGGGGCTTCAATGATATTGGTGTGGTCACCATTTTGACTTTTAGACTCCCGGCTGGTGGACTTTTAGACTCCCGGCTGGCGGGAGATTTGTCCTTTCAGACTTGCAAGATTTTGTTAATGTAGCCTTACAATAAAATAGAATTAGCTGTTCTGGTTCTGTTTCCTGTCTGGTCCACCTGGGAAGGCTGACATCAATCTTGCAAGTCTGAAAGTACAAATCTCCTGCTGTCTCTTTTACAGCCCGAGAAACTAGGGAGGGTCCCTTCTGAGCCTCTTTCTCCATCCATTATGCAGCTGTGGGCTATGTCCTCTCTTATCTGACCATTCCCTAGGCAGCACCTCTTCACCCTGTCTCTCAAGGTCTTTCTCACATACCATGACACCCCTGTGTGTCCCTTTGACTTCTGAAGGGAAGCAGAATTTCCTGCTTTATCTTTTAATCAGACACGATTGAATGGATAAAAAAAAAATAGAGAGCAAATAATGGATATACAAGAAGAAATTGTTGGAACGCTGGGCAGCATCTGGTCTGGGAAAAAGGCAAGAATCATGGAATTATGGAATTGGAAGGTACCCCCAAGGATCATCTAGTCCAACCCCCTGCAGTGTACAAGAAAACCATTGAAACCATCCATGAGAGCTGGCTGCCCAGCCTCTTCTTGAAACTTTCAGAGACGGAGAACCCGGAACACGATATCTCTTATGGACTTGTCCCGTGTTGGACAGATCTTACTGTTGGGAAGTGTTTCCTTATATTTAAACAAATTCTAGGAAGCTGCACCTACCAAACCCAACAACAGTCTTGTGAGGTAGGCTGGGCCAAGAGTGACTGGCATAGTCACCTAGGGAGCTTTGGTGGCTGAGAGGGGATTAGGACCTGGGTCTCCCCAGTCCTGATCCAGGTTCAGAAGCCATATGACTTAGACATTACTGACCTTGATAGGATCATAGCACAGTAGGGTTGGAAGAAACACAGGGATCATCTAGTCTAACCCCCTGTCATTTGCAGGAAAACCGATTAGATCTTCCTCAAGCGGAGGTTGTCCAGCCTCTTCTGAAAAACCTCCAGAGATGGAGAGTCTGCAGCCTCCAGCGGTAAACTGTTCCACTGTTGTAGAGACCTTGCCATCAGGAACTTTTGGGTTATATTTCAATAAAATCTCTGTAACTGCAACTTATACCCCTTATTTCTGGTCCCATGTGGCCATGATGGGAAAAAGGACTTTTATGACAGGAATTTCTACAACTTAGGTTTATTTTCATACCTTACACTGTGGAGAATGTCCAAAAATCATTTCCAGAGTCTCGGCTGTGTTTTAATTCCCCTTCCTTCCTCGTCTTCTTCCCATTTCCCACACGTCGCAGAAGGGCCCTTATCTTCATTTCTATCTTCAGTCTCCATCACTTAAGTGACCGTTTTTCCACAACTTCTGCTTGGTACCATCTAAGCTGCAGTAATAATAATAATAATAATAATAACAACAACAACACTTCTATAAATACACTTTCCAATATGTATTGAAATGTACAATTCTCACTTGAAGTATGCAGTTAATAGTGTTACTTGATACCTAGGAAAACAGCCAAAAACTTGCATAATATCAGGAGAAGGGCAACATCTTGGTTAATCTGCACATGGGTGTGGTGATACTATTATGATACTATTACCATCATAAAACAGGAGGCAGTGTCAGTTTCTTTGGATTGTGGTGGTGGTTGGATCATTCATGGGCCCAAACTGAATTCATCCAACATGTTTATAAAGGGGCGACAAACATCTGGGCAACCAGTAGATGAAGCCCAGATGTGGCAGAGTCATTTGATGGGGGATTGACATAGTCAATAAATCTTATAAATCAATACAGAGGGCAACAGGAATCTTCCTGGTTGTTGCTTCTTGGTGTTAATAATTATTGCTATCTGTTGGTTATAGGGCTGGACCAGGAACATGACGACGTGGGTTCAAGGCCACCTTTTCCCATGGGAAATAGTGGAGGACTATGGACTGGGCATCCTCATTTCTTTCACTGGGTTGTGGTCATGGTAGAAATTGGAGGAAGGAATAAATAAGTAATCATGAATAACGATGTCATGACCAAGGGGGTAGGAAATGGACTTTATTCCAAAGAATGTGGCAGATTCTTTTATAAGGCCAGTATGACCAGCTCAAGTCATCCAGAGCTTCAGAGTCCAGATGAAAGAGATGGGGGTGTGCATGTGGGTAACTCCATCACAGATGTCCAGGTATGCGCCCTGCTGGGTTTTCTGGGCAAAACAGCACCATTTACCCACAGGGTTTCTCCACAAGATGCCAAACATCGAGGTGGTGCAGTGATTAAGGGATGGACTGGGACTGAAGAGACATGGGTTCAAATCTACCCACTTCAAGCCAGTCACTCTGTCTTAGCCCAGCCCACCTTATAGGGTTGCTGTGAAGAAAGATTGGAGGAGGTATGTGTCTTCAGCCCTGGAGGAAAGGAAGAATCTAAATTGAGATCCTCCTCCTCCTCCTCCTCCTCCTCTTCCTCCTCCTCTACCATCACCACCACCACCATTGCCGCCGCCACGAATACACCCTTCCCTTCCCTTCCCTTCCCTTCCCTTCCCCTTCCCTTCCCTTCCCTGGTAGACTAGAAAGGAAACATGGCCAGATAAGCTAATTCTACTTTACTGCAAAGCTGCATTGACAGAATCTTGCAAATCTGAAAGGACAAATCTCCTCCCAACTCCTTTACAGCCCGAGAAACTAGGGAGGGTCCCTTCTGAGCCTCTTTCTCTGTCCATTATGCAGCTGAGGGCTATGCTGCCTCTTATCTGACTGTTTTCTTGGCAGCGTCTCTTCGCTCTGTTTTTCTCACATACCATTACATCTTCCCTTCCCTTTTTCATCTATTTACTTCCTCTCCCCTCTCCTCTCCTCTCCTCTCCCCTCCCCTCCTCTCCTCTCTCCTCCTCCCCTCCCCTCCCCAGGAGGCCCCCATAGCAGCAGGTATGCAGGACCACTCCCCACTCCCCACCAGGGTCTCAGTGAGATGCAGTTTAGGATCTCTCCATAAGAGGCTGCAGTGTATCCCTCCAGCACCTGGGATCCTCCAGACAAGGGCTGCATCTCTGGGTCCCGACATGGGGGGGAAGGCTTTTCCCTCCGCCTCTGTCCTTCCCTTCCACCCTCGGCCGGCCCTGCCTTGCCTTCCCTCCGCCTCGCCAGCTTCCCAGCCAGCTGCTGTGTACGTTGTGATGGTCTCAAAGGGAGCTTTGCTGTTCTCCAGCTCTGCCTTTTTTCCCCTTTTGAAGGTCAGCAGCACCAGAGGAGACGGGCCAAACGCTCTGAAGATTAATAGTGTTTCAAGGTTTAGATCTCAAGTATGCCAAGCAAGTCTGTGGAGAGGGCCAATAATGGCTAATACAATGTTATATACAAGTGTATCTTTTCAAGGAGTGAAAATCCTCTCCTTAAACGCTCCTTGCAAGCAGCGCCGCAATCTGGGTTTTTCCAAAAGAGACCAGCTCCCTGTTGACTTCTCAGGCGTGCAATTAAAGAAGCGGAAATCTACAGCCTTATCAGAAGTGGCCTTAAAAGATGAGAAGGAGAAGCACCGCGTTAAGTGTCAGGATTCGGGCCAAGGTAATAAGAGGCGAGGCTAGTTGGCTCCAATTTTTCCAAATATTCAGCTTCTGTGGGGGAAAAAGCCCATTTCCCCCCCCCCCAAGCTTTGTCTGAGGAGATGAGAAGACAACTTTGGGCAAGATTTGAGTCTACTGGGCAACAGTACAGGCAGTCCTCAACTTACAACCATTCATTTAGAGATAGTTCAAAGTTATGACAGCACTGAAAAAAGTTACTTACGACGGATCCTTGCACTTATGTCCATTGCAGCGTCCCTGTGGTCACGTGATCAAAATTCAGGCCCTTGGCAACTGGCATGTATTTACGATGGTTGCAGTGCCCTGGGGTCACATGATCACCAATTACAACCCTCCCAGGGGGCTTCCAACAAGCAAAATCAATGGGGGAAGCCGGATTTGCTTAACGACTGTGGCAAAAAAGGACATAAAATCGGGTACGACCCGTTTAACGAAGTCCTCACTTACTGATAGAAGGTCTGGTCCCAACTGTGATCATAAGTCAAGGACTACCTGTAAAAAACAGCAAGCATTACTTTGGGATTCCGAAACAGAGAAAATACATCAAAACCTCAGAGAAAAGATGGTGATACGGGGGCGGGGGGGGGGGGAAGGAAACCATTGACAAGCACTGCCTCCACGGTGGGTACATGCCCTGTCCTAGCCAAGAGCCTGCAGAAACGGCCAAGTGAAGACCAAGTTCTCCTGGTCTTAGCCAAGTTTTCTTGGAGGACAGCAGCACCAGGATTGTCCAGACCTCAGAAGGATGCTGTTCCGACGGACAGAAACTCCAGACAGAGAAGGCATGTCCTAGATCCCATAAATTGGCACATAACATCATTGTCACCATCACCATCATCATCTATATGATTTATATAGTTGCCCATTTTACACAAGGGCCTCTGGGTGGCTTACAAAGACTAAAACACAGAAAAGCCACCACATAAGAGATGGGATCCAAAGCAGGTCAACCCTGACAGATCTTACCAGGTGATGGCCAGAAACAATTGGAGAAAGGTGGTCCCTCAGACATCCAGGTCTTATGCCATGGAGGGTTTTGAAGGTGACAACCAGCCCCTTCAGTTGTGTTGGTGTCAGCCTTCCCAGGCAGACCAGACAGGAAACACGGCCAGAGGAGCGAATTCTACTTTATTGTAAGGCTACGTTGACAGAATCTTGCAAGTCTGAAAGGACAAATCTCCCGCCGTCTCTTTTACAGCCTGCTAAGTTAGTTGATGAGTTCCTTTCTCTGTCCATTACGCAGCTGTGGGCTATGTCCTCTTTTATCTGTTCCCTAGGCAGCCTGTCTTCCCTCCATCTCCCAAGGTCATTCCCACATACCATTACATCACCTCACAGAATTATTTGATAAAAGGAAGAGGGAAAACAACACAGTCCACCAAATGGTTTCTTTCATGTGCAGAATAGAGGAGGGATCACCTGGTGTCCTACTTTCCATCTCTAGTTTGCTGCCATGATGTGCATAAAACGGCTAAAGCTGGAACAACCAAAGGCCATTCCCCTCAGAACAGTTCAAGCAAGTTACCCACAGGATTGTTTCAAATAGCCCTGGGAAGTTTTGTCCTTTGGATTTAGAGATACAAATAAGGTGTATATACACTTTTTGCCAGTTGTTCAACTCTCTTTCTCTTCTTGATTTTGCCTGCCTTTTATCCCATTTTGCCACATAACATTTTCGATGTTTGATGATGCTTACTAAGGAAACATAAAACTGAACGGAAGGTGTGCTTCCTCTGATCTAGGTGTGGGGACTGAGTAGGAGAGTGCTGGATACTACTAAACTGGAAATTACCCAGGGTAATTTATCCCCAAATTGCACCCAGTACTCTCAGTGTGCTTCTTGGCTGGACTACCTCGCAAGGCTGACACATGGGCATTCCGAGATGCACCCATTCACTCCTTGCACCCCTGGATTCTGGTTTTACCCCAAGCCTGCTCCCACGACTCCATGCAAGCTTGGAATTCCCACCAAGGAGGAAGTCTACTCAGTGGACTGATACAGACTGGGGATGCTACGTACTAAGCTGATTTGTCAAATTTGAGACTAGCCTCCGGAACATTTTGCAGAAGAGCTCGAATGACCTTTGCTTGATTGCTGGAAATGTTGACAATTGAATCTAAGGAGAAAATGATGGTGGGTTAGGGTGCCTTCGCTGTATAACCCACAGCCCAAAATACCACCAGGGTTTTGAGCTTTATTACATTACAGGCCAGCCCTGATGGGACCTAGGGGGTTGCAATTAACTGGCTGATTCAATTTCATCCAGATTAAGAAGGAAGCCCAAACTGGACTTGAAAAAGATGTGCTTTTTGACATCGGTGGGATGCAGGATGTGACTTCAAACTTTTCTCCAGGTTTGGGGAAAGATGCCCAAATTTCCCCAAACTCAGGCCTCGTCAATCTTCCCAACCCACCTGGTGCCTCACGGCCCTGGCCTTTCTACTGACATTCACTGGTGCAGATTCTGGCAAACTTGTTTTGTGTGTTTTGTTTTTAACCACCCTCCTTGAAAGTTTAATTAATTTATGTATTGTTGCTGTGCTCAGCTGCGACCTTTTGCTTCTCATCTGGAGATGGATTATGGCTAATGGCGAAGTTTCAAGAAGGAGATTTATTTGCTGGGGAGGAGGAGGAGAGCTGCAGTAATGATTGGGGTAGATTGCTTTCCCCGTTCCCTGCTTCCTTGAAGATGGCAGTTTATAGTCAATAGATTTGGAATGAAATGTCTTTTTAGTAAAGACAGCTCTTTCCTCGTGATCTGGCTGGATACTCAGCAGGAGCATGCCTTCTGTTTGGGCAGGAAGGGGACAGCACCTTCCTCTAGGCCCCACATGTGGATCCCTCCAAGCCTTTCAGTTAAATCTTTTAGGAAATCAATATTTGTGGGGACTTCCATCCCTCCTCTTTGGATAATGGACGGATGAACCATCGTGGTATTCATGAAGTCCTACCCAGAACTTCCACCTCAAGTATAGTACAGGAAGCCCTCACTTAACGACCACAATTGGGACCTGAATTTTGGTTGCTAAGCAAAGAGGTTGTTAAGCAAATCTGACCCAATTTTATGACCTTTTTTGCAGCAGACGTTCAGCCAATCACCATGGCCGTTAAGCGAACCACGTGGTTGTTAAGTGAATCATGCAGTTCCCCATTGATTTTGCTTGCCAGAAGCTGGCTGGGAAGGTTGAAAATGGCAATCACATGACCATGGGACGCTGTGATGGTCATAAATGTGAACTGGTTGCCAAGTCTCCAAACCGTAATCACATGACTGTGGGGATGCTGTGAAGTTCGTAAGCGTGAGGACAGGTCGGGAGTCGGTTTTTCCAGCACCGTTGTATGTCTGAACTGTCACTAAAC
Organism: Candoia aspera; assembly: GCF_035149785.1. Taxonomy (NCBI): domain Eukaryota; kingdom Metazoa; phylum Chordata; class Lepidosauria; order Squamata; family Candoiidae; genus Candoia; species Candoia aspera. The sequence continues at coordinate 338,680,902 of NC_086153.1, forward strand.
GGGTAGCTGTTAAATGAGGACTACCTGTACAACCGTCATGATCCCCAGCAGAGGAAGGAGCTGGGATGTCAGTATGCAGGCAACAGTTATGAAGTTGGGTTCATGCAGGGCCCTAAAAATTGTTATCATAACACTGCTTCAGTGCTCATGGAAGATGAAGGTGCTCAACCAATTATGCTTTACAGCAATGGTCTGCTTTACGCAACTGGCCAAGATGAGGGCTGGGAAGCCCCTCTTTTTTCTCCTGGCCACTGACGGACCCCTGGCAACGTGTCACCGGCAGGGTATCCACCATCAAACAGTTTGGCCTCCAAGCCACCTCAACATTAAATTCTTATTTTTTAAAAAGCATCTGAAATCTTTCAACTTTCCCACATCCTGCAAGATGTTCTCCTTTTCAAAGGGAATCTTGTGACATTTTCAAGGCTTTGGCATAAGATCTCAGGGAAGGATCACCCAATGGTCACATGACTAGGTGGTCCTGGGAGATCTTTTAAAGATTTGCAGGAGGAAGGAAGGAAGGAAGGAAGGAAGGAAGGAAGGAAGGAAGGAAGGAAGGAAGGAAGGAAGGAAATGTGTGCCTGGACCTCACAAGGGTCCTATTCTGGTCATTCCCTCTCTGAGACAGTAGACTTAACCTTGAGCAGTGCCACCCCATGATTGGGACCTGGGTTGTGTTGGATAGCTTCAGACCGCCCAGCCCCTGCGAAGGATGCTTCCCAACCCACTACCCCTTTTTCCCCTAGAGTAGAATTTTAATTACAGGGGTCTGTGCCACCGAAGAAGGGTTTTTCGGGGGGTGTCTTAACAATCTATTTCTGCTCATTTTTGCCTTCCTTCCATGCGAGAGAATCAACTAGAGAGACCCCATTTTGGTGGGGATTCCATACATGCCAACCTTGAATGAGGTAAAAGTTAACAATTCCCTTTCCATGGTTTACCATATATACCCATGGATAAACTTTTAGGTGCCAAAAACACCCCAAAAGTTGCTTTCAGCTTATCCGCGGATGGGCTTATCTGCGACTATATACGGTAATATTTTTTTTAAAGTATCTGTAGATCCCGTATATTCTCGCAGATATGCCCATCCACAGATAAGCCGATCCTCAATTTTTTAAGCCCAATACCATGACAAATGCAGGTTGGCTTATCTGCGGGTGGTGCATTTTTTCATGGTATTAGGGTTAAAAATGTGAGGATCAGCTTATCCATGGATGGGCTTATACACAAGTATATTTTATTTATTTGATATGGTTTGTAGACTCTGCCTGACTCCAGACTAGCCCTCTTCCTGCACCGTGCTTCATCGCGTTAATGGTGGGAAGGCATGAATGTATTGTGCAAATAGCAAAAAGGGGGCAATTGACCCAGTTAGGTAACCCTCAGTTAAATTCTGCTCAAAAGAGGCCCAGCCATGCTTAGGGTAAAATATACTCTTCCAGTCAGCCATCTCAGGGGAACACCTATAGCCGGTTAACTGATTTGCCTGCTTTGTCCTCCAGGCAAAAGAGCTGGAGAGAGAGAGGGGCTGGGAAAAAGTGCCTTTCTATTACAGAACTCAGCTCCTCAACTCTGATTGGTTGAGATGGATTGACCATAGAGAATGCTGTCTATCTGGCCAATGGAGAAAGGGCCAGTGATGTCATGAAGCTTTGCCAGTACTTGCCCAGCACCAGGATTTATGGGATACCAGGCACTTCTTAGAGGAGTGCCTGGTATCCCACAAATGGGATGGGGATTCTGGGTTCCTACGATGCTGCCTTTTGACCCTATTAGTGGGACTGCTGCTACTGGAACTTCCAGCAAGGGGATTGGACTGATTGACAGGATTAAGCATATAAACCAATGTTTTTCAACCTTGGTGACTTGAAGAGGTGTGGACTTCAACTCCCAGAATTCTGGGAGTTGAAGTCCACACCTCTTCAAGTCACCAAGGTTGAAAAACACTGATATAAACAGAGCCAAGCCAATGGATTGTGAACATGATTTACTAACCCCCAGCTGACCCAGTTAGGGCTAGGATCTAACAGTGCCAGGGGCCAGAAATGTTGTTGACCTTGCCCTGTGTTGTTTTGCTCACAGGTTTTTATTTATTTATTAATTATTCAAATCCATTTAGCTGCCCATCCCATATTCATAACTCTGGCCGGCTTTTTTTTTTTTAATCAGTTCAGTCGTGTCCGATTCTCCAAGACTGCCTGGACAAGTCCCTGCAGTTTTCTTGGCAAGATTTTTGGAAGTGGATTGCCCTTGCCTGCTTCCCAGGGCTGAGAGAGAGCGACTGGCCCAAGGTCACCCAGCTGGCTTCGTGCCCAAGGCGGGACTAGAACTCACGGTCTGGGAGGCTTACAAACAATTAAAGGAAAGACAAAAGCAGCAAAAAAGAACAACGCAACCATTTAAAAATAAGGAAAAAATATAAAAGTGTACAGGTAGCCATCACTTAATAACCATTCGTTTAGTCATGGTTCAGAGTTACGACGGTGCTGAAAAAACGGACTTATGACCGATCCTCACACTTATGACTGTCGCAGCGTCCCTGGGGTCACGTGATCACAATTCGTTTTCAGGGCTCATGTGTTTTTGCTCACACATTTGCTCAAGTGACATTAAGTGATATATTAGGGTAGGAACACCGCTGCATATTTTAGAATAGGAAATCCATTTCTTTAAGAGTGATCACCAGCATTGCAAGCTCCCTAAGCTGCAGTTGTCAATGGAATAGTGGGGGGCTTGAGTCCGGACCCCCACTATCCCCAACCCACTGGTGGGGGCAGAATTTCTAAGTGACCCTGTCCGTGTTCTTCTTTTTATAACCCAACAATTCTAAAGGGAGAGACTCTATGAAGTAGCTTGGAATTCATCCAGGGTTGCTAAGTAAGGGTTTACCAAATATTGGAAAGTTGAACCTTTAAAAACCAGGATCATGTAGGGGGATGGTGATGGGAATTTGGAAGGCACTTTGACCGTCGAAATTGGTGGCTTAGTGTAAATCTCCACTTGCATTTTCTTCAGTCAATGAAATATGAGAGAGCCCGGCATTTCCCCTGTCAAAAGTACTATTCTGTTTGGCCACGCCATTTTGAGTTGCTTTTTGCTTAAAGGCCTGTGTGTGATCTTTCTAATTTTCTTTCGCAAGAATAATCTCACATTACAGGCTTTTTTTAAAAAAGCAACAACTGCTAGTAGTCATATTCCTGCCCCCCACCGCCGTCCACCCTCCCCATTCTGTTCATTTTAAAGATGAGCAGAATAAAAGCAGCTTTGGTGACTTTTCCTTATGAGAGTTGTGATCTCTCCCTCCGTTTCTGTGGCAAAAGCCTGATTTTTTTCTTCCCTAGGATTTTTATTAACCAGTGCCTGCATGGGCTGGAGTGGTGATGCCATACCCTCATGACAATTCAAGACATCATTGACTGATTATGTTAACAAGGTGGGACGCTGGCAGCATTTTGTTCCAGATCCTTTGAACCTTTGGGTATGAAAGCCGCCCAGAGCCCCCCTGTAGGGGAGAGATCGGCGATGAATAAATTAAATAAATAAATAAATAAATGTGTTCTAGAGGTCATCTAGTCCAGTCTCCACTTGGTGCAGGAATCCCAATTAAATCCACACACGTACCCCGACAGATGGCCGTGCAGCCTCTATTTGAACCTATCCACTTCCACTGTTATACTGCTGCTGCTGTGGAGAATTTTTTCCTAGCGCTCAACCGGAATATCTGCCTCCCTATAAATTTGCAGTATTACCACTGTAGTGTTATTAGTAATAATAATATATTATTAATGATGGTGATAACCACTGCAATAATAATCTGCACAGTGACATCTGATAATTGGGAGGCTTCAAAAATTAAGTGAACGAATAAATAAAAAAGGCAGTCGGTTCTGCAATACATTTACAGATGATAATTAAAGAAGGCCTCAGGTGAGAATTAAGGGTGGAGAATTGATCTTTGCTGCAATTTTTCAGGATAACTCCCCTCTCCAACTCAATGCATTCTCTTGTCATTGCAGGCCCTGGAGATGGGAAACCAGGCAGCCCCCCCTTTCCAATGCAATTGTTCCTGCTTCTAGCTTTAAGAATTATTATTCTTAAAGTTACCTCTCCCTTATATTACTATTACATATAATCATTATCATTTTAATTCTTATATAATAATAAATTAATAATTGATAACATAAATAAAATAAAATAATTAATACTATATAATTATTATATATTAAGAATTATTATTCTTCAGTTATCTGTCCCTTATAACTTAATTATGTGGAATCCTAAATGGGGGGTGGGGACAAAGGGAGCAAGGGAATTCTTCATTCTGTTGTTCTCTCTACCATCCTGCGCTGCCTTATCCTTGCACGCCCGGCAAATCATCTGTGCCTTGGGTCTTGATTTGAATTAATCTGAACGTGTCAGGAAGCCATTAGAGTGGAGCAAGCCTGGACGTGGAAGGTTTAGGGAAGTGTCCAACTTCGGGGGCAAGGAGCTGTTGAAAACAGAAGTCCAGAGATGAGGCCAAACTCAGCAGAATTGAGGAAAAGAGCCATTTCAGAAGTTATTTTCGAAATCATAGACTCATCGGGTTGGGAGGGACCTTAGAGGTCTTCTAGTCCAACCCTTGACCAGGGCAGGAATTCTCAGAGCATCCAAGACAAATGGCTTCCCCACCTTGGCTTGAAAACCCCCACGGATGGAGCCCCACAGGAGGCAAGCTGTCCCATTGCTTCATAGCTCTCAAGACCAGGATGTTCCTCATTATTTTGAGTTTGGATCTGTAAAGCTTCCACCCACTGGCTCTTGTCCTACCCTCGGGAGCTAAAGACAGTAAATCCACCCCTCTTCCTTGGGACAACCCTTCACGTATCAGAAAGCTGCAATGTCCTCTCCTTTCCTCTCCTCTCCTCTCCCCTTCCCATCTCAGCTCTTCTAAGTTCAGCTCAGCTCTTAAAGAATCCCTGGAGTCAAGCTTAATTCCTGATCTGGATATATCATCTGGGCAGATGTAGTTAAATCCTTTTTACTGTAATTGTCCTTCGAGTAAAAAGCATTTGATGGTGAGGCTAGTGGTGAAATTGCTGGATTTATTCTTGCTTTTAAAAGATTCCAGGTTTTCTTTTCTTTTTTCTTTTCTCATGTCCACACGTCTTGTTGTTTATTCGTTTAGTCGCTTCCGACTCTTCGTGACTTCATGGACCAGCCCACGCCAGAGCTTCCTGTCGGTCGTCAACACCCCCAGCTCCCCCAGGGACGAGTCCGTCACCTCTAGAATATCATCCATCCATCTTGCCCTTGGTCGGCCCCTCTTCCTTTTGCCTTCCACTCTCCCTAGCATCAGCATCTTCTCCAGGGTGTCCTGTCTTCTCATTATGTGGCCAAAGTATTTCAGTTTTGCCTTTAATATCATTCCCTCAAGTGAGCAGTCTGGCTTTATTTCCTGGAGGATGGACTGGTTGGATCTTCTTGCAGTCCAAGGCACTCTCAGAATTTTCCTCCAACACCACAGTTCAAAAGCATCGATCTTCCTTCGCTCAGCCTTCCTTATGGTCCAGCTCTCGCAGCCATATGTTACTACAGGGAACACCATTGCTTTAACTATGCGGGCCTTTGTTGTCAGTGTGATGTCTCTGCTCTTAACTATTTTATCGAGATTTGTCATTGCTCTTCTCCCCAGGATTAAGCGTCTTTTGATTTCCTGACTGCAGTCAGCATCTGCAGTAATCTTTGCACCTAGGAATACAAAGTCTTTCACTGCTTCTACATTTTCTCCCTCTATTTGCCAGTTATCAATCAACCACACGTCTTAAAGATGCCAAAGCTGGGGGATTCTGGGAGCTGAAGTCCACATGTCTCAAAGTTGCTAAGGTTGGGGAATTCTGGGAGCTGAAGCCTGCCCTCTTGGCCTTTGTAGCCTTGGCTACAAAGATGGATGTCATAAAACAGCCCTTTTAATGATGTTTATTAACTTTTTTTCCCCTCCCAGATTTCCCCCCTGCAGCTCTTTGTCCCTCCTGCTGCTTCCCAGAGCTTCCCTCATCCTTCTTCCTCATTGGCCAAGAGTAGCCAAGGCTTGGTCTCTGTGGCCAATCACTGTTTTGGGGGGCATGTGCTTTCCTGCTAGGCCTCAGCACTCTGTGGGTTTTCAGCCCCTCTTCCTTTGCAGCTTTGTTTCCTGGAGGACAAAGTAGGCAACTGAAGCCAATTTAGTGACCTGCTAGAACCACTGAAATGGAGCAGAGCTTATAACGCAGCTGAGAAGCTGGCACAGAAAAAGAATGATCTTAAAATAGCTTCAGTGAGCATGCCAGAGAAACACAGGTTATCGATCTTACACAGTCAGCCCTCCCAAGCATAAAGAATCACACGCTCAGACAGATTAGGTTAAGATAAGTAAAAGAATTCTTACTGACTTTATTGTTGCTTCTGCTACATCCATCTTGGTGAAAAAGATGAAGTTCCTTTGTTCTTCTTTTCTTTCTAAATACTAGTTTGCCCTAAACTCTCAGCCCTACAGCTGCCAGGAGCTGCATGGAAGAAAGGGGAATTCCAGCCCATCATGTGGTGCCCAGAGTGGAGGAGAGCAGCACACATCCCTGTGCTTGCTTCTGGTGGGGAAGAAGGAACAGAGAGAGAGGAAGTGGGAGTGGCAACAAACAGCTTCCTCAGAGTTGCACTGTGGGACAACTCAATTTACATGCTAATTCACATGCAAATGAGGCATGCTGGATTTGCCAGGACTTCCAACAGCAGCAAGGAACAATAAAGGGGATTTTGGTGTTCCCGTGCCATGACTGACCGGGTGGAATTAGATTTATCTTTGGATGGCTTCTGTCCATTTTGGAATAAAATTAACCCCTGGGAGTTAATTGACGAGATCAATTTTCCCATATCTATGATTCCCACCTCACAATAAGTCTCCCATTGTCTTAGAGCTCCTCCATGTCCCCTGGAGATTGTACTTCCTGCCCTAAAGGAAACTTCATCTCTACTTTTCCAAAACAGAGAAGGCAACCTCTGTTGCCTTGCAGAGGTGTTCTCTTCTGGGTGGGTGGGGATTCCATAAAGCCTTTTCCCTTTATGGAATTCCCACCCCCTCACCCCCAGAGAGGCTCGGCTATTGCCAATCTTAGCATCATTTTGGTGCTACGTAAAGACCTTTCTATTTTGCCAGGCGTTTTAATTGGCTTTAATTTCTCTTTTAATCTGTATTATTTCAGATTTAGAGGGACCACCTTGCTGCTGTCGCTGTGTTTGCATGGTGCATTTCGTTTAATCTTAATTGTGCATGTTTTTATTAGAACGGTATCTTTTAATGTGATTTATTGCAAACTGCCCAGAGAGCTTTGGCGGTTGGGCAGCTTAAATTCTTAAAATCCAATCAATTAGGAAATGGTAGATTCTGCCATGGGTACTGCAGGCTCCTGACCGTTAGCTTCAGATTCAGTGCTGGAAATCTAGTTTCTCCTTAATATACAAGCCTTGGATTCAGCCAGTTTATTCTTCTTAAGTTCTTGGTGTGAGACCAAAGCAGGAATTCTTATTTCTGGGCCTTTAAGAGATGCAAAAAAAAAAAAGGGAGGGGGGAATCTTTTAGCTGGTGCAGTATAATGGGAAGCAAATAGGGTTGATGTGGGGGAACCTGCCAATCTTTGCAGTAATCATCTCTACTCAGCTAAGAAGCGCCCCCCCCCCATGCCTTTGCCAAGCTCACCAACCACCGTCCGTGATTGCTTCTTCCCCACCTGTTGCTACAGCTCCTGGGGGTTTTCTGCAATTTCTTTGAAAATGCCAGGAAGTTATAATATTTAAGTCCTGGATCTGGTGACATTTAAACAAGAGCGTTATAAATCTGACCGCACAGTGTGTTGTTAAGTCTTGTGACAGGGGAGGGGAGAAAAATCTTTGATTACAATAGTGACCCTGTTATTACGGCTAAGTGGGCAGGAAATTGCCAGTGGGAAACGGGGAACTAACAGATGGATAATTCATAGTCATCTTTGGTATACCCTGTCCCCAGGTTCTGAGTTTTGGGTGGTCATGTTCTACCTTTACCAATTATCAGGACCATCTTCAGGATCTCCCTACCTTGGAGGAGGACCCTATTGTTAACCTGACAAGTTCATGGGTGTTGACCTGAACTCATCCTTCCTGGAGACCACTGCTGTGAAGATACAGGGAGTCCTCATTTAATGACCATAATTGGGACTGGAATTTTGGTTGCTAAGTAAAGCAGTCATTAAGTGAATCCAACTAAATTCCATGACCTTTTTGTGAGGGCCATTAAGCGAATCACCATGGCCATTAAGCGAACCACACGGTCATTAAGCGAATCACGTGGTTCCCCATTGATTTTGCTTGGCAGAAGCTGACCAGGAAGGTTGAAAATGGTGATCCCATGACCATGGAATGCTGCGATGGTCATAAATGCGAACCGGTTGCCAAGTGCCCAAATCGTGATCACATGACTGCAGGGACACTGTGACAGTCATAAGTGTGAGGACAGGTCATAAGTTGGTTTTTCCAGCACTGTTGTAAGTCTGAACTGTCACTAAACAAATGGTTGTTAAGTGAGGACTACCTGAGAAAGCCACATCTGAGAAAGCCAAGATGTTGGGAAACATCACCTGCCAACTTTTAGCTTCATCGTTTAGATCCTTCAACATCACCCAGAGAAGTGGATTTGTGTAATGACCTTGAGGGACAGGAGGAAGAGGCGCTACCAATAGAGTCTGGAGCAGAACTGTAATCAGAAAAAATCTCAGACAAAACCTTCCCTGGTTCTCATGAAGATAAAGGGAGGGAGGGGGGAGGCACATTCAGACGTGAAAGATTCTGTTCCGTAAGCTTATATTAAAAGTGGTATTAACACTCATAATTTCAGTTTCCTGATCTAGACTACCACGAAGGGCTGACACTCGCAAGATTCTGCAGCTATAATAAAAGTAGTATTGGCCTGCATGACTCTGGTTTCCAGGTCTGGCCTACCTTGAAGGGCTGACAATTTGAGATGAGCCCTGATGGGTCACGCCTGGTGGTGAAAAGAAAGCCAACTTCAGGCCATGCTTACTTTCTAGATGGGCCTGTGTCATCCTATGGCGGTTCAAGGCTCAATGGAGAACCAATGGCATCAGATCTGGGCAGAGGACACAGGCCTGGTATGCTGACTGGGGAATTCTGGGAGTTGAAGTCCACACATCTTAAAACTGCCAAGCAGGACATTGGAAGAGATTATCTCTGAAGCCGTCCCAATCCTAGAATTCTACAGGTCAGCTCCATTTTTTCTGGAAGAACTATCTGCACCTCTGGTTGTAAAGGGGATTGTTGTTCCATACCATCTGGTCTCCCATGGCTTGCTTGCTCTTAGACTAGATGATCTCCGGGGTGCCTTCCAATATTAAATTAAAGCGTCCCAAATAGAGGGCTGTCCACCTTCGCTCAAGCCCTTCTGAGAAAGGGGAGCCCACCATCGAGTTAATCCCTCTGCTTGCCAGTTGCCACGCAGCCAGCACGAGCCGAACCGAGAGATTTGAACCAGTTGCTTAGCTACTGCATGGTGCTAAGATTAAAACACCAGACTTGCCGACTGCATGTCCCTTTCCTCATTTGTCCACCTCCTCCCAGAGTGACGAGACTGCAAACTACATTTCCATTTTCTTTTTAAAAAAAAATCTTTTGAGGCGGTAAGGGAATAGGATCCCTCTAAATGATTCACAAATCAAAGCAACCAGATTCATGGAAGGGGGTCCGGCTCGGGCAAGCTTCCCTTTAGAAGGCCTTGTGTACAAAAAAAAAGACAAGACTGAAAATGTTTGCAATTCTTTTGCCTGCATGGCTCAGAGACCTGAAGTGGGCGAGCTGCTTCACACTTGATCGAACGAAATCAAGCAAAGGGAACGTGCCCCGAACTTTCAGGGGCCAAACTTTTCCAGGATGGATTTCTCCCCATGATTCTCTCTTCAAATCTTGCTGTTCGTTCCCCAAATGAAAATGGCTGCATGTCGTAAATTATGCACTGCATTTTTGCTGCATTTGTATATCGAGCACAGAAGTCAACTGCCAGGTAGGCTGGGCACAGAGAGAGAGGGAGGGAAAAAAAGGACCGGCTTTAAGAAGATTCAGGATAGACAAATGGAAATCCGAGTTTAGACAATGCTTGCTTCACCTTTGGAACTCTCTGCCACAGGATAAGGAGCGAGAAGCCCTCCGAACAGTCACTCATGCCCTGGTCATCTCCCATATAGACTACTGTAATGCGCTCTACATGGGGCTACCCTTGAAGAGTATCCAGAAGCTTCAGCTGGTCCAGAATGCGGCCGCGTGGGCTATTTTTGGCACCCCTAGAAGGGCGCACATAACACCTTTGCTACGTGAGCTGCATTGGGTACCAGTTTGCTTCCGGATCCACTTCAAGGTGTTGGTTATCAAATTAAAGCCCTACATGACATGGGGCCAGGCTACCTGAGGGACCGCCTCTTCCCCATCACATCAACCCGTCCCACCCGATTGTGCAGAGAGGGCATGCTGCAGACCCCGTCTGCAAGAGAACTCCATCTGGTGGGGTCCAGGAGGCGGGCCTTCTCTGCAGTGGCCCCTGCCCTCTGGAACATCTTGCCCCTGGAGGTGAGGCAGGCTCCATCGCTCCTGACCTTCAGGAAGGCCCTGAAGACTTGGCTCTGCCGTCTTGCTTGGGGCGGGAAGGTGGGTAGCCATTCTTGGGGGTGGCTTGCCCCTTAGAGCCCCTCCCACCAGACTGGCATCTTAGAGCCACTTGGATTTTATATTTATTTACATTGTATTTTATATTGGTAATTTGTTTATTTTATCGGATTTCAATGTTTATTGTTGCGGAATGGATTTCATTGTAAACCGCCCAGAGTCCCTTGTGGGGGAGATGGGCGGTAACAAAATTTGAATAATAAATAAATAAATAAATAAATAAATAAATAATAAAGCAGTAGCCACTGGTTTAGAGGATCTTTTAAAGCAGGGGATCCTAAACTTTTTGCCCTCACACCTTCCTTTAATGTAATCTTACTGCACACACCTCCCCTAAAAATCCAAACACCCAAATGAACACAAATGGGCAATGAGAGCAATACAATTAAACTTTATTTTTTAATAAAGACATAAAAAATTTAAAAAGCAAAGGTTCTTCACACATCCTCTGGACTCTGTCTGCACCTCCCCAAGGGAGGTACACCTTGCAATTTGGGAAACCCTGTTTTAAAGGAAATTAGGGAAATGCCCAGAAAAGAACCCTCTCCTTGTTTGTTTATTTAATTTATTTATATTTATTGAGGATTTTGCATGCAGTAAAAGTCAAACCTAAAGAAAAAGAAAGGAAAGAAAGGAAAAAAGAAAAGAAAAACAAAGAAAAGAAAAGAAAAAGAAGCTAAAATTATGAAATGCAATGACTTCTGACCTTCTCTTCAACAGATAATTGCAATCTTACAATCCTCCCTCCCTCTTAGGTGTTATACAAATCCCTTCAGCCCCTCACTTAGTCCACATCTTTTTCAATCCTCAAACCCATTGGCAGGGGGGGGCGGGGAAATGTCTCAAGGGATATTAACAATAATGACTACATGCAACTTCTAGAATCAGGCACGTTCTTTGCTGTGCCAGTGGCTAAATTTATACCCTGGCTTGTAATGGAGAAAATAAATCTAACAAACAAAATGGGGGCTGCACCCTTTCTTTTCCCTGTCTTCTGGACATGGATCAGGGTCTTTGCCTAACCCCTCAGACCCAAACTGACCCTCCCTGCCCCAGACCAAGCCCCCTGTAATCCCATCCAATCAAAGAATAGAAACCCCCCCCCCCCCGCCGCCCAGTACAGCCCAAGGGCACCCCCAGGAAGGGAGTTGCAACGCAGCAACCAGCTGAGAATTCCCGAGGACCCCCCATTGTCTCACTGTCCCATTGTCTCATTCTTCCATCTCCTTGACAAGGGGCTTCCCCAGCTCTCTTGCCCCCCACCCCAAAGGACTGTTTTGCCTAACAAAAGAACTGAGCACCAGCAAGGACCTGCTTTGCTTCCCCAAAACGGGCCAGCCAATCAGATCCCTAGGATTTCCTGCCTTGTAGTCTTCAAAGTGTATAAAAGTCTTTGCTTTCCCATTGTTCCGGGTCCCTCTTTCTTGTAAAACAGGCACCCAACGGTCACTGAATAAAGAGCTGGCAGCTTCTCCTCGGTGTCGTGCTCCATATTTTGGCAATTTCCTATATCTGGGGGGCTGCTTGTGATCCCAGCATTTCCAGACCTGAGGCCCGTGGGGATGCTGTCCAACCTCTTTCACTTTGTCCTGGCATGTCCACCATCAGCAGCGGCATGGCAAAATTTGAGAAGCCCCGGGACAGACGGATTACATTTTAATTCCTCGAAGTGGGACCTTTATTTCTACCCCAGCCCTAACCCCAGGAAATCTGTAGTTTTATTCATTGCACAAAGTCACTGATGCTTTGAAGGGCTCATGGTACAGCTAGTCCTTGCTTAATGACCATTCGTTTAGCGATGGTTCAGACTTACAACGGTGCTAAAACCCGATTTATGACTGGTCCTTGCACTTACAACTGTTGCAGCATCCCAGGGTCATGTGATCATTTGGGCCAGTCCCTCTCTCTCAGCCCAACTCACTTCACAGGGTTGTTGTGGGGAAAATAGGAGGAGGAAGGAGTATTAGGTACGTTTGCCGCCTTGAGTTATTTATAAAAAAATAAAATAGTAAAGGCAGGATAGAAAATTAATTAATTAATTAAATAAATAAATAAATAAATAAATAAAACCATCATTTTTGACCTTTCCAGCCAGCTTCCAGCAAGCAAACTCAATGGGGAACTGCGTGATTCACTTGACGACCATGTGACTTGCTTTACAACTGCATCGCTTAGCAACCAAAATTCCAGTCCCAATTGTGGTCATTAAGTGAGGACTACCTGCTGCTAAATTTGGCTTAAGAAGATGATCTGGTTCACCCTTCACATCATGCTTTGGGTTTACCACCATGCACAGATAGGCGTCTTGGCACTGCCTATCTTTAGTCAGCCTTTTATCTATTTTTTTGAGTTTTTGCGGAGAGTGAGGAAAGGCAGCTTGAAAACTGAAATATTGTCCTCAGCATCCTTTTGTACAGGTGTCAAATCTGTACCTGGGATGGTGGCAGGAAATCAAGAGTTTGCATTTATTAGGGAAGCCCTGCGCCTTGGAGAAAAGCTGATCAGGAAGAGATAGCTTCAGATACTCAAAAAGCCGGGCAATATCTGATTTTCAGGCTGTGTCTGCCGGACGGAGGACATGAAGACAAGAACATGAAGACATGAAGACAAGTTGACACAGTGCAGTGTTTCTCAACCTCAGCAACCGTAAGATGTGTGGACTTCAACCCAGAATTCTCCAGCCAGCATTTGTGGATTTCAACTCCCAGAATTCCCCAGCCGGCAAGTAGTACTGCTGTAGTGTGTTTGTGTGTTTATGGGCAGGGCGGTCCTGTTTTTTTCTTTGACTCATCCCATTAAGCCCACACTTTCCATTTTTAGAAACACATCACAAAATATATTTTTAATTCACCCCTCCCCCCATTTTTTTTTCCAAATGAACCCTTCTGTTTTGAAGTCTTCCCTAATGCACCAAGTTGGAGCCACCATTCTTGCCTATTATCTTCATGAATGCCTGCCCTTCTGATTCTGTAATGTCACTGGCTCTGAAAGTCACCCCAAGTTGTCATTTACAAGCTTGCAATGTGAACTGACTTTGTCCAGAAACAATGCCATGACCTGGATTTAAGCCGCTTTTCAGCATCTTCTTTAGACCCATTTGTCTATTACATTATCCACTGGTAATTGTTTTCACTGGCCTGGTCTTTTTGTTTTCCACTGATGAGTTCCCAATCACTTTAACTCGCCTCTGACATACTTCCATACTATATGAAAAGCTGCTGATTTAATGGAGAGCAATTCTATTCAAGGGCTCTGAAGGCTGTAGGAAATCTCAGACGTGCAAAACAATGTTCCTTCCCCCCCCCTCCCTCTAGGTTCCCAAGATCCATATAAGGTGAGTGGCTGCATAAATTGTTTAAATAAGTAAGCAAACAAACAAATAATCCCAAACACCCGGATCAATGCATCTTTTGTGCCCTTCTGCTAGAATAAAATGGAGTTGCCAGGGCAGGTGCCAAATTAATTCCTTCTGCCATGTCAGCCAAATGGAGGGAGACAGAAATAGATCCAAATGCCAAAGAAACATAGTGTGTGTGATTTTAAAGAATAAAACACTTCTTCTTTTCAAAGAACAAGCATCTTACAAAAATGGTTTGTGTGTATGTTTGTGTGTGTGTGTGTGCATGTTTGTATAGAAATCTTGCACGAACCTGGGTTGGAAGGTGCTGGGAATGTTGTTGTTTATTCGTCCAGTCGCTTCCGACTCTTCGTGACCTCATGGACCAGCCCACGCCAGAGCTTCCTGTCGGTCGTCACCACCCCCAGCTCCCCCAGGGACGAGTCCGTCACCTCTATAATGTCATCCATCCACCTTGCCCTTGGTCGGCCCCTCTTCCTTTTGCCCTCCACTCTCCCCAGCATCAGCATCTTCTCCAGGGTGTCCTGTCTTCTCCTTATGGGGCCAAAGTATTTCAGTTTTGCCTTGAATATCATTCCCTCCAGTGAGCAGTCTGGCTTTATTTCCTGGAGGATGGACTGGCTTGATCTTCTTGCAGTCCGAGGCACTCTCAGAATTTTCCTCCAACACCACAGTTCCAAAGCATCTATCTTTCTTCTCCCAGCCTTCCTTATGGTCCAGCTCTCGCAGCCATATGTTACTACGGGGAACACCATTGCTTTAACTATGCGGACCTTTGTTGTCAGTGTGAGGTGTCTGCTCTTAACTATTTTATCGAGATTGGTCATTGCTCTTCTCCCAAGGATTAAGCGTCTTCTGATTTCCTGACTGCAGTCAGCATCTGCAGTAATCTTTGCACCTAGGAATACAAAGTCTTTCACTGCTTCTACATTTTCTCCCTCTATTTGCCAGTTATCAATCAAGCTGGTTGCCATAATCTTTTTGAGGTTTAGCTGCAAGCCAGCTTTTGCACTTTCTTCTTTCACCTTCATCATAAGGCTCCTCAGTTCGCTTTCAGCCATCAAAGTGGTATCATCTGCATATCTGAGATTGTTAATGTTTCTTCCAGCGATTTTAACTCCAGCCTTGGATTCCTCAAGCCCAGCATGTCGCATGATGTGTTCTGCGTACAAGTTGAATAGGTAGGGTGAGAGTATACAACCCTGCCGTACTCCTTTCCCAATCTTAAACCAGTCCGTTGTTCCGTGGTCTGTTCTTA
Source organism: Candoia aspera (assembly GCF_035149785.1). Classification (NCBI taxonomy): domain Eukaryota; kingdom Metazoa; phylum Chordata; class Lepidosauria; order Squamata; family Candoiidae; genus Candoia; species Candoia aspera. The sequence goes on from NC_086153.1 coordinate 338,696,237, forward strand.
CTGTTGCTACTTGGTCGTTATACAGATTCTTCAGGAGGCAGACAAGATGACTTGGTATCCCCATACCGCTAAGAACTTGCCACAATTTGTTATGGTCCACACAGTCAAAGGCTTTAGAATAGTCAATAAAACAGAAATAGATGTTTTTCTGAAACTCCCTGGCTTTTTCCATTATCCAGCGGATATTGGCAATTTGGTCCCTAGTTCCTCTGCCTTTTCTAAACCCAGCTTGTACATCTGGCAATTCTCGCTCCATGAACTGCTGAAGTCTACCTTGCAGGATCTTGAGCATTACCTTACTGGCATGTGAAATGAGTGCCACTGTTCGATAGTTTGAACATTCTTTAGTGTTTCCCTTTTTTGGTATGGGGATATAAGTTGATTTTTTCCAGTCTGATGGCCATTCTTGTGTTTTCCCAATTTGCTGGCATATAGCATGCATTACCTTGACAGCATCATCTTGCAAGGTTTTGAACAGTTCAGCTGGGATGCCGTCGTCTCCTGCTGCCTTGTTATTAGCAATGCTTCTCAAGGCCCATTCAACCTCACTCTTCAGGATGTCTGGCTCTAGCTCACTGACCACACCATCAAAGCTATCCCTGATATTGTTATCCTTCCTATACAGGTCTTCCGTATATTCTTGCCACCTTTTCTTGATCTCTTCTTCTTCTGTTAGGTCCTTGCCATCTTTGTTTTTGATCATACCCATTTTGGCCTGGAATTTACCTCCGATGTTTCTAATTTTCTGGATGAGGTCTCTTGTCCTTCCTATTCTATTGTCTTCTTCCACTTCCGCGCATTGCTTGTTTAAAAATAATTCCTTATCTCTTCTGGCTAACCTCTGGAATTTTGCATTTAATTGGGCATATCTCCCCCTATCACTGTTGCCTTTTGCTTTCCTTCTTTCTTGGGCTACTTCTAGTGTCTCAGCAGACAGCCATTTTGCCTTCTTGGTTTTCTCTTTCTTTGGGATGTATTTTGTTGCCGCCTCCTGAACAGTGTTGCGAACTTCTGTCCAGAGTTCTTCCGGGACCCTATCTACTAAGTCCAGTCCCTTAAATCGATTCTTCACCTCCCCTGCATATTCCTTAGGAATATTAGTGAGCTCATATCTAGCTGATCTGTGAGTCTTCCCTAATGTCTTTAGTCTGATCCTAAATTGTGCAAGAAGAAGTTCGTGATTGGAACTACAGTCAGCTCCAGGTCTTGTTTTTACCGACTGTATAGATGTCCGCCACCTTTGGCTGCAAAGGATGTAGTCAATCTGATTTCGGTGTTGTCCATCTGGGGAAGTCCATGTATAAAGCCGTCTCTTAGGTTGTTGGAAGAGAGTGTTTGTTATGCAGAGTGAGTTGTCTTGGCAAAATTCTATCAGCCTGTGTCCTGCTTCGTTTTGTTCTCCCAGGCCATACTTACCTGTAATTCCAGGTGTCATTTGACTGCCCACCTTAGCATTCCAGTCTCCCGTGATGAAAATAACATCTCTTTTAGGCGTGTTGTCCAGTAGGTGCTGCAGATCCTCATAGAACTGCTCTACTTCAGCTTCTTCAGCATCTGTGGTTGGGGCGTATATTTGGATCACTGTGATATTAGATGGCTTGCCCTGAATTCGAATTGAGATCATTCTATCGTTTTTTGGATTGTATCCAAGCACTGCTTTAGCCACTTTACTATTAATTATGAAGGCTACTCCATTTCTTCTGTGGTCCTCTTGTCCACAGTAGTAGATCTGGTGGTCATCTGATGTGAAGTGGCCCATTCTAGTCCATTTCAGTTCACTGACGCCCAAAATGTCTATCTTTAATCTTGACATCTCACCAATAACCACATCCAATTTGCCCTGGCTCATAGATCTTACCTTCCAGGTTCCAATGGTGTGTTGATCCTTAGAACATCGGATTCGCCGTTCACCACCAGCACCGTCGGCCGCTAGCCGTCCTTTCGGCTTTGAGCTAGCTGCGTCATCACGTCTGGGGCTAGTTGAGCTCATCCTCTGTTCCTCCCCAGTAGCATTTTGACCATCTTCCGACCTGGGGGTCTCATCTTCCGATGGTATACCGACGTATCTCTGGTTGTCCTCATCCATTTAATTTTCACGGCAAGAACACTGGGGTGGGTTGCCATTACCTTCCCCAGGGATCGCATTTAGTCTGACCTCTCTGTCATGACTTTCCTGTCTTGGGTGGCCCTTCACGGTTTAGCTCATGGCATCACTGAGGTGCTCAAGCTCCAGCACCACGACAAGGTAATGATCCTTTGCTGAAGATACTGGGAATAGTAAATGAATACTCCTTGTAACGAGGTTCAACATTTCTTCCTTCTGCTGTTTCTGCTGTTCTGCTGCGGAAAAAAAAATTTGCACATGATGATATGCAGTGTTATGGTTTTATGATTCTCATATTTTAATTGTTGATTGCATTTTATTGTCTGATATATTGATTTTATTATTATTATATGATTCATTGATTATGAGCCATCAAGACAGATTTTCATCATGACGATCTCTTCCTAACCTGTTCTTTCAGGATTCCCAAGAATGCACCCATCACCCCTCTGAGTCCCTCCTCCTTGCTGCTGATCATCCCCCTCTTCTCTTTCCTTCCACATTTCCAATCATTATAAACTTCTCAACAGAGTGAGGTGTCCAGACTGATTGACTGATTATGTGCCATCAAGTTGGTGGCAAGTCTTAGGGGCCCCATAGATAGACCTTCTCTGGGAGGATCCATCCCAACTTGGCCCTTCAGGTCTTGCTGTAACTGAGTCCATCCAACCTGCTGCTGGTCCTCCTCTTCTTCTCTTTTCCCTCCACCTTTCCCAGCATTATGGGCTTCTCAACAGAACAAGGTGTTCAGACTGATTGACTGATTATGTACCATCAAGTTGGTGGTGGTTCTTAGAGGCCACATAGATAGACCTTCTCTGGGAGGATCTTTGGAGAACTCAGCCCTTCAGGTCTTGCTGTAACTGAGTCCATCCATCTCGCTGCTGGTCCTTCTCCTCTTCTCTTTCCTTCCACCTTTCCCAGCATCAGAGCCTCCTCCAGAGAGCTGGGTCTTCGCATCATGTCTCCAAAGTAGGATGATTTGAGCCTCATCATTGGTGCCTCAAGTGAGAACTCGGGTTGATTTGCTTGATGATCCATCGGTTTGTCTTCATGACCATCTGTAGTATTCTCAGGAGTCTTCTCCAACACTAAAGGTCAGAGGTGTCAATATCCTTCCTATTCTGCTTCCTGTTCTGCTTCTGCATTATGTGATTATGCATTTGTAAATTGTGGTTTGCAAGCCACTTAGAGCCATATGACTTAAGTGCCATAAAAGCACTTAAAATCTGTCCGTCCGTCCGTCCATCCATCCATCCATCCATCCATCCATCCATCCATCCATCCAAATGTCCTAAATGTCAGGAAGGATTAGGGGCATCCCAGCTTTGGAGCAATATCAACTCCAACCATTTGGGTCTATGTTCCTTGCAGTTAAGGAAGCACTCATAAAGTATGGTCTCTAACGGACTTTGTTAAATTTCTGATAGACCCTCATTTGTTTTTATTATCTCCCTCTTTGCAGGGCGGTGTGGCGTTTCGGGTCCTCGTCGGGATATGGTGCCAGCTGGTGATGAGACGGCCGACCCGGGCGGCCGGACGGGCTCCTCACGGGCGAGAATGAAACACGACACAACGGCTTGTCAGACGGGAGGAAGCCCCGATAGTCAGCGCTAGCCTCCTTTTATTGGATACACACCAGGAAACGGCATAGTGCCCCAAGGGGCAGAATATAACACTTGCATAGCTAAACATATCACGAAGCCTAAGCATGTATAACTGCGTGACACCTGCATGTACAGTCTCATGCCTGCGGTCACGCTGCAACCCACAAAAACAGGATGTTGCCAGCGTGCCGTTAGGCAGGTTTCTACTTATATCCATATACTAATAAAGCCATCTGCCATAGCCCTGCCCTACCCCAGGCTCATAATGCAACATCTCCCCTGTTTTTGTTTGTTAAGGGCCGACTGACCCTCAGCGTCTCGGTACTTTAGCCTCATGGGTCCAAGTCCCTACGACACAAAAGGATCATGGGGTCGGCGGAAGTTTGGGGGAATTCTTCGTCTGAGGAGTCTTCTTCTGAGCTCAAGGCTAAGAGAGACTGCTTCTCAGAGGGAAGGCCTGGGTCGGGAGAGCGTGCAAGCAACAAGTTAATATTGGCAACATTAGAATCTAAAGCATGTAAACGGTGTTGTAAAAAGGCTATAAATTTTCCAAATATACACGGGCCAATGGTACAAATAAGAACCAAACAAACCAACGGTCCTATGACGGCTGAAATGAGGGTGGTAAACCACGGAGAAACATTAAACCAACCCTCGAACCAGCCCTGCTGTGTAGCGCGCTCCTTTTTGCGTTCATCGAGTCGCTTTTTTAGTTCGTTCATGGAGTCTAAAACTATACCAGAGTGGTCGGCATAGAAACAGCATTCCTCTTGTAGCGCCACACACAGTCCACCGTTTTTAAGAAATAACAGGTCAAGTCCTCTGCGGTTTTGTAGGACGACTTCAGAAAGCGATGTCAAGGAGGTCTGGAGATGAAGAATTGATGTCTCTATCCTTTCTAGATCTTCATCGATGCTGAGGCGGAGGGCCTGATAGTTCTGTTGGCCGGTTACCAGGCCGGCAACCCCTGTGGCCGCCCCCGCCACCCCCAACCCCAATAATACAGACAAAGTAAGAGCGGTCACGATCTCTCGTTTGACCAAAGGGGGGGTAGGGGCAAAATGGGACAAGAGGCTGGAATCAGAGTAATATATAATTGTTGGAAACAAATGAACCTGAACGCAATAATGAGAGTCTGCCAACAGCTTTGGGCCAAATACACATGCAGAAAGCCCAAATGAGCAGGCCCACATGGAGCCAGGGCCAGGAATAAAAAACTGACCGGCAAAAGGGCGAGAAAAGTCGGCCCGGGAGCTAAGAGAATTCCAAGGCAAGGCATATCCACAAGCAAGTCTGCCGCTGACCGGGGTACAACGATACATGTCACAACTCGTGGCATTGGAACAATAGTGAGTAAAATTATCGGGAACAAGGCCCAAACAACAACCCTGGCCCGATAGGCCGGCTATAGTCTGGGACCGATTTCCCCAGCGGCAGGAGGCGTCAGTGGCGTTGTTGGTGATCTTTTCTGAAGAGCCAACGGCGTCATAAAAAGGCGGGGTAGCAATCAAGCACAACCAACAAGAGCTGGTAAGGTTGGGGTTGGTAGAATTTAAAAGTGAAAAGGATGCATCCAACATGTTATAAAAAGCGCTTGTTTTTGGGTTGGCAGGGGCAATGAGCGGGTTGTCGGGGCGCACTCGGTTTGGACCAACGGTTGGTTTGGCAGGGGCAATGAGTGGGTTGTCGGGGTACACTCGGTTTGGACCAACGGTTGGTTTGGCAGGGGCGATGAGTGGGTTGTCGGGGTACACTCGGTTTGGACCAACGGGCGGTGAGATGTCGGGCAAAACAGAAAGCTGAATAGAAAAAATTTGGCCCTCATCATGATAGCCGTCCCATAGGCGACCTCCCCAGCGCATGCCAACCAACCAACGGGCCTGAGGCAAGGCCCGTCCATAGGGGGAAAAGGTGACGTTGAGGGGGCTACGTTTAAGTGCGCAACATGCATATAGGGGACAATTCAGACTGGATTGAAGAGGTTTGCCATGGGCCCGGACAATTTTAATATAGTCTTTTTTGGTGGGGGGGTCCCAATAAATATCTCCCGTGGAGACGCAGGACCATTTCCGACAAAAATAATGGCCTGCTCCGCCACACTGGCTAATGTGGGCCGGCGTGGCGGGCTGTTCTGGGCAAAAATAGAGATAAGACTGAGACACCTCTCGAGGCGAGGGAAAACACGAGGGTATGCCATGAACGGCCGGGCCTGCAAAGGCCGTGGCCCCGGTCACCATTTCTGAAAAATCAAAATATAACATGGGAAACCAAGGCCAATGGGTGCGCTTAGAAACAGTATAAAGGGGGACCCCTAAAAAATCACGGATAGTCCAGGTGAATATTTGCGGGCGATGTGTCTCAAGTGATGCCTGGGCAGCGAAGGGGATAAAACATGACCACAAAAGGCCCAACCAAGGCGGGGACGAAGCCATCACCTAGGGAAAAACAAAAAGGGTGGACAAATCAGGGTCCGTGTCAGCTGGTGGGGGCGGGGCAGGGGCGACCAAATAGGGGCGCACGTGACGCCCGGGGACCCATAAAACACGATCTTGAAGTTGAACAGCAGCGTAACCCCTGCCCCAAGTGATGAGTGGCGCAGGACCTCTCCACGTCAGGTCAGGAAGCTGTCGATAATAGACAGGTGGGCGAGGGTGGTCAACAGCGGGTTGTGATGCGAAGTGCCGAGAAGCAGCAGAGGCTGCTGGCTGTCCGGTCAAGTTGAGAAAATTGATGGTATAGAGACAGATATTGAGAATGTCTTGCACCGCTGGGAGGCTGGGGGGTCCTTTTCCCTTGTTGTCAATATATCTATCGAGAGCATGTTTCAAGGTCTGATTTGCTCTTTCCACTATGGCTTGGCCTTGACTATTATATGGAATGCCAAGTTTATGGGTGATTCCCCATTTTTGACAAAAGGCAGCAAAAGCACCGCCCGAATAGGCGGGCCCATTGTCTGTTTTTATTTGCTTTGGGCATCCCAGCGTCGCAAAAGTCCGAATAGAGTGATTGATTACATGTTTGGCGGCTTCACCCCTCTGGGGGGTGGCCATGATGAACCCCGAAAAGGTGTCAATGGACACATGCAAATACCTCCAAGGGGAAAAGGAAGCATATTGGGTCACATCCATCTGCCAGATTTGGCAACATTCCGTCCCACGCGGGTTGACCCCCATGGGAATTGAATGTGCTTGTTTGCTACAGGTTGGACATTGTTGGACAATGGCTGTCGCTTCTCCTGGAGAGAGCTGAAATTGTTTAATAAGGGCCTTTTTGTTTTGATGGAAATACGAGTGACTTTCCCAGGGGGTGACCGTAGTCAGAGAAAGGCAAAAAAGGGAGGATGCGGCCGCAGCCGCAGCGTCAGCAACATCATTGCCCTCCTGGATAAACCCAGGAAAGGGCTGGTGGCTTCTAATGTGGGAAACATGAAAAGGGTGAACACGTGTGGAAATAAAATGTTGCAGTGACAAAAATAAGGACAAAAGTGTGGGTTCAATGGAGGGGGACAAATAAGCCTCATAAAGGTGAGAAAGCATTTGAGAAACATATAGGCTGTCCAATATGAGGTTAAAAGGCTGGTCAGAAAAGGTTTGAAAAACGAGTAGGGAGGCATACAGCTCCGCACGTTGGGCAGAAGATTGAGGGGGTGTAATTCGGGTATGCCAATGGCCATCTCGCCGCCAGGCACACGCACCATAGGTCTTACTGCCATCGGCAAAAACCGTGACAGCATTTAAAAGGGGTAAGGGAGAAAAAGGCGAGCGCCACACAAAGGGCGTGGTCTTTAAAAGTTGGAACCGAGGGTCAGGGGGGGGGTGACAAGAAACGGCGCCAGGCCAATCAACAAGAGCAAATTGAAGGTGCTCACTAGAAGCAAACAAAAGTTCCCACGTTACAAGTGAACAAGGCACATAAAGTGTGGAGGGTTCCACGCCCACCAAGGCTTTGGACCTTAACCGGCCCTTATTAATAAGACCTGCAAATTGAGAAGCCTTGGGTGTCAGGGTCGCTCGTGGCGTGTGTGGGAGGTGGATCCATTCAAGGATCGACACGGGTGAAGTCACTTGAACCAAGGCCGCAGTAGGCAATGTTAAGGTGTTGAACAACACTAGAGAAAGCGGAACATCTTCCTTAACGCGGTCTACCCATCTGGTAAGCAAGGCCTGATTGATCAAGTCAACAACCTTTAAATGGGTAGGCTGCAATAAAATGACATCGGCCGGGCTGCTAGCGCCCGCCAAGGCCGCAAAAAGTGGGGAAAGCTGGCCGGTAGAGAGGCCTAAATAGGGTCGAATCCAATTAATAGACCCCAAACATTGCTGTAATTGTAACAGGGTCGGGGCAATAGGTAGTCGAACGTCAGGCAGCCACGGAGCAGCATGTGACGTAAGGACTTTATGCCCCAAATAATTGAAAGGAGGGGCAATTTGAACCTTGTCAGGTGCAATAAACAAGCCCCCTTTGCGCAAGATGTGTTGCAAGTGCGGCAGGGTCCTAAAGACCGTGCCCTTCGGCCCCGGCGCCGCAACCAAGATGTCATCCATATAATGATATACTAAAAAGGTGGAATAAGCCTGTCTATAAGGCTGTAAAACTTGAGACACAAAATGTTGACACATGGTGGGGCTATTTAACATCCCTTGTGGCAACACCTTCCACTGGTAACGGGCGTTGGGCTGCGAGTTGTTGAAAGCTAACACAGTAAAGGCAAACAGGGGGACATCTTCCGGGTGGAGTGGAATACAAAAAAAGCAATCCTTAAGGTCAATGATCATCAAATCATATGATGCCGGAATTAAATTGGGATTCGGGAGACCACATTGAAGTGCCCCCATCGGGCGAATGATAGCATTAATGGCTCGTAAATCGTGAAGGAGTCTCCATTTTCCCGTCTTCTTTTTTAACAGGAAAACCGGGGTGTTATAAGGACTGGTAGAAGGCTCGAGGTGGCCCTTAGCCAGCTGGTCCGCAACCAAGAGGTGCAACGCCTTTGTTTTTTCAGCTGTCAGGGGCCACTGATCAATCCAAACAGGTTTGTCGGAAAGAAGAGTTAATCGGAGTAGCGCCGGGCCAGACATGGCCACCAGATCAGTCTAAGACAAGCCTAGCCTGAAGCTGGGACAAAAGGTCGCGGCCCCAAAGGTTGATATGAAGGGGCAAGACGACCGGTTTGATGTGAGCCGTAGCCAGAACAGAAGAGGAAGTGACCGTGATCCAAGACGAACTGACGAGGGCCGTCTGGGCACCTCCCACCCCTCGGACCGCCGGGGCGGGGTCAGTAGGCCATTCAGTGGGCCATTCAGCAGAGCGAATGACGGACACGTCTGCTCCCGTATCTAAAAGACCAGAAAAGGGGCGACCATTGAGCATAAAGGTCGCCGTCGGCCTAGCAGGCCTAAGCGGCTGTTCTAAAGCCATGCAGTCTGTGGCGCGATCAAGAATAATCATTGTCGCCACCACCTCGCCCTGCGATATGGTTATGGGCGAATTGATCATGATAGCAAGAGCCAAATCGGAAAAGGAGTCAGAGCTCCTTAAAAAGGGGGCCGCCAACACCCCTTGTGATGTTAAGTCTAAATTTGGAAAAACAATAACAGGCAAATTGGGGGGTAAGATCACAGGCGGTTTAGGTGAAACAAAGAGGTGGTATACATGTGCCGGCAGCACATATTTGACGGTGTCATTGGCGGCCAAACTGTCGGGGACGATTTTAAATCTCTGGGGGGGGTCCCGGCGACAGTTGGTGAGGCTGGAGGTGGCAACGGGGGATAAAGGGACGGGGGGTCGTAGGGAGGGGGATTGGAAAGGGAGGGAGAGGGGGCAGGCGAGGTAGAAGGGAGGGAAGGAGACAATTCTTCCGCTGGCGACGAAGAGGCCTTTTCGTCGAAGGCGGGCAAGGCGGACGAATCGGGATAAAGAGTGGTGAGGGCCGCCATAAGGGCGCGCCACACACACAAAATGTCCGGCGGGGCCCGAGGGGGTCGATGTAACCAGACCCCCATTCGCTCCCAAGTGGAACGCTTTAGGGTCCCCTCTTGAGGATATGCCGGACAATGTTTGTCAAGATATTGTAAAAAGAGTGTCAAGGTTTTTTTCGACACAGGATATACGGTTGTGCCATTCACCTTCTGTAAACAATTCGCCTTCTTCACTAATGAAAGGAGTTCATCCCTGTGTCTGAGTTGAACTTGAGAAAGTGCGGAGCCCATACTTACGATGCGCGAGCCTATGCCAGGTGCGTAGTATGAGAGTGAAGGCAGCGCACCCCTAGACAAGGGTCACGCCGTGCGTCTGGAATTGATCACGTCGGGGTCACCAGTTGTGGCGTTTCGGGTCCTCGTCGGGATGTGGTGCCAGCTGGTGATGAGACGGCCGACCCGGGCGGCCGGACGGGCTCCTCACGGGCGAGAATGAAACACGACACAACGGCTTGTCAGACGGGAGGAAGCCCCGATAGTCAGCGCTAGCCTCCTTTTATTGGATACACACCAGGAAACGGCATAGTGCCCCAAGGGGCAGAATATAACACTTGCATAGCTAAACATATCACGAAGCCTAAGCATGTATAACTGCGTGACACCTGCATGTACAGTCTCATGCCTGCGGTCACGCTGCAACCCACAAAAACAGGATGTTGCCAGCGTGCCGTTAGGCAGGTTTCTACTTATATCCATATACTAATAAAGCCATCTGCCATAGCCCTGCCCTACCCCAGGCTCATAATGCAACAGGGCGGAAAAGAAAATTGCACATGATGCCCTCGGATCAGACAAGACCAGCGATTTGCAAAGCTAATTTGAAGCTAGAGAAGCAGGCGTGTGGGGGATGAGGGGCCTGACCTCTAGGTGAACTGAAGTAAATCTAGGGCAGCCAAGCTTGTGGAAATATGGGAGGGTGGAGCACATTGATCCATCCTCCTTGCTTTACCAGGAATAGATTTCATTGTTTGCCAAGTCTCCTGCTTGGACCTCTTCTTCTTCTCCCCCCACCCCAAATGAGATGGGTGTGGGGAAGAATGGTCGAAGGTCTTTTCAATTGCAACTGAGCCCCCAGTGGCAGATCTTTAAGAGTATTGGCAGCACACTGGTTGGTTCATTATTTATATATTATAATTATTTATATACAGTATTGCTTTCCACTTTCCCTTGGAGCTCAAGTCAACAGACGTGGGTGGCAGGAAGTCTCCCGTGATTTCATTCTCCCCAAAGTACCTTGTGGGGCAGGTTGGACTAAGAGAGCTTGACTGCTGAGCTCCATAGGTGAGTGAGGATTCAAAGCTAGGTGTCCCTTCCTGTTAGGTGGCTTTTGATGTCTTCAGCTACTGAGAAGGCGGAGAATAAGAATGGGGCCTTCATTTGCACCCCAAGCTTCTGCCTATCTGTTCAATTGCTCTCAGCTCCCTGGGAAGCCACGTGAGTGCAACACACCTAAAAACAAGTGGAGCTTCGATCACACCCTCATGGCCACCATCTCAACTTTTATTGATTATACACTGTGGCCTGCCTGCTTCCCTTCCTCCCTTCCTCCCTCCCTTCCTCCCTTCCTTCCTTCCTTCTCCCCTTACCCATTGAATTCCTTCCTTCCTTCCTTCCTCCCTCCCTTCCTCCCTTCCTCCCTCCCTTCCTTCCTTCTCCCCTTACCCATTGAATTCCTTCCTTCCTTCCTTCCTTCCTTCCTTCCTTCCTTCCTTCCTTCCTTCCTTCCTTCCTTCCTTCCTTCCTTCTCCCCTTACCCATTGAATTCCTTCCTTCCTTCCTTCCTTCCTTCCTTCCTTCCTTCCTTCCTTCCTTCCTTCCTTCCTTCCTTCCTTCCTTCCTTCTCCCCTTACCCATTGAATTCCTTCCTTCCTTCTCCCCTTACCCATTGAATTCCTTCCTTCCTTCCTTCCTTCCTTCCTTCCTTCCTTCCTTCCTTCCTTCCTTCCTTCCTTCCTTCCTTACTTACTTACTTACTTACTTATTTACTTACTTACTTACCTGGGGACAGGAAAATAACCTAAAGAATGGTTATTTTCCTGTCCCCAGCTTGAGGATAAACCCTTTAGCAACAGCATAAAGGCCTTTCAAGTGTCCTCACTGTGTCCCCAAAATTCTAACGTGGAGCTGCCAGGCAACCTTCTAAAATATTCCATTTTTCAGGCCCCGGTTGCAAACAGTAGCTGAAACACTTAGGACAGAAAGTCAGGTTTTATCAGACACGTCGGCTCTCCATAGGCATCTGAGTCCAAGAAGGGTGTTTTTCATCCTACGCCGCATAACGGAGAGGATTAAAATATGCCCCCCCCCCCCCGCAGATTCCTTCTTTCGGCTTTCAAGGCCCGTATCGCCTCTCTCCCTGAAAATGACTTTTTCCCCCCTTTTAAAGAAAGTCTTTGCTGACTCAGCCTTGGCAGAGGAGAAAAACAAGAGGAGGATTGAGGGGGTGTCTCCCGCCCCCTCCCCTCCTCGGCTGTAAATAAAACAAACGGCGAGCCGCATCAGCAGGGCACCACCGCGTGGAGTGGCCATAAAACTTGGACTGCGCCAGGGTTGTGTCAAGGCACAAGGGGGAAGGGGGAAAAAAGAATCCCAATTACCGATGAAGTCCAAAATCTGGTAGTTGTGCCCCTTCTAAGAAGTGGGGAGGTGGGTGGGTGGGTGGGGGAATCGGGGCCTGTGGCTGCAAAAATCACGTAGCCCAGAGAGTTCAAACAGCCCGCAGAGTTTCAGTCAGGTCAACTTCAGGTTGTTTGAGGGCAATGCCAACCCAGCCTCTTAGATTTGGACGATAGAATCCTAGAATGGAAGAGTCGGAGGGATCTTCGAGGTCATCTAGCCCAACCCCCTGCTCAGGGCAGGAATCCACTGTTTCAGCATTCCCAAGAGATGGCCTCTATTGTATAGTCATCTCTCCAAGAATTTGCAGTTTCTCTGGCTCCCATATGCGCCGAACTCTCTGCAACCCCTTTCTTGCTGGTATCCTTGGGAGGGTGTCTGAATTTTCTTCTGGGTTGCATTCGCGTGCAGTTCTTTTGCTCTTTTTCCTGTGGGAGTCTGCACATATGCATTATAGTGTGGGTTGCCTACCCTCACTCTGAGCCACATGCCCAAGAGGCAAGAGGCAGGGGCCTTAGAATGGAGGAGTCAGCAACACTGAGCCATTGCCCGACTGCCTCTCCCATTGGGATCCATGGGGGATTTTCTCCCGGAAAGTCTTTCTCCTCGGCCCCTGGCTGGATCTGACCCATTGTTGATCTCAATCTTCCTTTAGCTAGAGTCTTCCCCTTGCCCCTCAATTAGTCCTGCATGGTTTGTGGGGGATTTATCCCCCATAAATACCCCCTTTGCATAATCTCTTTCCAACCTTCTTCCAGGTTCAAAAGGAGATCAAAGCTGAGAAATCCTGCAAGGCCTGGTTTCTGGAATTCTTTCCATCCCTTTCCCTAGTAGTGGGCATAGGAGGGTCTGTATTTTTTCCCGTGTAATGAAGCAACATGTCTGTGTGTGCGTGTGTGTGTGTGTTTGGGCATCCCATCGACGTACATTTATGCATATATGTGCATTGAAAATCATGGGTGCCAGCCCTTTGTGGTAGACCAGACTAGAACACCAAAGTTATGAATGGCCGTACTACTTTTATTATTTATTTATTTATTAAATTTTGCCACTGCTCCTCTCCCGCCAAAGGGGGGACTCCGGGCAGTTTATAGCGAAGATAAAAACATTAAAATACCATAAATAGGTACCAATCACCTTGATTTCCCCTTGATCAACCAGACTGTCACCAGACAGAGTCCTGCTGATCGCAACTCGCTTTCCATTCATCTCGAATCCTGGCTTTCCTTCTCCAGGGATCTTCTCCAGATATAAATACAGATATGATATTGAACCTAAATACAGTATAAAATCCAGATGACGATGGTAGTTGGAATATCACCCACGTATATCTCAAGGGCCATTTTAGGGTGCTAACCATCTCCAGGGGTGATTCCTTCCCTTCCTTCCCCAAGCGAGGTGGCAAAACAAGGTGACAGTATAAGGTTATAAGGTTATAAGGTTACAGTACCAGAATCTTGCAAGCCTGAATGTGCTTCCCACCTCCCTCCTTTTATCTTCGTGAGAACTAGGGAGGGTCCTGTCTGAGAGACTTTCTCAAATTACATTCCTGCTTTGGACTCAAATTCCTCTTATCTGACGGTTGCCTTGGATGCAGCTCTTCCTCCTGTCCCTCAAGGTGATTCCCACAGCTTGTTACAATGGGTTGGGCTACGTACACTCCATTCTGGGTCATATGAACAATTTTACTTATTTATTTGTCGAATTTCGTCACTGCCCACCTCACTCAGAGAGCAACCAAGATGCCCAACTTCTTTCCCCATAAGGATGCATTGGGAGGTGATGGGGATTTTTTGTGGGCTATTTCTCTTAGCAGTCCTGCTGGAATCAGCCCATTTTTAGACTTGGTATTTATTTTCCTGCTTTTCATCCCCCCTCCACCAAATTTGTCCTATTCTGTTGCCTTTGGGGAGAATTATCGACAGTCAGATGGGGAGAAGCTTGGACCCTTTTGTGTAATCCCTTCCCTATGTGCTGTTTGGTTGCAAAGAATAACAAGGGCATTAGAGCCAGATCATCCTCTGCCTGCTCACTCCTAGTCTAGATAGGCCTGAACTAGGTGCTGAGTTTAGGGTCAGTGTCAGGCTCAGATGCCCTTGTCTCCTCTGCTTGACTTCTCTGAACAAGACAGGGAATCTGCACCTAGGTTAGGGGCAGATGGCCATGGAGGAAATCTATCTATATGGTCCCTGACACTGACTTGGTGGCACATAATCAATTGATCAACCTTAAAGTAACCAAACTGGCTGGATTTGGTATAACACACAACATAAAAAACCAGTAACCAACAATTCAACGAACTTCTCATGTGCAAATGCAGCAGCTGCATTTTAAACACATCATGCATGCTTTGGTGGGGTTTATTTAGAACGGTGTTTTCCAAACACGGACTTCAACTCCCAGAATTCCCCAGCCAGCATGGGTGCTGCTTCCCCCTCCCTCCCTTTAAATTTGTGTGAATCAGGGAGGGGCTTGTTAGAGATGTTTTCTCAAGTTCCTTTCTTGGCCTGGGCTCAAGCCCCTCTCATCTGACCGTTGCCTTGGTAGGGTCTCTTCCTCCTGTCCTTCAAGGCCGTTCCTTACACCCTCCACAGTTACTTTCATGCCTGGCTCTTGAACTCCCTGGAGATGTCCTGGTGATGGTTGGTGGGAATAATGTGTACGATGTGTACAAAACATGATAATTTGGGTCTGGTTGTTGGTGCCTTGAGTGAGAACTTTACATTAAGTTGTTCTGTGATCCATTTGTTTGTTTTACACACACACACACACACACACACACACTTGTGCCTTTGAGTCAGTTTTTTTGACTCCTGACAACTGCCTGGACTAGTCCCTGCAGTTTTCTTGGCAAGTTTTTTCAAAAGTGGTTTGCCGTTGTCTGCTTCCTAGGGCTGAGAGAGGGTGGCTGGCCCAAGGTCACCCAGCTGGCTTCGTGCCCAAGGCGGGACTAGAACTCACCGCCTCCCGGTTTCTAGCTTGGTGCCTTCGCCACTGCGCCAAACTGGCCGTCATGGTACTTATAAGCCACCCCAATCCCAAAGGGCTCCGAGCAGCATCCAGACGAAGAAAAACGACCCATAATAATGCAAACAGATCAAAATCAGTTTTGAGAACAGAACCAAGAACTGAGATGCAGAAGTTCCAAACGAAATTCCCACTACTTGCACTGCCGACATTAGAGACGACATCTCCAAAGACAGGTGAAAAACAAACCATGTTTATTGATGGGCCAGGACATGAAAGCTGCGTATCCCAGCCACGTAGGAACAGCTGGCCTTTCTAGGGCTCACAGAAATGTCTTCGGCGGATCCCCTTCTTCCTGCCAGAGGCCTGTACTAATCACTTGCTCAGGATTATTTACTTACTTACTTATTTATTTTGGGGGGGCCTTGTCAGTTTTTGACTCCTGGCGACTGCCTGGACTAGTCCCTGCAGTTTTCTTGGCAGGGTTTTTCAGGTGTGCTTTGCCATTGCCTCCTTCCTAGGGCTGAGAGTGAGTGGCTGGCCCAAGGTCACCCAGCTGGCTTCGTGCCCAAGGCAGGACTAGAACTTGCAGCCTTCTGGTTTCTAGCCTGATGCCTTCACCACGACACCAAACTGGCTCCCCCCCCCATATATATGTATATGAAACAAATTTAATTTATTAATAGATGTACAGCACAATATAACTGAAAAAAATCCTTGTCACTTCTCATGTTTTCCCACAGTTTGAAAATCTGCAAAACCTCAACCATTAATACATTGATCTCATTGTTCTTTTTTTGCTACGGCAAGCATACAGTATATGAAATTGGGCTAGGCAGTGCTTCCGATTCAAAGTCAAAGAGGGATTTGAAGCCCACTGGGACGTTTGCTCAGGACTACAGGTAGTTCTCACTTAATGGCCATTTGTTTAGTGATGGTTCAGACTACAGCGGTGCTGCAAAAACCAACGTACAACCGGTGCTCGCACTTATGACCGTTGCAAGGTTTGCTCAGGCCCAGTCTGCAAGTCCTTAATGCAGTTGCATCTTTCCCCGGGATCACGCAATTCCAGCTCCAATTCCCAGCTGCAGCACAATCCCTGGAAAAGATGCATTTAGTTTAGAAACTTGCAGACAGGTGCCATGCGCAGACCTCAAGCCCCTTTTGGCCTCGGAATCTGAAATGCTGAGTAGCCCTCGGAGGAAATCCGGGGGGTTGCACATCAGGGTGGAGAAATGTTAATGTGATTGTCTCCAAGCATGTACTCAGTCCCCCAGATTAGAAGGCTCTTCATCCGTAGCTCGCTCATTCTGCATCTTTCTCTGGAGCACATCCGCTTCTGCTTCTTTTCCACTCTCTTTGTTATCAGCATGCCTTTCGTGGTATTTAGATCATGGCCTGTCGGAGACACCACTGAGGTCTCGTTGGCGTTTGTTCTGTTATTTGCGCTTCTGTCTCCTGCAGAGATGATCTGAGGCACCGTCTGTGTGACAGGGGTGCGGGAGATGAAAATAAATAAAGGAAAATAAATAAAGAAAAAGGAAGGAGGGAAGGAAGGAAGGAAGGAAGGAAGGAAAGGAGGGAAGGAAGGAAGGAAGGAAGGAAGGAAGGAAGGAAGGAAAGGAGGGAAGGAGGGAAGGAGGGAAAGAAAGAGGAAGGGAGGGAGGGAGGAAGGAAATTAGAAAGGGAGGGAGAAAGGGAGGGAGGGAAAGAAAGAGGAAGGGAGGGAGGAAGGAAGAAAGGGAGGGAGGGAGGGAAAGAGAGGAAGGGAGGGAGGGAGGAAGGAAATTAGAAAGAAAGGGAGGGAGAGAGGGAGGGAGGGAAAGAAAGAGGAAGTAAGGGAGGGAGGGAGGAAGGAAGGAAGTTAGAAAGTAATAAAGGGAGGGAGGGAGGGAGGGAGGAAGAAAATTAGAAGGAAATAAAGGGAGAGAGACGGAGGGAGGGAGGGACGCCCATCCGTTATGAGCATCGCGGTGCCTGTAAGCTGAGAATGATAACTGTCTCGTCTGTCCGCTCCCCCCCGCGCCACCCCCCCGTGCAGGCACGGAACCGTGAGCGGCTTCCGTTCGTCTCGCTTGACTGGCTGTCGCGCTCAGAGGTGCCCAAGTTAGCGAACGCTGCCGCCTTCTGAAGGAGCAAGGGACACGTGTGCGCCCGCGTTTGGTTCCAAATGCTCCCCCAGCAAATGGCAGCGAAATCTCTCGTTTTATGGCATTTAATGCTCTTGTTGTTTTCCATGCCATCTGTGGAGTTCCTGTAGGGCGACCTGTTTTGCTTTCTGCCTGCAGGCACGTTGGCAGAGAGACAAAAGTTTCGTGCTATAATTTAATTTTGTCCACCGGCCCCCCCCCCCCCCCCCCCAATCACACATCCCATTTTCTTTCTGGTGAGGAATTGCTGTCCTGGAAGAACAGGAACCAGCCTTTAGCTTTTCCGAACTCTGGTCTCCGCTCCCAGGCCGGTGACCTCTACTTGGCTCGCTAGAATAAGGATCAGGCCTCCTCCTGGGTCCCAAAGGAGAGGGATAAAGCCAGAGTTGTGGTCCAGACAGACTCATCGTGTCAGGGACGGACTGTGGGGATTCGGGAGGTGAAGGGAGATGAAGCCAGAAGTCCTGCTCCTCAAAGGTGGCAGCGGTTCCCTAGAACAGTCCTCCAGCAGGGATCAGACTGGCATCGCCCTGGTGGCATTCAGCAAGATGCTTAAAGGTGGGGAGTCTTCTAGCTATTTAGCTTCAGAATCATCGAATCATGGATTAACAGAACCACAGAACCACAGAATCATAGAACGACAGTCATAGAATCACAGAATTACAGAACTCCAGATTCATCAAACCACAGAATAATAGAATGATCGAATTACAAAACCACAGAATAGAATCACAGGGTCAGGGAATCACAGAATAATAGATAAACAGGATAATAGAATTACAGGGTCATAGAATCACAGAATAGTAATATCAGATTCATGGAATCACAGAATCATAGAATCACATAAGAACTCACAGCCTCCTGGATTCTACCCTGGTGCCTTTAACCATTACCCCAAACTGGCTCTCATCATTTAAACTAGTTCAAAATAACTCACAATCCCAGGGCCCTGGGTGACCTTCAGATTTCAAGGCATGGATGATGCCTCCCTTCTCTAGCAGGCCACTGGGCCAGGAAGAAGAAGGAAGAAGACAGAGAAAGGAAAGGTGATAAAAAAGACGGAAGGGTCTGTAGGTACATAGGAGAGGAAAGAATGTGCCTTTTGGACTACAATGACCCAAATCCTTTCCCATTGGCCAAGGAGGATGAAACAGGGATCAAGGGCCTAACTGGTGGGGGGATTACAAGTTTCCCTACTTATGTTCCAGAATTCTTGATTTTTTTTGCCGTGGACCCCTCTGAATATCTGCTGAAAGCCTTCTCAGAAAAAACGAAGTATTTAAATGCATCAAATAAAACAGATAGACTGTATTGCAAAGGAAACCAATTATGCTCAACTATGGTGCTCAAAAGATGAAAAAAAATGGAAATAATTTTAGACAGGGAGCTGTATCAAACTTCACAAATATTTCTGGAGCCGAGAGGCGGTAAATTACTCGCTTCCCTACAGTCATTATTGAATGATAAGCTGCATTTTAGTTGGAGGTTCACAAAATTAAAAGTGTAGGTTTTTTCCTCATCCAAGTTCAAGGACACCCTGAAATCTAACCACCGACACCCCCAAGGGGTCCGTGGACCCCAGGTTAAGAACCCCTGCTCCAGAGCAAAACATCCTACCCCAAGGGGCTCGTTCCCCTCCCTTGCATTTGTTCATCACCCCGGCTTGCTTCAATTACATCCCTCCCACCCCTTGCCCTCTGACCCCTTTTTTATCCTTGTGAAAGCTGGATTGCAAATATTCCCCCGACCCCTTTCATCTCTGGGCAGTTGGCAGAGGCCCTCAGGATTCTGCACCGTCACCCAGGCTAGAAATCATTGACTCCCTCTCCGACAGCAACTGATTTGTGCAAATACACCCGAATGCTATCTTCTGGCTACATCTGCTGACTGGAGAATTACAGCCTCTCTCTTTCCAAACTGGTGAGTTTCAAAAAGGACGCCCACTGGGGAGTCCCGCGTCACCACGCCGAGCATCTTCACCACCCCTTGTAATAATTGGGTTCCGCGTCACCATAAATTACACTAAAAAGGTTGTCACTGCTGGGCACCCATAAAGACAAGCCATGCATATTGATCAAAGGCCGTCTATCAAGAGGGATTCATCTCTCTCTTTCAACCAAAGGGGACAGAGGGAACTAATTTAGTTAGAGGAATTCCAAGCCGAGGTCCCAGGTGGGTTTTAAAACCGCGGCAATTGTTTCTGAAGGCCCTGGGATGCTCCCGACGAGAGGCAGGAGCTGGACTAATCAGACAAGACGGGCCTTTCCCCATCATTCCGGAGAACTGAAGGGCAGTGTATTGATTTCCATGTGTGGTAAAAATTAAAAGCTGCCCCCGTTTTGTTAGTTAAAAGTGCTGCTTAAGCAATTTTCCTAATGGAATGTTGGTGGCCCAGCTCCAGGGCCTTTTGGTGGGGAAGGGAGGGGACGAATCTTTCTCTGTCAAGGAGCGTTCATGGAAGAGAAGATTTAGGGTAATAGCTGGGCTTTCAGAATAATTGATGACTCCTGAAGAAGAGCTTAGAAATCTGCCAGCTCGGCTCCCCTCCATGGGATTTATTAAAGGTGTAATCATTAAATATGTAAATAGTTGATTTATAACCAACAACACAGGCAGTTAATTGATTTCTTCTGTTTAAACACACACACAAGAACAACAGTTGGGTACAAGATGGAGAAACGTGAGGAGATGATAACTCACCCAAAGCCCATCTCCCTGGTCCCATCAGATTTGATGATTCACCCCATTGCCCATCCCCCTAGATCCATGAGAGTTCATGACACCAAAGCCCATCTCCCTGGTCCCATCAGATTTGATGATTCACCCCATTGCCCATCCCCCTAGATCCATGAGAGTTCATGACACCAAAGCCCATCTCCCTGGTCCCATCAGATTTGATGATTCACCCCATTGCCCATCCTCCTAGATCCATGAGAGTTCATGACACCAAAGCCCATCTCCCTGGTCCCATCAGATTTGATGATTCACCCCATTGCCCATCCCCCTAGATCCATGAGAGTTCATGACACCAAAGCCCATCTCCCTGGTCCCATCAGATTTGATGATTCACCCCATTGCCCATCCCCCTAGATCCATGAGAGTTCATGACACCAAAGCCCATCTCCCTGGTCCCATCAGATTTGATGATTCACCCCATTGCCCATCCCCCTAGATCCATGAGAGTTCATGACACCAAAGCCCAACTCCCTGGTCCCATCAGATTTGATGATTCACCCCATTGCCCATCCCCCTAGATCCATGAGAGTTCATGACACCAAAGCCCATCTCCCTGGTCCCATCAGATTTGATGATTCACCCCATTGCCCATCCTCCTAGATCCATGAGAGTTCATGACACCAAAGCCCATCTCCCTGGTCCCATCAGATTTGATGATTCACCTCATTGCCCATCCCCCTAGATCCATGAGAGTTCATGACACCAAAGCCCATCTCCCTGGTCCCATCAGATTTGATGATTCACCCCATTGCCCATCCCCCTAGATCCATGAGAGTTCATGACACCAAAGCCCATCTCCCTGGTCCCATCAGATTTGATGATTCACCCCATTGCCCATCCCCCTAGATCCATGAGAGTTCATGACACCAAAGCCCATCTCCCTGGTCCCATCAGATTTGATGATTCACCCCATTGCCCATCCCCCTAGATCCATGAGAGTTCATGACACCAAAGCCCATCTCCCTGGTCCCATCAGATTTGATGATTCACCTCATTGCCCATCCCCCTAGATCCATGAGAGTTCATGACACCAAAGCCCATCTCCCTGGTCCCATCAGATTTGATGATTCACCCCATTGCCCATCCCCCTAGATCCATGAGAGTTCATGACACCAAAGCCCATCTCCCTGGTCCCATCAGATTTGATGATTCACCCCATTGCCCATCCCCCTAGATCCATGAGAGTTCATGACACCAAAGCCCAACTCCCTGGTCCCATCAGATTTGATGATTCACCCCATTGCCCATCCCCCTAGATCCATGAGAGTTCATGACACCAAAGCCCATCTCCCTGGTCCCATCAGATTTGATGATTCACCCCATTGCCCATCCTCCTAGATCCATGAGAGTTCATGACACCAAAGCCCATCTCCCTGGTCCCATCAGATTTGATGATTCACCTCATTGCCCATCCCCCTAGATCCATGAGAGTTCATGACACCAAAGCCCATCTCCCTGGTCCCATCAGATTTGATGATTCACCTCATTGCCCATCCCCCTAGATCCATGAGAGTTCATGACACCAAAGCCCATCTCCCTGGTCCCATCAGATTTGATGATTCACCCCATTGCCCATCCCCCTAGATCCATGAGAGTTCATGACACCAAAGCCCATCTCCCTGGTCCCATCAGATTTGATGATTCACCCCATTGCCCATCCCCCTAGATCCATGAGAGTTCATGACACCAAAGCCCATCTCCCTGGTCCCATCAGATTTGATGATTCACCCCATTGCCCATCCCCCTAGATCCATGAGAGTTCATGACACCAAAGCCCATCTCCCTGGTCCCATCAGATTTGATGATTCACCCCATTGCCCATCCCCCTAGATCCATGAGAGTTCATGACACCAAAGCCCATCTCCCTGGTCCCATCAGATTTGATGATTCACCCCATTGCCCATCCCCCTAGATCCATGAGAGTTCATGACACCAAAGCCCATCTCCCTGGTCCCATCAGATTTGATGATTCACCCCATTGCCCATCCCCCTAGATCCATGAGAGTTCATGACACCAAAGCCCATCTCCCTGGTCCCATCAGATTTGATGATTCACCCCATTGCCCATCCCCCTAGATCCATGAGAGTTCATGACACCAAAGCCCATCTCCCTGGTCCCATCAGATTTGATGATTCACCCCATTGCCCATCCCCCTAGATCTATGAGAGTTCATGACACCAAAGCCCATCTCCCTGGTTCTGGGAGTTTTCATGACTCACCCCAAGCCCATCTCCCTGGAAACAGGTATCTACCAACATGCTACCACCACCACCACCACCACAAAATCTAAAATGGCCAAAATTGTGTGAGTTCACCAAATGTCTCAGAGTTCCATCTATGTCCCACAAGATTCCAGGAGATCTCATCACAAGGTTGCCAAGATCTTCCCCAAGTTCTCCCAAGATTTCCACGTTCTCCAATGGGAGCTCAGAAGATTGTGGGTTAGACTGTGGAAACGTGAAATCTAGCATTCTCACTAGGCTTCAGAGCACTAGGGTGGACTTTAAAATGTGGCTGACCCCTGTCAGAAACATAACATATCCCTAAATACCATAACTAAGGTCCAAAATCTGTATTTGCCCGGGAATTATTTGAGCACAGCATAGCTGAGGGCATCAAATTGGAGAAAGTTGCTGTTAGGTATCTCTCCAAAATGATCTTGCAGCCAGCAGTATAATTAATCTAAAGAGTGTGAAGTGACAGGAGAATTTTTCTGCTTTGATGGAGCCATTAATGTTATTTTTAATACATTCTAGGTTTTTTACCAGCATGCCGCATCCCCCAAATGGTAAGCCCAACGTATCTGTTAGTCTCAGGGCACTAACTCTATAATTCACAAGAACTAGGAAATTGTAATTGTTTTCTGAATGTGTTGCTTGTTTGTTTTAATCCAGTAAACTGCATCTGGACCCCATCCAGAGGCAGAGAAAAATCTGCTGAAAGAATACATCTGCGGTTCCCGTGACAGAGAAATATGAGGCCTTCACCAAATATTCCAAGTTGTGTGTCACAGAGAGGCTGAATTTTATTTTATTTTATTTCATTTCATTTCTCAAATTTGTCACTGCCCATATCCTCCCACCGGAGGGACTCCGGGCGGTTTACGACAAAACACTCACTAAAAAAATCAATAAATTTTATCATCATTCTCACTGGCCAGCTATTTACCAGACCTTCTTTGCTCCTCGTCGCCTCTCTGAGGAAGATGCAACCTCCACAAATACGTCCAGAAGCGGGCAGCAGCTTAAGAATCCTATCTAAACAGC
The DNA here is from genome assembly GCF_035149785.1 of Candoia aspera. Lineage (NCBI taxonomy): Eukaryota > Metazoa > Chordata > Lepidosauria > Squamata > Candoiidae > Candoia > Candoia aspera. The sequence goes on from NC_086153.1 coordinate 338,719,662, forward strand.
TATTGAAAAATCTTGCCTTAAAGTAATGAATTTCATCCTTTGTCCTCTGGACCCAGGGAAATGAAACATGGAGCCAGCGCTGTGTGTCTCCGGCCAACGAGGCTTCTGGTTTTCTACCTTATTCCAGGCTGCTGGAGAGTTTCTTTCACATTCTGCTTGGGGGAAGCTGAATGAGGGCTGGAGGGCGAGGGACTGTTGTTTTGCTACCCATCTCTCCCTCCGTCTTTCCTGTCCTTGGTTGCTCACCCTTCCCCACTTGAAAAAGCACCGGGCTGGGAGAAGTCCTCTTCTGAAGCCTTGGATTGAATGGAAAGGTGGGAGGGGTATAAGGAAAGACACCTCCACACACACCCCGGCCACATGGTTTCTAATTAAGCACAAGAACCCTGTCCTTCGCACCCGGGAGAACTGCATTTTGCAAAATTCTTCCAGGAAAGCAATCCTTTTACATCCAACCCAGCGAGAACAGATGGAAGGGTTTTTCTGCACAGCATTGGGGCTTGCATCACAACTACTGTATATGCCTTGCAGGGGGCAGGAGAAGGGGACAAACATGAGCATTGGTGACAAGGAGGAGACACAGAGGCTCTGTCTTCTGCTAGGCAGGGAAACCGAGTTCCCAAGGGCTGGATCGAATGGCTTCCTGATCTGTGGTTTCCCTTCCCTTCCCTGCATGAGCTAAACTTCCTGAAGGTCAAATGCAGGCCGGTCTCTTCCAGCTTAGCAGGAATGAGACGTAGCTTGGTGAAGCAAACCTCCATCGTCCATCTACGTCTGTGGACCTAAACAAAGGGGTCTTCCTGCTCCTGATACAGGTAGTCCTCGACTTACGACCATTCATATCGCCACTGCTCAAAGTTACAATGGTACTGGAAAAAGTGACTTGCGACCGGTCCTCGCACTTACGACCATTGCAGCGTCCCTCTGGTCACATGATCAAAATTCAGGTGCTTGGCAAACGGCATGTATTTACGAGGGTTGCAGCATCCTGGGGTCACAAGATCGCCGTTTGCGACCTTCCCACTTCTGACAATGAGAAGTCATTGACAAGTCAATGGGGGAGCCGGATCTGCTTAATGACTGTGCGATTCACTTAATGACCATGGCAAAAAGGCTGTAAAATCAGGCACGACTCAATTAATGACCACTTCACTTAGTGGTGGAAGTCCCAGTCCCGACTGTGGTCGTAAGTCGAGGACTACCTGTACAGGTGATTGTAGACAAGTCTGGCTGTGAAGTTGCAGAGGGCAGAAAACCAAGCCTCTTTGCAAAAAAAAAAAAACCTCTCTCCTGGTACATGGTGCTCCTTTCTCTTTCTCAGCTGCACGTTCGTTAGACTTTGGCACAAGCCTTTCTTGGCTTGCTGTTCTCTTCCTCTCCCTCCCTCCCTCCCTCCCTCCCTCCTTTCTGCTGGATTGTCTGAAGCAAACATTTCAGGAATCGCTTTAAATCAAACCAATGGCCCATTCCAAGTCCAATATCCCCCCCCCTTTTTTTTCTTTTGCACTTGAACCGGTGCCCAGTCTTGCCTGCTGCAAACAAGCTGGAGAGATTAGATTTTGTCCCTCGACTGCGGCTTCCCGCCACCGCCCTTGCACCGGTTGCCAACATTCCCAGGCTCAGTTGGGTTGTGATAAATCTACCAATAGTGAGGGCTGCTGGGGGCTCGAACCAACTTGCTCCAAGTAAAAATGAAGTGTCTGTTGAGTGGGAAAGGACTCTTGAGGACTTCATGGACATATTCACATAGGGTTTTGGGGGGTAGTAAAACAGAAGTGGTTTTCCCTTGCCTTCTTCAAGGTATTTGCTTGGCTTCCAGTCTGGTCTTCCATCCTGGAATTTCCTAGTGGTCTCCCATCCAGTGGCTGCCCAGATCCAACCAGCTGTGGCGCATCAAAAGCATTTGCCTTATCCTCTAAAGCAGAGCTCTGCAATTTGAGATCCTGAAGCTATGCTCATTCCTAAAAGCCTTAGACAAATAATTTAATAGGAATTAGTCGCCCAAATGCATTGCTAACCTTGTTTCATATTCACCCCGATCCCTTTCAACTCTGTCACACTTACTCTTGAGTAGACATGTCAGTATAGTATCTTGAATAGCTGGGTTAGCATAACATGTTGACCCATGGGGAACAACCCTGGTTTGCTAACTTAATTAACTTTCCTGGGCTTGCCTAACAGGTAGTCCTTGACTTATGACCACAGTTGGGATTGGAACTTCCATTGCTAAGCGAGGTGATTGTTAAGCGAATTGTGCCTGATTTTACAACCTTTTTGCCACAGTCGTTAAGCGAATCCAACTTTCCCCATTGAGTTTTCTTGTTGGAAGCCAGCTGGGAAGGTTGCAAATGGTGATCATGTGACTGTGGGATGCTGCAACCATCATAAATACGAGCTGGTTGCCAAGCACTTGAATTTTCATTAGGTGATGAATGCAATGGTCATAAATGTGAGGACCGGTCACAAGTCATTTTTTCAGTGTTGTTGTAACTCCGAATGGTCACTAAACGAATGGTCGTAAATCGAGGACTACCTGTATACATGAGATATGGGACCATGAACCAACCACGCAGGGTGCCTTCACACAACATACAGGGCTCTAGTTTGATTCCTTGTGTGATGTCAACACAGCCCATTGGCTTGAAGCTGTCAGTTCTCTTCATTTTATTTCATAACTTGGCGTGTTTTGCAACTTCTCTTCCTATTCTGGGGAATGCCCAAGGCGGCCTGCAAAATTTCAGAACCAGCACTCCATCTTCTCAAGCCCCAAGACTGCGCAGGAGTGTAACAAGCCTCTCCCTCTCGTGTTAAACCTGGTTTTTCTTGGAAAAACATATCTGCATGTCTGCCTCAGATCCAGTTCAATGCATCCCTTCAGGAAATGAATTTCCAAGAAATCAAGATGGCCTCCTGGGGACTCTCCCCAAAGAGCACGCACCGTTTGAAACTTCTCCCCGTCCTTTCTGCAAGGAGATTGGCAAGCAGCTGCCGGCAGCGATCTCTTTCGTAAATGTGTGGTCTCCATGGACACCAGAAAAATCTGTCTCTAGTTTCCAGGTGCTGTTGCACAGCTCCAAGACACCTGATGCAGCCATCATGATCCCCACAGTGATGAGAGGACAGAAGTCCACGCCGTTGTTTGAACTGGCATCGCTTTTCTTCGTAGGTGTTGGTGCTTCGTCTGTTAGCTTTATGGAAATGACATCTGGGGCTCCAGAGTGCCTTCATTTCTTCATTTAAGCCCAAGCATGGCCCATCTCTGGTGTAACTGATATCCAGTGTCTTCTCCCAAGTCTTTGTTGCCTGTACAGAAGCCCAGAGCTGTCATCCGTAGCTTTCTAAGCAAAGGCTTGGTGAAAGTGGAGACTTCAGCCCCATATGATGGAGCAGATTTTTCCCTACCGGAAGTGCTTTTCATCCATCTGTCAGCCCTTTGAGGTAGACCAAGTAAGGAAACAGTCTCTACAAGAAGGCTGGAACTCTTCTGAGATAGGCTAAAGCAGGTTTCTCAACCTCAGCGACTTTAAGTTGTGTGGACTTCAACTTCCAGAATTCCCCAGCCAGTAGGCTGGCTGGGAATTCTGGAAGTTGTTCATACAATTTAAACCTTGCTGGCTGGGGAATTCTGGGATTGAAGTCCACACATCTTAACGTTGATGGGATATTAAAATATTGGGATATTAAAATATTAATAAAATATTAATAAAATAATACAGCTAAGAAGGGCTTAACCTTTCTCTCTCTTGGACTGGGGAAGAGTTGAAGACCATGCCAAGGGGACATTGCAGGAAAAAAAAAGAGAGTTAGTTATGTTTAGCTGGTGTATCATTCTTCTTGTTGACTGAATATGAACTGTTTTCCTCTTGTTTGTAAGTTGCCCAGAGTTGTGAAGAAATTGGGCAGCTTCAAAATTAGATACAGACAGACAGACAGACAGACAGACAGACAGACAGACAGGATGGATGGATAGACAGACAGACAGACAGACAGACAGACAGGATGGATGGATGGATGAAGAGACAGACAGGATGGATGGATAGACAGACAGACAGACAGACAGGATGGATGGATGAAGAGACAGACAGGATGGATGGATTGTCATGTTCATCGTTCCAATGTTCTGAATACATCGTAACGTTTCGCATGTCACTTTCCTGATCCGTGTTTGCTGGGTGGAGATTTCCAGCCATGCCAGGCTGTAATCTTCTTACTGTAACTGTGGAATGTATGTTTGGGTTATGGAATGTCTTCAAGGTTACTTTCTCAGGCCGATGTAGGCAACCGTTGCTAACACCTGGGAGGGGGTGGTTGCTAAGTGGGAGCGAGGGCAGAACCAGGTTTGAGGCGAGGGTTTTTAGTTTGTATTTGGCGCGCTTTTGCTCATTCTCAGCTTTATGTAATGATTGCCTATTCTGACAGACAGCATGGATGGATAGATAGACAGAAAAACAGGGTAGATAGACAGAATGAATGAATGAATGGATTCATTCATGATAGACAGGATGGCTAGATAGACAGAAAGACAGGATGGATGGATGGACAGACAGACAGGGTGGATGGATTGATAGATAGATAGATACAGAAAGACAGGATGGATAGATAGTCAGACATGATGGATGGATGGCTAGATAGACAGGATGGACAGACAGACGAACAGGATAGATAGATAGATAGATAGATAGATAGATAGATAGATAGATAGATAGATAGATGACAGATAGGATGGATGGAAGGATGGAAGGATGGAGTGGATGGGTGGGTGGTGTCGCCAGGGCCATAGCTGACTGCAAGCTCTTATTTGCAGAGCAGGCTGTTGCTCTCCTGTGAAGGCAGCTGGGGAGCTGTCCAGCAGGAAATTGGGCCAGAGCCTCTGCTGCTTCAGCGCTGGCTGAACTCCCATGGAGCAGTTTTTGTCAGAGGCGACTGCTCTTCTCACTTGCCGCCCCAGCATCAGCATTTGATCCAGAGCATCCTGATCCTTGAAGTGCTGGGCAACGGGCTGTAAGAATAACCTCGAGGAACAGGAGGAAGGGCCGCAACCAACACAAGCGTCAGATAAAAGAAATCTGAGTCCGGGGCAGGAATGTAATTTGAGAAAGCATCTCAGACAAGACCTTCCCCAGTTCTCACGAAGATAAAGGGAGGGAGGGGAGCAGCGCATTCAGATGTGCAAGATTCTGCTACTGTAACTTTATAATAAAAGTAGTATTAACATTCATTCCCCATAGTGACATATGGCTGCGAGAGCTGGACCATAAGGAAGGCTGAGCGAAGGAAGATCGATGCTTTTGAACTGTGGTGTTGGAGGAAAATTCTGAGAGTGCCTTGGACTGTAAGAAGATCAAACCAGTCCATCCTCCAGGAAATAAAGCCAGACTGCTCACTGGAGGGAATGATACTAAAGGCAAAACTGAAATACTTTGGCCACACAATGAGAAGACAGGACACCCTGGAGAAGATGCTGATGCTAGGGAGAGTGGAGGGCAAAAGGAAGAGGGGCCGACCAAGGGCAAGGTGGATGGATGATATTCTAGAGGTGACGGGCTCATCCCTGGGAGAGCTGGGGGTGTTGACGACCGACAGGAAGCTCTGGCGTGGGCTGGTCCATGGAGTCACGAAGAGTCGGAAGCGACTGGATGAATAAACAACAACAAAATTAACATTCATAACTTTGGTTTCCTAGTTTGGTCTGCCTCAAAGGGCTGACGTCTCAGGAGTCTTCTTGACATAGAAAGAATTGCTTTCATGTTCCCCGTCTAGCACTTTCCGTTGGCTTCTGGGGTTCCCTTGGAAGATGGGAGTGAACATTCTTGGCCATCTTCTCTAGCTTCCATTTATTCATTGGCCCGGAGATTAGATTACCGTACACAGAAGCCCCAACCTTGTGGGCTTTTCGTAAGGCCTTGAAGACATGGCTAAATCTCCGTGTATCGGGGTTGGAATGAATAGCAGACCCCGTGAAAGGTTTTAGCTCATCTGCCAGTTATGTATTTATTACTACGTTGTTGTTTATAGTGTTTTCAACTGTTGTTAGCCACCCACTGTCATGATTTTGAGATGGGAGGCCATATAAAGTAAAATTGATTGATTGATTGATTGATTGATTTACAGTCTTGGACCCGTTCAAAATAAATTCAGAATGATGTCATACAATTCCCAATAGCAAGGAGTGAAGAAGAACAATAGTATACAGAACTGTGAAATCTATATATGGCCGACTAATTAAAAATAAAACAGAGTAAAACCAAAAATAAGTAATCAGCTTGTTTGGGCTAAAGGGCATCCATAACCTGATTATTGAGATGTTATGGTGAAGGTGACAGACGACAAAAGAGTAGGGGGATAACAGCAGAATATTATTCCTGTACTATTCTCTCTCTCTCTCTCTCTTTCTCTCCATTCATTCATTCATTCATTCATTCATTCATCTTCTGTGCCACCATTCCTGGAGATTCTGGGTAGCTAAGAATGTCAACAAATCTTCGTTGATTTTTCAAAAACTGTTGAAAACTGAGCTGTTTCCGAGATACTTTCCCTCACCTGGTGTTGCCCTCTTTATTTTTTACTTTCTATTTTTATGACATTCTTGTGGTTTGGCTTACATTGCCTATTGTCACTGTCTTTTATTTATGACTGATGGGTTTTAGATTGTGCTGTGGATGTTTCAACTGCATTACTTATTCTGTGTAAGCTGCTGAGAGTCTTCGTTGGATTGTGGCGGTGGTAAAAACACGTTTACTATGTTAAATAAAATAAAGTAAGATAAAATAAAATAATAACCTCAGAGTCTCACTTGAGAATACCATAGGTAGCCAAGAAAACAAACCAATGGATCATTGAAAAACTCAACCCAGAGTTCTCACTCAAGGCGCAAATGACCAAGCTCAAATTACCTTACTTTGGACACATGATGTGAAGACCCAGCTGTCTGAAGAAGGCTCTGGTGCTTGGAAAGATGGAAGGAAAGAGAAGAAGAGGAGAAGAGGATGACTAGCAGCAAGGGGGGCACCATTGGAAGACCTGAAAGACCAGGTTGGGGACCGATCATCCTGAATAAAATCTATGTGGTCATTACAAGTCAACACCAACTTCAAATTCTCAGGTAGAGTCTAGGAGAACCCCAAGTTGTGGACAACCTTAAAGCAGGGAAATACAACCCTCATCAGAGTCAAAGATGGAATTCCCCTGGCATCATTAGGTCTATGACAACCCGCCTCCTGCCCCCTCTCCAGCATCCAGGGACTGTAGCTGATGCCAGATCTGAAACCTGGGTGGGCAGATTTCGGAGAGAGGGGATTTTCCCCCTCCTCCTCCATCCAGGCTTCATTAATACAACCCAGGTCTGCCCTCTCATCCACAGTAAGATCACAGATGAGGATGGTTTTATTGCAGACATTAGTACACCTGAGTGTGCTTCATGTCTGGACTACCTTGCAAGGCTGACAGGTGTTTTCCCCCTTTTTGCCGACGTGCCCTTGGTCCTGTGCTGAGTCATCTGCCTTCCCTAAAAAAAATCCATGACCTTGCCAGACCCAACCACTTTTCCTCATGCAGGCACTTCATCCTGCCACACTGAACATCCTTCTTACAACTGGACACTGGCTTAGGCCCAGGTTAACCAAAGGAGCACCTTCTAGATCTCCCTACCCATATCTTCAGATCATCTAAGGAGGTTCTCCTCCAGGTACCCCACCAAAGGGGATGAAGTGTCTACAAGGTGGGAGGAGCCTTTTTTTGGTGGCACCCCATTCATGGAATTTATGGAATGCCCCCCTCCCCCCGCAGCAAGGCTCACCTGGAACCTGCAGTAGCATCATTTTGGTCCTAGCAAGAACATTTCTATTTCCCATTTTAAATGGTTTTTAATTCATAGGATTTTCGAGTTTTCAGTGGCTACCTTGCTGCTGCCTCATTTGTTCAGTCTTTTTGCTTCACCCTTTACTCAATTTTACTGTAGAGATTTTGGTTCGAATGGTATTTTTTAGTGTGTTTTATGGCAAATCACCCAGAATGCTTTGGCTACTGGCGGTTTAAAAGTGGAAATAAATAAATACTGAAACCTCTGCTTTAAAGCCAGCAGGCTATCCAAAATGTTCCATAACTGCAGGGCTAACTAATTCAGCCATGCAAGATGGCCCACCCAAGGCAAGCAAGATGGCTGACTTTGTTTTGCACCATTCCTAGCTGTCCTCCAACCACGGTTGACCATTTCTGAAGTCAAGATGGTGGCTTCAGCCATGACCTCTGAGGCCCCACTTGTTTTTTGGTATTATGCAGCTTCCATCTTGACCTTTTTGACCCCTCCTGTGGACCCTTTGGTTTTTGAAGTGAAGAAACATTTGGGCGATGACCCTTTCAACCACACCATCATTGGAGCATCTTTGGAAGTATTGGGGTTGGGAAGTGTCCTGTGATTGACCTGCGTTTTTCAATTAACACCTGAAAGAGAGGTCGCTTAGAGAAGCCAGCTCTTCCGATTCACTCTTGCAAGTGGTGAGCGAGCACAATTTTGCTCTAATCCCAATCAGATAATTATTTCCGTCTTTTGTCATAGCAGGTGCCCAGTGCCTTAATCCTCATTAATATCTAACCTTCCTTTGCTGATGCCTCAACTAAGCAACTCTGTGGGTGGAGGGGGAAAGAAAAGTTGCAGGGCTAAAAAAACCTGCCTCTCCAACACAACCCTTTTGTGAGTCGAATTCTGAACTGTCCTTGCTGTTTGGGTTCATCCAGCAGATTAAGCATGGTCCCACTGGTGCTGTGAGTATTTGTGATGGAATGTGAGGGTGGCCTTGGAAGACCAGGGTTGTGGGGAGAGATGCTGCCAAGGGAGCAATCAGATAAAAGAGGAAGGAGCCCACAACAGAATAATGGCTGGAGGAAGAAATTTAGGAAGGACCTGCCCTGATTACTCAGGTGGTAAAATGTGAGACTTGCAAGGTTGATGTCAGCCTTCCCACGTAAACTAGACAGGAAACATGAGATAAACTGTGAAGGTGAAAGGTCCCCTGTGCAAGCGCCGAGTCATGTCTGACCCTTTGGGGGGATGCTGCTTTTGCGACGTTTTCTTGGCACACTATAGAGCAAGGTGGTTTGCCATTGCCTTCCCCGGTCGTCACCTTCCCCAGCAAGCTGGGCGCTCGTTTTACCAACCTCAGAAGGATGGGAGGCTGAGTCGACCTGAGCCGGCTGCCCAAGAGAGAATCCAGCTTCTGCTGGGATCCAACTTGGGTCGTGGGGAGAGTTTGGGTTGCAATACCGCCGCCTACCACTCTCCGCCACACGAGGCTCATTCTACTCATTCTACTTTATTATAAACTAATTCTACTTTATTATAAGACTACATTGACAGAATCTTGCAAGTCTGAAAGGACACATTTCCTGCCCTCCCTATTTACCGCCTGAGTGGTCAGGGTGGGCCCTTCCTAAGGTTCTTCCTCTGGCCGTTATTCTGTTGTGGGCTCCTTCCTCTTTTATCTGATTGCTCCCTTGGTGGCATCTCTCCCCACCACCCCGGTCTTCCAAGGCCACCCTCACATTCCATCACAGTATATTTGGGGAAATTTTCTTAATAAACTTTCTTCAAAGTTTGTTGCCATCCTGGCTTCTCTTGATGTTCTCGTTCTTTGTATCCATCCTGCAAATCCTAAATTAAGCATTGACACACAAGTTAGCGGCACCAGGAAGCGTGGCAGCTTGCTTCACAATGAAGCTTCCTCCCCTTTTTGAGATTTTCCCCACACGGTTTAGAAAACCTTTCCTTGTTTGGTCTAGCTCATGTGTGATTCTGGTTGTCTGGTCTTGTACCCATGTCTGATGCAGGGAGTGGAAAGATGCAGTGTTTAAGCAGGGGAAACAAATATCTATATTATGGCTGGTATCACACATTTAACCTGGTTTTCACAATACATTGAATCGTAAACAAACCAGGGGGGTTGGGTTATTACTACAGGTAGTCTTCGACTTACAACCACAATTGATACCGGAGCTTCAATCACTGATGTGGTCATTAAGTGAGGCATCACTTGACTGTGCCTGATTTTATGACCTTTTTTGCTGCGATAGTTAAGCAAATCACTGCAGTCACTATGTGAATCACATGGTGGTTATGCAAATCTAACTTCCCCATTGCCTTTGCTTGTGGGAAGCCGGCAGGGAAGGTCACAAATGGCTATCACATGACCCTGGGACACTGCAACAGTTGTAAATACATGCCGGTTGCCAAGTGCCCAAATTGCAATCTTGTGACCACTGGGCCACTGCAATGGTCATAAGTGTGAGGGCCAGTCGTAAGTCACTTTTTTTCAGTGCAGTCATAACTCTGAATGGTTGCTAAATGAATCATTGTAAGTCGAGGACTACCTGTACCTGCTAAGCTGTAAAAAAAAAAAAAGGTTAAAGTTAACCAAACTTAGAATGTTCATGCGAGGTTGGACTAGAGGACCTCCAAGGTCATTGGAGGGGTGGAAAAATGATCTCCAAGATCCCTTTGAACTTCACCTTCTACGATTCTACCACCTCAGCCACAACCATGAAGTCTTCACCTGTACAGACACAACTTGCAAGGATTTCTCTGCAGATAAGATAATTCCTGGAGGAGATTCCCACTGACCAAAGTGGGTTTCTCATTTTTGCCTTTAAAAAAAAAATGGAAGAGAGAGACGTTTGGGGGAGAATGTTGGCTAAGATGACCTTAACATCCTATGTTAGTATTTTTGTCTAGCAGTGTGGTATGTGGTTAGGATGTTAGGGCCAATCACCATCTCTCCACCCAACCTACCTCACAGGGTTGTGGTGAGGATAATAATTGAAGGCGGGAGGGCTGTTAGAAAGCAGCACCAATTCCCTGGATTCCCTTAGCTACTACTGCACCACATAACGAATCTGAAATACTATTACTTTCTATTTGCATATTATTGATTAGTGTCATGATACTAATGCTCTCCAAAGCTGATGTTCAAAAAATCAGTTAAGTCTGTTTTATTCCTTTGGTCTAGGCTGGTTGATGGATTGAGGGCAATTTTCTGGGGTCCTATTTTGGATTTTATTCCTGTGTTGCTTTTTCCCCCTTCCTTGGTTTTATTTTCATCCCCTTATTATTGCCTTATTTGTTTGCATTTTATTTGTTTATTACCTCTGCCTCAAGGCTTATAAACCATTCAAAGCTGATTCCAAGTGGCATATTCTTCCCATCTGTACCACACAGACTAAAAACGAACAATCAGTGTAGCCATGAAAGCAATGCAATCCAGCAAATCCATAGCAGAAAATAAAAATTAAAAAGAGATAAATAAAATAAAGGTGGTCCAGAGTCCTTTGGGATTGTGGCGGGTTATCAAACATGAAAAACAGCAAAACATTTTAAAAATGCTAAAACCTCACCCATTTTAAAACCATGAGGACTAGCATTTTACTTTGCTTTCAGGCGCTATGCAGGAGCTCATCATGCACCATCCTGGGCAGCTTGCAAATAAATAAGTGGAAAACCTTGGAAAGTCTCAGCTTGCCAGGTTGGACAATCCGTTTACAGATTTTTTCCCCCCTTCCATTTCCAATGCAAAAAATAGTATACTGAATTAAAAAAGTTGTTTAGCTGATTTTTTTTTTGAGTCTTTGAAATGTCACCCAATATTATACTCCATCAGACTGGGCTTCCCATATTTTGTTTTCTCAAGGAAAAAGAAAGGAAACCTTAAAATATACCTGGGGACATCTAGGACAGAACCTTTCCTTTTTAAAAAAGGAAATAAAAACAGTTGCTAACAAATTAATAAAAAATCTCTTGACCCCTCCTTGCGATGGCTGTTGTCTCTTGCAAAATGTGCCATTCCTCTGAACTGAAAGCAGCTTTTTCCACGGTTGGAAACATGGAAACCACATTGCTACACGAATGAAACAACAGATGGGGACTCAATAACCGTAGAAGCCTGCTTCTCATTTGCTCTCTCTCCCCCTCCAGGTTGCAGCTTTTGCTTCTAAATTTTACCTGCAAATGAAAATCTGAAGACAAATTGGTACATATTTCTCATGATCTTAGGAATCAGTAGCTGTTAGAAGAACAAAAGCAGAGATGCTTCTCACATCTCCAAGGTTTCCAAATTTGACTGCTGGATTCCCCCCACTAGGACTCCTGTATTTGACCGCCCAAATCTGGGAACCCCATAATTTCTGGATTTTTATGAACCCAATGTTCACTTATATAAAATGAATTTCCTGTGGCAGTTCTGTCAAAACAGATAGTGTATTTACTCGAAAGAAAGACATCTCTTTCTTTAAGATGGCCACCAAAGGAAGATTACAGCTAGTCCTTGCTTAACGACCACAATTGGGACTGGAATTTTGGTTGCTAAGTGAAGTGGTCATTAAATCAACCCAATTTTATGACCATTTTTGCAGCAGCTTTTAAGCAAATCACCATGGGTGTTAAGCAAACCATGTGGTCATTAAGTGAACCATGCAGTTCCCCATTGATTTTGCTTGCCAGAAGCTGGCTGAGAAGGTGAAAAATGGTGGCCACATGACCCCAGGATGCCGCGACGATCATAAATGCGAACCAGTTGCCAAGCACCCAAATTGCGATCACATGATCACGGGGACGCTGTGACAGTCCTAAGCGTGAGGACCAGCTGTAAGTTGGTTTTGTTCAGCACTGTCGTAAGTCTGAACCATCACTAAACAAATGGTTGTTAAGTGAGGACTATCTGTACTCAGAATGAGGTTAATTGACACACACAAAATCCTGCATACTGCAGAGTAGCTCTAGCTTGTCAACAACAGTTGTCAACTCCCCCACAACCAGGTCCTGGAGACATTTTTTTCCTCCCAACCATTTATCTCTGTGTGAGATATTTACATTAATGACAATTGATGAAAATTAATTGCGTATAAACTAAGGAATCATTGCAAACTTAATTGATCCCCTGTCAATTCATACATGCACACCTGTTTATGCTGACTCCCAAGTAAGTTCCACCAAGTTTAATAATTCTTACTCCCAGGTGATTACGTACTGTCAAGTCGAATTATTTGTGACCCAGTGGGCACCAAGACTGCAACAACTTCTTTGAGTTCTCCTTGTGTCATCAGCAACAGTGTCTAGCCCCCTCGTCTTCTCTTGGCCTCTGTTTCGGTTGCCTCCAATCCTTCCGAGCAACTGGGTCTTCTCCTGTCATCCTTACCTTCACCTCATGCATCCAAACTATCCCAGCTTTGCTGTTAGTGCTTCTGGTGATCAACCTGGCTGTCCTCATCTACTGTTGAATGATTTCTTGCCATTGTTGGAGAGTAAACTCATGAGACCCATAGCTCCCTCTCCCTTCTCAGCTGTTTTTACAGCAAGGTTCATCCCAGTTTGTTTGTCTACTCCAATGTTTCTCCACCTTGGCAACTTGAAGATGTGTGGACTTCAACTCTCAGAATTCCCCAGCCAGCCAAGTTGAAGTCCACACATCTTCAAGTTGCCAAGGTGGAGAAACACTGGTCTATTCAGTCAAGACCACAAGCCCAATACTCTGCCTCCAAACAGTTTATCTGTAAGGGTCTGCGGAGCCTGGTCAGTCACACCGAGGACGCATTAGCGATACTCCTAAGGTGAAAGACCATCTCCCGCCACCAAACACAGGCCATACCTACTTTACAGGAACAGACTCAAATGACAAACAGAGACACACTAATTAATTTCTTATCTCTACCGTGCTATGTGCTAGACCAGCCTTTCTCAGCTTTTTGACCCTTGAAATATTTTCCAGGTCTTGGGGAACCCCTGCACCTTCAGGCTCAAATATAGGCCAGGAGTTACAAAATTATTATATCCGTTGCATGGGTAGGCCTGGATATATGAATTCACAGTGTTCTTAAAGTAAAAATAAAGAATGAAACCTACCTCTTTAATGTGAAGTTGCCCGAACTTGAAATAATTTTTTAAATAAATCCCGATCTCCCGGGGAACCCCTCGTGACCTCTCGCAGAACCCGAGGGTGCCACGGAACCCTGGTGGAGAAACCCCATGCTAGACCGTACCAGGCGCACAGTTTACCAACAGGTCGTCTTCTCCACCTGTTTCCATTGGGTTGAGATCACCACAAAGAGTGGTCAAGACAGGAAAAGCTTTCTTCCTGGGCCCCACCAGATGATATTCCTAATAGACAGGACCTGGAGCATGATTCTCCTGCTATACCTGCTGGGAAGGGCAGACGTACCTGGGGAGAGGCGATCTCTCAAATAACTCAGGTCCATGCCCAACATAACCTGGGAAGATAAGAAAGTGTGGGAAAGAAACTCAAGATGGCCAGTTTGACTCTCGTTGTTAGAAGACAGAGGGATGGGGAAGTGCTGTCAGGCTCTCAAGACTGATGTCAACCCTTTGAGATATACCAGAAACACACCCCACAAGAAATACTAGAACTTTAATATATTGATACAGGCTGAAATAATGGGATCTTGAAAGCCTGACAGTGTTTCCCTTTCTCTCCCTCTTCTAACAACGAGATTCAAGGTGGAAGTCTTGAGTTTCTTTCTCACGTTTTCCTGTTTTCCTGGGCTTTACGAATAGTCACTGTGGACCTTCTCCAGGGTCATTTCTGGGCTCCTTCCAATAAGTGGGTCACTTTTCCCTATGAAGAGATATAAACAGTGGGGAAGTCAGGGGCATGTAATATTATGGATATTTTTGGCAGAACAATGTTTCTCAACCTTGGCAACTTTAAGCTGCGTGGACTCCAACTCCAGTCCCAGCTGACCACTCTGAGGTTCATAGGGGCCACCACCTTGTCTACTACATGTTCATTGAGGCCTACCACAAGCCCCCAGCTGCTGTTGTTCCACCAAGCTGTGCTGCCCATGTTTGTGGTGGCATCTGCTCCACCATCCCGTACACAGGAGCCTGGATAACTGAAAACCAGGTTTCTCCAGAATCAGATGCACCTCCTTTCCTCTCTTAGTGGCCAGTCAGATGCCTCTGGGTTGCTTGCAAGCAGGAAATGGAAATCTACCTTCTTCCACTGTGGTTACCTGCATCTGGTATTTGGAGTTTGAGTGTCCCCAACATGGGAAGACAATTGAAGGCTTAAGAGTGGTCTTCCATCAATTTATCCCATCTAATCCAAAGCTCTCCAAGTGAGTGGTCATCACTGCACCTTGTAGGAATGAGTTCTACAGGCTCATGATGTACTGTGTGAAGAAGGGTTCAAAACAAGGATGATATAAAAATAACAACAATATCGGAAGATCAGAGTAACACTGTGGGTGAGGCCAAGGCCCTTCTAGGGTAGCATTTTGTGTTTCGCAATGGCCAACCAGCTGCCTCTGGGGTGCTCATAAGCAGAGATGGAGACCTACCTTCTCCTGCCATTGTCCCCCAGCAACCAAGACAGTCTCGTCTCGTTTCACGTCAGAAATGCAGGAAATAGAGAGGGGGAGAGTATTAATTAAAATTCTAAAAGTTGAAAACATTTAATACAAATATAAAATCTAGATAGCTCTAGCCCAATGCCAGGCCACACTGATGGCAGAGGTGTTTCCCACCAATAAGTCGCTCTGTGGGCACGTCGGTCCCGAAGGGCACTGAAAAAGATGGGTCATTGTTTGCATATTGCAGCATTCGCAGCAAATACCCTTGCCCTCAGGGAGAAACCCCCATTTGCCCATATAACCTTTAGTTCTGGCCAAACCAGGCCACAATCTGTTTAAACATCTCCAAACCCAGACGGTGATAGGACTGGAAACCAAGTCTTATGAGAATCAGTGAAAAGACAGAGGTATGCTTAGCTTGCAGAGATGAAGATTGAGAGGGGCCATGATAGGGGACTTCAAGTATCTGAAGGGCTTTCACACTGTAGAGGATCTGAACTTATTCTCACATGCTCCAGAGGGTAAGACTGGAACTAATGGGATGAAACTTCAAGGATGTAGATACAGATGAGGCATAAGGAAGAACTTGATAAGGGAAGTTTTGACAACAATCAGTAGAATCGGTTACCACATGTTATGGTTTCTTTCCCTTCACTGGATAACATCAAAACTGTCATGAGTACTGATGGTGAGCAGGAGGGGGCCCCTCTCCAGGGGGGAAAATGCATGCCTAGTACTGAGGAGTTGAGCAGCCATTCAAAGAGACACAGATCAGACCCGCCTTAACCTTTGGGGTTTATCTGTCTGGGTTTTTCCCACGCTCCTTCAGTTTGGCAGGGTTTTCTACCTACTAGAGCGGATAATAAACACTAGAGACCAAATCTGTCTCGGTGTGGTTTTTTGCTCTAAGTCAGGACAAAAACAGGGACTGGATAGTCATCTATTAGAGATGGCATTTTGAATCCTACAGTGTGCAGGAGGTTGGATTTGATGACCTCTTAGTTAGATTCTCTGATTCTAACTGGTCTTTGGAGACCTGCTGCCCCCAATTTGGAGGTAACGTTGAGTCTTCAAGACTAATAGCCCTTTATGAACCTGCCCTCCATTAATTTCTCCAGACCCTTTTTCAAGCCATCCAAGTTAACAGCTGGCACCACGTCTTGTGGGAATGAATCCCACAAGTTAATTAAGTGCAGTGTAAAGAAAGTTTTCCTTTTGTCTGTTCTAAATCTCCTTCCACACAACTTTGGGGAGTGATCCCTGGTCCTAGTGTCTGAAGAGAGGGAGAAAAAGTTCTTCTTTTCCATTTTCTCTGTTCCCTTCATAATTTTAAATTGTATTCTTCTTGGTCATCTTTTTTTAAATTAAGCTAAGGAATCTTGAATATGATTCGCTTTTCTTTGAAGACACTTGAAACCCCCTAATGAAATGGTTGCCCATTTTCAGCACAGACCTTCATTTGCTTGGCTTCAAACAAGTCACGTTGGAGTGAAGATGGCTCATCATGGCATCTTAAATTATAATCTTTTCCCAGCAAGCCTGAAATCTCTTTGTTAGGGACAAAGACCTCCCCACTGTGTGTTTTTACTAGCCCATCTCCAAAATCACATCTGCAGTTCTCATTTTTCTTTTGAATTAAAGTGAGCATCCTTCTCCTTTCAGTGGGCAATTGTGTGGGGGACAAATTGTCCACAATGGTGCTGGAGATGAATATCAGAATAGAGATTGATATGAGTCTTAAACTCAATTTCTCCGATAGTTTCTTGCTGTCCTGTATGATCAAGCAGAGTGGGTGCGCTTTAGGATCCTTCAATTAAACCGGTGTTTTCCAACCTCAGCAACTTTAATGCCTCTGGCTGGGGCATTCTGGGAGTTGAAGTCCACACATCTTAAAGTGGCCAAGTTTGAAAAGCACTGCTTTATATAGTCATATAATAAACACTGATCAGTAATGATGCTAAATGCCAATCATCTTATTTTTGATAATATGGGTTAGATTTTCTGCTTATGGAGACAACGCACAATAAAGTGGAGATTGGCACAGATCAGTTTTTGTGGTTAGTGACTTCCCACTTCCCATTTAAAAATACATGTCTTGATTTAAGGTAACTCATCAAATGCCTAATCAAGATATTAAGGAGGCATAGTTGAGTTCAGCAACCTTTCTAGTTCAGGTATCTGTTTTTTTACCCCTTCGTGGTTTTGCATCTCCACTGGCTGAATCCCTCTTCCGTTCAGTCTTCAGGCCTGCGCAGAGACTGAATCTCAGCAGGGTACAACTGAGGTCAACCATTCAAGAAATCAGGGTCTGATGGATCAATCAGACCCCATCAGTGCATTTCACTGAAGTTGCCTTAAGGGAGAAAATGAGTCTGCTCCCTCCCGTAACCAACGGAGCTGAAGGACAGGCACTCCAGAGATTTTTGGAGTTCACATCACATTTGGAGATGTGAACCTGATGTGATTGTATGTGGGAAAGACCTTGGGAGACGGGGCGAAGAGATGCTGCCTAGGGAACGGTCAGATAAGAGAGGGCAGAGCCCGCAGCTGCATAACGGGAAGGGCAAGAGGCTCAGAAGGGACCCTCCCTAATTTCTTGGGCTGTAAAGGAGATTGGGGCAGGGGAAATTGCACTTTCATTCTTGCAAGATTCTGTCAACGTAGCCTTACAATAAAGTAGAATTAGCTCATCTGGCCGTGTTTCCTGTCTGGTCTACCTGGGAAGCCTGACATCTGTTTCCCCTTCTTTTCCCAATCATTTTGACAGAGTAATCTAGGCTCACCCAACTGGAGAGAGATGAAGTTATCCCAGGGGCTGGGCAAGGGTTCAAGGACTGACATTAACCCACCCTGCCCGCCTTCCCAAAATATCCAAGCGGCTGCATCCTTTCTAACTTGCACTTTGGAGGCGTCCTGCCTTTTCCCGTAAAATCACAGCCCCTGAGATTGCGGCGCGCCGTCCTCGCCGTCCACTTCTTCATTTCCTCCTGTTCCCCCAGCTTCCCCCCAGCTGCTGTTATCTCGGCGTGAAACGGGGAATTGGAGGCACGATTGACCCAGTAATTGTCTAAATCAACGTAGCTCTAATTTAGTGGAATATGGTTTGAGCTGCTAAAACGCAGCTCCCACCGAGAAGGAGATGGAGCTAACACCAGGGTTTCTGGAGGCTGGGAACATTTGCTTAAACGGCATCGTCTGGCTGCAAGATGCTGGAGAGGCTGTGGCATACCACAGGGAGTGCTTAACCCTTGGAGGCAGAAACTAGGTCACCGATGAGTCAAAGCCGCCAGCCATAATTGCAGGAGGGGAAAAGTAAACTTCTGGCAAGCTGGAAGGAGCAGAGAGGCTTAAAGCGAAAGGCCGAGAAATTTGGGGACGGGGCAGCACATTGCAAAATGGCTCTCTGAGCATCCCAGGGAGATTCAAATGTTCTTGCGCTGCTTCTTGCCCTCTGGAATTTGGGTTTTTTTTAAATTCAAATAGTCCTAATTTGTCCTCTCTCACACACACAGGTTGTAGGGAGAGGGGACAACCGTAAAACAGCTCAGCAGCAGCCGGTGGAAAGGATGGGGCGAAACTCAGACGATTTAAGCCAGTGTTTTTCAAAGTTGGCAACTTTAAGAGGTGTGGACTTCACTCCCAGAATTCTGTAGCCAGCAGGCTGGCTGGGGAATTCTGGGAGTTGAAGTCCACACCTCTTAAAGTTGTCAAGGTTGAGAAACACTGGCACACAAAAGATGCTTTGGCCTTGAAGTGGCCCCCTTTGCTGCCTCTTCACCTCGGAAGTTCACACCAGCTGGCCTGGCTATCGATCCATCGATCCATTCATACATACATCATCTATCTATCCTCTATCTATCTAGGAGGCAATGGCAAAGCACCTCTGAAAAACCTTGCCAGGAAAACTGCAGGAACTTGTCCAGGCAGTCTGTGAGAATCGGACACGACGGAATGGATAACAAAAAAATCTATCTGTCTGTCTGTCTGTCTATCTATCATCTATTTATCCTATCTTCCATCTGTCCATCCATCCATCATCCTGTCTATCTATCTGACTGTCTGTCTACCTGACTATCTGCCTAGCTATTATATTTTAAGTACTTCATGTTCATATTATGACCTGGGGTTACAATCAATCTATCTTCCTCCATCTTTCTATCACTCTACTGCAGGGTTTCTCAACCAGGGTTCTGCGAGAGGTCCCTGGCGGTTCCCTGGGAGATTACGATTTATTTAAAAAATTATTTCCAGTTCAGGCAACTTCACATTAAAGAGGTAAGTTTCATTCTTTATTTTTGGTTTAAGAATACTGTTCATGTGTCTATACAGACCTGCCCATGCAACGAATAGAATAATTTTGTAACGTCTGGCCTATATCTGAGCCTGCACATGCAGGGGTTCCCCGAGGCCTGGAAAATATTTCCAGGGTTTCTCCAGGGTCAAAAGGTTGAGAAAGGCTGCTCCACATGTAGTCCTCAGGTAACAACCATTTCTTCAGCAACCATGCAAAGTTACGACAGTGTTGCATCAGGAGGGCTTGCAACAGGTCCTCGGAGTTCCTCATGGTCACATGATTGCGATTTCCGATGCAACTTCCCACAAGCAAAGGCAATGGGGAAGCCAGCAGGAAATTGGAAGTTGCGATCACATGAGGTCCTCACTTAACAACCCGCATGGCCCTCACTTAACAATGGCAACCAGGTCTGCCAGGATTGCCATCACTAAGCAACATGTCACGTAACGTCACGCTTTATGACCATGTTGCTTTGTGATGGAGTTCCTGGTCCCAATTGCCATCATAACCCAGATCCCTCTATCTCTATCCGTCTCTAAGAGCCAGTGTGGTCCAATAGTTGATGAAGAGGGGAGAGACCTGGGAATAGAGGAATCTACCCCTATTCAGGTCTACGAAGTCAACCAAAGTTGTATTAGACTCTCACGGTCAGAAAAGATTAATGGGAAAACTAAACACATTGATGTTAAGTATCACGTAGAAAGGACTTGCAAGAGCAAGGAATAGTCAGACAAGACTATTGTCCCACAAGGAACATGACTGTGGACATTCTCACGAAGCTGTTGCCAAGGAACAGTTACCAAGAACTGCGGACGAAGTTGAACCTTGTGGACTCTGAGACATGCTAACTTGAGAAGGGGTGTTGGAATTATCAGGGGTCAACTCAGCATTGTCTCATAAGCATAAGGGGGTCTTTCTAGCAAAAGCATCTCTATTGTGCTTGTGGGATGTCACATGGGCCACCTGATTTCCACTTCCTCCTCCTTCTTGGGTTTGGGGATTAACAATCTCCATTTTTACCTCTTGGGCACACCTGCAAGCAGGAGGTGCTGCAGAATGCGGCTCTCGTCCCTTTCATCTCGCTTGCACGCAGACATTTCTATTCCACATAGAAATGTGTCTACAAAGAACCAGTGATGAATAAGTGCTTTCTACTATGAAGCTACTTGTATCCAGATCTCCTGAATAAATGTAAGCTACCTATTTTTTTTCTTCTTCATCTGACTACTATATGAAGACTGAATTATTTTCTGAACGTAATTAAGCTTAATGTGCAAGTTTGGGTTTACGCTTCTACTTTGCAAGATTGTTGTTAGCTGCTTGGAGTTCTTTTATTAACCTTTTAAAACTCCAGCAGTGGGGAAGGGGCTGGACCAGGATGGGGGAGACTCGGGTTCTAGTCCCTCTTCATCCACAGAAGCTCATTGGCTGACTCTGGGCCCGTCCCTCCCTCTCAGCCCAAGAGCCAATCAGGTGTAGCGGGGAAGGGGCTGGACCACAGGTGGGGAGACCTGGGTTCTAGTCCCCCCTCAATCCCAGAAGCTCATTGGCTGACTTTGGGTCAGCCCCTCCCTCTCCGTGATACAGTGATCCTTCTATCTCAGCCCAACCAGCCTGACAGGATTGTTGTGGGGAAAAATGGGAGAAAGGTTCTCAAAATATACCACCCTGAGTTCCTTAGAGAAAGTCAGAATATATCTCTAACACAGTGTTTCTCAACCTTGGCAACTTGGAGACGTGTGGACTTCAACTCCCAGAATTCCCCAGCCAGCATGGCTGGCTGGGGAATTCTGGGAGTTGAGGTCCACACGTCTTCAAGCCGCCAAGGTTGAAAAACACTGCTCTATAACACATAAAAATCCATAGCAAAGACAGCGTGCTGGCAAAGGACAGTCCGTGGGCCTTCGAAGGGCACTAATCTGCAGTGCCCAGCCTCTTTCAACCTTCGCCAGATGTTGTAAATCATCCCCATCTGGAGAGCTGCAAAGATTAAAATGTAATGATTACCAGGCGGTGACCTGAGTGTCAATGTACCGACCAGCCTCAGCATCATGGCCTGCAGGCTAATGAACTAGGCTTTATGCAGTCCTCATGCTAAGTCGAGTTTGCAGCGCCCGGTTGAAGGTAAGGGCTGTTTCATGCCATTCTGCAAACTCATGGTCGGAGTTTCCTCCACCCCTCGCTGGACCACCCCCATTTTAAACTCTAGGGCATTTTGCGAACACAGTCAGTCTGTTCTGAACCACGCTGTGCAAAAGCTTGCCTTCTCCTGAGTCGGGCTGAGGCAGAACAAGCTATTTCTGGCCCTGTCAATTTTGCACGCCTCCCTTCCTTCATGAGCTTGTTCCGTCTCGTCTCTGCTTTCATTCATTTGAGATGATTAAACAAAAAACAAACAAAAAAATCACCCCCCTCCGAATTCATGTTTAAATAAGCATGCCAGCTACAGATTAGTGATCTCGTTTCTCTCCAAGTTTGCAATTCCAGATAGATTCTTCTCCTAAAATATGCATTGGGGGGAGGGAGAGTCCCTTTTTTAAAAAACTGAAAAGCACCAAAAAAGAAAAGAAAAGAAAAGATAATTGCACTTCAGGACTTCTATAAGTTCAGGAGGTCAGTTCTGCTAAATGCACCTGCTCAAATTCCTTGGCCGCCTTGACCTTGAGTGTCAAGTTTTGTCAGCCTTCTAAGATTCACCTCTTCTCTCTCCCCTGCCCCCTCTTACTTGGCTCTCCGGGGAGGCAATCAAATCTTCACCTGAACATTATCTCAAAGGCAGCGCATTGGAATATGTTAATGGGGCAGTTTTGTAACTATGTGTTTAAACACAGAGGGAGGTGGGGTGGGCAGAGGGGAGGAGAACAGGAAGGCAAGATTGCTTGTATTGAGACCATGGCTTGTCGGAGGCAGCATGTGCCGGTTTCCTGTCCAGAGTCACAGAATCGTAGAGCTGAAGAAGACACTTGAGGCCATGTAGTCCAGCCCGCTCTGCATGGGGCAGCTTAGCCTTTCTTTGCGTTCCGTTTGATTGAGTAAATTGGGCTCCGTTTACTCAAGAGTCAAATTGCTCTTGTTTGAAGTCTCCCCCCCCCCCGCCGCCAACATTCAGCTCAAAACTGCCTTCCTGAAATTATGATTCTATGTCTTGCGTTAGCTATTATTTTTAAGTTGCTTAGGTTCTAATTCACGATGACCTGTAGTTACAATCAGTCAATCAATCAATCAATTCATGTTTTGCATTCTGATTGTGAAAAGTTCTTGGTCTTTTTTCTATGTGACTTTCCTGCAAATCAAATCAAAGCGAATATTTGTAGCTCAGGGTTGAACTGGGGAGTCCTTGGTGCTCTCTGAGCCTTGCTGTTTTCTTGCAGACGTTTCATTGCCAGACTAGGCAGCATCTTCAGTGCGAGGAGGGAGGGGGCCTTGCTCTCAGTTTACATACCGTGGCTTGCCCTGCTTGTGTTGGTGGGGGTGTTGCTCTCTCCTTGGGAGTTCCTTGATTGGGCTGTTGTTTGCTGCTTGGTTGGTTGCCTGAGTTAATAGTTCCTTGATGAGGGTGTCTTGTGCTGTTTGATGGTTCATCTGGTCTTAATCCTAGTGTTGATTTTTGCCTATCTGGGTGTTGATTGCTGGCAAGGGAGTGTACTGGTCTTTTGGCTTTTCTATTGTCTCTTCTGAATGGTATGTAGATGTTGTTTACCTCTATGTGTCTGTTGATGGCTGCTTTGTCCGAGTGCCAGGCTTCCAGGAATTCTCTGGCGTTTTTGGATTTGGCTCTGTCTACAATGCCCACAGTTTCCCAGTTGAAACTATGGTTGAGTCTGTCCGTGTGTTGTGAGATTAAGGAGTTCTCATCGTGCCTTCTGACTGCCAGTTGGTGTTCGTGGATGCACTTGGCTAGTCTTCTGCCCATCTGTCCTACATAGTAGCTGTGACCTTCCTTACAGTGCATGTTGTAGGTGACTCCTGTTTTTTCTTCTTGGACTATTGGGTCTTTTGGGTTGCTTGAATACTTGAGACAGCCCATCGTATCCCTCTTCACTCTTTAGGTTAAGTTCCAAGAAGAGCCAGAACAGATTCTAGGCTCCCAAGTATATGGGAGGCGATGGGTGGTGACAAATTTGATAGATAGATAGATAGATAGATAGATAGATAGATAGATATTGATATCCATGTCTTTAGATGTCCATGGGGTCATCCCAGTTGGTAGAGGCCAAGAGGCTTTGTAGAGGCTGGAGAACAGCAGAGTTTTTTCTCTCTGGTGCAAATTGATGTGTTACCCATTCTGAGCACAACAGGTAGATCGGTGATCAATTTTCAGATACCTCTAAGAAGGTTGCAATTTTTTTTTTATCAATAGTCGTGGCTTATGGAAGCTGTCTGATGCCCTTTTCATGTTGCTAATTGTTTCAGGCATATTCTACACTATACATGTGTGTGTGTGTTTTATCTGCTGTATTTGATGTGTTTTTAACCATTGGTCTTGGACTATATATAAATAAACTAACTCCTCAATCTTCTCTTCTCAAGTTGTGGTCTGTCATTGTTACGACTTATTTTCCAGTCTTCTGGTCATTCTTGTTGCCCTGTGAACCTGTTCTAATTTCTCTGTATTCTTCTTCTGGACACAACATTCAAAACTAAGAGTCCAGAACAGAAAGATTATTGATGCTTTTGAAATGTGGTGCTGAAGAAGACTCCCTGAGAATACCATGGATGGCCAAGAAGATAAACCAATGGACCTGGGAACAAATCAACCCAGAGTTCTCACTCAAGGCACAAATGACCAGACTCAAATTTGGGCCCAGCTCCATTGAGAAGTCTGTAATGCTCTGAAAGATGGAAAGAAAGAGAAGAACAGCAAAGTGGATGGACTCAATAACAGTGGTGATGCATGCGCTGTTGGAAGAGCTGAAGGGCCAGGATACGGTCACATCATCCCAGAGAAGGTCTATAAATGGTTGCTAAAAGTCAATATTGACTTGATAGCACATAATCAATCAATCAATCAATCAATCATACCCCATGATTTGGAAACTGTACTTGATACATTGTGCTTTGCCCTTTTGATAGCTACAGTTCCTTGATCTTTTTTCCAAACCATGATCAAACTAGAGGTTCCTGATCCTGTGTCTGTGATTGGATTGCAATTTCCCAAGTAAAGAACTTTGCACTTGCCTCTACTAAAGTTCATTCTGTTATTTTCAGCCTCCTTCCCTAACAAATCCAGATGAAATTTGAAATTTGTTTAGAAATTCAGTTCAGTCTCTGGATAGACTTCAGGTACCCCACCCAGTTTTGGGTCGTCTGCTAAATCGGATTACCGCTCACTGAAGAATGACTTGATCCAAGTCATCAGTATAAATATTGAAGAGTGGATGGCCCAGAGCTGACTTAGGACTATTCCCTCTGTCAGCAACCTATCTGAAAAAGTTGTTGCACCATGGAAAAATGGGGCTTTAGAAAAAATACTGCCCTTAGATATAGATGGGGCTTTTACTGCCCTTAGATACTGCCCCACAGACTGAATAAAAATACTTTAGGAAATCCCCAAACTAGTGGCATCCTCAGGGCAAGGGGTGGGGGGATCAGACTGATGACAGTATCAGCAACATTGCAATGTAAGAACAGAAGGACAGAAGCCACGCCCTGCTGGATCGGATCCTTGGCCCATCGAATCCAGCAATCTGTTCTCCCAGCGGCTAACCAACTGCACCAGGAAGACCAGTAGTCTCCACCACCACCATCAAGGCTAATAGCCATTGATCGCCAGGCTAATAGCCATTAGATCCCACCCCTTTGCTACCTGCATCACGATATTCTACGCATGCTGAAAAGGGGCACAGTTTGCAGTGCTAAGCCACAATGCTGTTTCCGTCAGAGAATGGCAGGCGCCATTGTTCAGGGTGGATGGGATCCATTTGGTCTGCCCTTTTATCTCAAAGGCAAATCCCAGTTGAACCATGCCCACTTTAAATCTCAGAGAGACCCCATTTGTACTGAATCAGAGTTGATTTGCTCAGGCTGATTCTCAATATCCGTATTTCTCAAGCTTGGCCTCTTTAAGAAGTGTGGACTTCAACTCCCAGAAATCCCTAGGCAGTATGCTGGCTGGGGAATTCTGGGAGTCGAAGCCCACACATCTTCAAGGGGCCAAGCTTGAGAAACGTTGCTCTAAATCAACAGTTTCCAAACTTTTTCAGGCTGTGGAATCTTTGAGTCAAAAGAAAAAAATAAACCCTGCAACTTCTGATCAAGAAGCAAAACGCTAGTGATACAAAATTGGCTGTGTTCAAGTTCACTTTTTCTTTTGCCCTTAGTCTCTGATGGAACCCTTGGGTTCCACACAAGGCAGTTTGAAAAGGTCTTTTTTTTTTTGTTTTGGAAATATCCCTTTCTGCCCCATGAGAACAGTGGCCACCTGGATCATTCATGATGAACCCGAAACCGTCCTGTCTCCTTGAATTTGGCTAGCTCCACACCCAGGACTGTTGTCTCTTTAAGTTGCAAACATCCAACGATTGCTGAAGCCCCTTGCATCTTTGCAAAGAGCTTCTTCTTTGGGCCGCAGAGGTTGACTTCATCTCCTGCATGGGAAGATCTATTCTTTAAAATGAGCTATGTTTCTGCAAGTCAGATTGGAAGGAGAATGATGAGTAGGCCAAATTGAGTAGGCCAAAAATATATCTGAAGGACCATGAATTAAAGATACTGCAATCTCTCTGGTCCTGTCTGGAAAGAGAAATTCATTTTGGAGAAGTTCATTGTCTCTTCCTCGCATGAAATGAAGAAAGGCAGGGAGGCACAGCAGTGGTGGAAAGGGGTAGAGCGGTGTTTCTCAACCTTGGGAACTTTAAGATGTCTGGACTTCAACTCCCAGAATTCCCCAGCCATACCTTCCTCCTCCTATTTTCCCCAAAACAACAACCCTGTGAGGTGGGTTTGGCTGAGAGAGAGGGACTGGCCCAAAGTCATCCATCCAGCTTTCATGACTAAGGCAGGACTAGAACTCACCGACTCCTGGTTTCTAGCCTGGTATCTTAACCACTAGGCCAAACTAGCTGAAAACAGCATTTTTTAAAATCCATTCAATTGTGTCTGATTCTTGGAGGCTGCCTGGAGGAGTCCCTGCAGTTTTCTTGGCAAGGTTTATCAGAAGTGGTTTGCCATTGCCTCCTTCCTAGGGCTGAGAGAGAGAGACTGGCCCACAGTCACCCAGCTGGCTTTGTGCCTAAAGTGGGACTAGAACTCACAGTCTCCCGGTTTCTAGTCTGGTGCCTTCCCTACTGCACCAAATTGGCTGTCATCTTCCTATCCTATCCACTCTGAAGCCATTTTTTCTTAAAACTAAATATACCCATCTCCTTCATATGTACACACACCCCTTGATGGGATCTGTTTTCCCTGTGGCCTTTCCTTCTTATGCCTAACTTGATGGACACACTTGGCATTTGACCTGAGCTGCCATGGTTCAACCTGAGCAACCCCCTTTCTGGGTGAATGATCTTTCGGGAGAGACCTCCAAAGCTACAGTCAAATCGTGCCCCTTCTCCGATCTGGGACCCCAGAAAAGATGGGATTGCAGGTTATCTAGTTCCCAGCCAACACTCCAAGATCCACATTGGTGTCAATTCTAAGAGATGCAATCCTAACAGAATACAATATATGTAGCTCAGGGTTGAACTGTGGAATCAGCCATCAATAGACACAGAGAGAGAAACCACTTTGACACATGAAGTGGCAACGCGGAAGACCACTGTATTCCGAGGAGTTTAAGTGACATATTTTGATTTTTCTCCTTTGCACGAAGAAGCTTCAAGTTTATTTGGAGTTACACTAATGTTTAGCTGGCCTGTGTTTTATTTCTGTTTGAAATGTGGGGGAGAAGAGAAAACCCCAAGATTGTTTTTGTTAAGCACTAGCTTATCTGCATAGTTTCCCAGGCTCTTGGATTAAAGAGGTGATACAGACCCTGGGAAGCATCCAGTCAAGGGCAGATCCTGCAGCCTCTGTACCATGGAAACAGGGTCACCAGGTTTTAGGGCCAGACTTTGATAAAAACCTTAGGATTGCCTTTTGAGTTGGGGAGCTTCTGCACAAATTGAGCCGCCCTGGGTATCTCTGCTGTCTTTATTAAGGGGCTCCTGACAGCCTATGGGAGATTGGGTTTCACCTTGCTTGGTATGTAATGATTTTCCTTTCTTTATGCTATGCTTTTTATGCTTCTGTTTAATCTGCCTAAACTGTGTTCCTGTTTAAATTTGTTTGCTTAAGTTTATAATAAAGCTTAAAATCTCTTTATTCACCGGTGTGTTTATTGCCTCTGGATCTAAAAGAGCCAATTGTCTGAGCACCTGATCACTGCTTGGAAGTGATTGGCAGAACAACACCCATTCAAAAAGGACAATAAAAAAGCTGAGAAGGAAACAAAAGGACCAGAACACGTCTTCTCCAGCAGCCAACACACAGATAAGCAGGAATTAAGACCATACTAACAGTCAAGCAGAAAACAATGCCCCAACCAAGGAATTACCAGGGAGACAAACAATCAATCACAAACAATCAGAAAACAATGCCCCCAATCAAGGAACTGTCAAGGAGACAATCAATCAATCAGACAAACAATCACCTGGAAAACAACACCCCAGCCAAAGAACTACCAGGGAGACAAACGATCAATCAGACAAACAATCAAGCAGAAAACAACACCCCAGCCAAGGAACTACCAGGGAGAAAACCACACCCCCACCAACACTGGCAGGGCAATCCATTGTATATAAACAGGGTGCCAACCCCACCCTCCCTTGTACTGATGATGTCACCTAGCCAGGTAATGAAATGTCTGCAAGCAAACCACCAAGTTCAGAGAGCACCAAGGACTCCACAATCCCAAGATGCGTCAAGGGAAGTCTGTCCTTCTGCTGCTCCAGCCAATTTAATTAAGCAGTGATGGAGTTTTTCGCAGTCTGGAATTGGCTGAAAGCAAAGGAGATTCAACGTGGAGAACGATTAAGAGAGGTCAGCTGCAATCATGTCCAGCCAACTGCCCTGGATCCCCTCCTTGACAGCCCTTGGTTGGAGGAAAGGTCAGGCAACAGATGCAAAAGCCAGGCGTGTCTGCAAAGAGTGGTCAAAAAAGTCAAGATGGCAGCTGCAATGGTGCCATCAAAGCGCCACCTGTTCTTTATAGGCCTTGCACACGGGCTGCACATAAAAGCCAGCTGGAGCTTCTCCCACACCATCGTGGCCACCATGTTGACGGGTGACACCCTGGCAGCAAAAATTCAAGGAAGGCCCTTTAGTATTGCAGGGTAGAACAGCAGAACCTCGAAAGCCGGTCTTAGCCTCTGTGATGTGATAACCTTATACCAGAATACAAATCATACTGCAGCTTTGAGTTTCTTTCCCCCATTTTCCACTTTCTTAAGAATATTCTGTCCTCCCTTAGTGGTTCATTGTTCGGTTCTCCTTTCCAAGGCTGGGTCTACCTTCTTTCTCTCCTCCCTCCCTCAATCCCTTCCCTTCCTTCTTCTTTCATCCTCCCTCCTTCCCTTCCCTCTTCTTCCTTCCTCCACAACCCAACCAACCACCCAACCAAACCACCCACAAAACAACAAACCAACAACCCAAAACCCACCACAACCAACCACCCACAACAACACAACCACACAACACCACAACCAACACAACCAAACCACAACACCAACAACACCACACCAACAACAACCAACCCAAAACACCACCCACAACCAACACAAACACCCACACCCAACAAACCAAAAACCACCACAACCAACAAACCAAACAACAACCACAACAACACCCACCCACCACAACCAAACAACCCACCCAACCAACACAAACAACCAACAACCAAAAACAACCACCACCCACAACCACAAACACCACCAACCCAACCACAAACCAACCCAACAACCACAAAACCACCCAAACAACAACAAAACAACAACCCCAAACAACCCAACAACAACACCCACCAACCACAACCAACCAACAACCCAAACAACCCACCCACCACCCACCCACCAACAACCACCCAACCAACCAACCAACCAACAAACCAACAACCACAACAACCCACCCAACCCAACCCCAACCAACCAACCAACCAAACAACCACCACCAACCAACACAAACAACCAACCAACCAAAACACACCAAAACCAACACAAACCAACCAACCAACCCACAACAACCACCCACCAACCCAAACAACCCACCCAACCCACCACAAACAACCAACAACCACAACAACCAACCACCCCACCACACCAACAACAACACCAACAACCAACACAAACCAAACAACACCCAAAAACCACACCAACCAACCACAAACCCAACCAACCAACCAACAACACCACCCAACCAACCCAAACCAACCAACAACACCAAACAACCACCACCACCCAAAAACACAAAACCACCAACCAACAAAACCAAACCCAAACCACAACAACACCAACCAACCACAAACAACCCAAAACAACAACACCAACCAACAAAACAACCAACCAACAACCAACAACACACCCACCACCCAACACAAACAACCCAAAACAACCACCCAACCAAACACAAACCAACCAACCAACCCAACAACCACAACACCCAACCAACCCAAACAACAACAACCAACACAACACACCAACCAACAACAACAAAACAACCACAACAACCAAACCCCACCACCACAACCAACAACAACCACAAACAACCCAACCACAAACAACCAACAACCACAAAACAACCACCAACCCAACAAAACAAACACAACCACAAAACCACCACCCAACAACCACAAACAACCAATAACACAACAACCAACACCCCCACCAACCCACAACAACACCACCAACCAACACAAACCAACCCAACACCAACAACCAACACCACCCACACCAACCCACAACCACCACCCAACCCAACACAAACCAACCAACAACCAAACAACCACCCCACACCACAACCAAAAACCACCACCCAACCAACCACAACAACCAACCAACCCACACAACACCAACCACCAACAACCCACAAAACCACCCAACCCCAACCACAAACCAACCCACAACCCACAACAACCACCACCCCCCACACAACCACAACAACCACCAAACCAACCCAACACAAACAACCAACAACCACAACAACCACCACCCAACCCAACCACAAACAACCAACCAACCAAACAACCAACCACCCCACCCAACCCACCAACCACAACAACACCACCACCCCACCACAAACCAACCCAACCAACCACAACAACCACCCACCAACAACAAAACCCAACAAACCCACAACAACCAACCACCCCCACCCACCCAACCCACAACAACCACCAAACCACCCAACCACAAACCAACCAACAACCACAACAACCAACACCCCACCCACCCACCAACCCACAACAACCACCACCCCAACCACAAAACCACACAACCAACCACAACAACCACCACCCACCCATCAACCCACACAACCACCCAACCAACCCAACCACAAACCAACCCAACAACCCAACAACCAACCACCCCCACCCACCCACCAACCCACAACAACCACCCAAACCAACCCACTACCTACCACCACCCTCCACCACCAACCACAACAACCCCACCCAACCACCAAACCAACCAACCAACCCTCACCAACCCACCCACCCTCCAACCACAACAACACCCACCCCAACCCACCTCAAACCACCCATCCATCCCACTACAACCAACCACCCCACCACCACAACCAACAACACCCACCCAACCAACCCAACCACAAACCATCCCAACCAACCACAACACCAACCACCCCACCCACCCACCAACCCACCTAACAACCACCCCACCCAACCAACCCTCTTCCTTCCAACCTCAACACACCCACCCTCCCTCCCACACCAACCCAACCTCCACAAACCCCCCCACCTCCAACCCCTCCCTCCACCTCCTCCACCTTCCAACCCTCCTCCCTCCTCTCCTCCCATCCTCCCTCCCTCCTCCTCCCTCCCAACCTCCATCCCCTTCCCTTCTCAACCTCCCAATCCCTCCTCCATCCTCCCTCCTTCCTCTTCCTCCCTTCCCTCCCTTCCTCCCTCCATCCTCCCCTTCCTCCATCCCTCCCCTCCTTCCCTCTCCCTTCCTTCCCTCTTCATCCTCCCTCCCCCTTCCCTTCCTCTTCCTTCCCTTCCCTTCCCTCTTCTTCCTCCCTCCCTCCCTCCCTCCTCCCCTCCTCCCTCCTCCCTTCCTCCCCTCCTCCCCTCCTTCCCTCTCCTCCCTCCCCTTCCTTCCTCTTTCCTTCCCTTCCTTCCCTCTTCTTCCTCCCTCCCTCCTCCTCCCTCTTCCTTCCCTCTCCCCTCCCTCCCTCCCTCCTCTTCTTCCTCCCTCCCTTCCTTCCTCTTCTTCCTCCCTCCCTTCCTTCCCTTCTTTCTTCCTCCCTCCCTCCTTCCCTCTTCTTCCTCCCTCCCTCCTTCCCTCTTCTTCCTCCCTCCCTTCCTTCCCTCTTCTTCCTTCCTCCCCTTCCCTTCCTCTTTCCTTCCCCTCCTTCCCTCTTCTTCCTCCCTCCCCTTCCTTTCCTCTTTCCTTCCCTTCCTTCCCTCTTCTTCCTCCCTCCCTCCTTCCCTCTTCTTCCTCCCTCCCTTCCTTCCCTCTTCTTCCTCCCCTCCCCTTCCCTTCCTCTTTCCTTCCCTTCCTTCCCTCTTCTTCCTTCCTCCCCTTCCCTTCCTCCCCTCTTCTTCCTTCCTCCCCCTCCCTCCCTCCTTCCCTCTTCTTCCTCCCTCCCCTTCCCTTCGTCTTTCCTTCCCTTCCTTCCCTCTTCTTCCTCCCTCCCCTTCCCTTCCTCTTTCCTTCCCTTCCTTCCCTCTTCTTCCTTCCTCCCCTTCCCTTCCTCTTTCCTTCCCTTCCTTCCCTCTTCTTCCTCCCTCCCCA